>NC_046303.1:55795029-56995029 GCF_004115265.2 Rhinolophus ferrumequinum
GATGAAGATCACCAATAAGAGGAGGATAAGCAACAATAAGCAAAGTCTTGAAAGGTATGTTATTCTCCAAATAGTACTTCTCCATTTCGCTGGCATAGCAATTCAGGAGGGCATCTTGGAAGAGGAGCTGGGTGATTCATGACTTCTTGTTGCTCCTTCAGGACACTGGAAGTGTGTGTTTATTAATACATTTGAAGGCCCTGGGGTTTTCATTGTACCAAATCACAAAGGGTTACAATTTGTAGCCTGTGACATTGCCCCCAAACAACACTGTCATCCTGTCCTTACAAGCCTTAAAACCTGGCATTGGCTTGCTCTCTTTATGGATGAAAATCCTTTCGGGCATCCATTTCCAGAATAGAAAGTTTTTGTCCATGTTGAATATTTGCTCTAGGGACTAATTTTCCTCCACAATCAGTTTTTTTAGCTTCTGTCACTTTATTCTCATTCTTCAAGATCGTAGTGCAGTGCAATGAGACATGCATGACTAGTGAGCATAACCATCACTGGTTTCCCCCCTTCAGAGTCCTTAATCACTTTTAATATTGTTTCCAGGTCAGTCATTTGACATGGACTCTTACTGGCAACATCAGCAGTGGATTTTCTAGAGGCCATGATGAATAAAACAACACAAGATTAAATCAAGCACAAGAGAAATAATGCCATTAAGAGACGTGGTAAACACTGCATGTATAAGGTTGCTGTAGACGTAACACATACTGTTTTACAGAAACCTTTTTTTTTTTAATAAGTAGAAAGAGTGTACTCTAAAATAATGATAAAAAGGATAGTATGGTATATACATAAACAAGTAAGATAATCATTTTTTATCATTATCAAACATTATGTACTGCACATATGTGTACAGAAGCATGTAATGTCACACTATGACATACAGCTAAGGTGATAGGAATTTTTCAGCTCCATTGGAATCTCATGGGACCACCATTGTATATGTGACCCATCATTGACTGAAATGTTGTTATGCGATGTGTGAGTATAATGATACCCATCTGGGGGGACAGAGCCAGGAGTGCAGTTTCCAGGTTCTCGGCCTCACATGGAAAGGTGCTGGCTCAGGTAGTAAATGGCCATCAGCTGTGATTGGATGGCCATGAGCTGTGGCTAGTTGGCCGTCAGCTGTAGCCAGTGAGCCATTGGCCACTACTATAACTGCTGTGGCTACGCTAGCAGCAAATGGGGGCTGGCAAGAAGATGGTGGCTGAGCCTGCAAGAGCAGACTGCAGTTAGCACAGCGGGTTGCAGATAGTGTAGATCTTGTGTCTCCAACCCAGCTGCCAGCGAGAATAGTGGTATAACTCCCTTACCTATGGCTCCGTGGGTGTTCCCTTTTTGGCTTCACCATACCCTGCGTTCTTATGTGGGGAGCGGGACCAGAGACTCTGCATGCCACTCCGCGTGACACCATCTCACAGAGTTTTTGTGAGAAGGAAATGAGATGGTGTATATAAAGGGATGAGCCTTCTGACTGGATTAGGAGATGCCAAGAAAAGCAAATCTCCTCTCCCTTCTATTTTTCATTCCCACTGAGACCCATGTTATGTCACAGCCTTTTCACGAAGACCCTTAAGGTGTCGGAGTTTAAGTCTCCATTCTACCTCACCTATAAAAATATGACTCTTTTTTGAATAGTGTTCTACTGAACTATATAAAGTCAAAAAACTATTCCAAGTCTCTATTACTCACAAAGAGCTCTTTGGAGAAAAATTTCTTCCCCCCAAGAAACAACCTGCCAATTCCAGATAATTTGCTACTTTTCCATGCCCACAATCATTCAGAAGTCATTTACGGGCACATCATTTAGAAACAACAAAGATCCAAAGCACCCGACCCTTAGCTACTCTAGGTTTTTCTTTATACAAACCTATCAACAAGTGTGGCTTGCAGGATGACTGTGTGCAGGCAAAGCTCTGTAAAGAGATGGGGTATCCTTTCTTGTTCAGACTGCGTACACCTGCGGGACGTTAGATTGATTCTCCATTCAATCATTTACTCATTCAACAAACATGCATTGAGCATGTGATATGTGACAGGCTGCACAAGCCCTTGAGCGTATGGCAGTGAACGAAGAGTCACATTCCTTGCCCTCAGAGAGCTTAGAATCTAGAAAGGAAAACAACATGAACATACACATACACACACACACACACACACACACACACACACACATACACACACACTGTGGTGAGCACTATAGAGGAAAAGAGTAGGCCAGTATGTGGCAGATTTCAGGGTAGACACCTACCGTAAATACGGTAATCATGGGGGCCCTGTCTGAGGAGGTGATTGAGGCTGAGATCCAGGATGAAGAGCAGTGGTGAGGCTGACAGTGTGGTCCAGGCAGAGGAAGGCAAAGGAAGTAACCTGGCTGAAGGCTCAGAGGTATGCAGGGCTTGCCAGATTCCAGGCCAGAAGGTAAGTGTTGGCTTTAGCTTATATTCCACCTGATATGGGAAATCAATCCCACAGTTTTAGGTAATGCTAAAAAGGGTTTTGAGAACCTTGTTTAAAAGGCATGTTATTATAATGAAGTGTCAGAATATGCTTAGTGTATAATTTTACTTCTACATGAATTAAGAAACACACAATGCATTTCTTTTTCTTTCCTTAAAGTTTCATATGATATTTGAAAGCACTGATTCTGTATGCTGCTTCAGTTCCCAAGATACCATCTAGAGAAACCTTTGCTCCACTAATTTACCATTTGAAACACCAAATAGAAAATACTCCTTCTGCCCACTTCTTAAGCTCCACCAATATTAGCTATGCTTTAGAGCATAAATACACAAGGTCACATGTGGTGTCTGTCTGTACAGCACATTTCAATGAGGCACACCAACAACCATACACACGAAGGCTCTAAGGAGAATCAAAGTTGAGCCTGAAACACCAACACATTGCAGAGTCTCAGTTGCTTGTTAACTTGCATTAACAGTGCCTGAGCAACTGCAATCGGATTTCATCTACACATGCAAAATGAAGTGGAGAATTGAGTAAATTATCCTCTTATGGGCCAGGCAATTAAGGCAAAAAGTGGTTAGTTAGCCTGGATTATCCAGATCCTGGCCTTATCAGATGGCTGCATCAGAAAGCCAGAATAAAACACCTTTCATTTTTTAAATGTTAAATAATCACAGTGTTGATTGGAAAGGTGCTGGGTAGATAGCCATCAAGGTTAAAGTCTCCCAAAGAAGGAGCCCAGCCATGAAGAACCCATTCAAGCTTGCCCAAATAAGAAAGACTTGGGCAGTAATTAAATTCCTGCATATTTCTCAAACCCAAAGAGAGGGCATTCAGCCTGGACAAGGCACCTTTCACAATAGAGCTTCTATTCAAGACAAGGTTTTAGTTTTTAGAAACTAACTTTTTTTAAAAAATTATTTTGTATTGTCAGTTATAGCATGCTCTGGGGCAGGAATGGGCACAGACACCTATGTTTCCCAAGGGAAATGATTCATGCCCCAGAATGACAGCCCTCGGCCCCCGCTTACTTCCAGGAGCCTTCATAAAAGGGTCGGCTGGTTTATGGTGGCCTGGGCTTTCCTGTGCTCAGCTCATTGCCACAATATCCCGGTTATGGAAGTAACAGAAGGAAAGTAGTCCATCCCTTGCTATCAAGCCAGTATGGAAGCTATCTCACCCTTAAAATCTAGTTTTGTGTTGGTGACAAAGCCTGGGCTCAAAGAACCACCATAAATCTAAGTTCTGCTCCTTCTTGGCCATGTGTTTTTGGGCAAGCTACTCAATTTCTTCATAGGTAAAGTGGAATCCGAAGGCCTACTTTATAAAACTATTTAGAGAATTAAATAACATAATATTTATTCCCTGCATGGTACATAGACACTCAACTTGATTTCTTTCCCCCTTATTTTAAAGATACTTAGAGTAGTTTTAGAGTAGGATTTCAATAAACATTTGTTAGATAAATAAGATAGACAGATTGGGTACCATGAGGGGAGATAGACCATAAGGAAATGAGGCTGGGTATTATTTTACACAAACAGAATTGGAGGGCTGGTGTGGCATGAAGGTCACAGAGACCTGGAAGGAGCACTCAACTCAAACTTGGGTGGAATCCCATCGGGCAGGTTCCCACTGGAGGAAAGTCTTAAATGCCACATCTCCTGAAGCTGGCCCCCTCCGCTTTCTCTCTGCTTTTCCCCCACAATTTCCACCTTGTATCATTCTATAGTTGCCTATTCAAAGACATGATGGGTGACTCTAAAAACCTGATCGCTGGGTTCCCTGTGTCCAGTTGTGCCTGGGGTGGAGGGGCTACACCACATCCATTTCTCCTAGTAGGGGACTGGACAGACATGCTGCCAGACGTAGATATCAGCCCACCCCCTGGCATGTTCATAGGCTGCAACCAAACCCAACTCCTGGTCCCAAACACTGGTTTTCCCAACTTATCTCTATGCAGAGGAATTGTCTAGAGGGAATCAACTCACATGTAAAAGATTGATTGATTGTATTTTTATGTATTTATTAACAATTACAGGAAAAGTCTGTCTCTTGAACACTGCCTGTGGTCTCCTAAAAGGCAAAGAGGAATGACTGAAACTTATCATCGAACCATATTGACTTTAAGAGAGAAGACTGTACATATGATGAAACACACTGGACTTACCTGTGGCTCTGGCACCCAAGGGAAACCTCAATGTTATGTTCGCCTCTCTAAATAATATCTTTATGAAGCCCCACAAGCCAAAGTTATCTTCAACAGTTGATATGTTTTTAGTCTTTGGGAGTTAAAGATTTATTGGATATGTTTAATTTTTCTTTTTTAAATGGGACAATATCCTTTCTGCTGGGACTATCTGGCAAAAGTTTGTGACGTCCCTGACACTTTCTGAAAATGGGCTTACATGCACCCCGACTGTTATGTGCCAGAATCCCCCAAGCAAGCCAATTTGTAGTCACAGGCCTTTGAACATGGTATTTCCTGCTGTGGCCTCTCAGGTAGCTGAAGTTCATGGGTCTTTCTTTATTGGCAGGTCACGGAAATCCAATGATTTAAGTCAAAAAGGAAACGTCAATGGAGGCTAATATAAGAGCGAGTTCCAGGAAGAAAGAGGCAGACAACCTTTAGAGCATCTCTGTTGAGACACTATGTCTAGATTTCTCCAGATCTTGGCTAGAATGACTTGCTGGGAACTATGTTTCTCCAACCACATTAAAACGTATGACCTCAGATGGGAAGAAAATGTACAACTTATGGCTTCAGACCCTGGCGAGGGAATGACTACCTCAGATTCATTTCAAAAATCCCACTGGGATAAATCCAGTAAATCCAGATGTAGGAATTAGAACTTGTAATTGGTTTGACTTATAGGGGGGAAAGGAAAGTGTAGGGTAATTCCCACTTTCTCACACCAGTGATAAGATGATGGCACCAGCCTAACATAGAGTACAGAATTAAAGAACATGTGCTGGTAGGGCGAGGGGACTTGTGAGAACAGGGCAGGAAGAACATGTACCATTTTGATACTTCAAGTTTGAAGTCATTATGGTATGGAGTTAGAAATATTCTTAGAATACTAGATATATAAACATGGAGTTGTTTCAGGTTTGGGCTGGAGATAAAGACTTGGGAATCCTGAATACATATTAGTGAAAACTGAGAAAAGATGGGTTCACCAAGAAAAGCATATAGACCTGAAGAAGACAATATGACACAACCCTGGGCAATGACAACACTTAAATGATAGACTAATAATAGTGATCCACCAAATCAGATGGAGCAGGTGAGGCTGGAGCAGTAGGAAAGAAGTATTATTGAAGACTTATGAGGGGTGGTCACTGTTCAGAGAGCTAAAGGAGGTTAAACAAGGTGAGGATTACAAAGTGGCTCTGAAATTTGGCGTTTTGGTTTCCTGAATAAACATTTATTGAGCATGTAATATGTGCCATGCACTGTTCTAGATGCTGAGGAGACGGTGAGGAAGGCAAAAGCTCACACGGTGCCTCTCAGACTTAATGTGCATCTCAGTTCTCGGGCCCTGTACCGTCTGCTTCGGGAGCCTGGAGTGGGACCTGAGATCCTCAGTTTCTAATGAGTCCCAGGTGATGTGATGCTGTTTGTCTTCAGGTCCCACTTTAAGCATCAAGAGGTTAGACTATATGACATTACAGATCATAATAAGGGGTCAGCTTTGACTCTCAATGAAATAGTGGAAACTATTGGTGCTTTTGGAAAGCGATTTTAGGGAAGTGTGGAATTGAAGCCGGTAGACATTGGGCGGTAAGAGAGTAGGGACAAATTACTATAAGGGAGATTTTGAGTCGGTAGCAATGAAGCTAAAATGTTACAGGTAACATCTCCTGTCCTTGAACCATACCTCCCCTCCTTCCCTTTTTTAAAACAAAGCATGTGCCATTTTTGAGGTCCCTGTAGTCTTGACCAGGTATATGAGGTCAGACAATTAAGTTCGCGAACTCATCCTAGAAAAAGTGCTACCTACCTCATTGCTGAATATCACTATGGTCACCTTCGAAGTACTCCCCTTGGGAAGCTATGCACTGACGCCAGCCCCTAGTCCACACTTCAGAGCAATTTTGGAACTCTTTTTCTGGAATGGCCATCAGAGCTGTCATCGTCTTGATGTCCTGAATGTCATCAAAATGTCTTCCTTTCAATATTTCCTTTATCTTAAGGTAAAGAAAGAAGTTATTGAGGGCCAGGTCAGGTGAGTAGGGAGGGTGTTCCAGTACAGTTATTTGTTTAGTGGCTAAAAATTCCCTCAGAGGCAGTGCCATGTGAGCTAGTGCATTGTTGTGATGCAAGAGCTATGAATTGTCGGTGAAAAGTTCAGGTCGTTTTCATCTAACTTTTTCATGCAGCCTTTTCAGCACTTCCAAATAGTAAACTTGGTTAACTGTTTGTCTATTTGGTACAAATTCATAATGAATATTCCCTCTGATATCAAAAAAGATTAGCAACATCATTGCAACAAGTTCACGAACTTAATTGTCAGACCTCTTATCACCTAGAATTTGGTCTATGCAAGACATATAATTGTAAAAACAAACAAATAAAAGTTTGGACTTGAAGTGTTAACATAAAGATTCGTTTGGGAATTTGAGCTGTTGATTTCTTGGGCCAGTGGCTTATATGTTAATGTTTTCATTAATTTAGTCTAAAATTATTCAAACCATAACTTTGGACTAATTGCATTAAGCTAGTTATACAGTGGCAGGCATAATGTCTGACATTTCAGTTTGGGGGTAGATGCGGTTGCTAATGTTTTGTTTTGGGGGGGGCATTGCTAAGGTGTTTAGAGGTGGTTGGTAGAGGGGAGAGGATGAACATTTTAAACTGCCCTCCACGCAACCACTGAACTAAAATGTGATGTCCTTCCTCAAGCCCCCAGCTACATGGGGTAGGGGTAATTCTAGCTTGCAGCCAAGATCACCCAGCACTGAGATGGACTAATCAGTGTGAGTTTCCAGACTACCTCTTGATTAAGAACTTCTAACCATGACAGTGTACAGTCATTGTCTAATGTATCTAGAGGCCATAAGTTTCACCCAGCTGCAAACATCCTCATATCTCAGGGAAACAAAGCAAACAATGCTATAGAAAAAAAGACTACAAAACATCCCATTTCTTTTTGGCCCATCTCCGGGTTTCTGCATTTTATTCTGCTTCCATTTAAGTTTGCTGTACATGATCCAGTACTTAAGTTTATGGTAGTTTGATGTGAAATCCAAAGTATGAGAGATTAGAAATCACTGACAGTGTATTGCACAGGGGCTACCAAACACTTCCGACACTTCCCCCCAGGGCCCTGGCTCAGTTGTTTCCCCAGGGAAGATCCACAAAGCATGCTATGGTCTGCAGCCCCAGCTCTGGGCAGGCTTCTGTAGGAGGAGTTTCTCTTACAGACTGTTCTACAGCCCCAGCTCCGTCCGAAGGAAGTGAGCGACACAGTGGAAATGCAGACAATACTGACCTTGCCCTAGGTAGAATTACAATTATGCTTCTAGTCTTCCTGTCTGATCTGCCAATCAAAATAGCCCCAGAGTTCTGAAGAAATACGCACAACTGACAAACACCATGCATGCTTGTTTCAGCGTCTGGAGCTAAAGGAGTCAAAGGATGGAACATTAGAAAACGGCATTCAATCTTTTTATTGGTGATTACTAGAAGTACATTCTTTAACCAAAAAAACACAAGAGATGCCCATCTAAACCTCATACCCATGTATTTTTAAATCTTTTTCTAAAGACTCCCCCAAATCTCAAATTGGTAATAAACTATACAACTGTAAAAGTTTCTACAGTTTTTCCCTCAATGCATCCCTGGACATCTTGAGAAGCAAATCATTATAAAATAGCTCATATTTTCCTACAGGGGTAGTGCCATAATTAGGAGCTGAGATACTGACTAAGGATTTGAAGTAAAATAAATCATAAATATGGCCACCAATCTACCATAAATGCAAAGCCATAACTGCTATAAACCTCAGCGATCACTTAACATTTAAAATTATGTTCTGAGTCATAGAGGCCTATAATTTTATTACTGTAAGGGACCTTAGGGATTATGTTGTCCAGCCAACAATTTGGAGATAAGGAAATTTAAATCAAAGATGATTAAGTGATTTGCTTAATTTAGCCAGAAGCAGAGGCCAGGACTGTGTCTCCATCTTCCCTTTCTGCTAAGTTCTTCCTTGGCAAAACCCTGCAAATTGAACATGTAAATACTGATAAGAAAAGAGTGAAAATATACATAAAGGACATGGAAAAGTTACTTTATCATCAATATTTGTATTGTAATTTATGTTAATTTGATATCTATTTCATAATTTTGTTATCCTTCTTAGAATTTAGGAGACTATGTTAGGGGACAAAATGATTCTTTTTTCTCCTTCTTAATAAACTTTCCTAAGCAACCACAGAGTTTCAAAATCATTCCCTTAGTACAGGGACTGGCAAACCTTTTTGGTAAAAGACCAGAGGGTAAACATTTTAGACTTTGTGGACCACACAGTTTGTGCAACTACTCACCTCTACAGTTGCAGCACAAAAGCAGCCCAGACAACAGCAAAAGAATGAATGGGGCTGTGCTCCGGGAAATCTACTATGAACAGTGGCATTGAATTTTATATAGTTTTCATACTTTTCTGGCGTAACAAAATGTTCTTTTTAGTTGTTACTTAAGTTGTCTGCGTCTTTGACCATCTGTAAATGCGGGCAGTACCATTGATTTGTTAGGGTGGTTGTGAGGACCAAGTGAGTGACACCTAGAGAGCCTGGCCATGTGGGGCCTCAGCACAGTAGATGTTAAATAAGTGTCAGTTCCCTTTCCTGCTTTTTTTTCTTTCTACCCCACCACACACTCATGCACATACATACATTTTTTACTTTAGAAAAGTTAGGGTTTTTTCCTTTTACTGTCTTTCCTTCTTCCCTTTCCAAATAGCCCTGTGGCACTGAAGTTTGTGAAGGCTCACACAAAACCCAGCTATGATGGTTGGGTAATCAATTTTCTCTGTCATATGGACAACTTCTTTTCCCGTTGCTATTTTTACTTCTTAAAAGAAAAACAAAAACAATAACAACAAATCACGACCAAAACCTGACATCTCCACAAGTCCAAATGTAGAAACAACAGATATGTGGTTTGTGTAATTCATTAAGGCAAGAATTAGAGCTTTGACAAACTCAGATTGCGTCAAGGTCGATGGACTTCAATTTGCTGACCAGTCGGAGCCCAGGACCTTCTGCAGCTATCAGTCGGGAGTCATCACCATGTGAGAGGTGTGGTCCAGCTCTTGCTGCCCTTACTCAGGCCTCGGCTCAGGGCCCAAACTGGCTGACCTCAAGTAGGAGGAGCAATCTCACGACAAATATTCCACCTGTCATGAGAACCTCCTACCATTGTAAAGCCCAATGCCTGGCTAACCCTAAAGTGCTCTAAGCCTTCCTCTGACCCAGGGACAACTTTGAAGAAGACACAAAGTCACACAAGGGCAACTGGAAAAAGGGGGATACTATCTCCATTTGAGTGTTCATCCACTGACTGGTTACTGAGTGCCAGCCAGCATGGCAGGCACTGGCAATTTATGAGCTAATGCAACAGTTCCTGCTCTAGTGAGGGGGGCTGGGCAACAGACAAGAACATAAAACTACAAGCCCTGAGATATGTGCCACGACAGAGGTGACACTATGGGCTCCAGGAGCTCCTATGAGAATCTGCTATCCTGGTCTATGGCGGACAGGGAAGGTTAGTCAGAGGAAATGACGTGGAAATGGAGGTGATAAGACTGAGCTAGGCAAAGGAAGAAGAAAGAGGGGCAGAGGTAGGAAAAAAACAAAAACAGCTGCGTTGTTGGGGTGCTTACTATATGCCCGGCATCATTCTTAGATGTTTATGTGTAGTGCCTCAATTATGAGGTGGTCACTATTATGATGCCCTTTTTACATGATAGAGAGGTTAGGTTACTGACTCAGTCTCTCACAGCTAATAAATGGCAAAGTTGGGATTCAAACCAGGCATTTTGGTTCCAGAGCCTCTTAACCACTCCACAGAGAAAACAGCAAGAGAGCATATATGGTGTGCAAAAGTAACTGCAAGTTATCTAGTATAATTGAATGGGGCCATACCTATGAAATAAAAGCATCAAAAAATAAACACTCGTCACATAGAGCAAAATGCAGAGAGACACTCTCAACTTATTGTGGTTCATATGGAAAGTGGCAATGGGAGTAGCTGGATAGGACCTGGGTGCATGTATATGATGTTTGATGGAAAAAAAAGACTTTATAATACAATTATGACAAGAAATAAAAAGTATTAAAGACAATGTAATATGTATATAAATGTTCTAAGTAACGCCTTTTCAATATTTTTGGTGAAAAACTTGAGCTTGCTTTTTTATAGCAGGTTTTATGCTTCAGTTTGTCTACAAGGAGCTCCGCTTAAGAGTTTTTTCATGTTCATTTCTTCAAATTCTTCATACTCATCATCAATAAGAAACTTGTTCACAGACAGAACATTTAAAACATTTTGCTTTACAACCATTCAAAACTGTACAAGAGTTGGAATTATTTTAAAATATCTAAAAGCTCTTTTTTTGATTGACAAAGATGGAAATGAGAATGGATTTCCAAAGTAATGAAATCCAACACTTGTTATTATTTGTCTCGTTGATGATAGCCATTCTAATAGGTGTGAGGAGATATCTCATTGTGGTTTTGATTTGCATTTCCCTACCAGCTAATGAAGTTGAACATTTTTTCATATATCTGCTGGCCTTGGGAGAAGTGTCTGTTCAGGTCCTTCGCCCATTTTTTAATTGGATTGTTTGTTTTCTTGTTGAATTGTATGAGTTCCTTATATATTTTGGATATTAGTCGCTTATTGGAGGTTTTGTTTACAAATATTTTCTGCTTGGTTGGTTGCCTCTTTGTTTTGTTGATGGTTTCTTTTGCTGTGCAGAAGCTTTTTAGTTTGATATAAGTAGTCCCATTCATTTATTTTTGCTTTTACTTTTCTTGGCTTTGAGGTCAAATTCATAAAATCCTCTCTGAACCCAAGGTCCGTAAGTTTAGTACCTATATTTTCTTCTATGCAATTTATTGCTTCAGGTCTTATGTTTAGGTCTATGATCCATTTTGAGTTAACTTTGATATATGGTGACAGTCTAGTTTCATTCTTTTGCACCTGGCTTTTCAATTTTTCCAGCACTATTTATTGAAGAGGATTTCCCTTCTCCATTGTATATTTTGACTCCTTAGTTGGAAATTATCTGCCTATATATATATGGGTTTATTTCTGGGTTTTCACTTCAATTCCACTGGTCTGTTTGTCTGATTTTCTGCCAATATCATGCTATTTTGATTATTGTTGTTTTGTAGTATAAACTGAAGCCAAGGAGTGTGATACCTCCAGCCTCGTTTTGTGTTTTTTTCTTAGGATTGCTTTGGCTATTTGGGTCTTTTTTTGTGATTCATACAAACTTGATGATTTATTTGCTCTATTTCTTTAATAAGTGCCATTGATGGGGATTGCATTAAAGTCTGTATATTGCTTTGGGTAAATTGGCCATTTTAACTATGTTGATTTTTCCAATCCACAAACACAGAATATCTTTCCATTTCTTTGTGTCTTTTTCAATTTCTTTTAATAATGTCTTATAGTTTTCAGCATATAGGTCCTTCATATTTCACATCCTTTGTTAAATGTATTCCTAGGTATTTTATTGTTGTTTTGTTTGTTTGTTTGCAATTGCAAAAGGAATTGTTTTTGGTTTTGTTTTTTCATTTCTTTTCGTGAAATTTCATCATCAGTATATAGGAGCGCAGTGGATTTTTGTATATTGATTTTGTATCCTGCAACTTTATTGTATTTGTTTATTGTTTCTAATAGTTTTTTGGTGGAGTCTAGCATTTTCTGTATAAAGAATTATATCATCTGCAAAAAGTGACAATTTAACTCCTTTATTCCTAATTTGGATGCCTTTTATTTCTTTCTCTTGCCTAATGCTCTGGCGAGGACTTCCAATACCATGTTGAGTGACAGTGGTGAGAGGAGGCATCCCTGTCCTGTTCCTGATCATAGAGCAAAAACTTTCAGTTTTTCACCATTAATTATGATATTAGTTGAGGGTTTGTCATATATGGTCTTTATTATGTTGAGGTATTTTCCTTTTATATCCACTTTATTAAGTGTTTTAATCACAAATAGTTGTTGTGTCTTGTCAAAATCTTTTTCTGCATCTATTGATATAATCATATGATTTTTGTCCTTTATCTTGTTTATGGGACGTATCACGTTGATGGATTTGCATATGTTAAACCATCCTTGTGCCCCTGGGATAATCCCCACTTGGTTGTGATGAATAATCTTTTTAATGCATTGCTGTGTTCGATTTGCTAGAATTTTGTTTGGGATTTTTGCATCTGTATTCATCAAAGATATTGGTCTGTAGTTTTCTTTTTTTGTGTTATCCTTACCAGGTTTTGGTATCATGGTAATGTTGACCTCATAAAATAAGTTAGGGAGTATTGTCTCTTCTTCAATTTTTTGGAATCGTTTGAGTAGGACAGGTATTAGATCCTCTTTGAATGTTTGGTAGAATTCACTAGTGAAGCCATCTGGTCCTGGACTTTTGCTTTTGGGAGGATTTAAATGACTTTCAATTTTCTTACTGTTGATCATTCTATTTAGATTTTCCAGTTTTTTGTGATTCAGTATAGGAAGGTTATATATTTCTAAGAATTTGTCCATTTCTTCTAGGTTATTGAATTTGGTGGCATATAGTCCTTTATAGTATTCTTGGATGATCCTTTGTATTTCTGTGGCATCTTGGGGTCTTCTCTTTAAGTTCTGACTTTATTTATTTGGGTCCTCTCTCTTTTTTTTCTTGATGAGTCTGGTTAAAGGTTTGTCAATTTTGTTTATCTTTTTCAAAAACCAGCTCTTAGTTTCATTGATCTTTTGTTTTTTGTGGGTTTTTTTTGGTCTCTATTTTGTTTATTTCTGCTCAGATCTTTGTTACTTCCTTCTTTTTCCTCGCTTTGGGCTTATTTTACTGTTCTTTTTCCAGTTCCCTTAGACGTAAAGATGAACTGTTGACTTGAGATTTTTCTTGTTTCTTTCTTTTTTTTAGTTTATTTTTTTATTAGTTTCAGGTGTAAAAAAACATTGTAATAGTTAGACATTTAAACCCCTCATAACCCCCTCCCCAAGCTACTACCCCTCTGACATCTTATATAGCTGTTACAATGCCATCGACTATCTTCCCTACGTTATACTCAGCATCCCGTGACTATGTACACTTATATATTTAGTTGTAGTTGACATCTTATTTCTTTAGGTAGGCCTGCGTTGCTATGAATTTTCCTCTTAGGACTGCTTTCACCACATCCCATAGATTTTGGTTCATTGTGGTTTCATTTTCATTTGTCTCAAGGTTTCTTTTGATTTCTTCCCTGATCTCATTGTTGATCCACTCGCTATTTAGTGACATGTTATTCAGCCTCCATGTATTTGAGTGTTTTTCAGGTTTTTTTTATTGTAATTGATTTTTAGTTTAATAGCACTGTGGTCAGAAAAGACACTTGATATGATTTCAGTTTCTTAGATTTATTCAGACTTGTTTTGTGACCTAACGTGTGGTTATCTTTGAAAATGTTCCATGTGCACTTGAATAGAATGTATATTCTACTGCTTTGGGATGAAATGCTCTAAAAATGTCAATTAAATCCATCTGGTCTAGTGCGCAATTTAAAGCCACTCTTTCCATGTTGATTTTCTGCCTGGAAGATCTGTCCATTAGTGTCAGTAGGGTGTTCAAGTCACCTACTATGATTGTGTTACTGTTGATCTCTGCCTTTATGTCTGTGAATACTGGGGGTGCCAGAAAAATGAATACAAGTGGACACTTTGATCAATCTTGTTCAAGCAGTAGTTCGCCATAATCAGAAGTGTCTGGACGCTGATGGTAAGCATTTTGAGCACCTCTTGTAATTGCAGAAGTCAAAAGTGACTTGTATTCATATTTTGTTATTGGTATATATTGAGTATTACAACTTTAATAGTTTTTTCCTTTCTTAAAATGTGTATATATTTTCTGCACTTGTATATATTTAGGTACTCATATATTGGGTACATACTGTGTTTCCCCGAAAATAAGACCTAGCTGGACAATCAGCTCTAATGCATCTTTTGGAGCAAAAATTAATATAAGACACGGTCTTATTCTACTATAATATAAGACCAGGTATAATATAACATAATATAATATAATACAATACAATACTGGATCTTATATTAATTTTTGCTCCAAAAGACGCATTAGAGCTGATTGTCTAGCTAGGTCTTATTTTCGGGGAAACACAGTAGATGTTTACTAGGGTTATGTCCTCTTGTTGGATTGATTCCTTTATTATAATGTAATGTCCTTTGTATTTTATTATAGTATTTGTTTTAAAGTCTATTTTGTCTGATATAAGTATTGCTACCCCAGTCTTTTCCTCATTTACATTTGTGTGAAATATCTTTTTCTATCCCTTCAGTCTGTATGTATCTTTCGATAGTAGGTGGGCTTCCTGTAGACAGCATATACATGGGTGTTGTTTTCTTATCCACTCAGCTGCCCTATTCCTTTGGATTGGAGCATTTTATCCATTTACATTTAAAATGATTATTGATTTTTATTATTTGTTATTGCCATTTTATTATTTGTATTTTTAGTCTTTGTTAGTTTGTTTTCTCCTTTCTTCTGAATAAAGAAGTCCTTTTACCATTTCCTGTAATACTGGCTGGGTGGTAATGAATTCTTTTAGTGTTTTCTAATCTGGGAGGCTTTTTATCTCTACTCTAATTTTAAATGATAGCCTTGCTGGGTAGAGCAGTCTTGATTGTAGGCCCTCACTTTGAATATTTCCTGCTACTCCCATCTGGCCTGGAAAGTTTCTGTAAAAAATCAGCTGATAGTATCATGGGAGCTCCCTTGTGAGTAACTAGTTATTTTTCTCTTGCTGCTTTCAGGATTCTCTCTTTGTCTTTAATCTTTGCCATTTTAGCTATGATGTGTTTTGGTTTGGGCCTGTTTGGGTTCATCTTGGTTGGAACTCTCTGTACTTCCTGGACTTGTATGTCTATTTCCTTTACCAGATTAGGGAAGTTTTCTGTCATTATTTCTTCAAAAATGTTCTTGATCCCTTTCTCCCTCTCTTCTCCTTTCGGTACTCCTATGATGTGACTGTTGTTACGCTTGATGTTGTCCCACAGGTCTCTTAAACTATATTCATTTTTTTTCTTTTTTCTTTTTTTTTTGTTGTGATTGGGGGTTTTAAGCCACCTTGTCTTCTAAATTGCTGATTAGATCCTCTGCTTCATCTAATCTACTATTGATTTTTTGTAGTATATTCTTCATTTCAGTTATTGTGTTCTTTATTTCTGACTGGTTCTTTTTTATCGTTTCTCTGTCCTTCTTTATGCATGCTATCTTTTTTGCTGAAATTCTCACCAAGTTCCTTAAGTGTTATTTTTTTTTTTAATTAAAGTTTATTGGGATGACAATTGTTAGTAAAGTGACATAGGTTTCAGGTGTACAATTCTGTAATATATCATCTATATATCACATTGTGTGTTCACCGCCTAGAGTCAGTTCTCCTATCACTATATTTGATCCCATTTACCCTTAACCATTCTTATAATCATTGTTTTAAACTCTGTTTCTTGTAGGTTGGTTGCCTGCATTTCATTTAGTCCATTTCTAGAGGTTTCTCCTGTTCTTTTATTTGGGACATTGTTTGTTTGTTTGTTCGTTTCCTCATTCTGGCTGCTGCTGTGTTTGTTTGTATGTGTTAGATAGATCTCCTGTGTCTCTCAGTCTTTGCTGGGTGGCCTTATGTAGTATGTGTCCTGTGTATGTGTAGTCCAATGGCACAGTCTCCCTAATTTCTTGTGTGTGTGTTCCAGAAGTGTCCCTTGTATGTTGTGTGTGTTCTCCTATTGTAGTTGAGCCTTGATTGTTTTTGGTGCATCAGTGGGTGGGATCGACTCCCAGACTGACTAGCTATGAGCATTGGCTATACCCACAGTGTATAAGCTGCTGTACGGTGCTGACCCCTCAGAGGAGGCTTTGCCTCTGCGGGCTCTTGTGTCTGTTGAGAAGCCCCTTTGGGTGTGCCGTTTGTGGGGCTAACCAGGTAGTGCTCTGGTGTGATCTGAAGTGGCCTCTGAGTATGCTGTTTCTGGTGTCTCTTGGGTGGAGCTCCCATGCAGGGCAATTTCAACCTTGCCTGTGACTGGCCCAAGACTACCTGGTAGGAGCCTCGAAGCTATATGTGGTTGGCCCCTGCCTGTGCTGGACCTGGAGACATGTGTGGGTGGCCTCGCTGTGAACTGAGGCTGGCTTTCCACCAAAAGTGTACATGAGGCAGCTTAACAAAAGGCCCAGGGCCCTCTAGGGCTATTGTCACCTGCCGGCTGTCTGCAGGGCCCAGCCATTGAAAGAGGCTCTTTATGTGTGTATGCTGGTCTGGTTGATTCAGTGTTGTGAGTGCCCTTGGTGACGCAGCCATGAGATGTGATCGGTGGTTTTTACAAAGTTAATGCAGATTCAGTTCTTACTGCAGTGCCCAGCCTGTTACCACGTTGTCCAGCACCTCGAAAGCACTGCAGCCTGCCACCACCTCAGGATCACAAATTCCCAAGAGTTGCCCCCAAGTGGCTGTGGTACAGTTTTTGGGTCACTATCCACCACCAAAATCTCCCTGGGCCATTGCGGGTTGTCTGCTGCTATAAAACACAAACAAACAAACAAACAAACAAAAAACCTCCTCAGTGGCTTGTGGGGATAGGGCCAGCAACCCAGGCAATTAGAGTGCCTCTGGCAATGCAGCTCCAGGTGGGCAGGTAGGGTTTCAGGGAACTAAGCGTTTGGTAGGTGGTTTCTACAAATTCAGAGCATTCTTGGCCTCCACATTGCACTGGTGCTGGGCCCAGAACCACTCCACAAAAACACCCTGAGAGCACTAAGGCCAGCTACTGCCCATCTCAGGCCTGCTATGCCACCTCCTGTCTACACTGTGGCATAGGTCTTGTCTTAATGCCCTCCAGTAAACGTTTCCTGGGTGCCACAGGCCCTCCACCTACTTTAATCCACAGCCCGTGGGGCAAGGTTAGCAGTCAAGAGTTTCTAGGGCAACATAGCACCAGCTGCTTGGAAGGTGGGGACCCAGGGTGTCACCAAGGCAGTGAGCGTGGGTGCATTCCACCAGACCATTATGGTTCCAGACTTGGCCCTTTGGGGGAGGGCTTAGTCCTGAAAATATGGTGTTCTCCCCAACCCCGACCCAAGCCACACATGTACAGGGTCCACACAGGGTCAACATGGCTCCCGTCCCTCCAGTTCCTGTGCCAAAGGCGTTCAGTTCAGTCCTTTCTCTGCATTTCCCTGGGCCTCCCGAAGTGCCACTGCCTCTGCCAGAGACCAGGTGAGTGCCCACCAGTGAGCGAGTCCATGTACTGGCTCTACAAGAGGGTGTCTGTGTTTCCAGCCACCTTCCATCCCACTAGGAAGGGAAGACAGAGTCCTCACTGATTTTCACTGCCAGATGCTGTGGGAACTCCTCTTCCTGACACAGGACCCCTGGGCTGGGAGCCTGGCATGGTGCTGGGGGTCCCATCCATCTTCAGGGGTGGCCTCTAACACCGAGGTAAGCTCTCTAGTGTTCAGCCTCTCTCTGTGGGTTTGGAGTCAGTCAGTTTCGTGTCTCTGCCCCTCCTACTAGTCTTGATGTGGCCTCTTCTTTATATCCTTAGTTATAGGGGTTCTGTTCAGCGAGTGTTCAGATAATTCTTGAGGTTGATTGTCCTATAATTTATTTGCAATTTTGGTATGATCCTGGGATGCAGCAGGCATAGCATTTGCCTAACCTGCCATCATCTTGAGAAGAATCCACGTAAGAGAGTTCTGATGAACACAGATAAGTCCCGTCTTAACCATTTTTAAGTGTACCATTCAGTGGTATTAAATATACTCATATTTTTGTATAGTCATCACCACCATCCATCTTAGAACTCTTTTCACCTTGCAAAACTTAAACTCTGTACACATTAAACAATAACTTCCCATGACACCCTTCCCCTAGCCACTGGCAATCACATTCTACTTAACCACCATTCTGTTACTATAAATATATTGTGAAATATTATTTAGCCTTAAAAAAAACTAAATCCTGTTATTTGCAACAACATGGACAAAACTGGAGGGAATTATGCCAAGTGAAATAAACCAGAGAGACAAATGTTGCATAACTTCAACTATATTTTTTCACTTGCCTTCTATCTTGCTTTCCTTAACTCCAGATTTGCCTTTCTCTCAAAACCATTTTCCATCTGTAGCAGGGATTGCCAAATTATAGCCCGAGGGCCAAATCCTGTCCACTGCTTATTTTTGTAAATGAATTTTATTGGAACACAGCCAAACTCATTTGTTGACACTTTGTCTATGGTAGCTTTTGTGCCACAAAGACAGCACTAAGAGTTGGACAAAGATCCTGTGGTCACAAAATCTAAAACATTTATTATCTGACTCTTTACAGAAAAAGTTGGCTGACCCTTGATCTATGATAACAAGGCTAATTTTTTTTTAAAAATCCAGATGTGATCACATTATTGTTTTGTTTAAAATCTTTTAATGATTTCTTGTTGGTCTAAAAATAAAATCTGAAAAATTTGCATACAGTGAAAACCTAAAGGATGGATCCACACTCATCTCATGATACCTTCCTCCTTTACTATATTCCATCTACACTAACATCCTTTGTGTTTCTCACAGTCTCCAATCTCCCTCCAGCATCCAAGATCTTTGTACATGTGATTCTTTCTGGCTGGAATGTCATTCATGCTCTTCCCCTGATTTCTATTCTCCCTTAACCCCACTGCTGCATTACACAGCAAAACCTTCATCTTCTCTCAGAACAAAAATTAAGTATCTTTCCCTTTAAAAAGCTTCCCTGACACTGTCTATTTTAGTCACTTTTTCATGGCACTTTTAGCCTTATTATTTTTTAAACACTTTTATTGAGCTATAATTTGTGTACCACAAAATTTATCCATTATAGAAACAGTATTCAATAAATTTTAGTAAATTTAGAGTCATACAACCATCACTGCAATATCATTGTAAAACATTTTCATCATGTCAAAAATAAAAAATCTCTCATGCCTTTTTGTAGTCAGTCCCTTTTTTTACCTTCAGCTTTAGGTATCACTAATCTGATTTCTAATTAAATTTGTCTTTTGGTGGCATTTCACATAAATAGAATTATACAATATGTACTGTTTTATGTCTGGACTCATTTACTAAAGTTAATGTTTTTGAGCTTCATCCATATTGTAGTATGTTTATTTTTTCATTGCTGAGTAGTATTTCATTGCATGGATGCCCCACATTTTGTTTATCCATTCATCAGTTGGTGGACATGTGGCTTGTTTCCAATTTTGGGCTAAGATGAATACTGTAGCTATGAACATTCATGTACATGTCTTTATGTGGACATATGTTTCTATTTATTTTGGGAATATTTCTAGAAGTGAAATTTCAGGGGTGTATTCTCACCAACACTTGACATTGTCTGTCTTTTTAAATAGTGTGTAGTGGTATCCTGTTGTGGTTTTAATTTGTGTTTTCCTGATGGCCAGTGACTGTGAGCATCGTTTCATGTGCTTATCATCCCTTTGCATGCCTTTAAATGTCTATTAAAATCATCTGCCTATTTTATGGAATTTTTTTATCTTTTTAATGAGTTATGAGTTCTTTATATATGTATTCTAGATACTACTTATGAGATACATAATTTGCAAATATTTTCTCCCAATCTTTCTCACCTTGTCTTTGCTATCTGTTGGAGTACAAAAGTTTTGAATTTTGATGAAATCCAATTTATCAGCTTTTTTCTTTTATGGATCATGTTTTGGTGTCCTAAGTACTCTTGGTCCATCCCAAGATCTAAATGATTTTGTCATAATATTTCTCCTAGAAGTTCTATGATTTTCTCACTGAGATTTAGGTTTATAATCCATTCCATTGGGTTAATGTTTATGCATAGTGTGCAGTGAGGGTCCAACTCCATCATTGTGTATACGGATATTTCATTCCTGCAGCACTGATTTTTGACAAGACTACCCTTTCCCTTTGGAAGTGTCTTGGCACTTTTATTGAGTACCAAAGGATCATAAATATAAGGATATATTTCTGGAATCTCAAGTCTATTCCATTGATCTATTCCTGGCATCAATACTGTCTTGATTTTGATTACTGGCTTTATAGTAAATTTTGAAGTATAAGACCTTCAAATTTGTTCTCTTCCTCCCCCAAATTGTTCTAGGTTCTTAGCTTTTCATATAACTTTTAGAAATAACTTGTCAATTTCTGTAAAAATGCCTGTAGAATTTGGTAAGGATTGATTTCAATTTAAAGGCAGTATTTCTTCTTCAATCTGTATGTCTTTAACTCCTTCTCTTTTTCTTTCATCCACCCCCCCTGCCCCCGCCCCACTACCCTTATTGCACTGGTTAAATCAATGTTGAATAGAAGTGGCAAAAGCAGGCCTCTGATATTAGCAAAAAGGCATTCAGTCTTTTACCATTAAGAATGATGTTAGATATGGGCGTTTCATGGATTCTCTTTATCAGATTTACGAAGTTCCCTTTTATTAGCTGTTGAGTGTTTCTGTTTGTTTTATCATGAATTGATGTTGGGTTTGTCAAATGTTTTCTAGATATCTATTGAGAAGATTCTGTTGTTTTTTGTCATTGATGGTATTATTATGGTGTATTATACCCATTGCTTTTGGACATTAAGCCAACCTTATATTACTGAGATTAAAACCCACTTGGTCATGGTATACAGTTCTGTCTATATGTTGCTAGAATTGGCTTGTTAATATTTTGTTAGAATTTTAGTCTGTATTCATGAGGAATACAAAGACATCTTGTGATGTCTTTGTCTTTGGCATCCTGTAATTTTTCTTTATATCCTTGATTTTATAATATAACTAAACTAATCATTATTTGATTAACATGTGGAGAGCTCCATAAGGTCAGAGACTATGACTGTCTTATACAACTCTTTGTATTATGCACACTCAAGTTAATGGCTGAATGAATATAAACAGATATGGTATCCAGGTGCCACTATTTCATATCATGATTTGAACATTATACCCATACTGTCACCTGCATGACTTCAGCGTTTTCAGCACTCTTTGCTTATATTTAGCTCTGGTCATTGTACTTGCAAATTCAATTTTTTCTTTTCTTTCTTGATAATGTGTTAATTGTTGATAATATGTATATATACAAGGTCTGACAATTAAGTTTGCAAACTTGTTGCAACGATGTTGTTAACCTTTTTTGATAGCAGGATTATTCAAGGACAAACAGTTAACCGAGTTTACTACTATTTGCAAGTGTTGAGAAGGCTGCATGAAAAAGTTAGATGACCTGAAGTTTTCGCCAACAATTCATGGCTCTTGCATCATGACAATGCACCAGTTCACACGGCACTATCTTTGAGGGAGTTTTTAGCCAGTAAACAAATAACTGTATTGGAACACCCTCCTTACTCACCTGATCTGGCCCCCAATGACTTCTTTCTTTACCCAAAGATAAAGGAAATATTGAAAGGAAAATATTTTGATGACATTCAGGACATTGAGGGTAATACAACAACAGCTCTGATGGCCATTCTAGAAAAAGAGTTCCAAAATTGCTTTGAAGGGTGAACTAGGCACTGGCATCAGTGCATAGCTTCCCAAGGGGAGTACTTCGAAGGTGACCGTAGTGATATTCAGCAATGAGATACTTAGCACCTTTTCTAGAATGAGTTTGCGAATGTAATTGTCTTACCTCGTACATCTGTCTAATCCTCTTAGCATGCATGGATCCCTTTTTTTTTCATACCCTGATGGTGATTTTGAATCCAGAATCCATTGCCTTTCATAAGTTATTTGTCTTACCTTCAAATTGTATTAGAATGTCTTCTTTGTTTCTTCATATGCTCAAGATGTTATTATAACTCTCCTTTCTGATTGGTACATTGTGCTTGTTGTTTTGGTCTATCTCATTATTCAGAATGCAGCAGAGCCTCTCTGAATCAGTTTGTTGTTTACTGTTTTATGCACTACATCTCTGGGCCCAGTGGGAGACATCTTAGTCACCCACCATTTTGGTCATCTGTTAATGTTACACCTTCCCCAAGTAGTGACATAATCCTCAACGTGTCCGTCATCATAGCTAAAATAATCTTTTTGTTGTTTGTAGCGTGTTTTGAAAATTTCAGTTTAATCTAAACTTTAACCATTGTGACATTTTTCTTATAAATAAATGCTACTATTTTTGTGTCTGTGGAATAAAGAAGGCAATTTATGGGCCTATTGCATTCTGACATTCTACAAATGTAAACATCTATTTGTAAATAACTGTAACACTATCTTTAGGATTTAGAACCATATCTTTGTATGTTTAAGTGATATGTTATAGAGAAATAGTTAAAAATTTGGTTAGTCCTAGTTAGACTCAAGCTCTAAGCTGCAGTTTTCTAATCTGTAAAACAAAGATGATAACAATTGTAATTTATTCTTGGGTTGTTAAGATCAAATGATATAACTTATGCAAAACACTAGTCAGGGCCTGACACATAGTAAACTCATTCTATATTGTATTATATATTATTTCTCAACACTGTATAAGAATACTGTTTGCATTTGTACAAATTTCTGTAGGACAGAAAACTATCTGTGGCCCCTCATACAAGTGGTGAAAGGTTGAGATAAAACATGGATGATCCTGCCTTTTCCTCTAGTCCAAGATCTCTGACAGAGGAAGGCATTAAGATCTAAATCATTGATTCATAAGTATTTCCCCTGGCTTTTCACTCAAAATAGCATGGATTCAACAAACAAGAATTTGATTTTTTGTTAAATAATTTGTTGGTCCATAGCTTTTATTCATCACTTTGTTCCATATTTAGGCAGGGCAGCTTAGTATGTATGGTGATGTGTGCCTGTGCTACTGTAGCTTTTCAGGATTGGGTTGGCTCTGTATACATACAAAGTAACCAGGACATTTATCATGAGCAAATGCTGACCCAAAATGCCTGTATCCTTTAAACAAAAGTATTTATCAGGAAGCTCATCATAGGCCCTGGGATAAGAGTAGAGAATCACAGATTTCAATTTTATAGTGAATCACCTGGGCAAAAAAATCTCTAAAGAATATTATAATTTCTACAGTGTGAAGAATGACATATGCAATGAACATTTGCCTACCGTTTCATGTTTTCTGCAAATAATTCCACTAGCAGGACCAAGTTGTTTTTCCACATTATCGTATCTGTTGAAGTTTCCATTGCTCCTATACATATTGTACTTTATTTTTTAAAAAGTAGTATATGAAACTGTGAGGACAGAGCCAGGAGTGCCGTGTCCAAGCTCTCGGCCTCAGGTGGAAAGATGCTGGCTCAGGTAGTAAATGGCCATCAACTGTGATTGGATGGCCATCAGCTGTGGCTAGTTGGCCGTCAGCTGTAACCAGTGAGCCATTGGCCACTAATATAACTGCCGTGGCTACGCTAGCAGAAAAATGGGGGCTAGCAAGTAGATGGTGGCTGAGCCAGCAAGAGCGGATTGCAGCTAGCAAGTGAGGTCGGTTGGCAGAGACAAGTGGACAGTGGGTTGCGGATCATGTGGCTCCTGTTTCCTGTGTCTCCAACCCAGCCACCAGCGAGAGTATAGTGGTATGGCTCCCCTACCTATGGCTCCGTGGGTGTTCCTTTTTGGCCTAGCCACAGCCTGCGTTCTTATGTGGGGAGCGGGAGCTGAGACCCCGCAGCTCGCCTGGCATGACAAGAGGTCACTACGTTATCATTTTGGCTAGGTTTCTGTTATATTTCAGGTTTTCTCAAACTATAAACAATGTAATTAATACAAACTTTAACCAAACCTTATAGTGTACAGTGAGATTTTACATATATCACACAATGTATTAACATTCCCAACCTCATTTAAATATTTTATTTATTAAATTGAACATTAATATAAGACAAAAGCAAATATTATTTGTTTGAAAATTTAAAAAAATACTTCAAATAGCTTTTATTTGTCATTTTTAAAATGAAACTTTAAGAAACAGAGCATTAATTCCCCAATCAGACAATCGTGATCTTTACTTTGTAACAAATATACTTGATGTGAAAAAATACCTTTCATTTTCTGTAGACGTTGGTTGAATTGTTATGAGTTCGTCCAAAAGCATCTTCAAGTTGGGAGTGAGAGAATGAGTTGCTTCACATAAGCTCATTTCCTTCCTTAGAGAAGCAAATATTTTGTCTGCATGCATAGGGCTAGGCTGTGATGTCAAAATTGATATTGCTTTAGTCAATTCACACTTCAGATCAGATTCTGATTTAATGACAGAACTCTCTGTAAGGGCATCCTTTATTTCTTGGAACTTCTTCTGCTCTAAATGTTCCTTTAAAAAGTCTTTCCATTAATGACTTTGCCAATCATGCAATTTCATTCTTACTTGACAAGGCAAAAGATTCATCCTCTTCCATCTCACATAGACAACTAACGTTGCTCAAGTACTTTGTGAGACACACAAGATCTCTATTTCTACATGTAACCAATTCAAATTTTATTTCCTTTAAAAGCATTAAGAAAAAATTAAGAAAGACCTATATTGTGCAGCGAATATTTATAGCTAAAAGGTGCCACAAAACATTATGATATGAGATTGGAAATTATTGTAATATTGTAATAAAATATTAGCAGTGTGAGTTGTTTTTAAGTAGACTGACTCACCCACACAGTAGCTGAGAGAGCCAAGAACCCTCACATACATCACAATCGTAAGCCGCAAACAAACTGATCAAATGTGGTGGGTAGCATCGGCCGTCACTTTGTGGAAACAATTCATTGTGGAGAACAGAAAACAGTTTGTATTTACACAGAGAAATATTTATTTTCACAACCCAGGATTTGACTACAAGGTCATATTAAGGTAAACTACCTTAGATTTCCTTAGTTAGTTCACCTGAAGATAGATGACTTTGTAGTCAAATTTTGGGTTGTGAAAATAAATATTTCTCTGTGTAAATACAAACTGTTTTCTGTTCTCTATGATCAAATGTGCTCGATTTACAAGAGCTAAAATTAGCTGGTCATGTGATATCTGATTCTGGTGTCACATGTGCATGTCTGGTGGCGTGTAACATTGTAACACAATGTAACTTTAGATAGCGATTAGATAGGGATAAATAGGAAAAATGTCTAAGAGATACATTGTGAGTAGTACATTTATTTCCCATTGTGGGTATTACTGGGTTCAAGGATCAGATTTTCCAGATTTCCCGACCAACTTTTCTCAGGATCTGGGAATGGGAAAGCGGAAAAAATTCCCAAGAATGAACGGGAAGGAATTCCCTCCCAGAAGCCCTAGTTTTGATAATGAAGGTGGTAAGAATATTCCCTTCCTTTATTTTGTAATTAATAAAAAACCCGGGCGATCTCTGCCTAATTTACATTTTAAAGGTTTAACTACCATGTGGAGAATGGGAGCAAAGGACTAGAATGAAAGCAAGAAGAGCAAAAAGGGTATCTCGATGGAAGATGATGTCCACTTGCACCAGAGTGAGATGGAAGTGAAAATAGAGACCAAAGAATAGATTCAGGATACATTTGCAGGTAGAAACAACAGGACTTTCTTATAGAAAGGGTGCAGGCAAAGAAGGAAAGTGTGGAATGAAGGATAAATCCTGCCCTTTTGGCTTGAGAAGCTGGGTAGTTGGTGTTGCTATTTACTGTATTCAGTCTGGTGCACCAAGCAGGTGTCCAATGCAAGGTATCCGAGATGGCTACAGCGTATTATCCATTCATCCATTCTCAACTACCGATGGAGTGCTTGCTGTATACCAGACCAGTATTCTAGGCACTGGAGATTCAGGAATAACAAAAGAAAGTCCTGACTCCTGAAGCTCCATGGGGGCGGGGGAGTTAGCCAAGAAATAAACAGTAAATATTAATAAGCCACATGATGAATTTTATGTAGTCATATTAGGTGTTCTTGTTCAGTAAGCCACAAACTAGGGGACAGGGCAGTGCCCCGTCATATGCACCCTGCTGAGAGGTTTGGACTGTGTGTTTGAAATGATGAGGAGCCAAGAAAGGATTTTTGACCAAGGATCCTTTGAAGATAGAGATTTGAGTGAATTGAAAAGTGAGCTGTATTCTGGGTTGATATGGCATCTTTAGGTACAATCTTTGTTTTCTAACTGGTCATTGAGTGAGTTACAATTTTTAAGGCAGAATCTATCAATGGTTCTGAGTATTTAAGAGTTACTATATGGCACTAGTATAAATAATGCCAATGTATCATATCATTTTTATTAATTAATTTAAACAAACTTAGCATGGACAAAAATCCTTATTTATTAGCCCAAATACCATTTGCTTGCTTGATCCATTCCCCAAGACTTTTGAAGAATCATTTCTAACATGACTTTTAAGTTATTCATGTTATATATTTTTATATTCTATATTTATTTATGTTTATGCCTAGGAGATTTAGAATGTTAAGGAGAATGGGAAAATTAATAGGATGCTATGATCTTATTATTATGATATTATCATAACATATGATATTATGATCATAGGATATTATGATCCTATTAACCTGCTTCCTTAAGACAGCAAGAAAAAAGCAAAGGACATGCCTACAATACAGGCTTTTCTCGGGCCAGCATACAATTTCAGATGCCTTCCCAACCGTCATGACCTTGACTTCCTTGCCAAAAGAACTGATTTGTTGGGGTATCAGGTGTGAATGTTCTCAGAGAAGTGAGTCCTTCCCTGGCCCCAGGATTTGAACCATAACTGGTATTCATAGTAACCCATTGTTGTTTGCCAGTAATGGGTTTAGGGATAGCCATGGCTTGCCAGTGGACATACTGGGAAGTCTGCTAATTGCCTTCTGAGACATGACCTTTCCTGCTTTCTTTTCTGCTTTTGGACTTCTGTGAGTCAGGAAATAAAGCTGGAAGCTTCAGCAGTACATCTTGTGACCATGAGGAGAAAACCAAGATAATCAGAATGAAACTGATGCAGGTCCCTGACTTGTTTTGAGCTGCTGGATTAACCAATTCCAGAAATTTTAATCTCCAGATTTCTTGTTAGGTGAATTAAAGTAACCTTTTGTAAGTAACTTTATTCAATTATTTGTTGTTGATGGTACTGGTGGTATGTTTACAGCAGAAAATTATACTGACACATGGGACAAAAATTACTCTAATCCTACTACCAGAAATTCTACAGCATCTGCGGTATACGGGTAGCGACAGGAATTTAAAAAGTCACCAAGATATTTATGATTCTTTGAAAAGCCAAAAGAACAAAAACACACACTTTTTCATATACTTAGAGATGTGTTTTAGGTGCATTGAGTTTCCTGATTATTGGTTCTTGGAGAATTGTTTCTTTTATTGTTTTGTAGTATGTTTCTTTATCTCAGAGTTTCTCATCTTAATTCTATTTGTCTAATACCAGTACAAATATTTTTTCACTAGTCTTCTTTTGGTATGTATTTTCCTGGTATGTCTTTTTTTAAATTTGTTTTTCAGTTAGAGTTGACAGAAAATACTATATTAGTTTCAGGTGTACAACATAGTGATTAGACATTTATATACCTTACAAAGTGCACATTCCAATAAGTCTAGTACCCATCTGACTTCCTAGTATATGTTTTAACATATTAATTTTAGATTCTTGTTTGTTAATTTGTTTTTAGTGTGTTGCACGTAAGCAACACAGAAACATATATCTGGAGCTTGTTTTTGTTTTTCCAATCCAGCTGAATAGTGTGTGATTTGACGGAGTTCAATTCATTTATATTCACGATAATTCTTGATATAGTCATACTTATTTCTGCCATCGTTTTTTGTGCTTTCTAGTCATGTTTTTTTGCCCTTGCTTCTTTCTTTAACTCCTTTTTGTGATTAATGAAATTTGTTCACTTTTCTCACTCTTCTAATTTCACTTATAGATTGTATTTCTATTTTTTAGTAGTTCTCTTTAATTTTTACCATAAACATTTAACTTTATATTTTAATAAAATATAAAATAATTTAGTATCTATATATTCCTCCTAAAGAAAACCAAGTATTTTAACATAGTATAACTTTTTCAAATTCCTTCCTCTGGTCTTTAATATTATTATCATCCTGACTTTTAGTTCTACCTTTTTGATTAATACAACAATTGGGTCTTATTCATAGTGCAGTTGTATTTGGTGGATAATTAAGTTTACCACTGTATTTTAACTGTTACTATCATTGCTTCTTACATCACACTCTTTCCTTTCTATTTTTTTCTTGCTAAATTTCATCCTTTTGTACTTCTTTTAGTGAGGGTCCATTGTTAGTATTCTGTTTCAACTTTTAACAACTGAATTTTAATTTTAATGACTGAAATGGGTTTATTTTGTTCTCACTCTTGAATAATAGTTTAGTGAAGTGTAGAGTTCTAGGTCAATAGGTTTCTCTCCTCCTCCTCCTCCTCTTCCTTCTCAGCACTTTAAAGATATTACTTCCTAGACTTTTGGCCTCAGATGTTGCTTGTGTTCTCACCCTGCTGTCTCCATAAGTGCTATCTTTCTTTCTTTCTCTCTCTCTTTCTTTCTCTCTCTCTCTCTCTCTCTCTCTCTCTCTCTCTCTCTCTCTTTCTTTCTTTCTTTTTTTCTTTTTTTTTTTCGAGTCTTTGGTCTTTGTTAGTTTTTAATTTTTTTTTTTTTTTTTTAATGTTTCAAATTCTGCAGTTTCACCAGGATCAGTTTAGTTGTAGGTATTCCTGGCACACAATGCATACTTCCTAGGAAGACTCATATCATTGTTTTATTCTGGTAACTTCTAAGCTATTCGGTGTTTACTAAATCCTGCCTCACTGCCACTTCCTTTATCATACACTTCTAAATTCCTCTCCTGTGAGAGATGAAATCTCTCAAGGCTGTCCTTCAATTGCACCCACATCTTTGCCCATTTCCCCAAAGCTATCTTCCTTCCTTCCTCTCCTTCTGTCCCTTGTTACAGGTTTTTCCTGACAACGACCCTTGTGTGAGGCACTGGCACAAGAGTTCTTATCAATTCTGCTTCTGAGTTAAGACCCATCGTTCAAGTAACTTGCTCAAAGTCACGCAATGGTGAAGCGGTAGGGCAGTCTTTGAAGGGCTACCCTGTACCCTTACTGAAAAGGGGCTGTTAAATGAAGCCAGGGGAATGGGGCTCAGGAACAGCCCCCCACCGGAAGTGGGCAGGCCCATCCCACCGCCAGCTGCTGGCCGCCCTCAGTGCAGGGCTCTCACCAGCTTTCCACTCTCACTGCTGCTGGATCCTGATGGTCTGTGGGCCTCTGCTGGCCTGCATGCCTTGTCCCCTTCCTGGTCCCCTTCTACTCCTGTGGTAGAATGTTCCAGCCTGAGTCTGCTTGAACTGCATCTACTCTGTCAGCCTTGGGGGTGGCGGTGGAGCGTGGGAGTCTGGTCTTCCTCCATCCTCTTTTCAACCCCTTGTTCTGGCACGAGTGCTCTGCCCTCCTTCCTCTAAGGCTTTCTCTTTTTTGCTTCTTAATAGCCTTTTCTTCTTTTAAAAACTTTACTCTTGCATATCAAAAACTTTGGCTCTCAAAGTTATTGTTTCTGATCTGGGATCAAGAGCTTATTTTGGAAGCAGAAAAACTAAACACTGACTCTTTCTCTCTATGCTTCAACTGACTTCCTTCTCATTCAAGTTCTGTGGGAGCTATACAAGGAAGAGAAGAAAAGCAGACATTTGTATTTCCAGCTGCTTTCCTGTCATAGCATTTGAAATATGTCTCATAAAGCCAGGTGTATATTCCATATACGATACATGTTTTTTGTTTTTTCTTTTTAAGTTTTTTTTTGTATAAAACTTTTACTTATTTAAGTGTGTTTTTCCAGGACCCATCAGCTCCAAGTCAAGTAGTTGTTTCAATCTAGTTGTGGAGGGCACAGCTCACAGTGGCCCATGTGGGGATCAAACTGGCAATCTTGTTAAGAGCACCACGCTCTAACCAACTGAGCCAACTGGCTGCCCCCATGTACAATACATGTTATCAGCAGTTATTTATCATTTTTAAGTGTACAGTTCAGTAGTGTCAAATACATTCATATTGTTGGGCAACCAATCTCCAGAACGTTTTCATCTTGCAAAGCTGAAATTCTGTACCCATTAATCAACTCCTGATTGCCTCCACTCCTAACCCCTGGCAACCACCATTTTATTTTGCCTGTATGATTTTGACTATTCTAAGTACCTCAGATAGGTGGAATCATACAGTATCTGTCTCTTTGTGAGGGGCTTAGTTCACTTAGCATAACATTCTCAAGGTTTATCCACATTGTAGCATGTATCAGAATTTCCTTCCTTTTTCAGGTTGAATAATATTTCATTATATGTACATACCACTTTTTCTTTATCCATTCATCCATTGGTGGCCTCTAGGGTTGCTTCCACCTGGTGAAAATATCTTTTTCAGACCCTACTATCAATTCTTTTGGATATATACCCAGAAGTAGAATTTCTGGGTCATATGGTAATTCTATATTTAATTATTTGAGGAACCACTATATTATTTCCATAGCTGCTGCACCAACAGTACACAGGGTTCCAATTTCTCCACATTCTTGCCAACACTTGTTGTTTTCTGATATTTGTTTATTTGTTTGTTTTGTTTTTTTGTTTTTTAATGATAGGCATTGCGATGGGTGTGAAATGATATCTCATTGTGGTTTTGATTTTCATTTCCCTAATGATTAGTGATGTTGACAATTTTTTCATATTCTTATTAGTCATTTGCCCCTTGAATTTTTGCAACTCCTGCTGTGTTCATCTCAGAGTAAGTGCTCAAACATATAAACTTTGGTAAAGAGTTCTCCAGTCTCCTTGAGTTCTCCATTGGCCTGAAGTATTCTCACCTCCTCTAACTCCTTTGTCTTACTTATTCTACCCAAGACTTACCATCCACATGATTCTGGTTTTCAGACCTTTTATGCTAAGAAAGCCAGAGACCAAGGGCTTGTTTTAGACTGAAGAGTTTGTTCTCTGAGCCAGGACTCTGTGTAAGAGTAGCTAAGTCTGAGTAGGTATAACTGTTTTGTGAAGGAAAAGGGTGAGGGGTGGGTTTGGGGGCCTGTGAAGACCCGAAGCATCAAGGAAGCATCTGGAAAGCAAAAATTGGATCTAAAGCGAATTGTCCACAATTTGGGAGTGCTAAGGCAGTCAGAAGACTTGAGAAGCAAAGCCCAGCAGTGCCTGTTCATAGATGTGGAGATGTGAGGGATGCTGAGCGCTGTTGCCTCTGCTTAGTCTGTGATTCACATATGAGGCCCTATGTGCTCAGCATGCCCCCATCACATCCTCGTGTACATGCACCCCGGCCTTATCTTCTACAAAGCGGAATGAATGGGGTATACTTTCACAAGTATCCTCAAACTAAACGGTAAAAGGCTCCCATCTATGGCAAATATAAACTAGTCACCTAATGGCTATTATGTTTTACAATCAGGAATTGAGCACTGTGGGATGAAATGTATATTTTGCAATCTAGATGTAACATAGATATAGGCAGGTTACTTTATTCTTTATTCCTTTAGGAAGCAATTTGGCAATTGCGTGCATATTGTTTCTCCTTTTTTCCCTGGGAACATGAACATTTTTTTTTTTTAATTTTCTGCATTAAAAACATTTTTTTAATTTTTCAATTATAGTTGACATACAGTATTATATTAGTTTCAGGTATGCAACACATCGATTAGACATTTATATAACTTACAAAGTGATCATTCAGATAAATCCAGTATCCATCTGACACCATACACAGTTATTACAATAATACTGACTATAATCTACATCCCCACGACTATTTTGTAACTACCAAATTGTACCTCTTAATCCCCCCATTCACCCATCCTGCAATCCCCCAATCTGGCAACCATCAAAATGCTTCCAGTTTCTATGAGCTTGTTTTTGTTTTGTTTGTGTATTTATCCTGTTCTCTAGATTCCATATACAAGTAAAATCATATGACATTTGTCTTTCTCTGTTTGACTTACTTCACTCAGCACAATTCCCTCTAGGTCCATCCATGCTGCTGCAGATGGCAAGATTTTATTCTTTTTTATGGTTGAGTAATATTCCATTGTATATATGTACTACCTCTTCTTTATGCACTTATCCATCGGTGGATACCCCAGTTGCCTCCATGTCTTGGCTATTGTAAATAATGCTGCAATGAAAATATGAATGCACATATCTCTTCGAAAAAGAGTTTTGGGTTTCTTCAGATAAATACCCAGGAATGGGATTACTGGGTCCTTCTTTATCTCTTGTTACATAGCCTTTGTTTTACTTTGTCTATATAAGTATTGCTACCCCAGATTTTTTCCATTTTCATGAACTATCTTTTTCCATTCTTTTACTTTCAGTCTGTGTGTCTTTCAATCTGAAGTGAGTCTCTTATAGGCAACATATGTAAGGGTCTTGTTTTCTTATCCTTTCAGTCACCTTGTTTCTTTTGATTGGAGCATTTAATCCATTTACATTTAAAGTAATTGTTGATAGATACATAGTTATTGCCATATTATTATGCCATTTTATTCATATTTTTGATAGGTTCCTTCTCCTCTTCTTCCTCCTTTTCCTCATCTTCCTCCTCCTCCTTCTTCTTCTTCCTTTAACATTTCTTATAATACTGGTTTAGTGGTGATAAAATCCTTTAGCTTTTTCTTGTCCAGGAAGCTCTTTATCTGTCCTTTGATTCTAAATGATAGCTTTGCTGGGTAGAGTAATCTTGGTTGTAGGTCCTTGCTTTTCATTATATTTCATGCTAATCCCTTCTGGCCTGCAAAGTTTCTGTTCAAAAATCAGCTGGCAGTCTTATGGAGCTCCCTCATTGGAAACTGCTTTTTAAGATTTCTCTCTTTGTCTCTAACATTTGGCACTTTAATTATGATATGTCTTGGTATGGGCCTGTTTGGGTTCATCTTGTTTGGGACTCTCTGTACTTCCTTGGCTTGAATATCCATTTCCTCTGCCACGTTAAGGAAATTTTCTGTCATTATTTCTTCAATAGGTTTTCAATTCCTAGCTCTTTCTCTTCTCCTCGTGGTACCCCTATGATGTGAATATTGGTATGCTTTATGTTGTACCAGAGGCCCCTGAAAGTATTGTCAATTCTTTGGATTCTTTTTCTTTTTGCTGTTCTGATTGGGTGTTTTCTGTTACTTTATGTTCTAAATCTCTGATCAGTCCTCTGTTTTATTTAATCTACTATCGATTGCCTCTAATGTATTCTTCATTTCAGTTATTGTATTCTTAGTTTCTGACTGGTTCTTTTTTATGATTTCTATCTCCATTTTTATGTTTTTTATCTCTTTGTTGACATTCTCCCTGAGGTCATTGAGCATCCTTATAACCAGTGTTTTGAACTCTGTGTCTATTAGATTGCTTGTCTCCATTTTGTTCAGTTTTTTTTCCTGGAGTTTTGTTCTGTTCTTTTATTTGGGACTTGTTTCTTTGTCTTCTCATTTTACTTGGCTTCCTGTCTTTGTTTCTATGTATTAGGTAAGGCTTCTATGTCTCTGGGTCTTAGTAGAGTAGTCCTATATAATACCTGTCCTGTGGGGCCAAGTAACATGGTCTCCCTTGTCACTTGAGCTGGGTGCTCTAGGTGTGTCCCTTGTGTGTTGTGTGTGCTCTCCTATTGTAGTTGAGCCTTAGTTGCTGTTTACACCTCAGTGGGAGGGTTTGACCCTCAGGCTGTGAGGACTGGCTGTGACTATAGTGGAGGAGCTGTTGTATAGGGGCTGGCCCTACAGAGCAAGATTCACTTTAGCAGGGCCCTGGTACCTGCCTAGTCTGCCCCTTGATTGTGTTGTCCTGAAAGACAACCAGGTGATGTTCTGGCTGGGTCTGAATATGGCCACTCATTGTGCCAATGCTGAGGCCTCCTGGGATGGGCTCTGCCAATGGCCAAGTTCAGCCCAGGGCCACAAAGCAATCTACAGATGGCTGCCACCCATACTAGGCTTGGAGAGTCCAAACCATGAACTGAGGCTAGCTGCTGCTAGTGCCAAGCTTGGGGCTACTCAGCCGGAGGTATGGGACACACTGAAGCCAGATGCTGCTTGTTTGGGGTTTGTGAACTCTTGAGAGATTTTACGAAAGTCCACAGCATGAACCAAGATAGGCCATTTATATGGAAAAGCCACTGAAAGTGGCTGGGATGGGCCTGGAAGTTGGGTGGGGCAGGATCTCAGGTAATCACCAGGACTGGGCAGATGAATGGTGTTGGCCACATTGATGAAGACCCAGATATGGCAGCTGTCTCTGTCTGCATGCTGGGAGTAGGGAGGGCTCAACAAAGGAACAATGGATTCTGCCAGCATTTCTGTCCAGGAGAAAGCTGCCCCTCTAGCCCTTGCCCTGTAGCCAGTAAACTCAGTTTCTCCCTGTATGTCCCTGGTGCTTTTCGAGCTCCTGTCTAGTACTGGAGATCAGAGTAAGTGAATCCATCAGTGAGTAAGTCTGCACACTGGCCCTTTAAGAGAGTTGTCTGGGACTCCAGTCACCCTTCGTTTTACCCAGCCACAATTTCTGCTGGTTTTCACAGCCAGAAGTCATGGGGGTTTTTGTTCTGGAACCCTTGGCTTGGTGTGGGGCCGGGGCACCTCGCTCCTCTGGAGGGACCTCTGCAGTCAAGATATCCCTCCCAATTTTTAATGGTCCTACACCCTGTGTTTCCTGTTCTGTGTTTCCACCCCTCCTACCAGTCTCGAGGTGGTTTCTTCTGTATGTCCTTAGTTGCAGGACTTTTGGTCAGCTAAACTTCAGACAATTTTCAATGATGGTTGTTCTGTAAATTAGTTATGTAATTAGTAATTTTGTGTGTTTGTGAAAGAAATCAAGCACAATGTTTACCTACTTTACCATCTTGACTGAAAATCTTCAAGAACTATTATGATTTAAAACATATTGGAAGTGTGTTTGAATTTTAAGTTAAGTCATAATTTTACAAACTGATTCTTCTATGAATATAATATGGGAAATCAATGCTTTCATTTGGAAGCATTGTTTTGGTTGCACCGAAAAAAGGTCTTTTTTTGGCTTACATATTTTATCAGTTTTAAATTATTATTATTATTATTATTATTATTATTATTATTATTGATTTGAATAATAATAATACCTTACTTATTTTGATACTCTTCAATTTATAAACATTTTGACCCATCTTTTTTCAAATACTCCTTACCAAAATCCTAATAAGTAGGCAGAGCTAATAATTGCACTTTATTTATTCATTCATATAGTTAAGTATTAATAATACTCATTGATGATGGTTGGTGTGCCAACCATTGAGGAAACAAGGACTTTGAGAGGTTACATAATATGGAAAAAGCAAATTCCCATGAATAACAAAGCTAGATCTGATTCTAGGGCTCTGTATTCAGTGGTCTTTCCCATGTAAATTGTGTCCAAATTGTTGGATTCTTTTGGAGTGAAGGGTAAATGTATTATTTGACCATCTATATTAATTTTCTGAATTAGGTAGTTTTATGTAGAGAGTAATTAAGGCACATGCAAGCTCAGAGACCATTTTTAAAATCAGAGACAAGACTTGTCAGTCCACTAGGCTGTAAATGGGCTATGATCATTGACCAGGACACAATCATTGTACAGTACTTGTCTCTTACATACAACATTTTGAACATCTTTGCTATTTTTAGCTCTGAAAACCCCAAATAGGCAGAAACATCCCTTCCCAGTCACTTTTCTTGAAGGCAATGAAAGTCTTTTATCTAGTAAGCTGGGTTAGTGACTCCTTCCTAACGCATAAAACCCAAAGGCCTCCATGACCTTTTTATCTCCTATTCTTTACAATGTGGATCTTCTGAATCTATCTCCCCTGCTGTGTTTCCCAATACATAGATCTTTTTTAAAGGCCTCAGGTTTCCAAGTACTGTCAACTATTCTCCTGGAAAAATGATTTTTCTTTAAAAAAAATATATGCCCAAGTCCTTGCCCAAATGTGGCTGTGTCAAAACTTGGGAATAAATAAATGTCTACAATATGCCCTTTCCTGCAATGATAGAAGTTGAGGACTATTGCTAAAAAGGAAAATAATTTTTTAAAAATTTACTTTGATTCATAGAATGGTAGAGCTGAAAAATACTTTAGGAATGGATTGTTTAGAAGAGTAGCTCTTCTCTTAGGCTGTATTTGGGGAACCTAAAATTTTTACCCCTCCAGAGGGTAATATAACTGTTCCCTGTTTACTCCCAGAAGATGGGCAGAGTTGAACCAGGCAGAAATAAATCCTGACTGAAAACACATTTGTCTGATTCACCTACATTAAGCATGGTGGTATCCTAGCCTCAAGTGCAGTGTACTTATTATGAGTTGCCAGAAAGCACAGGTGATATTGGACAGGATATTTCTGAAACTAGAGAAAGGGAGATCAAGTACTAACTTTAAAAAAAAAGAAATCACAAGTTGCTACCCTCTTCTTTCTTATGTTGAACACTAAAAGCAAAAGAAATCTGAAAAAATCATGACAGAAAATATGGGACTTGAATAATAATTTGTCTCATGATTTGATTGGAAATGTATGTCTAAATTTAATAATTATCAACCTGGTGTTTTCTAATTTAACATTCATTAGCCTATTTTTCCCCTATAAGCAGATATGTCCTACACATAATAACTCATTTAATCCCAAATGACAGTGTGAGATGAAGTATTATTATTTTTCTCCACTGAGGTACAGAGCAATTAAGAAGCTTGTCTGTGGTCTACCTGTAAGTGACAGAGCAACATTCAACCCAGGCTGACAAATTTCTGAACTTCAGTTCTTAAGCACTGTGCTATTCTGCCTTCCAACTACATAAAGTATCTCCAATACAGAATTCTTGTTATTTTCAAAACGTCTCTTTTTGCTCCATAACTTTCCAGAAGGAGCCAATTTTCAAAGTTCTCATTGTAAAACATTTATTAAAACTGGTCAAAGAAACAACTTTTTCTGAAAATAATTTAGGTTTTTTCAGTTAGCCAGTGGAGGTGAGAAATTATTCAGTCTGATTCCAGCATAATTACACTGCATAAAAGCCAGGAAGCACTGGAGATTGGGATGAGATCTTGGCACATCTATGTTCTATCCTGCCACAGAACGGGGAAGGAGCTTATCCCATCTATCAAGCAAATATAGTTGACCCTTGAACAACATGGATTTGAACTGTGTGGGTCCATACATATGTGGATGTATTTTCAATAAATACTGTAAATGTATGTTCTCTTCCTTACAATGTTCTTAATATTTTTCCCTACGTTACTTTATTGTAAGAATACAGTATATAATACATATAACATATAAATTATGTATTAATTTGCTTTATGTTCTCAGTAAGGATTCTGGCCAACAGTAGGCTATTAGTAAAGGTTCTGGGGAATTAAAAGTTATACATGGGTTTTCTCTGCACTGAGGGTTGGTGCCTCTAACTCCTGCATTGTTCAAGGGTCCACTGAACCAGGGCAGCAACTCAGCTCAGTCATTTGTTGACAAACATGGAGGTCAGATTAATCTATGTGAGTAACAATAATGGTAAAAATGAAAATTTAACATTAAAAAATATTACAAAACATTATGCTAACTGAGAGAAGCCAGATACAAAAAAAGCGACATATTTTATGGTGCCATTTATATGAAATATCCAGAGTAAGCACATCCAGAGTGGTAGAAGACAAATTAGTGGTATCAGGGACTAGGAAGTGTGAGGGACTGGGAAGTGATTACTTCATGAGTGCAGGGTTTCCTTTTACAGTGATGAAAATGTTCTGGGACTAGACTGGGTGATGATTGTACAACACTGTGAATGTCCCAAATGCCATTGAATTATACACTTTAAAATAGGTAAAATGGTGAATTTTGTATCGTGTGAATTTTACTTCAATTAGAAAAAAATTAAAAATACTGCAATACAAGGGAAGGCAATATCACTCTGAAAATTCAGAGGAAAATGCCTTTTAAAATGATTTATTATAAGAACTAAAATAAAAGACACATTATCAATAACTTCAACTTAATGTGAGAAGTTATGACTCCTTGAAGCAGGTGCAGAGAGTTTTAATGAGAAGATTTGCTGAGGTTAAGACAATAGAATAAGGTGAAAAGAAGTTACATGTAATATGGAAAGTTTGAAGTAGAATGAAAATTAGATAGTAGGATTTAAATTCAGGTGAAAGTGCTCAAAAGTTGAATTGACTCTGTGGAAAATGAATCACTAGTGCAAAAGAGAAACTTGAGTTGCTCTCTTAAAATGCAAAAAGAAAAAACAAATATGAGGAAATGATGAAAGGGTAGATAAGTATGACATACAAAGAATGGTAGTGCTCAGAATAACAGACTCAATGATCAAAAACATAATCGAGGATTTTTTTTTTTTGTGAGCTAAAAAAATAGAGATAGAAAATACAATATTTCACGTGACATTGTTGAAAAGAGACCATTTCTTACATACATTGTGATTTTTTTGTTTTTAAAGCGAAGAAGAAAGCCTCATATAGAGTAACCAAACAAGATGAACTGGTAACCTGCAAAGCAACAAAAATTGAGCTGGACACAGATTTCTCTAAAACATAGATTATTAGAAGGTGTTGGAACAAAGTTTATAGAATTTTAAGGAAAGACTATTGTGAAACAAGTATATTTTTGCAGCCACTTTATCATATCTGTGAAGACATCAGCGAGATATTCTGAGATAATATGAGCCCTGAAAATAAAAATTCATATTTTCCTTTTTTAAATTGCTTGAGTAAAGTGACAGAGCCACTCCAGAAAATAATTTGGCAGTTTCTTATAAAACTAAACATGCAATTACCATATGACATAGCAATTGCATTCCTGGCATTAATCTCAGAGAAATGAAAACTTATTTTCATATAAAACCTGTACAAGAATGTTCATAGAAATCTGATTTGTAATAGTCCCAAAGTGGAACCAGCCAGATATCTTTCAAAAGATGAATGGTTCAGCTGGGGTACATCTATCTCATGGAATACTATTCAGCAATAAAAAGGAAAAACTACTGATACATACAATAACTTGGATGAGTCTCTAAAGAATTACTCCAAGTGAAAAAAGCTAATTCCCAAAGTAACATGTATAATTTTATTTGTATAACATTTTCAAATAAAAAGGAAAACAAAGAAAGTGGGAAATGGAGAACAGATTATTTGCTGTCAGGGGTTAGGGACTGGGTAGGGTTAGAGGGGTAAAAGAGGGAAGTGGGTGTCTTATAAAGGGCAGCATGAGGGATCCTTGTGGTGATGGAACTGTTCTGTGTCTTGACTGTGATGGTGGATACATGAATTTACACACGTGATAAAATTATATAGAGATGAACACATAAACAAACACAAATGAGTGAATACAAATAAAGCAGAGGGGATTTAAATAAAATCTGTAGATTGTATCAATGTCAATATCCTGGTTATAATATGTACTAGAATTTTGCAAGACATTGGAGGAAATTGAATAAAGTGTATGTGGGATCTTTCTGTATTATTTCTTATATGTGAATCTATAGTTAACTAAATTGCAATTGAAAACTACTTGAAATATGCTCTCCTTACTGAAAAGGTAATCAAATTAAGATCTCAAGGATTGCAGTTTGGTAGAAACAATAAATATTATTAGAGAATCTAATTCTAATATCAAAAATAATTTCTGGATTTACATGCTCTTATTGCAGAGGCCGCATGTGGAAAACAAAGCGCAGGGGCCATCAGAGGAGGCAGCAGGGCCAGAGTTTATAAACTGAAAGAACTGGGAGAATGAAAAAACTTGAACCAAGACAATTATTTTTAAGTACCAACCTGGCACATTCAAGCTCCTGTTTTGACTTACCAAGTCTTAACATTAAAAATGACCTTAGAAAAGGGAGATCCAAGATGGTGGAGTCGATAAACACTGTTCTTGCCTCATCCCATGAACACATCAAAATTACAACTAAATTATAGAACAGTCAACCTGGGAACCATTTGAAGTCTCGCTGAACAGAAGTTATAACTGAGGATATAAAGAAGAAGCCATATTGAGACTGGTAGGAGGGATGGAGATGTGAAACGGGCTGGCCTCAAACCTTCGTGTGGTGGATAAAACTTGGGAGGCATATTTTGGCCACAGAGGTTCCCACAGAGGAGCCAGGGATCCCCAGCCCCACACCAGTCTCCCCATCCTGGAGTACTGGTGCCAGGAAGAAGAGCCCCCATAACATCTGGCTGTGAAAAACAGTGAGCATTCTGACCATCAGGGTGGGACAGAAGGCTGCAGTAAACGAAGGTGTCCTCTTAAACTACCCACACAGACTTGCCTGCAGGCACTCACCCTGGGCTCCAGGTAACTTGGGCAGGTTGGAAATATGAGGTGCAGGAAAGTCACACAGAAGTGTATGACTCTGGAGCAGAAGTTGGAAGATAGTCTCCATTTTCCCTGTGTGGGGCTCCTCTTCCTGTACAGTCACCAGGTGGGCACCATCTTTCCTGTGTTGAGTCCTACTCCAAATCTGATTCTGAATTGGTCTGGTGAGCTCTGCTTGCTCAACCCAGGTGACGCCCTAAGACCCCACCACACCCAGGTCTGTACCACGGAAGGCTTTGTCAATGGCAGAACCTTATGGGAGCTGGCAGGTAGCAGCAGGCTTCCATGTATCCTGGCTTTTTGCAGAGCTACCCCAGACCTGGTACTGGTGGCAGCCATCCTTGGTTCGTAGTGTGGCCTTTCCTACATGCCTCCATCTACTTTCCCACATGCCTCCAGGTCCAGCACAGTCAGCGACTAACTGTGGATGGCTTTGGAGTTACTACCTGGTAGTTCCTGGCCATTCACAGGCAGTGGGTGATCTGGGCCTGCACCAGAGTCCCTCCCAAGAGGCCCCAGAATGAACATACTTGGAGGTTGTCTTCAGATCACAGAAGAGCACAACCCAATTAGCTCCACAGTGGCACACTTAAAGAGCAAACTCAACAGGCACCAGAGCCCACTAAGGTGAATCCTGCTCCATGTGGTAAGCAACCCCACACCCCCAAGAGCAGCCCATAAGTTGAGACATGGCCAAACCCCACAGCCAGTCAGCCTGAGGGTAAATTCCACCCACTGATGTGTCAATAGCAATCAAGGCTCAACTATAACAGGAGGACACGCACAACCCACACAAGGGACACTCCTGGAGCACCTGCCTCAGGTGACCAGGGAGACTGTGCCAGGGCCCCACGGGGCATCTACTGCATAAGGCCACCTGGCAAGACTGGGAGATGTAGCAGATCTACCTAATACACAGAAACAAACACAGAGAGGCAGCTAAAGTGAGGAAACAAAGAAATACTTCCCAAATGAAAGAACAGGAGAAAACTCCAGAAACAGAACTAAATGAAATGGAGACAAGCAACTTACCAGAGACAGAGTTCAAAACACTGGTTATAAGGATTTTCAAGGAACTTATGATAACTTCAATAAAGAAATAGCAAGCATTGAAAAAAAAAAGAAGAAGAAGAAGGCATAGAAACCATAAAAATGAACGAGTCAGAAGTGAGGAATACAATAACTGAAATGAAGAATGCACTAGGAGGAATCACCAGCACACTAGATGAAGCAGGGCATCAAATTAGTGATATGGAAGACAAGGTAGCAGAAAAACCCAATCAGAACAGCTAAAGGAAAAAAGAACTCAGAAAAAGGAGAATAGTTTAAGAGACATCTGGGGTGATGTGAAGCATAACAGCAGTCACATCACAGGAGCACCAGAAGGAGAAGACACAAAGCAAGGAATTGGGAAACTATTTGAAGAAATAATGACTGAAAACTTTCCTAACCTGGGAAAGGAAATAGCCATACAAATCCAGGAAGTGCAGAGAGTCCCAAACAAGATGAACAGGGAACAGACCTCCACCAAGACACATTATAATTAAAATGGCAAAGGTTAAAAGCCATCCAAATCTAAAGAACAAAATAAACAAACAAGACAGAAACAGACTCATGAATACAGAGAATATTTTGATGGTTGCCAGATGGGAGGGGGCTTCAGGGAATAGGTGAAAAAGGGGAAGAGATTAAGAAGTACAAATTGGTTGTTATAAAGTAGTCATGGGGATGTAAGGTATAGCATAAGGAATATAGTCAATAACATTGTAATAACGATGTATGGCGTCAGATGGGTACTAGATTTATCAGGGTGATAGATGGGAGGGGGTTGAGGGCAGGGTATAAAAGGTGAAGGGATTAAGAAGTACAAATGGTAGTTACAAAATAGTCATGAGGATATAAAGTAAAGCACAGGGAATATAGTCAATAGTATGGTAATAACTGTGATTAGTGCCAAGTGGGTACTAGACTAGTCAGGTAATCACTTCTTAAATTATATAAATGTCTAACCACTATGCTGTACACCTGACATTAATATAAAATAATATTGAATGTCAACTGTAATTGAAAAGGGGGGGACAAGTGAAGGGAAATAAGAGGTTCAAATTTCCAGGTATAAAACAAATAAGTCATGAGGATGTAATGTACAGATAAGGGAATATAGTCAATAATATTGTGATAGTGTGGGATGGTGTCACATTGTTGCTGGACTTATCATGGTGATCACTTCTTTGGGTATATAAATGTTGAACAACTATGGTGTATACCTGAAACTGATACTGATATAATGTATGTTAGCTATATTTTTAATAAAAATCTTTAAATTTTTTTTCTGAAAAGGACTCTGGAAAATGAAAAAAAATTAATAACAATCTGGTTTGAAAATCTCATTTTATATTAACAAGGAATGGGAAGTGAAGGAAGTAAAACTGGAATAGTTTTCTTCTTCCAGCAATGGGGTGTCAAAAATAGCTTTTTGTTTTTTAAATTTTTTTAATTAAAAATTTTTCATTGAGATGTAATTGACATATAACATTACATTAGTTTTAAGTGTTTCGTTTTTTTAATTTGATAGAGAATTTTTTTTAAACTTAAAGATAACATGAAATAGAATTGAAACAGAATGTATACCTTTCAAACCTTTGGGGAAGATAAATAAACATACAGCAAAACAAAGAAAAGAAGGGGGGAAAGCAAGTAATCAAAAGAAATAGAAAGTACAAAAGAAGATAACAAGGACAATCATTGGCTATGACAATAAAAATAAATACATAGATTCCCCGAATAAGATAAAAAAAAAAAATTGTCAGTTTAGGTTAAAGACAAAATTGAACTATATGCTGTTTCTAAAAGACACACCTAAAATGTAATAATTACATAAAAAGTTTAAAATAAAAGGTTAAACAAATATTTGTTCAACAAATATAACCCAAAAGAAAACATGAGGTGGCACTTCCAAATTAAGAAAAACAATTCACCTGTAATATTTGCAGGACTGGCAACAAGAGTACAAATAGAGGCCCACATGCCATGCTTCTCAATATTCGAAAGTGAGAAGTTAGGCCAAGAAACTGTTAAATAAAACATGTCCTCCCCTCCTACCTTGACACCTTCAAAACAATCTGGAAGTCCAGAGTCAAAAACAGAATTCTCAGACTCCTTCGAGTTCCATGATGAAAAGTGGCAGCAAAGTGAGACAGTTGCAGCACGGGACCTGGGCCTGGCCTGCCCCATTTGTTCCTCTAGTGCCTGGCATTGTGGGCCCATCTGACCTGATTGTCTCCCTGCCCAACCAGCACCTGCCCTGTGACCACTCACTGGGCCTAGGGATGTGAGCCTTCCCTGGAAAGAGGGTGCCAGGATTGTAATCCTCTTCTTTCACTTAATACTATGCCAGGCAGAGTTTTCTGTAGTGCACCATGTTGTTCTTTTACAAGTATTTGCACGCTGCCACCTAACCTCAGGTTGTCCGGAGTTCCGGCAAAAGGGCTGTGAGAAATGGGCTAAGGATCCCCTGCTTGTAGTACAGACGGTGCAACCTTGTAGCTGCTTTACATATCTTTACATATTGGGCTTCTGCTTCAGATTCTGTTTAAAGTCAGGAGGGTCCATAGTTGTTTTTTTTTTTTAGAAGATTTCAAATTTCAATTTGAATGACTTAACTAGTTGCTCCCAATTTTCCTTTATGATAAACACCTCTTCCATCTTACCTAACTAGCTAATTCATGTTCTTCCATTAAAAGTCTTTTAGGTGTTGTCTCCCACCCCCATGGGAATTATTATTTTAAACTTTTAGCTCAGTGTGAATTTTCTTTTCAGGTGTTGTAACAGAAGCATAAGCATAGCCCTAGCATACCGCCCTCTGTTGCACTAAGAATCTCTACACAATCTGTCTCTGAATAAGCTCGTGAGTTTCTTTAGGAAAAGGACTTCCCTTCTTTCCTCTGCATTTCCACAGAGGACGGCTCCCTAATGTTTGTTGGATGAATGGATCCTCTCCACAAGCTCTTGTTCAACATCCATGCCGCTAAACCAGCAGGCAAAAAAGCACCCCTGGGAGATTTGTTAAAGCAGAGATCCTGGGCTATCTCCCCAGAGAGGCTACCAAGTGTCCCAAAGCTACTGGTGCTGCTGTTGGAGGCACACTGCAGTGTCCCCTTCTCTTAATTGTCATCCTATGAGGATTTTCTTCAGAGGATAACCTACTGATAGCTGACTGAAACACATGGGTCTACTTTGGGTGTTCCCCCTTACCCTGTAAAATTAATTAGCAGAAATTCTGGCTTTTACAAACTTTTTTTGTGTGTGACTTAGGTTAGGATGAGTTCTTTTCCACCCCATGGAAAAGCTGACAAAATGCACTTTCATCCCTCACTCCTGAGGCCCAGCTCTGGAACGTGTGGACCTCATTACACCGCGGTTCCTGTGAGTCTCTGAACAGCTGGCCAGATGCCTTCCCCCAGTCCTCTCTGTCTTCTGCCTCTTCACTACTGCAGCAAATTAAATATCTTTTTCTTTTTAGTCACTTCCAAACTGATTACAGATTTATGCCTGTTAGCATGTGTGTTTGGAAGCAGAAGGCTATCCTCTAATAATTGGCACTGGGATGAATAGTTGAAAAAGACAAGTAAATCATAGCTGTTCTAGACAAGCAAAGAAACTCAGAAATAGATCTCTCAGGGATGGAGGAGGGGCTGGTAGGAGTTCTGTGCTTCCTGGAGGGTAGTCATGGCCAAGATGTAACGTACGGGGGATGTAAGGAAACCAAGTAATTCTGAGCAAGAGGCTAATGATCCCCAGAGCTGGCTGTAATGAAGGGCTGGTTAGAGCTGGGAAATTACCTTCTTTTGATTCTCATGCATTTAATGGCGTTATAGCAAAAGAGTCTTGGGCGTCCTGGCTCCTGCCCAGGACAATGTTATCTGATAGTAATAGATGCTCAGTTCTTACCTGCTTGAGTGTGAAGGGTGGGAGGTGGGTTCACTAACGTCCCTTTATGTGCCTTTAGTACCTTTCATTCCCAATGACTCCACAACATTTTATTTATCTTTCATTATTCAGTCTGTGTGTGTGAGTATATGTGTGTGTGTGAGTGTTTTGGAGGGGTGGAAGGTAGTAGTAGAAAATGTCACTGCACTGCTTTATGACTGGGACCCCAGAGAAAACCCCAGAGACTGTGTGATCTGCTGAAGCCACATTAATGGCTGCAGTAGCTGCTCTTCTTGGCAGCCCACAGAGGTTTAGATGCCCAGTAGTTGGCAACACTTTCAGATTCTTGTTATTTGGAATGATTCATTTGAATACAATATGCGTACGTGGTTTACATTTCTTCATAGAATTAAAAGAAATATGGACTATAAATACAAGCTGACTTCTACTTCTGAGAATGATTACACTCTAATCAAACAGCTTGGGTCAAAGTCATTCTTAACATTGTCATGTATATTTCTGTAAGTTCTTCTAGGAAATTCCGCCAACCTAAAATAAAAAAAAGCATTTCAAATTTTCTACCACAATAAGGAAATACTGTGTAATGGAGATTTGAAACTAATATAAACTCCAAATACTGAAGCTAATACTGAATTATTTCAGTAAACACCTGCACTGGGCAGATCTGTGAGCCCCCACTCCTCAGCTGTCTCAACTGCCCTTTTTAGACATTTATTTCCTCTCACGGAGTCATTTTCCCTTAGGTGCTGCTGGGGTGGTGTGGCAAGGGGAGAAGCAGACCAGCTCTTCCTTCCTTTAGGGGCTTGTGGAGTCTCTGGGGAGTAGGGCATTATGTTCAGCAGAGACCCTCAGGCAATGTCATCCACAACCAGCTCGGCTTCACATTTTCAGACACTATTGTCCATTCTCTGAAATGGGGTAATGCCAACTTCTACCTACATCCCCAGAGCTGGGGGACACAAGTAGCTTCTTAGCAATAGTTTAAAGGAGGGGATGAGGAGTTCCTCCTTCATTCCAATTGATCTCTTAGATAATGGGTGGAGAATCCAACACCTCTCTGAATGGCATCCACACCTACCTCTTAAAGGTAGTCAGACTGTAACACAGCCCTTAAATCAACCAACCAACAAACCAATCCACCAATCAACCAACAACTTCATCCTTTGATTCCAGGTGCAACTTTACTCTTAATCAATGCCTAAAGGGCTGTAGCTCAAGGGGCGAGCTTAACTTGAACACCAAATTTGAAAGGCATACTGTCTGTTTTTAACTAAACCTCTCTTGAAGTCCTTCAACTATTTGGATTAAGGTGTCAGCAGTGTTATCTACTACTTCAAGGTCAAGGCAAAGCTGGCAATATGAAGACCTCCACACAGGCTAATAATTTTGGGGATCTTAATGTGATATTTAAAATCTGGGTATTGGCACAGGCTGAGTAGCTGGAAGGGAGTGTCAAGAAGGACCAAGGATCTATGTGCATACAACTCCCAGGAAAAAAGATGAACTGCCCCACTCCCCACCTTAGAGGACAGTTTACAGACTCAGGTTGTCACTGGACCTTTTGACCCCCCCATCAGGACCTTCAGCCCCACCACACCCTTTAAATGGCCCATCAGAGTTCTTCCAATGACATACAATTTTCTCTCTGAGAACTTTACAATACAAGGTTTCCCCATTTCTATTAATTTCCAGTGCTTTTCTATCCCTTTTGGGCTGGAAACCTAGCGGCCTCTTGGCCTGCCCCTTAGTCTGGCTCTTAGTCTACCATTAATTAGCATTAATCATAATGCTAATTAAAAGCGTTTGCAATGACCAGCCCAATTAATTCAGCCACACGGTTTAGATAGTCCTCAACTCTAAATACTGGTCCAAATATAAAACACATCACTTTAGCCTGAGATTCAAATGTCATCTCATCTAATTGGAAACACTTGGTTCTATCTTATTAAACAAAACAAAATAAAACAAAATCCCACCTCAGATATTATAATTAACCCATGCAAAGAAGACCATCATGGATCTGCTTTGTTACCTAATTTAAATGGTGAAAATTATTTCTCAAAACATAAACCATTTTGGTTATAAAACCAACCGGCAGCCATCTTAATTAATTTATCACCAGGGCTAAGATCTTAGGGTCAAAAGAGCAGATCGCATTAGATTTTTGTGGGAAAAGTTAATTCTTTTAATTCAATTTAATGCAATTCCCAATAACTTATCAGGGAATAGTATGGGGAACATCCAAAAGATAAATTTGCCACTAGACTATAACTCTTAAGTTGGATATTAAAACAACAGAAACTGAAGAATCATCTTTTTTTAAAACTTTTTTTTTTTAATTAAAGTTTATTGGCGTGACAATGGTTAGTCAGTTTTTATTTTGTTTAAATTACATTTATTTGAGTGACAATGGTAGTAAAATTACATAGGTTTCAAGCGTACAATTCTGTAATACATCATCTACATGTCATAGTGTGTGCTTATCACCCAGAGTCAGTTCTCCTTCCAACACCATGTAAGCAGTCATCTTGAGCATAGTATTGTACAAGGATATTTTTATAAGAATCATAAAAAATAAGCTATAATGATAAAGGTAGAATTACTGATGATTTATATAGATAAACAAGGAAATGCTTAGGAAACTCAATAATTTATTGTTTAATTTTTTTCCATTACTAAATTTTATTATTTTTTATATAGGTACACATCTTTCTGCACAAATAGATCATAATTAGCATACATGAATCAGACTGGCTGGGTTTCTGATTTTAGTGAAAAGGGAAAGAGTTTCAGCTTTGGTGATAGAATACCTCCAGCATATTTTATGTTTTAGAATTCTATTAAGTGTATCTGCAGGTGATCTGGGATCTAACCAAATGTTTTTTCTTTACTTTTGATCTGCTTGCAGAAAGTTTGAAGAGAAGGAACTTCCTTCCTTAGCTTTTAGGCAAAATTACTAGGACTAGGAATACAAACTACCATTTTCTAGGCTGTAGTTAAAAACCTACTATCAGGCACCAGAATTAACTTAGAATGGATCATAAGCTTAAATATAAAATCTAAAACTATAAAACATGAAGAATAAAACATAGGACAAAATCTTTGTAATCTTGGGTTGGGCAAAGATTTCTTAGATATGATACCCAGACCATAATCCATAAAAGAAAAAAAAATCACTTGGTCTCCATAAAGATTAAACACTTCAGGTCTCTGAAGGGCACTATTAAGAGAATGAAAAATAAGCCATAGACAGGGGGTATATATTTGCAAAGCATATCTGACACAGGCCTTGTATGCAGAATATATAAAGAACTCTCAAAACTCAATAATGAAAAAACAATAAGCCCAATTAAAAAAATGAGCAGAGGTTTAAGTAGAAACTTCACTGAAGAAAGTATATGAATGGCAATTTAACACATGAAAAGATGCTCAATATCATTAGCACTAGAGAATGCAAAATAAATCACAATGAGTTATTAGAATATACTTATTAGGGTGGATACAGACAACAACAACAACTACAACCTCAAATAAAAAAAAACTCATACTGACAACATGAAACCCTGAAGGGGATCAGGGGCAACTGGAACTCCTATGCATGGCTACAGGGGTGCAAAATGCTGCAGCCACTCTGGACAATGTGTTGATAGTTTCTTATAAAGTTAAATGTATACTTAACCATATCTTCCAGCAAATCCATTCCTAGTTACTTACCCAAGAGAAATGAAAACTTACAGTCACATAAAAACCTATATGGTAGTCATCCCTTATCCTTGGTTTTGCTTTCCATGATTTCAGTTACCTATGGTCAACTGTGGTCAAAAAAATTAAATGGAAACTTCCAGAAATAAACAATTTATAAGTTTTAAATTGCATGCTATTCTGAGTAGTGTGATGAAATCTTGTGCCATCCTGCTCCATCCTGCTTGGAACATGAGTCATCCCTTTGTCCAGCGTATCCACACTGTGTATATTCCCCACTTGTTATTCACTTAGCAGCCCTTTCAGATATCGTGAGTGCAGTACAATAAGATATTTTGAGAAAGAGAGCGAGAGAGAGAGACCACATTCCCATAACATTGTAGTATATTATATAACATTATTATATCACATAGCATTACTAGTTGTTGTTAATCTCTGACTGTGCCTGACTTAACTGAACTTTATCATAGGTATGCGTATGTAAGAAAAATGTAGCATATATATGGTTTGGTGTCATCTGTGCTTTCACACATCCAGTGGGGTCTTGGAAGTATTCCCTGCAGATAAGTGGTACATATGTATTTATAACATCTTTATTCATAATAGCCCCAAACTAGAAGTCAACCAAATGTCTTTAAACAGGTAAATGAATACACAAACAATTGTGTATCTGTACAATGGATGACTCAGCAATAAAAAAGATCAAACTATTTATACATGCAGCAGCATAGATGCATGTCAAATACACTGTGATAAGTGGAAGAACAGATTCAAAAGTCACATACTGCATGATTCCATTTATATGACATTCTAGAAAAAGCAAAACTATAGGGACAGAAAACAAGATTGGAGGGTCTGGGAGTGGGGAGAAGAGTTGACCACAGAAGACTTTGAGGGAATTTCTTTAAGGTGATGGAACTGTGCTTTGTGCTGACTGTGGTGGTGGTTATATACTCTGTGTTCATCAGCTGAAATTGATGGAACTGTTCACTAGAAAGGGTGCATGTTACTGTATGTAAATTACATCTCAGTCAGAGCAACACCAATGTCAAGTACTCAGAAGAGATAGTCTTAATAAATTAGGAAAATTTTTAATTAATTTCATATTTTAATATTTAATTCTCTTAATATTTTACTTCCTTGTCATTGGCAAAGATCAGTGCTTGTAAAAAGAACCCTGCTTTAGCAAATCACCTTGGAGGACTTTCCAGTCAGCCTTACCTTTATTCCCACTCTTCTGGCTTTTTTCAGGTCTTCATCATCTCTCAAGAATATTTCAAAAGCCTCCAAACTGGTCTCCCTTCTTCCATCAGGATTTCTTTGATTCATGTTCCATACTGGTCTTCCTTTCATGGCAATGCAATCACCTACTTTCCTGCCTAAACCCCATTACCAGCTTTCTCTTACCCGAAGTTGAAGTCTGAAGTCCTAAGAAACATTTGAGGCCTCGGTCCTGACCTCAAACTCTGTCCCTCTAACGGCCCCAAATGCACAAAACTGTCTGCTTGCATTTGTTCATATTTTCATGCCACCATCCCATTCCCTCTACCTGGAATTCCTTTCCACATCTTGTTTACCTGGCTTTTTTCTACTCATCCTTCAAGATTCAGCTAAAAGCAGAGTATAGATTCCTTCCATAGCATTCTGGGTATGCAAAATGTATTATAATTGTAAATCTGCCTATATTGTTCTGCCTCTGCAACTTTATTTAAGCTGTTTCATCTTGATTTCACCTAAGGTCCATCCAATAAATTCACTTATTTCATCCATCTAATCCTTATAGAAAGCCTCCTTTGGGGTAGGCAGGCACTGGGATAAAGTTCCTGCTCGCAAGTAACCCATAGCCTAATAGGAGAGAGAGACTGAAAGCGAATGAATGATAATGCACCCTGAAAAGAATATGAGAACTACGCACAAGATAGAGATATAATCAGGTAATGATTAATAGTGAATTTTTACTGATTAATAGCTAGTTACTGTGTTCTTTGAAATGTTCCAGGACCACATGTGAACATGTCCTAATATGGTTTTATTGCCTTATTACAGAAGAGTTTATTCCTCCAGTTCTTCAAGAAAATCTGAAAAGTAGGTTTTTAAATTGTCATCTTACTAATTTGAAAAATGGGAACCAGAGGTTGACCAAAGCAATTAAGGAGAATGTTAAGACTGGAAGTGGGAATGCAGAGCCCACATCTTTCCCCCACCACGTTCCGGCTACTTAGATCTTGTTACTTTGGGGCTTTCCCTTACTTTGGTTTGGGTTTTATTCTTGTCCCTATTTGGCTCATGACATTACCCTTTTTTAAAATTATTATTTATTTTTAAATTTCTAATGCTTTAACTTCTTTTTCGAAACTTTACAAAGTCTAAGGACATATATTTTCCTACTCCAGGCTGATTCAGGTAACCAATGCCTTGGATGACATTCAAAATACTTAATGACCAGTATTGCTTGTACAACAACCATTTGCAATGGTCACTGGTTTATCATATGGATGCCTACTGGCTTGGGAACTACCCGTCTGACGAAACTCCAGCCCTAGACATGGACGCTGGCATTTGTCCATGACAGCCTTGTTCAGGCCCTGGTGAAAGAGATATAGAAACATAATTTTACTATCTAGAAGGTTTTGTCGTCTTGCACAATGGCCGTACAATATGATATATGTGTAAGTGGAGACTTGCACAGCTAACGATGAGAGCTTAGGAGAAAGGATGACTCTCGACCAAAAAACTGTTAGAACTAATAAACAAATTCAATAAAATTGCAGGATACAAAATCAATATACAAAAGTCTGTTCTGTTTCTATACACTAATAACAAACTGAGATAGAAATTAAGAAAACAATCTCATTATAATAGCATCAAAAAAATAAAATACCTGGAAATAAATGTAACCAAGGAGCTAAAAGACCTGTACACTGAAAACTGTAAAACACTGATGAAATTGAAGAAGACACAAATAAATGGAAATATATTTCATGCTGATGGATTGAAAGGATTAATAGTTAAAATATCCATACTACCCAAAACAATCTAAGGATGCAATGCAATCCTTATCAAAATTCTAATGGCATTTTTCACAGAAATATAACACATAATCCTATAATTTGTATGGAACCACAAAAGATGCCAAATAGCCAATGCAAACTTGAGAAATAAGAACAAAACTAGAAGCATTACACTTCCTGATTGCAGACTATATTTAAAAGCTATAGTCATGAAAACAACATAGAATTGGCATGAAAATAGACACTTAGAGTAATGGTATGGAACAGAGAGCCCAGAAATAAGCCCACACATATATGGTCAATTAATTTATGACAAAGGAACCAAGAACATACAATGGGGAAAAGACAGACTTTTCAATAAATAGTGTTGGGAAAACTGGACAGACCCCTGCCAAAGAATGAAACTGTACCACTATTGGACACCGCACACTAAACTTAACTCAAAATAGATCAAGGACATGAATATAAGACCCGAAACCATAAAACTCCTAGAAGAAAACTTAGGTGGTAAGCTCATTTACATTGGTCTTGGTGATGAGTTTTTGGATTTGACAAGAAAAGCAAAGGCAACTAAAGCAAAAATCAACAAGTGGGACAACATGAAACTAAACAGCTCTGTGCAGCAAAGGAAACCATCAACAGAATGAAAAGGCAACATAACAAATGGGATAAAGGATTTGCAATACATACATATGATAAAGGATTAATATCCAAAATATATAAAGAATTCATACAACTTAATAGCATAAAAACAAACAATCTGATTTTAAAAAGGGCAGATGATATGAATAGACATTTCTCCAAAGAGGACAGACAGATGGCCAATAGACATACGAAAAGTTGCTCAATGTATCTAATCATCAGGGAAATGCAAATTAAAACCACAATGATCTGTCACCTCCCACCTGTTAGAAAGGCTATTATCAAAAAGACAAGAAACAAAAAGTGTTGGCAAGGATGTGGAGAAAAGAGAAGCTTTGTGCTCTTTCAGTAGGAACATAAATTGATGCAGCCACTATGGAAAACAGTATAAAATTTTCTTTCTAAAGTTAAAAATAGAGCTACTATATTACCTAGAAATCCCACTTCTGAGTATTTATCTGAAGAAAACAAAAACACTAAATCAAAAATATATATGCACCCCCATGTTCTTTTCCTTTCTTTTTTTTTTTTCTGGTCTTTTAAATTTATCTTTTAAAAAAAATTTAATAAATATAGCTAATATTATATTAGTTTCAGGTGTACACCATAGTTATTCAACATTTATATACTTAAAGAAGTGATCACCATGATAAATCCAGTAACTTTCTGACACCATACCATGCTATCGCAATATTATTGACTATATTCTCTATGCTGTACATAACATCCCCATCATTTATTTGTTTTATACCTGGAGATTTGAACTTCTCATTCTCCTTCACCTTTTCCCCCACATTTAAAATTTTTCACTTACATTTGATATTCAGTATTATTTTACATTAATTTCAGGTGTACAGCACAGTGGTTAGACACTTATATAACTTAAGAAATGATCCCCCTGACTAATCTAGTATCTATAGATAGTTATAAACATGTTGTTGACTACATTATCTATGCATTACATTAAATTCCCATGACTATTCTGTAACTACAAATTTGTATTTCTTAATCCATTCACCTTTTTTATCCTATCACCCTGATAAATCTAGTACCCATCTGACATCATACATCAATATTACAATATTATTGACTGTATTCTTTATGCCATACCTTACATCCCTGTGACTACTTTGTAACAACCAATTTGTACATCTTAACCTCCTTCTTCCCCCACTCCCACCCCCTCTCCCATCTGGCAATCATCAAATTGTTCTCTGTACCTATGAGTTCGTTTCTGTTTTGTTTGTTTATTCTGTTCTTTAGATTCCACTTATAAGTGCAATCATATGATATTTGTCTTTCTCTGTCTAATTTACTGCACTCAGCACAGTACCTTCTAGATCCATCCATGTTGCTGCATATAGCATGATTTCATTCTTTTTTATGGCTGAGTAATATTCATTGAATATATGTACCACATCCTCTCTATACATTCATCCATTTGGGGACACCCAGATTGCCTTCCTATCTTGGCTATTGTAAATAATGTTGCAAGAACATATGGATGCACATATCCCCTTGAAGTAGCGCTTTGGGTAAATACCCAGAAGTGGGATTACTAGATCCTTCTTTGTCTCTTGTTATAGCCTTTGTTTTAAAGTCTATTTTGCTGGTATAAGTACTGCTACCTCAGCTTTTATTTTTTCCATTTCCATTTTCATGAAATGACTTTTTTGATCCCTTTACTTTCAGTCTGTGTATGACTTTTGATCTGAGGTGGATCTCTTGTAGGCAGCGTATATATGGGTCTTATTTTCATATCCATTCAGCCTGCCTCTGTCTTTTGATTGGAGTATTTAATCCATCTACATTTAAAACAATTGTTGGTAAATATGTAGCTATTGCCATTTTATTGTTTACATTTTGATTTTTTTCTTTCCATTTTAAAGAAGTCCCTTTAAGGACACTTGTAATACTGGATTGGTAGTGATAAACTCCTTTAGTCTTTTCTTGTCTGGGAAGCTCTTTATCTGTCCTTTGATTCTAAATGAAGCTTTGCTGAATAGAATAATCTTGGTTGCAGGAGCTTGCTATTTATCACTTTGAATATTTTGTGCCAATACCTCTGGCTTGCAAAGTTTCTGTTGAGAAATCAGCTGACAGTCTTATGAGAGCTCCCTTGTAGATAACTAACTGCTTCACTCTTGCTGCTTTTAAGATTCTTTCTTTGTCCAACTTTTAGCATTTTAATTATGATATGTTTTGGTGTGGCCTCTTTGGGTTCATCTTGTTTGGGACTTTCTGTGAATCCTGAACTTGTTTGTCTATTTTATTTGCCAGGTTAGGGAAATTTTTCATCATTATTTCTTCAAATAAGTTTTCAATACCATACTCTCTTTTCCTTCTGGTACCGTAATGATGTAAATGTTGGTACACTTGATGTCCCAGAGGCCCCTGAAACTATCCTCATATTTTTGGATTATTATTTCTTTCTTTCTTTTTTTTTTCTGTTCTGTTTGGGTGTTTTCTACTACCTTATCTTCTAAATTGCTGATTCGATCTTCTGCTTCATCTAATCTACTATTGATTCCCTCTAATGTATTTTTTTATAGTTTGTAATTTTTTTTAATTAAAGTTTATAGAGGTGACAATTGTTAGTAAAGTTACATAGGTTTCAGGTGTACAATTCTGTAATACATCATCTATATAGCATCACATTTTGTGTTCACCACCCAAAGTCAGTTCTCCTTCAATTACTATATATTTGATCCCTTTTACCCTCATCTACCAACCCTTTTCCCCCTTACACTCTGGTGTAAACTATTTAGTGTACACTCTGGTGTACACTAAACTATTGTCGGTGTCTATGGGTTTTGTTTCTTCATTTGTTTGTCATCTAATGTATTCTTAATTTCAGTTATTGGATTCTTTATTTCTGACTGTTTCTTTTTTATGTTTTCTATCTCCATTTTTATGTTTCCTATATCTTTGTTAAAATGCTTCCTGAGATCATTGAGCATCTTTATAACAAGTGTTTTGAACTCTGCATCTGGTAGTTTGCTTGTCTCCATTTTGTTTAGTTCTTTTTCTGGAGCTTTGTTGTGTTCTTCCATTTGGTAATGTTTCTTTGTCTCCCCAGTTTGACTGCCTCCCTGTGTTTGTTTCTAGGTATGAGGTAGAGCTGCTATGTGTCCCAGTTTTAGTAGGGTGGACTTATATAGTAGGTGTCCTGTGGGGTCCAGTGACACAGTCCCTCTGGTCACTTAGCTAGGTGCGCCATGTCTGTCCCTTGTGTGGGTTGTGTGTGCCCTCCTGTGGTAGTTGAGCCTTGGTTGCTGTTTGCACATTAATGAAAGGGATTAGCTCTTAGGTTGATTGCTTATGAGGAGTGGCTGTGACAACAGTAAGGAGCTGTTGTGTAGGGGTTGATCCTATGAAACAGGATTCACTTTAGCAGGGCTTTGGTGCCTTCCCAGTGTGCCCTTTGGGTGTGTCATCCTTGGAGATGGCCAGGTGATGCTCCAGCTTGGTTGGAAGCTGGCCACTCTGCTTGCAAGCCCTGGGGCCTCCTGGGAAGGGACCCAGGCAGCCCAAGTTCAACTGAAGCCTGTACCCTGCTGTGGGCCACTTGGCATGAGACACAAAGCAATCCATAGATGGCTGCCACCCATGTTGTGCTTGGACATGCCTTGAGAGGTCAAGCAGTAACCAAAGGCCAGCTGTCACTGATGCTGGGTTTAGGAATGCTCAGCCAGTTGTATGGGACAAGGCCAAATGCTGCTTGTTTGGGTTTTGTGTACCTTTGAGAGATTTTAGGAAAGTCTGCAGCATGAGTCAAGGCAGGCTTTTTTTATGGAAAAGCCACTGGAAGTGGCTTGGGTGGGCTGGCATGTTTGGTGAGGGGTCTCAGAATCTCCAGGCAGGGCAAATGAACAGTGTTACCTAGGTTGATGGAAACTGACTGCCTGTATCTTCAAGCTGGGAGTGGGAAGAGCTCAACAAAGAAACAATGGCTTCTGCTGTCTCCTCCATCTCGGAGAAAGCTACCCCTCCAACCCTCACCCTAAATCCAGACACTTCACTTCCCTCCCTTATGTCCCTGGTGGCTTTTGAGCTGCTGCCCCAGCTCTGGAGCTCAGAAAGACAGAAAGACTGAGTCTGTCCATGAGCAAGTCTGTGTGCAGGGCTTTTAAGAGGAGCACCTGGAACTTCAGCTGCCCTTTGTCTCACTCAGGCACAATCTCCACGGGTTTTCACAGCCCAAAGTTTTGGGACCTTGCTTCCTGGTAGTGGAAACCTAGGCTGTGGAGCCTGATATGGGGCTGGGACATCTCGCTCCTCCACAGGGACCTCAGCAGCCAAGATATCCCTCCCGATTTTTAATGTTCACATGGCGATATGGGCCCAGGCTGTTCTGTGTCTTTGCTCCTCCTATCAGTCTTGAGGTGGATTCTTCTGCATGTCTGAAGTTGTAGAACTTCTGTTCAGCTAGACATCAGGTGATTCTCCTTGATAATTCTGTAGTTTAGTTGTAATTTTGATGTGTTTGTGGGGATAGGTAAGCAGTATTTACCTACTCCACCACCTTGACTGGAAATCCCCATGTCCTTTGTAGCCTTATTTTCAATAGTCATGATACGAAAAGAACCTAAGTGTTCACTGATAAATAAATGAATAAAAAAATTGTGTATATATACAATGAAATATTAGCCATATAAAGAAGGAAATCTTGCCAATGGCAAGAACAGGGATCGAACTTGAGGGCATTATTCTATGTGAAATAAGTCAGACAGAAAGATAAATACTGTATGATCTTACTTATATTTCGAATCTAAAAAATAAAAAGTGAGCTCATAGATAAAGACAACAGATTGGTTGTTGCCAGAGCCAGTAGTTCGGAGGTGAGTGAAATAGATGAAGGGGGTCAAAAGATACAAACATCCAGTTATAAAATAATTAAGCTTTGGGGATATAATATATAGCATAGTAATTATAGCTAATAATATTGTATTGCATATTTGAAAGTTGCCAGGAGAGTAGATGTTAAAATTTCTCAATGCAAGAAAAAAATTGTAACTGCATGGTGATGGATGTTAACTAGACTTATTGTGGTGATCGTTTCACAATATATACCAATATCAAACCACTATGTTGTACACCTGAAACTGATAAAATGTTATGTGTTAATTATACTTCAATGAAAAGCAAAAGAAAGGATGAATAAGGCCAAATGAGGAAATTAGGGAAAGTTTACATGAGAACATGACCACTTGAATGGTCTTCACAAATGAGAGGCTTCAGTCCCGGGTATGACTCAAGGTAGAGGTCAGAACTTATGTAGAAGCATGGTGGTGTGAAGGAATACGGTCAGTCAGTAAGTCAGCATGATAGAGTATAGGAGACAGGCGTACCTGCACTGGGCTGAAGGGCCTGATTGCTGAGCCAAATGTGAAGAGTCTTGTATGTGCCACACCATGAAGTTTGTGGAAGTTTGTGTGCTACATTTATCCTAAAGAAACAGAAGAGGCCCGAAGACCTTCAGGCAACAGAGTGATGGGCCCAGATTGTCCCATTAGAACACTGAGGCACTGGGAAGACCAGTGGCCAATTATCTCTGATAGTCTTGCCAGAGCAGGAGCTTTTGAATATAAGTGCGGTCACATGCAATCCACGTCTAACTTCTTCACAACTAGGATCTCTAAACTAGTATGTTCAGGTGTGAAGCTTTATTAGTTCTTATAAAGTTAGTGGGCTCTTATCTTGTATTTGAATTCTTAAGGTATAGCTTTAACAGACCATGTCAACTTATCTACCAAAGAATGCGTATCTGACCTATAAAATGAAAGTATTCTTTGCCTGCTATTAACATATGTGGGAAAAATTAATTCTCAAAATTAAGAGGCCTGGGACCTAGGTGATATCAAGCAGGGGGACTATTTCTCTGTTTACAAAAAGCTCTCATATATAATATCTCACTGGCACATCACAGCAACTCTCTGGGGTAAACAGGGAAAACCAAAAGCTGGGGATAAAGGCTGAGTTAGTATGTGCTCAAGTACAGACCAAACTCTAATATTTACTGTTTTCTCTTGATGTGAAAAAAATCCATTCTCATCATGCAATGCAATTCTAGCTTATACTTTCAGTACCAAATATTGAAGATCTAATTGTGCCAGGGTACAAAAAAAGGTAACCTAATTATCAGCATAATCAATGTCTCACAAATCCTAAGGGCTGGGCTGAAACTTGGGAATATCATCAGGATCCTTTTTTTATTTTTTAGCAGCTTTATTAAGATATAATCCACATATCATGCAATTTATTCCTTTAAAGTATACAATTCAATGGTATTTAGTATATTCACAGAGATGTGCAAATGTCACCACAATTGATTTTAGAATCAATTTTAGATCTAGATTTTTTTAGAATCAATGTTTCACCACCCCCAAAAGAAGCCCCATATGCCTAATAGCGTCACTCCCCATTTCCCTCAAATCCCAGTAGCTTGAGGCAACTACTGATCTGTTTGTTCTCTGTCTCTATAGATTTGCCTATTCTGGATGTTTTATACAAATGGGATCATACAATTTGTGGCCGTTTGCCCTACTTCTTTGAATTACCGTAACGTTTTCATAGTTCATTCATGTTGTAGCATGTGTCAGTACTTTATTTCTTTTTATTGCCAAATCATATTCTATTGTTTTGATATGCTCCATTTTATATACATTTATCAGTGGATGGATACTTGGTTTGTTTCCACTTTTTGGATATTGTGAATATTTTTATACAGTTTCCATGTTGATACATGTATTCATTTCTTTTGGACATATAAGTAGGAGTGGAATTGCTGGACCGTATGTTTACTCTTTATCACTTTGAAGACTTGCCAAACTGTTTTCCACAGTAGCTGTTGTGGTGTGTCTGTCCACAATTTATGTGTTGAAGTCTTAATCCCCAATGTGATGGTATTTGAAATTGGGGCCTTTGAAAGGTAACTGGGTTTATATAAGGTCATGAGGGTGGACTCCCAGGATGGGATTAGTATCCTTGTAAGAAGAGGAAGGCAGACCTCTCTCTCTACCATGAGGACACAGCAAGAAGGTGTCTGTCTGCAAGCCAGGAAGTTGGTTCTATGAGGAATCAAATCCATCTTGACCTTGGACTGTTCAGATTTCAGAACTGTGGGAAATAAATGTCTTTTGCTTAAGCCACACAATCTATAGTATTTTGTTTTAGGAGCCTGAACTGACTAATACAATGGCTGAACCATTTTATGTTCCTATCAGCAATGTATGAGGGCTCCAATTTCTCCATTTCCTTGCCAATGCTTGTTATTTTTCTCTTTTCTCTTTTTGGATTATAGCCTTCCTAGTGGGTGTAGAGCAGTATCTTCTTGTGGTTTTGATTAATCTCTTATGACTAATGGTGTTGAGTGTTTTTTCCTGTCCTTGTTAGTTATCTGTATATCTTCTTTGGAGAAATATCTGTTCAGATCAAATTACAAAAGGCATGTGAGAACATGCTGAACACTGTGAAGACAATATAAATGAAAGGTATTATTATGTTTGTAAAAGTGCATGGTACCAAGGACTTAAGAGAGGATATTGAATTATGGAAGCAGGTAGTTGGCAAATAAAGGGTAGATGGGGAAGTTAAAGGTGGAAGTTGGGAGTCAAAAGATAGGATGACTGAGGAAGAAATACTTAAACTGATATAAATGATTATGCTAAACTTTTTAGATTTAAAAATAGATGTAGCAATTAGGCAGTAGTTTCTCTAATGTGAGATCCATATGTGAGTAAAATATTTCTATTACATGTAGGGCAGGTTTCTCAATGTTTGCATGATTGATATTTGGACTGGATAATTCTGTTGTGGGGGCTATCCTGTGCATGGTAGGATGTTATCCCTGGGGTCTACGAACTAGATGACTGTAGCATCCCCCGTTGTGACATTTTGCCCCCATCCCCCTTCAGTTGAGAGCCACTGGTGCAGAGTAAGGATGGGAGGGGTAATTCCTGCTCAGCAGTGATGTATAGAATGTGATGACTTGGAAAATCCCATCCCAGGCAGGTCCTAGCAGGACAGTACATCCCAAGTGTCTGCATCACTTGTGGCCCTCAGTGTTCTCTGTGGTTTGTGTTACTTTCCTAGGGGGATATTTGGTTCCTCTTATTCAAATCCATCTGGGCTGATTTTCCCAGATGCTTTAGCAATTTGGGCCTTACTTACCTCTTTTCCTGAACCTTCTTCTCTCACCATGCACCTTTGCATCAACTACAATAAACTTCCAAGCCTTCCCTGGAGATGCTATCCCCAGATATGACTCTACATTTATAAGCATTGTTCTCCCAGCCAGGAATTCCTTCCTCCACTTCTCTGTCTAGGAAACTCCTATAAATCCTCTTTAAAATCCTAGCTCATATTTCATATCCTCTGGAACTCTTTTCCTGACAATTTCAGGCAGAAATGGTGACACATTCTTCTGTACTTCTAAAGCACTTGGTTAATATTTTTATTGCAGAACTTTTGGTACTGAATTTTAATGATTTGCTTTAATTATCTGTCTCTTACCTATAACATATCAGAATCCTGGAGGGTAGGGAATGCCTACTTCACTTGTCATGATCTCAGCTCCTATCACTGCCTGGAACATAAGAGGTACTTAGTACTGATCAATGTATAAAGAATGGATGAGTGAACTGAAGTAAAGGGAGCTCGAAGAAGGTAGCCACAGCACAACTGGATGGTCAGTTTGGATAATTAGATTAAGGATTTCAGTTCTCTAACAAGTGATAAAGTTCTTTGATTAGGACTATTGAAAAACAAGAAAAGGAACTAAGTTGAGCAGAATCAAACAATCATATGGATGAAGTACATAAAAATCAACCTCCTAATTAATTGAACCTTGCAGACAGCTAATTACAATATGTAGAGTGCAGGTAAAATCTTGTTGAATCATCAACACCTACTCTGTAATCACAGTGTCTCGTGGCCACATCTCAGTTGAGATACTGGTGTGGGCCTAAGCCCCCCTGACTCATGCTATTGGTTCTGGAATCTCACGCTGCTCTGCATTGTTGCCATGCCAAATCCTGTCCCACTCTTCCAGGATGTTTTGTGCTTCTCTGATGGCTGCAGCTGCCCTGGCCCCTCCAGGCCTCTGCAGTTCTGAAGTGTATCACGCAGCACAGGCGGGGGGTGGGGATGAGGAATGATGGGGGTCTGACCCTGCCTTCAGGGGTCAGAATTCTGCTTCCATTGTGCTGACAAGCTGACTATGATAGCCAAACTCGCACCTATCTGGCCTCAGACTGACCATCCTTCCTCCCACATCTGTGCTGTGCTTTTCCTCGAATGCTCAGGTCACTCCTGTACATTTGCTGGTAGCTTTTCGCAGCACATTGAAAGGGGCCATTATCCCTGTGGTTTCTGGTGGGAAGAAATAGCTTCAGGATAAAGCCTATGAAAAACACTTAGAAACAGACCTCTTTCCGTTGGTTTCTTCCTGCCATCCATTTTTAAGCCTCCCTTGTTGTATCTGGATGGTACGAATTATTGTGCCTATTGCATGCCTCTACTTGGTCATCTAGGATTCAGGACAGCATAAAAAGTCTTTGGAAATCTTTGGATTAAGTACAAAAAAATGTGTATAGTGAATTACCATTTGGGGAAAAAAGGAAAACACACATGCGCATACATACACACATTCTTACACATAGAATTTCTTTGGAAAGTACATATGAAACTAATAGGATTAGTTGCTTATGAGAGAGGAACATTCTGTAGTGAGTGGGGAGACAAGTGACAGAAGGGAAATTTTATTGTATCTTTGTAACTTTTGACTTCTGAACTAAAAACAAAATGCATTATCTATTCTAAATAAAAGGGGCAAAGGCTAGGGATGAACAGTTCACAGAAAAAGAACTAGAAAAATAAATGGCAACATTTGTAAAGATGTGAAAAGATGTGCAAACTTTCCTTTAACAAAAGAAGTATAAGTTTAAACTAGAGGCCGATTTTAACATAATCAGTTGCAAAGATCTAAACATTCAGTAATACAGAGTGTTGGTGAGAGTTAGTAAGCATGTTCTCTCATGCTGTTGGTGGAATGTAAATGGATTTGGAGATCAGTAGCTATAAACATACCCTATGACATATCAATGTCTCTTGGAGAAACTTACACATATTTTCATATATCAGTGCAACACATATAAAGATGGTCATTACAAAATTATTTGTATTGGCAAATAATTGGAAACAATGTAAACCCCCATCAATAATGACTGGGTGAAGAATTATGGTACATTTATACAGTTATAATATTGTCATTAAAATGGTGTATTTATATGTTGTCACGCGGGCGGCTTGCAGGGTCTCAGCTCCCGCTCCCCACACAAGAACACAGAATATGGTGAGGCCAAAAAGGAACACCCACAGAGCCATAGATGGGGGAGCCATACCACTATATTCTCACTGACGTCTGGGTTGGAGACACAGGAAGTAAGAGCCACACAATCCGCAACTGCCGTCCACTTCTCTCTGCCAACCCACCTCACTTGCTAGCTGCAATCCACTGTGCTAACCATAATCCCCTCTTGCTGGCTCAGCCACCATCTACTTGCTAGCCCCCATTTTTCTGCTAGCGTAGCCACAGCAGTTATATTAGTGGCCAATGGCTCACTGGTTACAGCTGACGGCCAACTAGCTGATGGCCATCCAATCAGTTGATGGCCATTTACTACCTGAGCTAGCACCTTTCCACGTGAGGCCTAGAGCCTGGAAACTGCTCTCCTGGCTCTGTCCCCACATATGTGCTTATATGGAATAACCTCCAAGATGCTTAACTCAGTGAAATAGGTATGATGCTGAACAGTGTGAACACAGTATGTTTCTTTTTTTATGTTATTTCTTTAGTATATTTATCTCTCTGTATCTCTCTATCCCTCTATCTCTCTTATCTATCTATCTATCATCTAATTACAAACCATCTATACTATTTATCTATTGATCCTTCTATGTCTCTCACCTATTCTATTTATCATTTATCATCTATCAATCATATATCCCTACTCAGCCTCCCCTCCTTTCTCTCTCTCTCTCTCTCTCTCTCTCTCTCTCTCTCTCTCTATATATATATATATATATATATATCCATCTCTACCTTTCTATTTCTAGAGAAAATCTTCATAAAGATATGCAGGAGACATTACCTGTGGTTTTCTCTAGTGAGAGATATTCATGTTTTCATATTCCCTATGTACTACTTGAATTTTATCACATCAAAAGCATATATAACATTTCCTTTTCACACTTTTATTATAAAATAAATTGTCAATGTTACATGTGCTGTTTTATTTCCTTTTGATTAAAGTATAGTTGATATGCAATATTGTATTAGTTTCAGGTGTATGACATAGTGATTAAACATCTATATACCTTGTGAAGTACCACAAATCTAGTAACACTGTACAAATTAATTGCAATATTATTGACTATATTCTCTATTCTGTATATTACATCCCTGTGACATTATAAGTGGAATTTGTACCTGTTAATCATCTTGACTTTTTCTGCCCACCTCCCCACTCCCTTCCCCTCTGGAAGCCTTCAGTTTTTTCTCTGTATCTATGAGTCCGTTTCTCTTTTGTTTGGCTTTGTTTGGTCCTTCAGATTCTACCTATAAGTGAAACCATAGAGTGTATGTCTTTCTCTGACTTATTTCAGTTAACGTAATACCCTCCAGGTTGATCCATGTGTCACAAATGTCAAGATTTCATTCTTTCTTATGGTCGAGTAATAGTCCACTGTGTATATGGGCCACATCTTCATTATCCATTCTTCGGTTCATGGACACCTGGGTTGCTTCCATATCTTGGCTATTGTATATAATTCTGTAATAAACACAGAGGTGCATAGATCTGTTTGAATTAGTGTTTTCAATTTCTTTGGATAAATGCCCAGAAGTGGAATTGCTGGGTCATTAGTTGTATTTTTATTTTACTTTTTTATTCTTTTTAAATTAAAGTTTATTGGGGGTGACAATTGTTAGTAACGTTACATAGGTTTCAGGTGTACAATTCTGTAATACATCATCTATATGTCATATTGTGTGTTCACCACCCAGAGTCAGTTCTCTTTCCATCACCGTATATTTGACCCCATTGACCCTCATCTAAGACCCCCTCCCCTCTTACCCTCTGATAATCACTACACTATTGTCTGTGTCTATGAGTTTTTCTTTCTTCATTTGGTTGTCTTGTTCCTTTGTTGTTTTCAGTTTTATATACCACATAACAGTAAAATCATATGGTTCTCAACTTTTTCTGTCTGACTTATTTCATTTAGCTTAATAATTTCAAGATCCACCCATGCTGTTGCAAATGGTACTATTTCACCTTTTCTTATGGCAGAATAGTATTCAATTGTGTATATATACCACATCTTCTTTATCCAATCATCTATTGAAGGACACTTTGGTTGTTTCCATGTCTTGGCCACCATAAATAAAGCTGCAATGAACATCGGAGCACATATGTCTTTACGGATAAATGTTTTCAGATTTGTTGGGTAGATACCCAGGAGAGGGATTGCTGGGTTATATGGTAATTCTATTCTTAATTTTTTGAGAGACCTCCACACTGCCTTCCATAGCAGCCGCACCAATCAGCTTTTCCACCAACAGTGTGTGAATGTTCCTTTTTCTCCACAGGCTCTCTGACATTTGTTATTATTTGTCTTGTTGATGATAGCCATTCTAACTAGTGTGAGATGATATCTCATTGTGGTTTTTATTTGCATTTCTCTGATGATTAGTGATGTTGAGCATTTTTTCATATGTCTATTGGCCATTTGTATGTCCTTTTTGGAGAAATGTCTCTTCAGGTCCTCTGCCAATTTTTTAATTGGATTGTTTGTTTGTTTTTTGTTGAGTTGTATGAGTTCCTTGTATATTTTGGATATTAGCCCATTATCAGAGGCATTGTTTGCAAAAATCTTCTCCCATTTGGTAGGTTGCCTTTATTTTATTATTTTATTGATGGTTTCTTTTGCTGTGCAGAAGCTTTTTAGTTTGATAGCTCGATTTTTAAATTATTGAGAAAGCTCCATCCATACTGTTTTCCATTGTGGCTGCACCAGTTTCAATCCCACCAGCAGTGTACAAAAGTTGCCTTTTCTCCACATCCTCACCAGCATTTGTTATTAGCTGTTTTTATTTTTTTGTTTTTTTGTTTTAATAATAGCCATTGTGACAGATCAGGATAAATCATTATCCTGATGATTAGTGATGTTGAGCATCTTCATGTCAATATGCCATCTTTATGTCTTTTTTGGAGAAATGTCTATTGATAGTCTTTGCCCATTTTTAAATCAGATTGTTCATTTGTTTGTTTGTTTTGATGTTGAGTTGTATGAGTTCTTTACATATTTTGGAAATTAACCACTTATCAGATATATTATTTTTTAATATCTTCTCCCATTTAGTAGGTTGTCTTTTCATTTTGTTGATGTCTTCTTTTGTTGTGCAAAAACTTTTTCATTTTACGTAGTCACATTTGTTTATTGTTGCTTTTGTTTCCCTTGCCCAAGATGACATATGCAAAAAGATATTGCTAAGACTGATGTCAAGGGAAACAAAAGAAAAAATAAACAAATGGGACTACATCAAATAAAAAGTTTTTGCACAGCAAAGGAAACCCTCAACAAAATGAAAAGACATCCTACAGAATGGGAGAAGATATTTACTAATGATACATCTAATAAGGGGTTACTATCCAACATGTATAAAAAACTTATACAACTCAACACCAAAAATACAAACAATCCAATTAAAAAATGGGCAGAGGAACTGAATAGACATTTCTGCAGAGAGGACACAGAGATGTCCAATAGTCATGTGAAAAGATGATCAATGTCACTAATCATCAGACCACAATCATATATCAGCGCACACCTGTCAGAATGTCCATCATCAATAAATCAACAAACAACAAGTGTTGGCAAGGATGCGGAGTAAAGGGAACATTTGTGCACTGTTGGTGTGATTGCAAATTGGTGCAGCCACTATGGAAAATAGCATGGAGGTTCCTCAAAAAATTAAAAATAGAACTACCTTATGATCCAGCAATTCTACTCCTGGGTATTTATCCAAAGAAACACAAAACACTAATTCAAAAAGATATAAGCACCCATTTGTTTACTGCAGTGTTATTCACAATAGCCAAGGTCAGGAAACAACTGAAATACCCATCAAATAGACAATTGGATAAAGAATGGTGGTATATATATATACACAATGGAGTCTTACTCTGCCATAAAAAAAGAATAAGATCTTACCATTTGCAAAAACATGGATGGACCTAGAGGGTATTATGCTAAGTGAAATAAGTCAGACTGAGAAAGGCAAATACCATATGATCTTACTTATATGTGGAATCTAAAGAACAAAATAAATGAACAAACGAAACAGAAACAGACTCATAGATATAGAAACAAACTGACAGTCGATGGGAGAGTCATCGGGGGGGCTGAGTGAGACAGGTGAAGGGATTAAGAAGTACAAATTGGTAGTCACATAATAGACATGGGGATGTAAAGTATAGTATGGGTAATATAGTCAATAATATTGTAAAAACTATACATGGTGCTAAGTGGGTACTAGACTTACTGGGGGTATCACTTCATAAATTATATAAATAACCACTATGCAGCACACCTGAAACTAATATAAAATAATATTGAATGTCAACCATAATTTTTAAAAAAATGGTCATGGGATATAAAGTACAGCATGGGGAATACAGTCAATAATATTGTAATAAGTATGTACAGTGTCAGATGGATAATACACTATGGGGGTTAACACTTTGTGAGGTCTAATAACTGTCTAATCACTTTTTGTTTTGTACACCTGAAACTAACGATAAAAAATATAAATAAATAAAATAAAATAAAAAGAGATTATTGTCTATGATTTCTTCTAGGATCTGTTTTCTTTGCTCCATTTTATACTTCCTTTTGATATTTAGGAGAGTTGGCATTTTTCTATTGTTTATTACTATTACATTAAATATTGTCCTTAGTACTTATTTTTCCTTATTTAGGCTTGTACTATCTAGTTTATTTATTTTAAAAGATATTCTGTATTTGACTCCAAAGGCAATGGAAGTAAAAGCTAAAATAAACGAATGGGACTATATGAAACTTAAAGCTTCTGCACAGCAAAAGAAACCATCGACAAAATAAAGAGGCAACCAACTGAATGGGAGAAGATTTTTTCAAATAGTGCCTCTGATAAGGGGCTAATATCCAAAATATACAAGGAACTCATGAAACTCAACAACAGAAAAACAAACAACCCAATTGAAAAATGGGCAGAGGACCTGAAGAGACATTTCTCCAAAGAGGACATACAAATGGCAAATAGACATATGAAAAAATGCTCAACATCACTAACCATCAGAGAAATGCAAATAAAAACCACAATGAGATATCACCTCACCCCAGTCAGAATGGCTATCATCAACAAGACAAATAGTAACAAATGTTGGAGAGGCTGTGGAGAAAAAGGAACCCTCATACACTGTTGGTGGGAATGCAGACTGGTGCAGCCGTTATGGAAGTCAGTGTGGAGGTTCCTCAAAAAATTACGAATAGAATTACCATATGACCCAGCAATCCCTCTCCTGGGCATCTACCCAAAAAATCTGAGAATATTTATCCATAAAGACACGTGTGCTCCAATGTTCATTGCAGCTTTGTTTACGGTGGCCAAGACATGGAAACAACCAAAATGTCCTTCGATGGATGAATGGATAAAGAAGATGTGGTATATATACACAATGGAATACTATTTGGCATTAAGAAAAGATGGTATAGGAACATTTGTGACTACATGGATGGATCTTGAGAGTATAATGCTAAGCGAAATAAGTCATACAGAAAATGCAGAAAACCATATGATTTCACTGATATGTGGTATATAAACCAAAAACAACAAAAGAACAAGACAAACAAATGAGAAACAAAGACTCACAGACACAGACAATAGTTTAGTGGTTACCAGAGGGCAAGAGGGGTGGGGGTGGGAGATGAGGGTAAGGGGGATCAAATATATGGTGATGGAAGGAGAACTGACTCTGGGTGGTGAACACACAATGGGATTTATAGATGATGTAATACAGAATTGTACACCAGAAATCTATGTAATTTCACTAACAATTGTCACCCCAATAAATTTAAAAAAAATAAACAAAAAACAAAACAAAACAAAAAAGATATTCTGTGACTCTCACATATTTTCTATGTAATAGTAAATCAGATTTTTCGACTTTTCTTTTTTTCTCCCTTTCCATTTATGTTAGTTGTTCCTACTTTGTCATAGTGTTTAATATTTACCTACTATCTTTCCTTCTTTGTCCCCACTTTTGTTTCAGTTAGATCTATAATTAAATGTAATCATTGTCACCAAGAGCCCTTTGGCTGATGTTTGTCTGATTCTCTCTTGATTATATAAAGCTGATCCTCTACTAGCTTCCTAAGGAATGACTTGTCAGTACAATATCTCCTGATATTGTGCTTGTATAAAATAGCCTTGGTATTTCAAGAAGAGCTTTGCTGTGTATAAATATTTATTCACACTTCTTTTCCTCAAGCTTCTGAACAATTTTGCACTACTGCTGTCCTGCCTTGTATATTTCTGTTGCTAACCTGTATGTCTTTCCTATGTGACTTGGTCTTTTGACTACAGATATAGAAACACTTCTCTCTTTCAAGTCTGATAATTTTATTGTGGTATATGTTGGAATGAACCATTCAAGATCAATTTTTCCAGTTACATGGTAAGCTCTTTTAATATGTAGATTCAGATGATTTTATTTCTGGAAATGTTATTCATTATATTTTAAATTTTATTCAGTTTTATTGTTTTCATTTTCTTTTATTCCCCTCCACCTCCCTACCCCCACCATTTTCCTGGACTCCAATTATATATATTCTAAATCTTCTTTGCTTGTCTATATATATCCATTTTTTTAAATCTAAACCTATTTACCTCTGATTTTATTTTATTATTTTTTTCTTGGTTGTTTACATTCCTCTCCTCAATTCCCATTATTAAATTTTCAATTGAATCTATTCTCCCTTTGATGTCTTCTAATTATACTTTCATTTTCCAGAGGATTTTGTCTATTTAAAAGTTTTTTTCTTCTTATGTTGTCAATCTTGTTTCACATTGTTCTATTTTTATGTCCTTTTGCTTTTCATTTTTAAAATTTTCCCATTAGATCTTTCTCATATATATGTGAAATTCTTGGTTATAGATGTTTATTTCAGTTTGGAGTATTGTATTTTACGGTGAGAATTTTCATCAGCTGAAATTTTGATTCTTAACTTTTGTTTTCTCCTATTATTAGCTTGTGTAGATGTTATTTGCTGTTTTCTGTTCATTTTGAAATGTCTTATGTTTTTCAGGACAAATAATTGTAAGAGATAAGGGTTTGGATGGCTTAATTAATTTCTTGGTTCAAGAGCACTGTTTTCTTTTAGTATAATAAAGTGCAGTGTTTAAAATGTTGGTTCTCTTTTCTTTGTGGAGGCAGAGAGAGAAGTTGTACTTTCTGAATTTGAGAAATTTTTGTAGGCCCTTAAATTTTACTGGTTGTAATTCCTTTTTTCCCATGACAACCAAGACTACAAAATACTATCATTACTTCCATAGCAGCCCCTTCTTCCCCAGAAGCACTACCTTACTGAGACCCCAACCTCTGGTCCTGCACTCTTTCCTCTTTTTCTTTTTTTTTTAATAGCCGACGTGTCAGGCTAGGTCTCAGACCTAATCTAAATATTTCTCCATTCTGGGTTGAATTCATTTGGAGGATAGAGTATGTTATTTAATCCTTAGTCATCACTGTTAACATCATGTTGCACTTTCCTGTTTTATTAATTTTTTAGGTTTCCTGTGATGCTGCTCCAGCATGTGAACTGGAGCTAGTTGTGGTGGTTTTGAAATATTTTTTCTCATTCACCTGGAATTTTATGTTTGTAATATTCTTTTCTCTTAGTCATGCTCTAGGCATAGCTACTGGTGGCTTAATTTGCTTTCTTTGTTGTACTGTATAGTTTTTTAAGGATTTGTTAAGAGGTTCAGATTTAGGTATCCGATATTTTCCTATGGAAGCTCTGGAAATCAGTCTATTAAATTACCTCATGGATGTATTTCCATTGTTTTCTGAATCTCATCGTTTCTGTTTAGAAGTTAGATGTCAGCCAATGTGTCACTATGAACAGTAATTCATTGCTTATTTTCCCCTGACAACTTTAAAACTTTCTCTTTTCCTTAGTTTTCAGCACTTGTACTATGATGGACCAGAGATTTCATCCTGCTTATAGTTTGTGGTTCATGGCGTTTTTTGAATTTATGGCTTGATATCTTTCATCAGTTATGAAGTACTTTCAGTCATTATCTTTTAAAATATTGATTTTGACCCACTTTCTCTCTCCTCTTCTTTTGGAACTCAAAAGACATGTATTTTAGGCCTTTTCTCTGTTCTATACATTTCTTACCCTCCCTTTTGTATTTCTGTTCCTTTTGTCTTCCTTTTGGATGTAGCTTTCTTTTTAGATATTTTCTCCTAACCTAACTTTAATTTACTATTTCTCTCTTCACATGTGTCTACTGTGCTACTAATCCCATTTATTGAGTTCTTAATATCAGTTATTGTATTTTTCATTTGAAGAGTATACTTTTTTTTTTTTTTTCCGTTTTCAGTTCTTTGCTGAAATTCTCAATATTGTCTTTTCTAGGGTGACAAACCTTTGTGGTTTGCTAGGAATGAAGAGTTTCTTGGGATATAGGATTTTCAGTTCCAAAACTGGAAAAGTCTCAGACAAATTGGAATGTGTTGATTGCTGTACTTTAGTACGGAGCAGTATTTTAAAATTTAGTTTGTGTATTTCCAGCATACAAAATCTATTTCTATCACCTACATATTTTTTTCTGCTGCCCTTTTTAAATGATATCTTGTATATTTGTATGCTTTGTTACTTTTAACTGTGTTGGACAATGTCGTTTCAAAATAGTTTATAGAAATAATTTGAAGCCTAGAATGAGATTATCCTTCCCCCAAGAGAAGTTATGTTTGTCTCTGCCACCATCACTCTAGGTAGCCTGAAACTTCAGGAAGATGGGATCACCTTAATCCAATGATTATTCAAAGGTGAGCTAAATCCTTTGCAAGAACATTACTATTTAAATTGATTCTTAATTCTAGGATCTACTCTTTGATGAGTATTCCAGGGCCATCTAATTTTGCAGAGCCCTTGATTTCAATCTCTGTTTTGTTAATTTTGTAAAGCTACTAAAAATACTACTTAGCCTTTACATCATTCTCTCCATTTTCAGCAAATTCCCCCAGGGAAAAATGCTTCCAAATGCTGAGTTTACCTTCCTGGGTCTTTATCCTCTCTCATATCCTGGCATGGTAGTTCTTCACTATCTTGTTAGCCATGTAATGCTTTCAAATATATGCTGAACTGCTTTTATAATTATTTTCTGGTATTCTGAACTGCTTTTCTAATAATTTTTCACAAGAAGGTTTGTTTAAATTACTGAATTCACTACTATTTCTGTATTATTTAAAACCAATTAGTTAACATAAAACACATTAGTTAATTTGAGAAATCTTTAGGTTCCCTCCCTCTTTTACTGTTAGATAGGCAAAAGAGAAAGGCAGATGGAGAGTGAGGAGGGAATCATTAAGTCTATGTTTCCAAAAATAAATCATTCAAAACTCTATCTGTTCTTTAGGCCCTGGTTTTCTGTAGCTAGAAAAATCTCTACCTCTTAGAGCCATCACTTTTTGCTCTACCCACTCCTCAAAGCTGCAAAGAAATACCTGCAGCCAAAGATAAAGAAGAGAAATCTGATCATTGCTTTTCTTGGATCAAGAGTAGCCTTTCTTTGCTGTAGGGATTGGGGCTGCCATGAAGATCTTAGCCCTCTCCTTGGAAGCCCTTCACCTCCCAGTTTCAAGTTGGTCACATTTCCTGTTTATCCCTTACTCTCTTGCTTCTGAAAGTTACATTTCCATAAGGTAAAAAAGGAAGATTATGGCAGTTTGCTCTGGTTAGTACTGGTATGCTGTACTAAAGAAGGTGATGAGTCAACAAAGATTGAGTGAACAATGTTAATCCAATAATTAGAACATGTTGCAGAAGCTTTGCCTTTCACCCAAAGTTTGAGAAGAAGCCGAGACTTAGGCAAGAAAGGGTAATGGCTGTTTCTGGAGGCAGTCGTGGATTTCTAAAATATGCAAGGAAGTCTCTCCCTCCTCAAAGGAGTTCTTTCTATAATCTTCCTATGCTCCCTTTGCAGAAGTGAACAGAGGTGCGTTTCATATGGCAGAAGATACTTCAAAGGAGTTTGCTTAGCCTCCAACGAATGTGGCATTTGTTTTTGTAATCTCCTGGGTTCTAGTTGAGTTAGAGAGATGGGAAGCACACATTGTTTTCAGGCGTTCTGTAAGGAACCACATCCGGCAAGCAGTAAAAGATTCACTTGCTGCATCGTCCCACCAAAATTGATTAATGAAATTGAAAAAAATGTTTTGTTTCTTGCATCAACACCCTTCCCAGATTTCTATTTGTGGATGTTGTCTTAATTAAAATAAAAATTTGGTTTGAATTCCCTTTCTTAATGATGACTGGTTTTGTTTTATGTTTGGTTTCATTTCCCCTCCTCCTTCTGCTGTTTAAAATTAAGTTTATTTAAATGCAAGAATGCACTGTTTACTCAACCAAATGGTATCTTTATGTGGAAAAGGAAAGCAATCCAGACTGGTTTCATCGCTACTCTACTGTCTCAGCTTAATAACACAGTGGTTTGTTTCTTCTCTTTTGTGTGCATTTTTACTTCCAGCTGTGCTGCACACATAAAACTGCCCTGTGGTGACATGCTTTGGTAAACTACGCTACTTAAATGTTCACTAAGCTAACAATTGCTTATCATCTCATAATTTTAATAAAATAATATAGCAATGACTTCTTCTTCATAAAAACTTGAACAACTGATTTTCCAACCACTTAAAATTTGTCTTGAATGTGTTCTTGTGGGAGTTTTGTTTTTGTTGGAGGTGAGAGAGTGTGGAGAAAATATTTCCTTTAATCGTATTACCTACAGTGTGATATTTTTCGTTTTACTGAAAAGTCTGCATGTAGATACTTTTAGAGTTCTCAGGCATCCTGTGGCTTTTTGCTATTCTGCATTATATTATTTTCAGGCTTACCATAGAAAAGAAAGTCTATTCTTTTTTTTTCTTTTTAATCCTTGTAATTAGTAACCTTAATTCTGCTGGGAAAATTTTGGGCAAAGTGAGGAGGAAGAGAGAGCAAGAATTATTGAACTTCAGTTTGATAGTCTACACTGCCCAATATTTTGTTTCACAAAAAGGGGCAAAGGAAATATTTTATGGGAAATCATAATAATCTCTTTGGGAGGTTCTAAATATTTGGGACATCTTCAAAATAGCCTTACTTTCCTTAATAACATATTGTACGCCATTTGTCCTCTCACTGTGCTTAGACTTACCCATGTTTCTGGCCTCTTTCACCTCTTGGGGAAAAAGAATTTCATAGATGTATAAAATGGTTCTTCTTTTTCTTCTTTTTCTTTTTTTAAATCAACTAATTTTTAGAGAAGTTTTAGGTTTACAGCAAAATTGAAAGGAAGGACAGAGATGTTGCATGTACCATGTCCCACCACATGCACAACCTCCCCACTCTCACCATCCCCGTCAGAAGGTACTTTTGTTACAACTGATGGACCTACACTGACACATCATAATCACTAAAATCCATAGTTGGCATTAAGGTTCCTCATGGTATCATACATTAGATGGGTTTGGGCAAATGTATAATGTATCTTTCACTATGGTATTATACAAGTAGTCTCACTGCCCTAAATTTCCTCAGTGCTCCACCTACTCATCCTTCTCTCCTCTCAATTCGTGGTGACCACTGATCTTTTTAGAGTTTCCATAGTTTTGCCTTTTCCAGAATGTTAGGTAATTGGAACCATTACAGTACATAGCATTTTCAGATTGGCTTCTTTTACTTGGTAATATGCATTTAAGTTTCCTCCATATCTTTTCATGGCTTGATAGTTCGTTTCTTTTTAGTGTTGAATTGTGTGGATGTACCAAAGTTCACTTATCCATTCACCTACTGAAGGATATTTTGCTGTCTTCCAAGTTTTGGCAATTATAAAGCTGCCATAAGTATCTGTGTGCAAGTTTTTTGGTGGACATAGTTTTTAACTTCTTTGGGTAAACACCAAGGAGAGTTATTGCTGGATCACAGTAAGAGATGTTCACATTTTTATGAACTCGCTGAACTGTCTCCCAACCAGCTGCACCATTCCTCATGCCCCCCCCAGTGAGGGAGAGTCCCTGTTGCTCCACGTTGACACCATTATTTGGTGCTGGCATCGTTCTGGATTTCAGCCATTCTAATAGGTGTGCAGTGGTATCTCAGTGTTGTTTTAACTTGCGTTTCTCGGATGACATATGGTGTGGAGCATCTCTTCACACGCTTTTTTGCCATCTGTGTATTTTCTTTGGGGAGGTATCTGTTAATGTCTTTGGCTTTTAAATTAGCTTGTTTGTTTTCTTAAGGTTCAGTTTTAGGAGTTCTTTGTGTAGTTCGGATAACAGCATTTTGTCAGATGTGTCTTTTGCAAATATTTTTTACTAGCCTGTGGTTTATCTTTTCATTACCTTTCAAATTAAAGAAAAATTTTTTCTATTATATTTGACATTCAACATTATATCAGTTTTGGGTGTATAGCACAACATTTATATGAGACATTTATATGTCTCATGAGGTGACCCCCCAATAAGTCTAGCACCCACTGACATTATATGTAGTCATTATAATACAATAATATTATTGATCATTTCCCTATACTGTACTTTATATCCTCATGACTATCTTTATAACTGGCAATTTGTACTTCTTAATACTTTTCACGCTTTTCATTCATTCTCTACCCCCACCCCTTTCCCATCTGGCAGCCACCAATTTGTTCTGTGTATCTATGAGTTTGTTTCTGTTTTGTTTGTTCGTTTATTTTGTTTCTCAGATTCCACATATAACTGAAATCATGTGGTGTTTTTCTCAGTTTTTCTCTGCCTGACTTATTTCACTTAGTATAATATCCTCTAGGTGCATCAAAGTAGTTGCAAATGGGAAGATTTCATTCTTATTTATGGTCAAGTAATATTATATTGTTTATACGTACCACTTCTTCTTTGTCAAACTGTTTATCGATGGACACTTAGGTTGCTTTCATATCTTGCCTATAGTAAATAATGTTGCAATGAACGTAGGGGTTCATGTATCTTTTCTAATTAGTATTTTGGACTTCTTCAGATAAATACCCAGAAGTAGAATTGGTGGGTCATAAGGTTGTTCTATATTTAATTATTTGAGGAACCTCCATACTGTTTTCCATAGTGACTGCACCATTGTGCAATCCCACCAACAGTGCACAAGGTTTCCCTTTTCTCCACATCCACGCCAGCACTTGTTTGCTGATTTATTGATGATAGCCATTTTGACAGGAGTGAGGTGGTATCTGATTTTGGTTTTAATTTGCATTTGCGTGATGATTAATAATATTGAGCATCTTTTCACACGTCTATTGGCTAGCTGGATGTCCTCTTTGGAGAGATGTCTATTTAGGTCCTCTGCCCATTCTTTAATTGAATTGTTTGTTTTTTTGGTGTTGAGTTTTCACCAAAATATGTTTTGTATGAGTTTTCAAAATATGTTTTGGCTATTAACCCCTTGTATCGTGTATCATTGGCCAATATCTTTTACTCAGTAGGTTGTTGTTTTTTGTTTTGTTGATGGTTTCTTTTGCTATGCAAAAACTTTATAGTCTGATATAGTCCCATTTGTTCATTTTTTTTTTCCTTGACTGAGGAGACGTAACTAAATAAAACATTGCTAAGAGTGATATCGAAGAGTTTACTATCTATGTTTCCTTCTATGAGTTTTATGGTTTTGGAACTTACATTTAAATCTTTAATTCATTTTGAGTTTATTGTTTATGGTGTAAAAAAGTGGTCTAGTTTCATTGTTTTTGCATGTGTCTGTTTAGTTTTCCCAACAGCATTTATTGAAGAGGTTGTCTTTACCCATTGTGTATTCTTGCCTCCTTTGTCATGGATTAATTGACCACATAGACATGAATTTACTTCTAGGCTCTCTATTCTGTTCACATATAGACCTATGTGTCTGTTTTTTATTACTATAACATTGTAGTACAGTTTGATACCTGGAGCGTGATAACTCCAACTTTGTTCTTCTTTCTCAAGATTGCTGTGGCTTTTCGGGGTCTTTTGTGGTTCCGATAAATTTTAGAATTATCTAGTTCTGTGAAAAACACCATTGATATTTTGATAAAGATTGCATTAAATCTGTAGATTGTTTTGGGTATTATGGATATTTTAATGATGTTAATTCTTTCTATCCATAGACAAGGTATATGCTTCCATTTATTTGTATCTTCTTCAATTTCTTTCTTCAGTGTCTTATGATTTTCCAAGTACAGGTCTTTACTTCCTTGGTTAAATTTATTCTCTGGTATTTTTTGATGTAATTGTAAATAGGATTATTTTCTTAATTTCCCTTTCTGATGCTTTGTTATTGGTGCATAAAAATACAACTGATTTCTGAATATTAATTTTTGTATCTGGCTACCTTACTGAATTCATTTGTCAATTTTAGTAGTATTTTGTTGTACTCTACGGTTCTGTGTATATAGTATGTCTTCTACAAATAATGACAGTTTTACTTCTTCCTTTCTAATTTGGATGTATTTTATTTCTTTTTCTTGTTTGATTTTTGTGGCCAGAACTTCCAGTACTATGTTGAATAAAAGTGGTGAAAATGGACATCCTTATCTTGTTCCTGATCTTAAGGAAAATGCTTTTAGATTTTCATCATTGAGTATGTTTGCTGTGGGTGTTTTTGTTTGTTTGTTTGTTTTGTATTTCATTTTTGGGATGCTAATGTAAATAGTATTGTGTTTTTATTTCAAATTCTATTTGTTCATTGCTGGTGTATAGTAAAGTGATTGACTTTTATACATTAACCTTGAGTCCTGCAACCTTGCTATACTCACTTAGTTTTGGGAGCTTTTTGTCGATCCTTTTAAATATTCTAAAAAGACAATCATGTCGTTTGTGAACAAAGACAATTTTATTTATTCCCAATCAGTATGCCTTTATATTCTTAATGCATTAGCTAAAACTTCCAGTATAATGGTGAAAAGGAGTGGTGAAAAAGGATATTTTGGCTTTGTTTCTAATCTTAGTGGGAAAGAATCAATGTTCTTACCATTAAGTATTATGCTAGCTGCAAGTTTTTGTTTCGTTTTGTTTTGTTTTTGTTTTTTTAAATATTCTTCATCAGGTTAAGGAAGTTCCCCTCCAATTCTTGAGTTTTATCATAAATGGTTACTGGGTATTATATATATATATATATATATATATATATATATATATATATATATATACATATACATATACACACACATATAAAATATATAATGGGTATAATATATATATAATGGGTATATATATATATATGTGTATGTATATATATATAATAGGCAACATTCTGGACATTTCATGTAAATGCAATCATACAATATATTGTGTCTTGTGTCTGACTTCTTTCACTTAGCATAATATTATGAAGTTTCATCCATGTTGTAACATGCATCTGTAGTTCATTTATTTTTATTACTAAATAATATTCTATTGTATGTCTACACCACATTGTTTATCCATTCATCAGTTGATGGGTATTTGAGGTATTTTGACTTTTTGACTATTATCAATAATGCTACTTTGAATATTTATATGTAAGTTTCTGTGTAGAGAAATGAGGTCTGACAATTAAGTTCAAGAACCGATCCTAGAAAAAGTGCTACATACCTCATTGCTGAATATCACTACGGTCACTTTCAAAGTACTCCCCTTGGAAAGCGATGCACTGACACCAGCACCTAGTCTATCCTTCAAAGCAATTTTGGAACTTTTTCTGGAGTGGCCGTCAGAGCTGTCATTTTATTACCCGTGAATGTCTTGAATGTCATCCAAATGTCTTCCTTTCAATATTTCGTTTATCTTCAGGTAAAGAAAGAAATTATCGGGGGTCAGATCAGGTGAGTAGGGAGGGTGTGCCAATAGAGTTAGTTGTTTACTGGCTAAAAACTTCCTCACAGACAGTGCCATGTGAGCTGATGCATTGTTGTGATGCAAGAGCCATGGATTATTGGCGAAAAGTTCAGGTCATCTAACTTTTTCACGTAGCCTTTTCAGCACTTCCAAGTAGTAAACTTGGTTAACTGTTTGTCCAGTTGGTACAAATTCATAATGAATAATTCGATATCAAAATGGTTAGCAACATCATTGCAACAAGTTCATAAACTTAATTGCCTGCCTGACCTCATATTTCTTTTCATTTTGGTATATATCTTAAAATGGAATTGCTAGGTCATATGGTAAATATATATATATATATATATATATATATACATATATATATATATATATATATATATATATATATATATATATAACATTTTTAGTTTTTATTTTTTAGGAACTGATACATTTTTTTTTCCAGAGTACATTCAACATTTTACACTCCTACCAGCAATGTAAGAGAGTTCCTATTTCTCTATATACTTGTGAACACTTATTATTGTCTGTTTTTTTTTGTTATAGCCATCCTAGTGAGTGTTGAATTACCATTGTCATTATGGTTTGATTTGCATTTCCCTAATAACTTGTGATTGTGAACATCTTTTCATGGGCTATTGACCGTTTGTATATCATCTTTGGAGAAATGTTTATTAAATCATTTATTTATTTAAAAATTGGTTTATTTGCTTGTCTTTCTCTACTTTTTCCTAAGTTTTCCTTTTTGTAAAGCTTTTTGAGATGTCTACTTGATCTAGTATTCAGGCAAGATTTAGCATGTTCTTGTTTACAATCTTCATAATTTTCTTTATCACATTGTGAAGTTTTTCTTGAGGTATATGGATATTTTGGATGACCTTTTATTATTGTGTCCAATGGAAGGGAAATATTCTTTCTCCTGAGGATATCCCAGCATGAGCCAACTATGAGGCTTCATGTCTTTAGAGAAGTGTCTGAGATGACTTTGTGAACTTCCTAAGTCATAATTGGTATCTCTCATCTGCTAAATTAAGTTTATATGTTCCTCATGAAGTTAGAATGAAGAATAGAAAACCCAGTCTTGATAATAATATTAAACAGGCCTGTGTGAGAAGGCGGATTCTGTTATTTACATTTTTGTGACCTGGGACTTGTTATTTAATCTCTTCATAAGTAAAATTGGGATGATCATAAGCACCTCATAATATTATTGTGAGGAGTAAACTGATAATGACTGAAAACAGTTTATGAAGTGACTAAAAATAAGCCATAATTACTCAACAAATATTAACTGCTTTCCCATGTGCTGACATGTTAATTCTTATTAGCTTTCCTTTCTACTTGCTGCTCTTGTGGGCTATCATGCCATTTTATTTTTTCTACACTTGAATCCATTTTTAAACCTTCAGGTTTTATATTTATTACAGGATATGCTATGGTCTGAATATTTGTGTCCCATGAATTCATATGTTGGAATCCTAACCCGCCTCCCAATATAATGGTATAAGGAGATGGATTTTTGGAGGTGCTCAGGTTATGAGTACAGAGCTCATGGATGAGATTAGTGCCTTATTAAAGGCTCTAGAGTGTCCCCTTCTCTCTTCCACTATGTGAGGATGGACGCATCAAGAGGCACCAGCTTTGAACCAGGAAGGGGGCCTTTACAAGAATGTGAATATACTGGTACCTTGATCTTGGACTTCCAGCTTTGAGAAATAAAATTCTGTTTTTTTATGAACAACTCAGTGTGTGGTATTTCATTACAGCAGCTCAAATGGATCAAGATAGGATATTATAAAACTTGAAAATTAATCTTCCTAACACTGATTCCCCAGAGCCGTTTTGTACATTCCCTTGCTATTTTCAGAAGTGTGTGTGTGTGTGTGTGTGTGTGTGTGTGTGTGTGTGCACTCAGATCATTGCTGTACTGATGACAAAGCAGTCCTTGTCAATGAATGGTTACTTGTTAAAAATAATCTTTTGGCATACTGTTTCAATTTCCCAACTTCTTAATCACTGGTTGAGAGGAATTTGCTTTCTTCTTGAAGTGACTCTTTCAGAAACTTAGGCTTCATTTCCAGTTTTGACTGGTTGAAGAGCTTTCACTCTGAAATTTTTTAAAATTTCACTTATGGCTTAGTTCCACTGTTTTTTGAATCTCATACCTTTTCTTCTTTAGATCCTAGTTTCATTTTCCAAAATACATCCTCAGTAACACTTTAAGAAAAGATGTATAGAAAAAACAAAACAAAACAAAAAAACAAAAAAACTGAGACTGGTTCCAGGCATAGAATTTTAGGTTCAAAATTATGTCCCTCAGAATTTGAAACATTGCTCTATTTCCATCTAGCATTTCTCATCAGTACTCTACAATTCTAATCACTGTTCATTTGTAAATAAACATTAATACACACCTCCTTCTGAAAATTTTAGGATATTTTTTCATCCTTGCTCTGAGTCTATATGTGTCTATGAATGGGATGTGCTTTCAGTTTGAAGACTAACCTTTTTCTTAATCTTTGGGAAATCTTGTCCTCACTTCCTCGATTCTGTTTTCTTTTCCAGAGATCCTACTGATAGTTGTTAAACTTTTCAGTTTATCCCTAATGTTTCTTATTTTCTCTATTATATTTTCTGTTTCTGATATTTTTGTTCTAGTTTCAGGCTGCTCCTTTGAATTTAATTTATAAAGCTTCAATTTCATTGTGTGTGAGTGTTTTGGGTTTTTTTTTTTTGAGGAAAGAGATCATGTTTTTATTTTCACTAATTCTTTCTTTTTTTTTTTAAATTTATCGGGGTGACAATTGTTAGTAAAATTACATAGATTTCAGGTGTGCAATTCTGTATCACATCATCTATAAATTACATTGTGTGTTCACCACCCAGAGTCAGTTCTCCTTCCATCACCATATATTTGATCCCCCTTACCCTCATCTCCCACCCCCCAAGCCCCTTACCCTCTGGTAACCACTAAATTACGTTCCCCAGATTAATTTTCAAACCCCGTGGCCATCTTGTGGTTACTGATTGTTTTCTAATTCCCTCACCTTCCCCCTTACCCCCAACCCCCCCGCCCATCTAGCAACCCTCAGTTTTTCCTCTTTGTCTCCAAAACTGTTTCTGATTAGTTCATTCACTTATTCTTTTCTTTAGATTCCGCATATAAGTGAGATCATATGGTACTTATCTTTCTCTGTCTGACTTATTTCAGTTAACATAATGTTCTCTGGGTCCATCCATGTTGTTGCAAATGGTAAGATTTCTTTCTTTTTTTTATGGCTGCGTAATACTCCATTGTATAAATGTACCACAGTTTCTTAATCCAGTCATCTACCAATGGGCATTTCAGTTGTTTCCATGTCTTAGCTATTGTGTATAGTGCTGCAATAAACATAGGAGTGCATAAAGATTTTTGAATTGGAGTTTTGGATTTCTCCGGATAGATACATAGGAGTAGAATTACTGGATCATAGGGTAGTTCCATTTTCAGATTTTTTAGATACCTCCATACTGTTTTCCATAGTGGCTGCACCAATCTGCAATCCCACCAACAGTGCACAAGCGTTCCCTTTTCTCCACATCTGCGCCAGCACTTGTTGTTTGTTGATTTATTGATGATAGCCATTGTGACTGGGGTGAATTGGTATCTCATTATGGTTTTTATTTGCATTTCTCTGATGGTTAGTGAGGTTGAGTATTTCTTCATATGTCTGTTTGCCATCCTTATGTCCTTTTTAGAAAAATGTCTCTTCAAGTCCTCTGCCCATTTTTTAATTGGGTCGTTTGTTTTTTTGGAGTTGAGTGAGTTTTTCATAGATTTATGATATTAATCCCTTATCAGATATATCATTGGCAAATATTTTTTCCCATTCAGTAGGATCCCTTTTTGTTTTATTGATGGTTTCCTTGGCTGTGAAAAAACTTTTTAGTTTGATATAATCCCACATGTTTATTTTTTCTCTTACTTCCCTCGCGCGTGGGATATATCAGTAAAAATCTTACTCCGGGTAATGTCTGTGAAGTTTCTTCCTATATTTTCTTCCAGGTATTTTATGGTTTCAGATCTTACATTTAAGTCTTTAAGCCATTTTGAATTTATTTTTGCATATGGTGTAAGGAGGTGGTCCAGCTTCATTTTTTTCCATGTGTCTGTCCAGGTTTCCCAGCACCATTTATTGAATAGACTGTCTTTACCCCATCGTACATTCTTGCTTCCATTGTCATAGATTAAATGGCCATATAGGCATGGATTTATTTCTGGACTCTCTATTCTGTTCCATTGATCTATGTGTCTGTTTTTATGCCAGTACTATGCTGTTTTGATTACTGTAGCCTTGTAGTATAATTTGAAGTCAGGTATCGTTATACCTCCCACTTTGTTCTTATTTCTCAAGATTGCCTTGGCTATTCGGGGTCTTTTATGGTCCCATATAAATTTTAGGATTATATGTTCTATTTCTGTGAAAAACGTCGTTGGTAGTTTGATAGGAATTGCGTTGAATATGTATATTGCCTTAGGCAGTATGGACATTTTAACTATATTAATTCTTCCTATCCATGAACATGATATGTGTTTCCATCTATTTATATCTTCCTTCATTCCTTTCTTCAGTGTCTTATAATTTTCTGAGTACAGATCTTTTACTTCTTTGGTTAAATTTATTCCCAGGTATTTTATAGTCTTTGGAGCGATTGTAAATGGGATTGTGTTTTTAATTTCTCTTTCTGATGTTTTATTATTGGTATATACAAATGCAACTGATTTCTGAATATTAATTTTGTATCCTGCTACTTTACTAAATTCATCTATCACTCTAATAGTTTCTTGGTGGAGTTTTTAGGGTTCTCTATATATAGTATCATATCATCTGCATATAATGATAATTTTACTTCCTCCTTACCAATTTGGATGCCTTTTATTTCTTTTTCTTGTCTGATTGCTGTGGCTAGAACTTCCAGCACTGTGTTGAATAGAAGCGGAGATAGTGGGCAAACTTGCCTTGTTCCTGATCTTAGGGGGAATGGTTTTAGCTTTTCCCCATTGAGTATGATGTTAGCTGTGGGTTTGTCATATATGGCCTTTATTGTGTTGAGATATGATCCCTCTATTCCCACTTTCTTAAGGGTTTTTATCATAAATGGCTGTTGGATTTTATCAAATGCTTTTTCTGCATCTATTGATATGATCATGTGATTTTTATTTTTCATTTTGTTAATGTGGTGTATCACATTAATTGATTTGCGGATGTTGAACCACCCTCGCATACCAGGGATGAATCCCACTTGATCATGGTGTATGATCTTTTTAATGTATTGCTGAATTCTGTTCGCTAATATTTTGTTGAGGATTTTTGCATCTATGTTCATTAGAGACATCGGCCTGTAGTTTTCTTTTTTTGTGGTGTCTTTGTCTGATTTTGGGATCAGGGTGATAGTGGCTTCGTAAAAAGTGTTTGGGAGTCTTCCCTCCTTCTGGATTTTTTGGAAGAGCTTGAGGAGAATAGGTAATAAATCTTTTTTGAACATTTTGTAAAATTCACCTATAAAGCCATCTGGTCCAGGACTTCTGTTTGTTGGGAGATTGTTGATTACTGATTCAATTTCCGTGGTGGTAATCATTCTTTTCAGGTTTTCTGTTTCTTCTTGAGTTAGCCTTGGAAGGTTGTACGCCTCTAGAAAATTGTCCATTTCTTCCAGATTGTCAAATTTGTTGGCATATAGTTGCTCATAGTAACTTCTTAAAACTTTTTGTATTTCTGCAGTGTCCGTTGTCACTTCTCCTCTTTCATTTCTGATTTTATTAATTTGGGTCCTCTCTCTCTTTTTTTTTAATGAGTCTGGCTAAAGGTTTGTTGATTTTGTTTATCTTCTCTAAGAACCAACTCTTGGATTCATTGATCTTTTGTATTGTTTTTCTGGTTTCTATTTCATTTATTTCTGCTCTGATCTTTATTATCTCCTTCCTTGTGCTCCCTTTGGGCTTATTTTGCTGTTCTTTTTCCAGATCCCTTAAGTGTGAAGATAAACTGTTGATTACTGATGTTTCTTCTTTCTTTAGGTAGGCCTGCAAAGCTATGAATTTCCCTCTTAGGACTGCTTTCACGGCATCTCATAGATTTTGGGTCGTCGTGTTTTCATTTTCATTTGTCTCAAGATTTCTTTTGATTTCTTCCTTGATCTCCTGCTTGACCCATTCATTATATAGTAATAAGTTATTCAGCCTCCATGAATTGGTGTGTCTTCCAGTTTTTTTCCTGTAGTTAATTTCTAATTTCATAGCATTGTGATCAGAGAAGATAATTGGTATGATTTCAATTTTCTTAAATTTATCAAGCCTTGTTTTGTGGCCTAACATATGGTCTATCTTGGAAAATGTTCCATGTGCGCTTAGGAAAAACGTGTATTTTGCAGCATTGGGGTGAAATGTTCTGAAAATATCGATTAGATTCAAGTGGTCCAATGTATCATTTAAGGCTGTTGTTTCCATATTGATTTTCTGTCTGGAAGACCTGTCCCTTGTTGTCAGAGGTGTGTTGAAGTTCCCTACTATGATAGTGTTACTGTTGATCTCTGTCTTTATGTTAGTCAGTACCTGTTTTATATATTTAGGTGCTCCTATGTTGGGTGCATAGATGTTTACTAGGGTTATGTCCTCTTGTCGGATCGATCCCTTTATTATTATATAGTGCCCATCTTTATCTTTTAATATGTTCTTCATTTTAAAGTCTATTTTGTCAGATATAAGTATTGCAATTCCAGCTTTTTTGTCGTTTCCATTTGCATGAAATATCTTACTCCAACCCTTCACTTTCAGCCTGTGTGTGTCTTTTGTTCTGAGGTGAGTCTCTTGTATACAGCATATACAAGGGTCTTGCTTTCTTATCCACTCAGCCACCCTATGTGTCTTTTGATTGGAGCATTTAATCCCTTTATATTTAAAGTGATTGTTGATAGGTACATAGTTATTGCCATTTTTAAATTTGTAGTTAGGTTGTTTTGATCTTTCTTCTATTTACAGAAGTCCTTTTAATATTTCTTGCAATGCTGGCGTGGTGGTAATAAATTCCTTTAGCTAATTTTTTCTGGAAAGCTCTTTATCTCTCCATCAACTTTAAATGATAGCCTTGCTGAATAAAGCAATCTAGGTTGTAGGCCTTTGTTTTCCATCACTTTGAGTATCTCCTGCCACTCCCTCCTGGCCTTCAATGTTTCTGTAGAAAAATCATTTGGTAGTCTTATGGGAGTTCCCTTGTATGTAACCCTCTGTCTTTCTCTTGCTGCTTTTAGGATTCTCTCTTTGTCTTTAACTTTTGCCATTTTAACCATAATGTGTCTTGGTGTGGACCTGTTTGGGTTTATCCTGGTTGGAACTCTGCACTTCCTGGGCTTGTATGTTGGTTTCCTTCGTCAGGTTGGGGAAGTTTTTGGACATTATTACTTCAAATATGTTCTCAATCCCTTGCTTCCTCTCTTCACCTTCTGGTATTTCTATGATGCGCATGTTGTTGCGCTTGATGTTATCCAAGAGGTCTCTTAAGCCATCCTCATTGTTTTTTATTCTTTTTTCTTTCTGTTGTTCCGTTTGGGTGATCTCTGCTACCTTGTCTTCTAAGTCGCTGATTTGATCCTCTGCTTCATCTAATCTGCTGTTAATTCCTTCAAGTGAGTTCTTAATTTCGGTAATTGTGTTCTTTAGTTCTAACTGGTTGTTCGTTATGATTTCTACATCCTTCTTTATGTCATCTCTAAGCTCCTTAAACATTCTTATCACTAGTGTTCTGAACTCTGTCTTTGAACGGTTGGTTACCTCTGCTTCATTTGGTTCCAGTTGTGGAGGTTTCTTCTGTTCTTTTATTTGGGACGTGTATCTTTGTTTCCCCATTCTGGCTGATTCTCTGTGTTTGTTTTGATGTATTAGGTAGATCCCCTAGAGTTCTTAGTTCTTGCTAGGCTATCTTATGTAGTATGTGTCCTTTATATTTGACTTGCACTACGTTGTTCTTCTCCTCTGCGTGTGCTCCAAAGGTGACTCTTGTGTTGTGTATATTGTCCTGTTCAAGAAGATCTTTAATTGCTTTTTGCTTGTGAGTAGGTGGGGTTAACTCCTGGGTTGACTCGTTGTGAGACTTGACTCTGTCCCCCCACAGGGCGTTCTGCTGCGTGAGGGTTGACCACTTAAATGTGGTTTGGCCTCTATGGGCTTTAGTGCCTGCAAAGAATTCCCTCTGTGTGTGTGACTTGTAGGTCAAACCTGGTAGTACTCTCGTTTGGTCTGGAGTTGGCCTCTGGATATGTTGAATCTTGTGCCTCTTAAGTTGGGCCCTGGTAGGGCAGTTTCAGAACAAAGCAAATCACCAAGCACAACAGCAACAACAACAACAAAGAAAAAAATCAAATACATTCACATGTAAAAACACCCGATAACCCCCACTGGACACAGGCAAAGATATCAAAGATATAAAGACGAAGCAAAGCAAAACAAAACAAAGCAAAACAAAAAGCAGTGACAGTCTTGGCTTAAGCCCACCAAGTAATGTCCAGGTTGTCCTCTGCTGTACCAAAGAGCCCCCTGCTTATTGCGCAGGCAGAGCCTGTCACCTGGTGCCCAGAGTGACTTTGGGACTGTAGATTTAAATGCGTGGGCCTGAGGGGTCTGGATGATAGTTTTTACAAAGTCAGTGCAGTTTCTGCCCTTGCCTGCACATATGCACACTGAGAGTAGCCCCACCAGCCCTGTGTCCACTACTCCTGAGTCTTAGGGCACTTCTTCAGTGTGTGTGTATATGGGGGGGGGGTGAGGGCGGGAGATTTCTGAGCTGCTGAAAGCCCAGAGCTGCATCTGCCTTACTGCTGATCCCTGGGAGTGTCTCTGCAGTTGCACTTTCCCCGCCCTAGGCAGGCCAGAAAGGGTGGGGGCTGGGGATGGAGGGGTCTTCTCTCTCCCAGCCCAGCTGCGTGTCACACTCTTCCTGCAGTCCAGTAAAGGTGGTGGCTGGGGGTGGAGGAGTCTCTTCTCTCCTAGCCCAGCCCAAAATCACACTCTTCCCAGTCTCCTCCCTGGATCAGGGCTGCCTGTCAGGCTTCCCATGCCTGAGCACTACTACGGCTCCTCTGTAATCTGACTCTACTCCTCAGTTCAGGGGCCAGTTTAAGTCTCTGGAAGGGTGGGGGCAGGATTGGAAGAGCGGGGTGGGGGAGGGGCCCAGGTATGGAGCCTGTGTTCTTTGTCTGCCCTAGGGCCCACTAGCCGCCCTCCCGGCGGGAGAAATCAGCCGTGGGATGCAGGGAAAGAGCCCACCTCCTGGTCTCTGTGCTCTCCGTTCTGCCCTGGGATCCCGTGGGTGCCTGGAACTGCGGGTGCCACCGCGGTTTTCGCCACCGCTGGCTGAGACTCCGCCGCGGGCTGGGATTTAGCCACCGCCGCCACCCGCGCATTTTCACTCCGCTCCCTTCCTTCCTTCCTTCCCCTGCTCGCCCAATTAGTGCACCTTCAAGTAATCCTTAGCTTCAAGTAATCCACGAGTCTCTTAGCTGTTCTGTGTGATGAGCAAAGAGTTCTTTGATGGGTTATAGGTCCCGTTTGTAATAAGATCCGGAGGAGAACTCAGAAAGTGTGCCCCGCTGCCGCCATTCCTATGACGTCACTCCTTCACTAGTTCTTTCTTATTGTCTGATGCACATTTTTAACATTCAACATTATGTTATATCAATTTCAAGGTTACTGTAAAATTGTTAAACACTTATGTAATTTAAGAAGTGGTCTCCCTGACTAGTCTAGTATCCATCTGGCACCATGTATAGTTATTACTGTATTATTGACTATATTCACTATGCTTTACTTTACATCCCCATGACTATTTGTGTGTTTTTTGTTCTTTTTTAAGGAGGGCACAGCTCACAGTGGCCCATGCCGGGATCGAACCGGCACCTTGGTGTTATCAGCACCACGCTCTAACCAACTGAGCTAACCGGCCACCCCCCCATGACTATTTGTAACCACCAATTTGTACTTTTTTTTCCCTTACCTTTTTCAATCTGCACCACAGCTCCACTACATCTATCACCCCAATAAATCTAGTACACATCTGACACCACACATAGTTATTACAATATCACTGATTATATCCCTTATGCTATACCCTATATACTCACGGCTACTGTGTAAAAAATTTTTACTTTTTTAATCCCTTTTCTTTTTTCACCCACCACCCAAACCTCCATCCCATCTGGCAACCATCAAAATGTTCTCTGTATCTATAAGTGTGTTTCTGTTTTATTTGTTTGTTTATTTCGTTCTGTAGATTCCACATATAAGCAAAATCACATTGCATTTGTCTTTCTCTGTCTGACATACTCCACTTAGCACAACACCTTCCAGGTCCATTCATGACACTACAGACGGCAAGAACCCATTCCCTTCCCTGGCTGAGCAATATTCCACTGTATATATGTACCACTTACTCTTTATCCATTTGTCCATTGACAGACACCCAGGCTTGCTCCACATCTTGGCCTTTGTGAACAATGCTGCAATGAACATTTGGATGCACATGTCCCCTCAAAGTAACATTTTGGGTTTCTTCAGATAAACACTCATTAGTGAGATTATTGGGTCCATTTTGTCTCTTTGTTTTAAAGACTATTTTGTCCGGTATAGATATTGCTATCCCAGGTTTTTTCTTTTTGTTTTGTTTCCATTTTCATGAAATATCTTTTTCTATCCCTTTACTTTTAGTTTGTGTGTGTCTTTTGATCTGAAGTGAGTCTCTTATAGGCAGCATATATGTGGGTCTTGTTTTCTTATCCATTCAACCATCCTGTCTTTTGATTAGAGGATTTGATCCATTTACTTTAAAAGTAATTGTTAATAAATATATAATTATTGTCTTTTTATTATTTATATTTGTTGTCTTTTCTTCTTCTTCTTAAAGAAATCCCTTTAACATTTCTTGTAATACTGACTTGGTGATGATGAACTCCTTTAGCTTTCTTTTGTTTGAGAAGCTCTTTACTGTTTTTCAATTTTAAATGATAGCTTTGCTGGGTAGATTAGTCTTGGTTGCAGGTCCTTGTTTTTCATCCCTTTGAATATTTTGTTCCAATCCCTTTTTGCCTGCAAAGTTCTGTTGAGAAATCAGCTGACAGTCTTATGGGAGCTCTCTTGTAGGTAACTAATTGCTTTTCTCTTGCTGCTTTTAAGATTCTCTCTTTGTCTTTAACTTTTGGCATTTTAATTACGATGTGGGCCTCTTTGGGTTCATATTGTTTGAGATTCTCTGTGAATCCTGGACTTCTTTGTCTGTTTCCTTTGCCAGGTTAGGGAAGTTTTTCTCAATATTTGTTCAGATAGGTCTTCACTCCCTTGCTCTCTAACCTCTCCTTCTAGTATCTCTATGATGCAAATATGGTTATGTTTGATGTCCCAGAGGCCCCTTAAGCTATCTTCCTTTTTTTAGATTCTTTTTATGTTTTGTTTTTGCTGTTTGATTCAGTGGTTTCTATAACCTTATGCTCAAAATTGCTGATTTGATCCTCTGCTTCATCAAATCTACTGTTGATTACTTCTAATGTATTCTTTATTTCAGTTATTGTATTCTTCATTTCTGACCTTTTTTTTATGTTTTCTATTTCCATTTTTATGTTTCCTATCTCTTTGTTGAAGTTCTCCCTGAGGTTACTGAGCATCCTTGTAACCAATGTTTTGAATTCTGCATCTGTTAGATTGCTTATCTCCATTTTGTTTAGTTCTTTTTCTGGAGTTTTATTCTGTTCTTTCATTTGGGACATGTATCTTTGTCTCCCCATTTTGGCTACCTCCCTGTGTTTGTTTCTATGTATTAGGCAGATCTGCTATATCTCTCAGTCTCAGTAGAATGGTCTTAGTAATAGGTGTTCTGTGGGGCCCAGTGGAGCAGTTTCCCAGGGCATCTGAGCTGGGTACTCCAGATGTGTCTCTTGTGTGGGTTATGTGTGCCCACCTGTTGTAACTGAGCCTTGGTTGCTGTTTGTATGTCAGTGGGAGAGATTGACCCTCAAGCTGATTGATTGTGTGGACTGGCTGTGACAGCAGTGGGGGAGCTGTTGTGCAGGGGCTAATGCAACAGAGTAGGATGCACTTTAGCTGGACTCTGGTGCCTGCCTGGTGTGCCCTTTGGGTGTGACATCCTTGGAGGTGGCCAGGTGACTCTCCTACTCAGTCTAAAGCTGGCCACTGAATGTGCCAGTACTGGAATGGTTCTTGGGAAACGCTCTGTTGCAGGCCAAGTTCAACCACAGATTTGCCCTGCCAGGGGTCACCTGGCATGAACCAAAAAGCAATCCGCAGATATTTTCCTCTTGTGCCTAGCTTGTAGGTGCCTCAAGAGACCAACCTATTTACAGAGGCTGGCTGCCACTAGTGCTGCATCAATAGCTGCTTAACAAAAGGTATGGGACATGCCTAGGCCAGATGCTGCTTCTTTGGGTTTTGTAAAACTTTGAGAGGTTTTATGAAAGTCCTCATCGTAAGTTAAGACAGGCCATTTGTATGGAAAAGCCACTGGAAGTGTTTTGGGTGGACCTAAACTTTGGGTGAGGCAGGGCATCAGGGAATCACCAGGGCCGGGCTGATGAAAGGTGTTAGCCAGGTTGATGGAAACTCAGATATCCTGTGTCTGCACATCAGGAGGGGGGATGGCTCAACAAAGAAACAATGGATTCTGCCAGCACTTCTGTCTGGGAGAAAGTTGCCCCTCCAGCTCTTTCCCTAAAGCCATTCAGTTCAGTTTCTCTGCATATTCCCTGGTGCCTTTTGAACTGCTGTCTCAGCACTGTAGCTCAGAGTGAGCGAGTTCATCAGCAAGTAAGTGTGGACCTTTTAAAAGGAGTGCCTGGGAGTTTAGCTGTTCTCTGTCTCACCCAGCTACAGTCTCTGCCAGTTTTCACAGCCAGAAGTTGGGGGGACTTCTCTCCCTGCAATCAAACACTGGGCTGGGGAACCCCTTGTGGGGCTAGGACCCCTTGCCCTTCTGGGGGAGACCTCTGCAGTAGAGCTGTCCCTCCCAATTTTTAAAGGTCACACATGGGTGTGGGAGCAGCCTGTTCTGCACCTCTACCCCTCCTACTAGTTTGATGCGTCTTCTTCTGTATGTCCTTAGTTGTAGGGCTTCTGTTCAGCTAGACTGCAGGTGATTCTCAATGATGGTTGTTCTGAAGTTTAGTTGTGGTCATGAGAGGAGGCAAGCACAGCATTTACCTACTCCATCATCTTGACTAGAAATCTCTGATGTTCACTTTAAAAAATAAAATCCTTTATTTTATAAACTCATTATTTTCAAAGATGTTTGAAAATATTAATTATATTTTTGTATATGTGCTGCCAAAGCGAGCACAATTAATTATATTTTTGAAAAGTTTTCTACTTGCCTTTCAATAATTTATTTCTCTTAGGTTCACTTATTGAGTGTATCTGTCTTTTTATATCGTATTTGATTTTCTTCAAATATCTGGTGATATTAATCGTTTATTTACACTTGTGAAAAAAGTTTCTTTTACATTTTATATTTTCTGACTTTGGGTTGGAAATCCTTTGTTTTCACTGAGAAGAATCAGTGTTTTCCACCTTACTGCAGCCTTTCCTTAGCATATTTTCAGCTACTGCTTTCTTTCAAAACAGACCTATCTCTTCGTATCTTCAAGAAATTGATCAAAAATCACTTGTTCTGAGGCTCCCCTTTTGCTCTCAGTGTTTTTATAGATTTATTTACCTTCATTCACTTTTACACTCATTTCAGAAAAAGTTTAGAAAAGAAAAAATATAATGACCCATATAATTTAGTCTCCCAAGTGATTAAACTTAATAAATAAATAGAAAGCATGAAAGCACATCTAATTTCAAATATAAAAAGTAAATAATTTTGTTTTAAATTAATATAATTTTAGTTTGTATTGGAGTTGATATTATCAATTCTTTTTTTTTTGGTCAAAATTTTATTATACAAATGATTCACTTTTTCTTAAATTTGATCATCTTATAATAGTTTTTTTAAAAGCATTTCCTCTTTCATCACAATATTAAACTTATCAAAAAATCTAAACACAGAAGAAACTTTAGAGTTTTAGTAATTAAATTTCTCTTTTTATAGATGAGAGTATTGAACTTACTACATAAATTATTATTGTGGTTGACACAATGAAGGATTTTTCCCAAGGATTTTGGGTTTGCTGTTGCCATTGAACAGAAACCCACTCTTACTGACTTTATGTGGGAAACTAGACCTTCTTCTCAAGATTTTACACCTGTGGCAGTATTTCCAAAGTATGTTTCAGGAAAAGCAGGTCCCACAAAGTGTACCTTAAAAACAAGTTATATAAGCAAATGGATTTAGAAAATCTCACTACATATTAATATATGAAATGCTTTTTAAAACTCTCAGCAAAGAAACTTAAAATTTTTACTTAATTCATTATTTCTTATGCTTTTTCATGTGGTCTCAAGTTAGCTATCAGAAAGTAAATCACCTAACCTCTGACCATAGCTTTGGGTTTCCAAAATTCAAACTGTTGCATTTCCTACAAAAGTAGGGGACACTTTATTAGTAATCAAGTGCAAGTGAATGAGTACCTTAATATAAAGAGAACATGCCAACTTTGTAAGTCGAGATAACAAACCAGTCAATGAAATTGTGCAAACCCAAAGGCTAAGAAGAAGCAACTTAGGCTGAGACCATGCTGTCTCTAGGAACCTGGTTTGCTCAGGGCATAAAAGAAGAATTGGGGTCATTTGAAAGACATGACCCAGTTTTACTATTAAAACAGTAGTAATAGGAGAATAAAGAAAATATTTAGAAAGAATAGGCAAAGCAGGAGAAAGAAAGAGGACTTAGTTGAGTGACCAAAGGTGATCTTGGAGGTTAGGCTGGACAGATATAAAAGATAGAGGCTTTTAAGAATTGGAAAAAATCTAACAGCAAGAAAGGCAAGATCCCAAAGAGTAGCTCAATTGATTTGTTCAGAAAGATTCAGGACACGGGAAACAATTGCTTAAATTTTACTTTAAAATGAATCAATTTGAGAAATGCCCCTTGAGAATTGGGGAAACTATATCACATTGTAATAGTCTTTATAAGTTTGAGAAGAAAAGAACAAGAAGGTTAACGTAAGGGACTTCAGCCACTGGAAATGAGCTTTATGGGGAGCACTTTTACAGAAATTGTACATGTAGGGATTTACTGTGTCCCAAAGCAATGTGCCTAAGAAATCTTTGGAACTGTGACTCTAGGAACTAGCACAGGGATGGTAAAATATAGTCAAGGTGATCAAGTCAAGAAAATAATAGTAAATGATTGATCTAATGGGAGAATACTTCCTGTGTATTATTTTCTAATTCACGGAAGTGAAGGAGAGCAAGGCTTTTCTGAACACTGTTGGCTTTTGGCAGACCTAGGCTTCCTTGATTCCATCTGTCTCATTTCAGAGGACTTCTCACAGCAGTCTCTAAAGGAACATTAGAAATAACTCTTTTTAACCTAACCACACTCTGCTCTCCCCCAACACTATTTTTTAGTCTGAAAGCAAAGTGAGAAAAAAGAACATAAAGAGCCAGTTAGATCACCAAACAATGCTAACTGTAAGATGTGGTAAAGAAAATAACCAAATTCAGCTTTACAAATAAAGTTCATCCTAAAAGTTATTGGGGACATTGACATTGAATGCATAGGAATGTACTATTGAAAAAATATATCAGAAATAGATGTTATTTCATTATTGTAACATTAAAAACTGAGGTACACATGGCAGAGATATTTGTGTACTTTAGGCCTCCAGAGGGAAAGGTTTTAGAAATACCAATGGCAATTTCAGTTTAAGATTCTGCTGAGGTGATTGATCAGTTGAAGCAAACTTAGGGACAAGAATAAAATTATTCCAGGAAGCAGCCTTTGTGTACCTAAGCAAATCCAGAGCACAGGAAGTAAAGTCATTGGATAGAGTCTATATTCAGGACCATAAACACAGAACTGACAATGGAATGCGCATTAATGATCCTGAATACAGTAGATGGAAAAGAAAGACAACTTGGGCCAGTGCAATGCCACCATTACAAAGTTTTGAATTGTGTACAAAAGCAAGAATGTCTCAGCTGCCATTCTCTGGGAGAATAGCATACATGGAGGCTATTCCCCACCCCACTACAGATACAGTAAACACAATTTTTAACTTCCCTCCCCCCCCCCACATACAAATGCATTTCTAGCTGCATGTAGGGGTCATGCTCCTTCATTCCCCTGGCATCTAGCATAGTCATGGCACAGAATTCGGAACAACGAGGTTAAAAAGAGTGGAGAGTATCATCTACAAAGACATAGGTTGGAGGAACAAGGAGTTTTCATAGTTTGGGGAGCAGAGCTTTCTGGGAGAGGAGGTTGGGAGCACAGACTAGAGTAGATCAACTGAAGAAAATCACATCCTTGAATTCCAGAGAAACTTTGGCTGTGAAGGCACTGTTTTCTAACTGCCATCACTGGCTTGGGGAACCGAGGTAGCTCGTTAGCAATAGAGAAAAGTGTATATGTAGGTGGCAGAGATTAGGCCAGATTGGTCGACAGGGGCCAGGTTTTGAATGTCATTGTCTCTGATTTCTCCCACTTCTTCACCACACTGTCCTATATTTTTACTCACTAAAACTTATCAGTTCTCTAAAACCAATTGTTTCAAATTCTAACATTGTCATTCAGGTTGATTTTGTAGGTAAATCAAGTGACTGTACTTTTTCATCTATTATTTATGTCCTGGAGATTAAGGGAGGGAAGTTGGAAGCAGGTAACTAGTAATTGTTGAGATATTTGCAGAAGTCTCTTCCGCATTAACTTTGGCCCATTCATTAACAAGTCTGAGAAAGTGCCTCCACCATGGCAGCGCACATGCTTTAGGCGCACTTTAATTAAATAGAAGTGTTATTTGTTTCCTTCCTCAGTATTTAAGGAATAGCACATCAATGACGAACCTTGTAAAATATTGTGCCTTTTATGTACTTTTCAATTCTTCATTGCCATGAAAATAAAACTGCTTTGATCCAAAAGAATTGTGAGATGAACTGTTGAAGTTCTCTTCTCACCTTCTCTGGAATCTTTAATCTTTCCAGATCATAAAAGTATAAAAGACTTTGCAAAGTCATAGGTTGAATTCAGGACTATCAGAAAGTGGCTTTTAGGAGACCCTAGAGGTATGTGGGAAGCACAGACTTTTCCTGCTACAAGCCCTATCTTCACCTTGTAGCATTTTCCAGGCTCTTATCTTAGTCTATTGCTCAGGGAACTACAATAGCCTCCCTTTCTTATCTCTTTTTTCTACCAAAGCAAGAATTTTATTCTTTCAGGGTCTAGTTCTTTAATAGGGAAAAAGCAATGATGTTTATGAGGACTCATATATGTGCCTATGTGTAGAACTCGATGCTATTATAAAAGACAAATGGGCAGTCCATCAGAGCTACTGCCACTTTCTGCCACTTTCATTCATTTCTTTAATAAATTGTTATTGAACATCTTCTATGTGGCAGGCATTTTCTAGAAGTACAATTTTATCAAATTATTTAACTTTTCCATATTTCCAATTCCTCACAATGTTTTTGGACAGATAAAATGAAATAATAAATATTAAGTGTTTAGTAACATGTTACATGATGGAGCCTCAACAAGCACAGATACTCCTCCTTCCTCTTTGTTGACCTTTGAAGGTTAAAGTTTAACTAGGCATGGTGTCCTAGAAGAATATAAAGTCATTGGTGTAGCCGGTATGGAAGGCGGTGTGGAAGTTCCTCAAAAAATTACGAATAAGATTACGGTATGACCCAGTAATCCCTCTCCTGGGTATCTACCCAAAAAATCTGAAAACATTTATCCATAAAGACAACTGTGCTCCAATGTTCATTGCAGCTTTATTTATGGTGGCCAAGACATGGAAACAACCAAAATGTCCTTCGATAGATGAATGGATAAAGAAGTTGTGGTATATATGAACAATGGAATACTATTTGGCAGTAAGAAAAGATGAAATAGGACCATTTGTGACAACATGGATGGATCTTGAGATTATAATGCTAAGCAAAATAAGTCATACAGAAAATGCAGAGAACCATATGATTTCACTGATATGTGGTATATAAAACTGAAAACAACAAAAGAACAAGACCAACATATGAAGAAAGAAAAACTCATAGACACAGACAATAGTTTAGTGGTTACCAGAGGGTAAGGGGAGAAGGGGGATGGTAGATGAGGGTAAAGGGGAACAAATATATGGTGATGGAAGGAGAACTGACTCTGGGTGGTGAACACACAATGGGATTTATAGATGATGTGATACAGAATTGTACACCTGAAATCTATGTAACTTCACTAACAACTGTCACCCCAATAAATTTTAATTAAAAAAAAGAATATAAAGTGAAAAATTCCTGCTTCTTACATTGCATTCACTTGCACTTACTGAGTGTGTGCAATTTTATATAACTTTTTGAATAATAGTGTCTCTGTTTAAAAACAGGATTACTCATGAGATAACATAATACCGTCCTGGTACAAAACCTGGCATGAGGGAGATGGTGGATGTTATTCCTCTTCTCTTCCCATACTGGGATATCATTCTACATATTGTCAGGCCTTAACCCTAATGACTCTAAACGGCCATATGAATGAGAAATTCAAGTTCTGGGAAAGATGGAAAGAAAAGAGCCTGTTCTGTAGGAAGGCATTATAGTAGGCACTTCACACACTTTTTAAAGATAAATATACTGTTCTTTTACATGATGTTTTCACAGAAGACTTAAAATTTATTTTCTAATTACTATTTTACAATTGAATTTATTCATTAGTGTTCAGGATAGAAAGAAATGGTAAAATATACTTTAACAGAATGAAAATAAAAATATCTTAGAGAGTTTTGCAGAGGTAAGAAAGATTCCAAATCAAGAAACCAAACAGCATTAATATTATGAAGTGAAGACAGTATCAAATTTTTAATTATATATTGGTACAGGGTAGATTTGGTATAATTAAGAAAAGAAAGGTGATAACATTGGAAGGAGGAAGATGTCCACTGGATCCTGGACTTTAGATGTGGCAAACAAAATAGTCTGAATTAAGCTTATCTGCAAAGAGTACATCTGTCTCTATTATCAGACCCTACTTTATTTTCATTTAATGTCCATAATTCCCTAACAAAAATTTAATCTTGAAATTAAATTACAAGGAAAAAAATTAAATAACAATATCTCTGAGATATCATAGATATTTTATGTTTGCATTTATTTATTATTGCCATTAATCCCACTAAATATTTTAAGAGTTTGCAGAACTAGTTCAGGGAAGTTGCTAAATAACAATAAACAATAAAACCATACTTTGAGGAAGAATCTCATTTCTAGTTGCCATATAGTATGATTTAAAATGTCCATGTTTCAACAAAAAATTATGAGATATAAAAAGAAAATTATGACCCATATACAGGGAAAAAAAAGCAGCCAATAGAAACAGTTCCTGAGGAATGCCAGACATTGGTCTTACTAGACAAAGACTTTAAATTAGTTATTTTAAATATGTGCAAAAAACTAAAGCAAACCATGTATAAAGAACTAAAGGTAAGTAAGAGAACAAGATCTCACCGAATAGAAAATATGCAAATGCGCACTGCCTTGGTGATGTCCTGGGTCCCCATCTCCTGCACAGCTGGTGCTACATCGCCTGGGACACTCTCTGGGCTGCTGGCCTTACCCCACAGGTGGCAGAAGCCTTTTTGCAGCAGGCAGATGGCCTGCAGTGGCCCAAGAAACGTTTGCTGGTGGGCGATGACCCAAGACCACAATGTCTCATCAGAAACTCTCAGGTACCTGTGGACCTGAGGTGGCCAGAGGCTGGCCATGTTGTTCTCAGGATGTTTTGGTGGGGTGGTTGCAGGCCTGGCACCAGTGCGGGAGCCAAGACTACATTGACTTTATAGGAACTACTGTGACTGTGCACACCCCTTTGTACCCTGGAACCTCGCCCCATCCATCTAGAGCTGCATTGCCAGGGTCACTCTTGGTGCTTAGGTGGCCAACTGTGCCCTAAAACTGTGGAAGACTTCTACACCAGCAGATGGCCTACAACAGTCTAGGGAGATTTTGGTGGTGGACAGTGACCCAAAACCTGCACCTCAGCCACTCGTGGGCAGTTCTTGGGGATTTACAAGCCTGAGGCAAGTGGTGGCTGGCTGTGGTGTTCTAAGGGCATTTTACGAAGTGGTCACAGGCCAGTCACGACCCTGAAGCTGGTGGTGGTGTTCTCGGGGCTCTGTGCAAATTCGTCATAGGCTGGGCACTGGCATAAAAACTGAATTTGTATTAACTTTGTAAAAACAACTGGCCACATCTAGTGACTCCCTGGGAGTCTGCCTCACCCAGCTAGTGCTCCATTGCTGAGGGCACTCTAAACACCGGGTCAATCAGCCCAGTCCATGCACCTAAGGAGGCTCTTTCAAAGGCTAAGATTGTGGGCAGCTGGTGGGAAGCAATAGGCCTAGGGGGCCAAGGGCCTTTTGCTAAGCTGCCTCAGGTCCTCTCTGGTAGTACCCAGTCTTGGCTCACAGCAAGGCCACCCCATATGCCTACAGGTCCGGCACAGGCAGCAGCCAACCACATATAGGTTTGCGGATCATAGCAGGTAGCAGAAGGCCAGTAACAGGCAAGGCTGAAATCTGAAATGGGTCTGCATGGGAGCCTCTCCTAAGAGACACCAAAAACAACACACTTAAAGCCCAGCTTCAGATGACAGCAGAGCACTACATGGTTAGATCCACAAGCAGCACACCCAAAGGCAGTTCTCAACAGGGACACGAGCCCATGGGGGGTCTTCCCCCTCACAGCAGCTCATACACTGTGGTTGTAGCCAATTCTTACTGGGAGTCAGCCTGGGAGTCAATCCCACCCACTGATATGCCAAAACAACCATGGCTCAACTACAACAGAACACACACAATACACTCAAGGGACATTTCTGGAAAAAACATACAAAAGATCAGGGAGACTGAACCATTGAACCAGACAGGACATATAATACATAAGGCCACTTAGCAAAGACTGAGAGAGTGGCAGCCAGAATGAGAAAACAAAGGCACATATCCCAAATGAAAGACGAGGAGAAACATCTAGAAATATAACTAAATGAAATAGAGGCAGCCAATGTACCAGAGACAGAGTTTAAAACACTGGTTACAATGCCTAAGGAATTTAGTAAGAATTTCAACAAAGAGATAGCAAGCATAAAAATGAACACAGAAACCATAAAGAACCAGTCAGAAATAAAGAACACAATAACTGAAATGAAGAATACACTAGAAGGAATCAAGAGCAGATTAGATGAAGCAGAGAATCAAATCAGCAATTTAGGAGACACAGTAGCAGAAAACACCCAATCAGAAGAACAAAAAGAAAAAACAAACAAACAAACAATGATGATAGTTTAAGGGACATGTGAGGCAACATCAAGTGTAACAACATTTAAATTATAGGGATTACCAGAAGGAGAAGACAGGGAGCAAGGGATTGAGAATCTATTTGAAGAAATAATGACAGAAAACTTTCTTAATCTGGTGAAGGAAATAGACATACAAGATGAGGAAGTGCAGAGAGTCCCTAATAAGATGAACTCAAATAGGCCCACAACAAGACACATCATAATTAAAATGGCAAAGGTTAAAGACAAAGAGAGAATCCTAAAAGGAGCAAGAGAAAGACAACTAGTTACTCACAAGGGAGTTCGCGTAAGGCAATAAGCTGATTTCCCAACAAAATATTTGCAGTCCAGAGGGATTGGCAGGAAATATTCAAAGTGAGGTAAAGCAAGGGCCTACGACCAAGACTACTCTACCCAGCAAATCTATCATTTAAAACTGAAGGAGAGATAAAGAGCTCCACAGACAAGAAAAAGGTAAAGGAATTCATTTCTACCAAGCGTGTATTACAAGAAATATTAAAAGGACTCCTCTAAGCAGAAGAAGGGGGAAAACAAACAAAGATAAAAAATATGAATAATAAATGCCAATGACTATGTACCTATCAATTATTACTTTAAATTCTAAATGGATTAAATGTTCAAAATGCATCAAAAGACTTAGGGTAGCTGAGTGGATAAGAAAAGAGGACCCATGCATATGCTGTCAGATTAAAAGACACAGACAGACTGAAAGTAAAGGGATGAAAAAGATATTTTATGCAAATGGAAATGAGAAAAAGCTGGGGTAGCAATATTTATATTGGATAAAGTAGACTTTAAAATGAAGACTATAATAAGAGACAAAGAAAGACATTACGTAATAATAAAGGGATCAATCTAACAAAAGAACATAACCCTACTAAACATTTATGTACCCAACACAGGAGCACCTAGATACATAAAACAAATATTGACAGACATAAAGGCAAAGATCAACAGTAACACAATCATGGTAGGGGACTTTAACACCCCATTGACACTAATGGACAGATCTTCCAAGCAGAAAATCAACTTGGAAAGAGTGGCCTTAAATGACACACTGGACCAGATGGATTTAATTGACATTTTCAGAGCATTTCACCCCAAAGCAGCAGAATATACATTCTTTTCAAGTGCACATGGAACATTTCACAAGATACACCACATGTTAGGTCACAAAACATGTCTCAATAAATTTAAAAAGATTAAAAGCATCTTTGCTGACCAAAATGGGATGAAACTAGAAATCAATAACAAGAAAAAAATCTGTAAAACACACAGACACAAATAACATGTTACTAAACAATGACTAGGTCAAAAATGAGGTCAAGGAAAAAATCAAAAGATACCTTGAGACAAACGAAAATGAAAAACCATGACCCAAAATGTACGGGACACAGTGAAATGTATGACGAAATAAACAAGAATTTATTGTTTATTTATGAAAAAGGAAATTCATAGCAATGCAGGCCTACCTAAGGAAACAAGAAAAATCTCAAATAAACAGTCTAACTTTACATCAAATGGAACTGGAAAAAGAACAGTAAACAAAGCCCAAAGTGAGTACAAGGAAGGAAAGAATAAAGATCAGAGTGGAAATAAGATAGAGACAAGAAAACCCCAAAACAAAACAAAACAAACAAAAGATCAATGAAACCAAGGGCTGTTTTTTTTTAAAAAAAGTAAACAAAGTTGACGAACCTTTAACCAGACTTATCAAGAAAAAAAGAGAGAAGACCCAAATAAATAAAATCAGAAATGAAACAGGAAAAGTAACAACCGACACCACAGAAATACCAAAAAAAAAAAAAAAAAAAAAAATTAAGGAAATACTATAAGCAAGTACATGCCAACAAATTGGACAATCTGGAAGAAATGGACAAATTCCTAGAAGCATACAATCTTCCAAGGCTGAAACAAGGAGAAACAGAAAAACTGAACAGACCAATTACCAGTTAAATTGACTCAGTAAATTACCAGTTAAATTGACTCAGTAAACAAGCTTCCAACAACCAACATTTATGAACCAGATGGCTCCACTGGTGAATTTTACCAAACATTGGGAAGAGAACTAACAGCTCTTCATCTCAAATTATTCCAAAAATTTCAAGAGGGGGACGGCTCCCAAGCTCATTTTGCGAGGCCACCATTACCCTGATTCCCACAGACATTACCAAAAAAAGAGAAAAACAAACAACCCCAAAAAACTGTAGGCCGATATCTCTGCTAAAGATAGATGTAAACCCTCAACAAACTATTAGCAAACCAAATTCAGCAATACATTAAAAAGATCATATATCATGATCAAGTGGGATTCATTTCAGATTTACAAGGTTGGTTCAATATCTGCAAATCAATAAACGTGATACACTACATAAAAAAAATGAAAAATAAAAATCATATGGTCATATCAATAACTGCAGAAAAAGCATTTGAAAAAATCCAGCACCCATTTATGATAAAAACTCTCAGCTTTGTGGAAACAGAGGGAACACATCTTAACATAATAAAGGCCATATATGACAAACAGCCAGCTAATATCACACTCAATGGGGAAAAGGTAAAAACATTCTTCTTAAAATCAGGAACAAGACAAGGATGACCATTTTCATCACTTCTATTCAACATAGTATTGAATGTCCTAGCCACATCAATCAGACAAGAAAAAGAAATCGAAAGGCAGCCAATGGGAAGGGAAGAAGCAAAATTGTTATTATTTGCAGATGTCATGATACTAAATATAGAGAATCAAAAAAATTCCACCAAAAAACTATTAGAGCTCATGAATTAATCTAGTAAAGTAGCAGAATACAAAATTAATATTCAGAAATCAGTTGCCTTTTTATACACCAATAATGGACTATCACTAAAGAGGAATTAAGAAAACAATCCTATTTACAATTGCATCAAAAAATATGTAAGAATAAATTTAACCAAGAAGTAAAAGGTCTGTACTCAAAAAATTATGTGACAATAAAAAGAGAAATTAAAGAAGATATAAATAAATGGAAATATATACCATGCTAATGGATAGGAAGAATTAATATAGTGAAAATGTTCATACTACCCAAAGCAATCTATAGATACAATGCAATCCTTATCAAAATACCAATGCATTTTTCACAGAACTGGAAAAAATAATCCTAAAATGTATATGGAATCACAAAATACCCAAATAGCCATGGCAATCCTGAGTAAGAAGAACAAAGCTGGAGGTATCACACTACCTGATAATCATATTATACTAAAAAGCCATAGTAATCAAAACAGCATTTTATTGGCATAAAAATAGATACATAGATTAATAGGACAGAATAGACAGCCCATAAATAAATCCATGTTATATGGTCATTTAATGTATGACGAAATAAACAAGAATTTACATGGGGGTAAAGACAGTCTACTTAATAAATGATATTGGAAAAACTGGATAGATACAGGCAAAAAAATGAAACCGGACCACCTTCTTATGCCATATACAAGAAAAAAACTCAAAATGATTAAAGACTTAAATGTAAGACCCCAAACCATAAAATTTCAAGAAGAAAATATAGGAAGTAAACTCACAGACGTTACCCTTAACAATATTTTTACTGATATATCTTCTTAGGCAAAGGAAAGCATAATAAAAAAATAAACAAACGGAAGTGCATCAAACTGAAAAGTTGTTTTCACAGCAAAGGAAACCATTAACAAAACTAAAAGATACCCTACTGACTGGGAGAGTACATGTTCCAATGATACATCTCATAAAGGTTAATATGCAAAATTTATTTTAAAAAAGTCATACAACTCAACACCAAAAAAACAAACAGCCCAATTTAAAAATGGGCAGAGTACCTGAATAAACATTTCTCCAAAGAGGACATACAGATGGCCAATAGACAAATGAAAAGATGCTCAACAGCACTAATCATCAGAGAAATGCAAATAAAAACCACAATGAGATACCACACCTGTCAGAATGGCCATCATGAATAAACCAACAAACAACAAGTGTTGGTGAGGATGTAAAGAAAAGGGAACCATTGTGCACTGTTGGTGGGTTTGCAAATGGTGCAAGCACTATGGAAAACAGTATGGAGGTTTCTTGAAATTAAAAATATAAATAGCTTATGACCCAGCACTTCCACTCCTGGGAATTTATCCAAAGAAATACAAAACATTAATTTGAAAAAATACAGAGGGTGCCAAAAAAAAAAAAAAAAAAATGTATACACATTTTCAGAAATGAAAAAATTATTAAAATTGTAATACTCAATATATATTGATAACATAGATGAATTCAAGTCATGTTTGACTTCTGCAGTTACAAGAGGTGCTCAAAGTGGTTACCATCAGCGTCCAGACACTTCTGATTACAGCAAACTACTGCTTGAGCAATTTTGACCAAAGGGTCCATTTGTATACATTTTTTGGCACCCCCTATGTTTACTGCAGCACTATTTATAATAGCCAAGATATGGAAACAACCAAAATGCCCATCAATAGACAATAGGTAAAGACAAAGATATGTAATATATTTATATACAATGGAGTATTACTCTGCCATAAAAAAGGAATTAAATATTACCATTTGCAACAACATTTGCATGAACCTAGAGGATACTATACTAAATAAGTCAGACTGAGAAAGACAAATACTATATGATCTCACTTATATGTGGAATCTAAAGAACAAAATAAATGAACAAACATAACAGAAATAGACTCATAGATACAAAGTAGAAACTGATGGGTGCTATCTGGAAGGGGGTAGGGGTATGATTAAGAAATATGAAAGGATTAGGAATTGCATATTGGTAGTCACAAAATAGTCATGCGGATGTGAAATACAGTATGAGGAACATAATCAATGATGTTGTACAGACTATGTAAGGTATCAGATGGGTACTGGACTTTTCGAGGATCATCTCATAGACTATATAAATGCTAAATGACTGTGCTGTACATCTGAAAATAATACAAAATAATATTGAATGTCAATTATAATTAAATATATGTAATATATACACATGTACACTCAGAGTCACAGGACGCAAAGTACAGCATAGGGAATATAGTCAATGATATTATAATAGTTATGTACAGAGGCAGATGAGTAGTAGAGTGGCTGGGGTTATCACTTTGTGAGGCGTGTAAATGTCCAATCATTATGTTGTTTTGTACACCTGACACTAATTTAAAAAACAACTTTAAAAAGATTAACAGCTGATTTCTCATCAGAACTTAGGGAGGCCAAAAGACAGTGGGGATGATGTATTTGAAGTGTGGAAAGAGACTGTTAACTAAGAATTCTTTTTCCAGCAAAACAATCTTACAAAATAGAGAGGAGAAACAGAGGTTCTTTGCTCTCACCATTTCTATTCAACATTATGCTGGAGTTTCTAGCTTATTCAGTCTTTCACATCTGATTCCTTATTTAGAAAAGAACAAGTGTTATAAGTAGATGACAAAATATGTATTACTCAGATTATGTGTTTCAATGTCTTTTAAAAATATCCAGGGATTATGTCATAAAAATTGTGGTGTGAGGTGACCCTCTTGAAATCTCCCCTGGAATTTACAACAAATTGAACAACTATAATTCCACAAAGGACTCCCTGTGCAGCTCACAGGCAAGAATAAGAGATGCACAACAGAAATCATCTAAAGGTGGGCAAACTGGGCAAGTGAGGGAGGAGGGGAAGAGGAAGTGTGAAGATGTGGGCCACACCTGGCTGCAGAAAGCACATCAAACTCTGAGCTCCCTGAATTCCGGAGCTACTACAGTCATGGGACAGGAAAGAACTTGAGGGAAGAATTCAGATGGTTAGCACTCCCTTATGGCTCACAGTCTCACCTGAGGGATCAGCAGGTAACACAGCTGAACCCAATGCTCACGGAAGAGACCTCGGAGCAAAGACTGCGGGAAGAAGGGTGAAAGTGGCGGTTTAAGTCATTTCTGTCAAGCAGTGGACGGAAGGCTTAGGCATGGACTCAATCTCCCTCCCAGAGCTCGCCCCACCCCCACCTGCCCACTGCTAGAAGTGGAATAGTAGTAGTGTCAGATCAAAAGAACAGAAGTTTTGCAGTTCTGAGTACTGTGGCCCACTGCCACGAACTTGTGGCCCAACTAGTTCCAGTGAAGGGGAAGGAGCCTTCGATGCAGGACTGGCTGTGCTGGTGGTTGCCGCCATTTCTCTGGGCCTCCTTTCCCACCCAGACCCTGTCCCCACCTATCTGGGTGGATCCCGGCAGGTGTAAACAGAGTCACTGAAACACACAGACCCTGAAACTGGTGCAGGAAGAGCTTTGGAACTTCAGAAGCTCTTCACATCCCCACACGGAGGTGGTGCCCTGAAACCCTGGTTACCTGCTCACAGAAGAGAAGCCTACCTTCCAGGGAACTCTCCCCTCTCCCTTATGTGAGAAGCCAGAACAGTGCAGAGAAAATATAACACTACAGTGTGAGAGAGAATAAAAGGCTGCAGTCGGAGAGAAAATAAAACATTCTACCAACACCTACTGGAAAGAAAAAGAAAGACCTCTTCATATCAACCTACTGCAGAACCCACCCCTGTAGATGTCTAGGAAGAAAAATAATAATTCATTAATTGACATGAATAACCAAGGTAACAAGACAGCTCAGACAGAAAATGAAAAGTCCCCAGAAAATTAACTTAAAGACATGGAAATATGTGACTTAAATGACAGAGAATTCAAGACTGCAGTTCTGAAAAATCTCAACGATGCAAGAAAACACAGACAGGCAGTTTAATGAACTCAGAAACACAATCAAAAAACAACATGAACATTCTACCAAAGAGATTGAAATTTAAAAAAAGAACCAAATAGAATTTCTGGAGATTAAAAACTCAATAAAAGAAATGAAGAATGAAATAGCTAATTTAGCTAATAGAACTGACCTGATGGAGGAAAGAAACAGTGACATCGAAGATAGAAATCTGGAAATGACACAGATGGAAGAAAAGAGAGACTTCTGAGAGTTAAAAGAATTGAAAGAACTCTACAAGAACTTTCTGACTCCATCAGAAAGAGCAATATAAGAATAATGGGCATACCAGAAGGACAAGAAAGAGAGAAGGGAACAGAGTGTACATTCAAACAAATAGTCCACGAGACCTTCCCAAACTTGTGGAAAGAACTGGATCCTCCAATACAAGAAGCAAATAGAACACCTAATTACCTCAATCCCAACAGGCCTTCTCCAAGGCACATTGTATTTAAGCTGTCAAAATTTAAAGACAAAGAAAGAATCCTCAAGGCATCCAGGGAAAGGAAGATGGTAACCTACAAAGGAAAGCACAATAGATTATCATCAGATTTTTCAGGAGAAACTCTACAAGCCAGGAGGGAGTGGAATCAAATATTCAAACTATTGAAAGAAGGAAATTATGAGCCAAGAATAATTTATCCAAGAAAGATATCCTATAGATATGAAGGAGGAATAAAGACCTTTTCAGAAATATAGAAGCTGAGGTAATTTTCACACACATGACCTGCACTACAAGAAATACTGAAGGAGGCTATTTGATCTGAAACAAACAAACAAACAAAAAACAAAGAAAGAAATCCACAAGTAGTATTATGAACAGACAGACAGAAATAGTAAATGGCAACCCTACACTATACACTTAAACATAACATACAGCATAAAGAGGGGGGAAAACACTTAAAAAAGAGAGAGAGAGAGGAAAAACAACTTGCTACTGCAGCACAGAAATCAACATACAGCACAAATAGGGATAATTTGTGACAACAAAAACAAAAGGGGAGAGAGTAAACGTCTGAACTGGCACAAGTGAATGGAGAAGCGCAGCAAGCTGAAGAAAATGGAATACTCTAAATATGAAACTTTCTTTTTCATAAACTTAATGACCACTCAAAAACAAAACAAAACAAAAGACAAAAGAACAAAACAATCCAGCACTGAAATATATAACAACAACAACAAAAAAGAAACAGAGAGAAAAATCATAGAATACACCCACACTGAAATAATATACAGTAACAAAAAGGCAAAGAAACGATGGAGACACCATGCTACCAGAAAACCACAGATAGAATGATAGAAAATACTTATGTATCAATAATCACCCTAAGTGTGGATGGACTGAGCTCACCAATAAAAAGGCACAGAGTAGCAGATTGGACCAAAAAACTAAACCCAACCATATGCTACCTCCAAGAGACACATCTCAGCTACAAGGACAAATATAGACTCAACGTGAATGGGTGGAAACTGACATTCGAGGGCAAATGGTATTCAGAAAAAAACAGATGTAGCTATACTGATATCAGATGAAACAGACTTCAGGATAAAAAAAGGTAACAAGAGACAAAGATGGACATATCATAACGATAAAGGGAAGTATACAACAAGATGACATAACAGTCATTAATATTTTTGCCCCCAATCAGGAAGCACCAAAATATACAAAGCAACTACTAAGTGAGCTAAAGGGAGAATTTGACCAAAACACAATTATACTAGGGAACCTAAATACATCATTGACAGCTATGGATAGAACATCCAAACGGAAAATAAATAACGAAATAGCAGCCCTAAACAACACATTAGATAAAATGGACATAACTGACATTTATAGAGCACTTCATCCTAGAACCACAGACTATACACTCTTTTCTAGTGTACACAGAACATTCTCAAGGATAGACCACATATTGGAACATAAAACTAACCTCAGTGAATTCAAGAATATTGAAATCATACCAAGCATATTCTCTGAATTCAAGGCTTTGGAAATGGACATCAACTGCAAAATGAAAGTTGGAAAAACCACAAGTATGTGGAGATTAAACAACATACTTTTAAAGAATGACTGGGTTAAAGAAGAAATAAGAGGAGGGATCAAAAGATAACACAGAAGCAAATGAGAATGAAAATACATTGTTCCAAAACATTTGGGATGCAGCAACAGCAGTTTTAAGAGGGAAATTCGTATCATTACAGGCCTATATCAAGAAACACGAAAATCCCTGATAAATAACCTCACATTACACCTTAAAGAACTATTTATAAAAAGAAGAAGAAATGAAACCCAAAGTCAGCAGAAATAAGGAAATAATTTAAAAAAGAGCAGAACTAAATGAAATAGAGAACAAAAAGACAATAGAAAAAATTAATTGCAACACAAAACTGGTTCTTTGAAAAGATTTATAAAATTGATAAACCCTTGGCTAGACTCACGAAGATAAAAAGAGAAAAGACACAAATAAACAAAATCAGAAGTGAAAGGGGAAGTTACTACGAATGCCACAGAAATACAAAGGATCATCCAAGAATACTATGAAGGATTATATGCCAACAAATTCAATAACTTAGAAGAAATGGACATGTTCTTATAAACATATAGCCTTCCTGGGCTGAACCACGAAGAATTGGAAAATCTATATAGACCAATCAACATCAAGGAAATTGAATGAGTCCTTCGAAACCTTCCCAAAAGCAAAAGACCAGGACCAGATGGCTTCACTAGTGAATTCTACCAAACATTCAAAGAGGATGTAATACCTGTCCTACTCAAACTCTTCCAAAAGTTGAAGAAGAGACAACATTCCCTGACTCATTTTATGAGGCTAATATTATCCTGATACCAAAACCTGTAAAGGATAACACAAGAAAAAGAAAATTACAGACCAATATCTCTGATGAATACAGATGCAAAAATCCTAAACAAAATTCTAGCAAATTGAATGCAACAATGCATTAAAAATATTATTCATCACAACCAACTGGGGTTTATCACAGGGGCACCGGATGGTTCAACATACGCAAACCCATCAATGTGATACATCACATAAACAAAATAAAGGACAAAAATCATATGATTATATCAATTGATGTAGAAAAAGCATTTCACAAGATACAACACCCATTTATGATTAAAACACTTAATAAAATAGGTATAGAAGAACAATACCTTAACATAATAAAGGCCATATATGACAAACCCTCAGCTAATCTCATAATTAACGGTGAAAATCTAAAGCCATTTGCTCTACATTCAGGAACACGACAGGGCTGTCCCCTATCACCTCTGCTTTTCCACATAGTATTGGAATTCCTAGCCAGAGCAATAAGGCAAGAGAAAAAAATAAAAGGCATCCAAATTGGGAATGAAGAAGTGAAATTGTCACTTTTGGCAGATGACATGATGCTATATATGGAAAACCCTAAAGCCTCCACCAAAAAGCTATTAGAAACAATAAGCAAATACAATAAAGTTGCTGGCTACAGAATCAATGTACAAAAGTCCATTGCATTCTTATATACTAACAATGAAATCTCAGGAAAAAAATGTGAGAAAAAAAAAAAGAATTCCTTTTGCAATTGTAGCCAAAAGAATAAAATACCTAGGAATAAACTTAACTAAGGATGTTAAAGACCTATATACTGAAAACTATAAGACATTTTTTTAAAAAAATTGAAGAAGACACATAAAAAAATGGAAAGACATTTCATGTTCATGGATTGGAAGAATCAACATAGTTGAAACGGCCATATTACCCAAAGCAATATACAGATTTAATGCAATCCCCATCAAATCCCCAAAGACATTTTTTGAAGAAATAGAACAAAAAATCATCATTTTGAAGTTGATTTGTATGCAACTTCAAAAGACCCTGAGTAGCCAAAGCAATCCTAAGAAAAAAGAACAATGCTGGAGGTATCACACTCCCTGACTTCAGCTTGAACTACAGGGCAACAATAATCAAAACTGTATGGTACTGGCAGAAAAACAGACACACAGACCAATGGAACAGAATTGAGAACCCAGAAATAAACCCACATAAATATAGACATATAATTTTGACAAAGAAGCCAAAAACATACAATGGAGGAAAGACAGCCTCTTCAATAAATGGTGCTGGGAGAATCGGAAAGCATATGCAAAAGAATAAAACTACACTGCTATCTGTCACAGTGTACCAAAATTAACTGATAATGGATCTAAAACCTAAACATAAAACCTGAAACAATAAACTTCATAGAAGAAAACATAGGCATTAAACTTATGGACCTTGGGTTCAAATAGGATTTTATGAATTTGACTTCAAAGGCAAGGGAACTAAAAGCTAAAATAAATGAATGAGACTATATCAAACTAAAAAGCTTCTGCACAGCAAAATATACCATCACCAAAATAAAGAGGCAACTGACCGAATGGGAGAAGATTTTTGTAAATAACACATCTGATAAGGGGCTAACATCCAAAACATATAAGGGCAGGGGGCTCGGATGGCTCAGTTGGTCAGAGTGCGAGCTCGGAACAACAGGGTTGCTGGTTGGATTCCCACATGGGCCAGTGTGCTGTGCCCTCCACAACTAGATTGAAGCCGACTTGGAGGTGATGGGCCCTGGAGAAACACACTGCTCCTCAGTATTCGCCAACAAAAAAGAAAATACATGTATATAAGGAATTCATACAACTCAACAACAAAAACCAAACAATCTAATTAAAAAATGGGCAGAGGACCTGAATAGACATTTCTCCAAAAAGGCCATACAAATGGCCAATAGACATATGAAAAAATGCTCAACATCACTAATCATCAGAGAAATACAAATAAAAACCACACTGAGATATCACCTCATACCAGTTAGAATGGCTATCATCAAGAAGACAAATAGTAACAAGTGTTGGAGAGGCTGTGGAGAAAAAGGAACCCCCGTACACTGTTGGTGGGAATGCATATGGGTGTAGCTGCTATGGAAGGCAGTGTGGAGGTTCCTCAAAAAATTAAGAATAGAATTACCATATGACCCAGCAATCCCTCTCCTGGGTATCTACCCAAAACATCTGAAAACATTTATCTGTAAAGATATGTGTGTTCCAATGTTCACTGTAGCTTTATTTGGCCAAGACATGGAAATGTTCATTGTAGCTTTAGTGGCCAAGACATGGAAAAAACCAAAAGTGTCCTTCGATAGATGATTGGATAAAGAAGATGTGGTATATATACACAATGGAATACTATTCAGCCATAAGATGAAGTAGTGCTGTTTGCAACAGCATGGGTGGATCTTGAGATTATAATGCTAAGCAAAATAAGTCAGACAGAAAAAGTCGAGAACCATATGATTTCACTGATATGTGGTATATAAAACTGAAAACAACAAAAGAACAAGACAAACAAATGAGAAACAAAAACTCATAGACACAGACAATAGTTTAGTGGTTACCAGAGGGTAAAGGGGGTGGGGGGTGGTAGATGAGGGTAAGAGGGATCAAATATATGGTGATGGAAGGAGAACTGACTCTGGATGGTGAACACACAATGTAATTTATAGATGATGTAATACAGAATTGTACACCTGAAATCTATGTAACTTTACTAACAACTGTCACCCCAATACACTTTAATTTAAAAAAGAAATATATATATATATATAATCAATGTGTGAAACACACCGCTAGTTAGGATTTCATGAATAGGTGGGTAATTTAGAGTTAGTGCATTTAAAATGGATTTTTCAATAATATTTTTAAAGACAATGTTTCATAATATTATTGCAATGACTTTGATTGTAAATTCATATTTCAATTTAAAGAAATAGAAACTCAAATTTCCTTTTTTCCATTTTTGAAAGAAGAGGAAACCCTTCTTCAAATGGAATACAGAGCCCAGAGTGAAATAAAAAAGTAATTGTCTTGGACTTCTGTGAGATGACTCACATTCCTAACTTCTGACCTAGATTCCAAATCACCTAGCAATACAGTTGAAACCCACTGGCTTAACTTATCAGACACTGTGAAAAAAAAAAAAAAAAGTGATGCCATGGCTTTGGTTTTTCCATTTGCATTAACATTTTTCCTAAAATTTTTTTTGGGAATCTTTGACATACATCTTTTTTAATATGATCAGTATTATCTCCATTCCTCTTTTCCTCTTGTATCAATGTTGATTTATATTGATTTCCATTCCTTTCCTGGCCACCTGTATTGGATTCATTTATCCTCTGAGAAGCACCTCAAGGGTTTTCCATGACAGTTTACAGAAAAATCCCTCACTTGAGATGCACTTTTTCCTTTGGTAAGACCAATGGTGCTTTTAGAGGCGTTGACTGTTTACCCTTTTACAGCCAGGTTGATGCTGCTGACTTGCCCACGGAGTGCTCTGAGATGAGCGCATAAACGCGCCAGTCCTTGCAGAGTCTTGCTGTACCCTTCCACCGAAATGACATTTTTTCTAATGTCTGGCTTCCACTTCTCCAACTTTCCCCCCATGTTCAAGTACTATTGTCTCCAGTAGTGTGCTATTAAATTTTTAATAACTGGTTCTCCTGGTGGGGACAGGAAGCCCTGTTGTATAACATTTGCCGATTTTGGTGGTATTTGCACCCTGCCCAATTTCAAACTACCAATGTTGCCACTGAACGGCGGAGTAAGGAAGAGATGCGTGGTGGCAGAGCACTAAATAATGTTTCCACCATACAGCTACAATAGATGTTGATAACTTCAAGAGCATAGGTAATAGTAAAATAATTAGGAAGTGAGGAGTTTTGAGTATTTATGTTTTTAATATCATTTATGAAGTTATAGGTTTATATAATTTAACTCTTAATGATGTCTGTGTTTAACAACTGTCTTGCAAGATTCCTGAAAATTTCACACTCGAGCCTAGTGACCTGGCATGAGCCAGCTGCAGCACTGTGCTGACCATCTGGCGGTACCTGGAGGTGGTAAAGACACAGGGATGTCATCCTGCATGTCAGTGAGCAGTGTGAAGTAGACATGAGGGTCAACTGGTGTCAGTTGTTAGTAACTTAGAAGCCTGTGTTAAAGAGAATTCTGAAACTTTGTTATGCAAAGAGTCCCATAGTCTATTAGCAGTGCTACTTATGAGCTAAGAAAAGGGGACTGTTAGATTTTAATCCACATATTTGTCATTCTTTTGGTAAGCATGTTTTCCTATCTAAGCCATAGAGGAGTATATGGGAATAGGAGATATGTTGCACTCTCCTTTCACGTCTATGCAACATCTATCAATGGCCCCCAATGTCCCCTGTGCTCTTTCCAGGTACCAGAGATACATAGCCCCCCTTTCAGTGTTTGCTGCTGCATTCGAGACCCTGCTTTCCTTACCTCATCCTGGCTCTCTGTTCTGGTGGTCAGGATGGTACGCTATAGACACTGGCTGGCATTCTGGAGAGATCTGATAATTGATTCCATGATCTTCTCCCTCTGGCCTAGTCCTTGGTTCCATACTGTATCCTGTGACATCTACTCCCACTGCATATAGTGGCTTCTGTGTTTTACAGGCATGAACTTCTTGTTTTGCTCTCAACTCAGCCTGTGTCAGGCTCCTTACTCTGTGGGAAAAAGGCGTTGTTTTTTTCACCTAACCCAAGGCTCAAGAAGTCCTTCCCTGCTAGGTGAAGCTTCCTGTTGCCTCTCCCCCTCTTTTATAATTTCCTCCCTCCTGCCAGGCATGTGAGATTCAGAAGTTATTCATAATTTAAATGAGATATTCTAGCTGTGATTACCTCCATAGTACCTAGTACACAGTTTGTGATCAAGTGTTAGTACTGTCATATTCTTTTCAATCTATATATTCTCTCTGTAGGACGGTTAAAACTCAAGGGAAGAAAATCAATCAGCTATATTTTATGTCATTCCCCCAACACTTAGAAAATACACTGTTTCATTGTTGTTGTTAGAAAGTGGTGAACAGAAATATTAGAAACCAAGGTGACCTTCTAGTGCCTTTTAAAGGTTAAATATATTAATATTTGAGAGAAACTTGTTGGTATTTTTATAACAACCAGAAGCTCAGTGTTTTCCCTTTCTTATACTAACCCTTAGCTTTAAAATATAACCAGAAATCCATATTCACCACTTGGGTGACAAACTCTCCTTCATCCTGAAATAAGGCTGAAATGTGAAGACACTTTTAACGGGAAGAGTCCTTGGACTTTCAGGAAGATGAAAAGCAAATACAGACAAAAAGGCAGCTGCTGGAGCTGTTGCTGCTGGACGAAGTGGAAGAGTTGTAAACTTTAGTTTCCAGTTTTTAAATTATCATGGAATTTGTCAGGTGTTTGGTGTATAATACCAATCCTTCGATCCTGGGCCTCTCATAGTTAGTGTTCACAAGAAGTAGATACATTGAGACCACAGATAACAATAGGTGAGCAAGCAGCAGAAGTCATCAAAGGAGGTCACCAGAAAAATGATACTTGAAAAACAATTCTATAAAATTATAGAGAGTAAAGGGGGCTTTCGAATGCAGATTTGATGAGCACCAAAACACTGTTTTTCTGGTGTCTGAGAAGGATGCATGGTGATTTGAACAGTTACATTTATAAGCTTCTTTCCACTAAGATTGAAGTTCAGAGCCTTTGAATGCTGAGAGAAAAAAATGTGAGACAGAAAGTGTCCTAAAGAAAATGAGAATGAAGGTAAAGACGAAAGAATGTGACTGCTTTACAAATATGGCATACAGGAAATGCCTTGAATGGAGACAGAATAAAAGTAAATTGTGCTTTTATATGCTGTTTACTTGAAGCACGTTTTATCTTAAACATATCCTTCTGTGTACTGTTTTCATTATCCTCATGAGGAGATTATGAGAACACTAGCTTTGTTTAAAAGTCTTGTCTTTTGTTCCCTCAAGACTCATCAAATGCTGGATTCATGTAGAAGGGCAAATAATATGGGAAAATAATTTTTTCTTTATTGAATCATAGGAAACATTACTTTAAAAAATGTTCTTAGGAGAGAAAAGGTCTTTTCACAGTGGTAACGCTTCATACTTTAGATGAAAATGTGCATTTAATTAAAATTCCATATGACAATCATAGTATATTATTTAAATACCAAATGATTATTAAAATCACATTTAATTGTGGTTGAAAAAAATATAACAGATAGTGTACCCAGGAAACAGCTGTTAAACATCACCAAAATTTCCTTGATCAGTTTTGTTTTCCTCAAGCATTTCCCAGTTGCAATCAGCCTGATTTTAAGAACTATTTCACACACACACACACACACACACACACACATACACAGACACACAGACACACACACACACCATTGATGTTGTAACAGGAAATTTTATTGAACTAAATGACAATTCTGTGATGGTTATAATTAAAAAATGATAACAGCAAAGTAAAGTTTGTATTTTACATATCTGCATGGGTGTCCTTACTATAGAGAACCAAAGATCATCTAGACCAGATCAAACGTGGGTCATGTGGAAGACGGAAAAGAGGTCTGTAGACCTCGATGAATATTAATAGACAAGGAGACTACGACTGTATGCTTCACAATGTTCTAAGGGTTTCGTGAGGCTGACTCTGCCTCCACATAACTAGAGTTGTATTCTGTCAGATCAGTATGTTGCTTTGAAAGCATTTGATTCTGCACTACTGTCTTTCAAAATAGCCAACTAAGTTGAACACTCTATGAGGAAATGGGTTTTGTGTTGCCAAACATGTCAATGCAATTCACTTAGGGGAACCCTTGATTCAGGTATTGCAAATGAGGCAGTTGCTAAAACCAGGTTTGTAGGCAAAATTGCAAAGGGGACAAAATTAGACTTTTAGAAAACTCCTTCCTTTCTGCTTTTTGGTGCACTTTACTCACTTTGTGACATCCCAGGATGTCAGTTACCTTGATTCTAGATTCTAAAAGTACTCAATGGCAAGCCACTCCCACCCCCTTGCTTTGTAACATCACAGCTAACTTCTCTAGAAGTCTACTATTCTGCAGCTCTTTTCCTTTCTGCTCCTAGTCCCCTCCCCAGGAAGTCTCTGTTCATTAATATTCAAACAAGTGGCAAACTGTTTAAAATAACTCACACAATAGACAAACTGGCAGTGGTTATAAAGGGGAGCCAAGCTAACGGATCTCCCCTCTCCCTGTGCCCTCCCCTCACTCCTTCCTTCTCACTTCCCTCTGCCTCTGATTCTCTTTTGTTTTAGAAAAGTAACCCAGGACTTCTGGGTAAGAATGTGATGTCAGCATAAGTGTCTAATTCCTCTCCTTCCAGATCCCCATTAAAATGACAGATAGATATAAAACTAAGAGAAAAAACTGCACCCAGTGCTGACGCTTAGGAAGGCTGAAATGTGCACACAAAATCTCCAAGGATTTCTGTTAGATGAGATAAATTGAAAGAAAAGGGAAACTCATGACTCACCCTCAGTGGGCGAGGGGCAGTGTGCAGACAGAGTAAGTGGCAGGGACACAGGCAGAAACCTGCTAATAGCCTTTAGGTTAAAGGAAGGAGGGGCGACATGAGCTTAAACCATTGGGAGGTCAGGAGCACATCTGGATTCCTTCAGTGTGTTTGAAAAGTGTAAGCTGCTCCCTGGGGGAAGCTGGGGCAGGACACTTCCCCAGCCCAGCGAGGTGGAGGCTGCCTGCTAGCGGGTAGGGAGTGCGATGAACTGTTTTGTTCTCAGAGTCTCCAATGCATCTTAGCTTATTTCCTAAGGATACATTCTTGGAAGGAGAATTACCATGCACAAGGCTATGAACATTTTTATGATTACTGATCAGAAAATTGCTCCATAAAAAGACTGTGCCAGTTTGTACTTCCACTAAGCAGCACACAGCTGTATGCTTTCACCAACCCTCACCAATTCTGGATACTAATAATAGACGAAAAATGAAAACTCATAGTTGTTTAATTTATACTTGAGTATTAATAAAATTGAATTATTTTTTCTTTTAATGTGTATATATTTCTTCTTTTTGAATTGCCTTTGACCATTCCCCCCAACCCCCATTTTGGGGCCCATTCTATTTTATATTGATTTGTGAAATTCATACCTGGGAGGGAAAGCACCACCTCCAGAGAAAATGAGATGCCCACTCTTTACTTCCATGTTTTAAGGCAGAGGAAATTTGTCTCCTAAGGATTGGACAATAGAAATGCACCCACAGAAGCAAACCCAGCAATACAGACTTAACTGTGATAATATACTACCTGGTTCCTTGCTCTTTTCTTGGGCCTGATTGTTTTAGAAGATGGTTTGATTTCATTCCAATTTTATTTATTTATTTATTGTTTATTTATTTATTATTTTTCGTATGGGGATCTGGTGTATGTGTTCAGATTAGATTTTGTGAGCCTCACATCAGATCATCTTATCTGATAAGTGGGGAGAACAGGACACTTTTAGGGAATGCCTCAGAAAGAGTAGGATGGATGCTTTACATATGTGCATGTCTTTTCAGCAATATTAACAGAACCTGGGAGACAAGGACTGTAATTTGCTAATCTTTTTGTCAGTTCCATAGCCTAGCAAAGAGTCACAAGATAGGTGCTTGATATATAAAAGATTGATAGGCAAGTTTTAAGAGACAAGAACACAACCCTAAGCCATGAGAACAAATGAGCATGGAGTGGGGAGCCCCGAGAGGAGAGGATTCTGCCAGTTAGAAACCAAAGAAAAACATTGCCTGTTTTATAGCTTTGCTTCAGGAGACGTAAGTTCCAGGGCAGGCAGAGCTAATTCCCCACTTAAACAAATATATTCTATATGGTTCACAAGGAACTTTCACAGTCAGCTATTATTGCCAAACACTGCTCCATTTCCTGTTAATAGCCACACTCAAAATGGTCATGCAGCTCTCCCCGGAGCGGTGACTTTAAAATGCCTGATGCTGGCTGAGCCAAAGACTGGCCACTGTGTTCACTGAGATCCTGTGGCCCTTAAGTTGGCTGGCTTTACATAAGTGATTTCATTCTGAGAACTGAGAAAAAGTAGCTTGTGCGAATACCTGGATATCTTATTCTTTACTTACGTCTTTACTTATTTCTGCAAATGTTTTACAGATGCTCTACTGAGAGGCTGCCCAGGGCAAACTCACGTCCTGGAGGCACTGCTCTCATCCCATTTGAAGACCCTAATGAAATGGGCTGGTTCCAGGGCTGCAGCAGCTTGCAGTGCTGCACAATTGAATTCCACTCTCTAACGAGTTCCCTTAAATCTGCCATCAGATGACTTTATTGACTTTCAGATCATAATTAACCAACACTCACTTTTTGCAGTTATTTTGACTTTTTCCCCCATTCTGTGATTGAATGTCTGGACCCAACTGAAGTCATAGATTCCGACAGATATTTAATGACCAGACACCAACAGGGACACTGTCTTTCCTTGTCACTTCTGAAAGAAATATTACCAGTCAGGGTGGGAGTGGAGGGACGGGTGGGGAAAGGGATAGAGGAAAACAACAGCCTCAAGTATTTTCCAGAACTACTTGATGTCTTAAAGGGTAAATAGGAGAAAAGCAACCCATCAATGAGTAATTGACACTCTTTGTGACATTTTTATTACTTTTCAATTAGAAGAGGTGATAGAACATTTGGTTACCTTCTAGCCCAGTAAATTCTCCAGTCCAGAAAATCTAGGGTTCATTAGAAGCACATGTTGGTTAAAGTAATAGATAAACAAGGTTAAATCAGTTGCCACCTTTTTCTTTCTGCTTGTTGGCAGACTAAGATAAAATCCTGTGATAAATGAGCAATTAGACAAAGACCTCATTATTTTTCCATAGGGTACATTGTCTTAAGTGTCTCCATCATTTAAACTTGATTTTCACAGTGTCCCATACTGCTTGAGTTGAATAGATATTACATATTATTAAACAGACATTGAATTTTAACCCATGTGGGCACGTGCACACACGTATACCACACAGCCTGCATGCCTTTCATAAAGAGTTCTTGGAAATAGGGATCAGAGAGATTTCAGTGCTTCACAACTAAGAGTGAGGACCATGCACCTAGGGGACATAAATGAGTCAACTAATTAACGAGGTGGTCTCTATTGGGTGGAGGCCACGAGCCCTATTTTCCTGATGGGAGGTCTGTGGCCCAGAGGATGTTAAGATCAGTTCAACCTGAGGGCTAATTGCACAGGTGTCACTTAAAGGCAATTACCATCCTTTCCTCTAAACCCCAGGTTTCTGTTCTCCAGCCCTTCTTTTCTAGTGATCACAACATGTCCTTCATAACCCTTGGCCCACCAGGCATGACTGTGTATTCTGAGGAATTTAAATTCTTTGAGCCTCGGTTTCCTAATGAGTGCAGTGAGGATGATGCTACTGGGGGGACAGAGCCCCAGAGAGCAGCTTCCAGGCTCTCGGCCTCACGTGGGGGGGGCTGGCTCGGGTGGTAGGTGGCCGTCGGCTGTTACCGGGGAGCCATTAGCCACTGATAGAGCTGCCGTGGCTACGTGGGGGCGTTGGTTGGTTGGCAGAGAAGCGGATGGCGGATTATGGATCCTGTGGCTCCTGCTTCCTGTGTCTCCAACCCAGCCGCCAGCAGGACTATAGTGGTATGACTCCCCCGTCTATGGCTCCGTGGGTGTTCCTTTTTGGCCTCACCATGTCCTGCGTTCTTGTGCGGGTGCAGGAGCTGAGTCCCTGCATGACACTACCTTCCTTGCAAGGTTTTTGTGAAGGTTAAATGAAGTGCTATTGCTAAAGGGCTCAGTGCAATGTTTGCTGGCGCAGAGTAATTGTTCAGTACAGGAATGCAAAAAACAAACAATATTAAGAATCATCACCAGGATTTCATGCTTGCAGAAGAGAAACCTGCTGGGTTTCTAATGGGGACTCAGCAGGGGTGACCTCTTGCTCCCCCATTGCACCCTGACAGAATTACAGGGTGAACTTCAGAGCAGGGATGCAGCTCTTAGAATCCGTGTAGAATGTGTCACAAGATAGGGCTGGGGGCCTGGCTGACGCACACATGCAGACCTGGCCTTGCCACTTTGGTCTGGATTATCTCAGATAGCTTCTCTTGGCAGCATGCACTCTAAATTTGAAGCACACCTGAGGGGACTCACGTTGAAGTTCAAAAGAGTATGGTAACTGATTAAAAACGCCTTTCCCAGTTTGTGGCTTCCTCTGTTTCTCTCTCTGTCTCTCTCTCTCTTTCTCTCTCTGTTTCTCTGTCTCTCTCTCTCTCTTTGTCTCCCGTCTCCTTCTCCCCCTCTTTCTCGCTTTCTCTCCCTCCCTCCCTTTCCTTGTGAATTTGTTTTTATTAGGATACAAGAGATGGGTCGGGAATTGTCACTGTGGCTAGTTATGCCCCCTGGGGTATTGTCCATTCTGATCTTCCTGGGGTAGATTTTGGAGCTTTTTCTTTTTCTTGGAGCTGCTGCTCTTGCTGCCAGCAGCCTCTTAGGTCCACTGTTGAGCAGCTCCTCTTTGGAAGAGAATTTCCTCTTTTTCTTGGGGACACTCCTGTTTTCTGCCTCTTCAGAGTCACTAACTGGTTCCTCTTTAGGGAAAGATGTCTTCCTCTTGGGAAGACTCCCACTGCCAGTGATCGTGAAGGTCACTGCTAACCAGCCCCTCCTTGGAATTTTGTTTGCCAGGTATGGAAAATAGGACCTTTGTTCTCAGCAGCTGCTTGGCCCAGGTGGTGCAGAAAATGAGTTCGTGATTTGAGGTGTTACCCCTATCTTCAGGGCTCTGGACACTTGGTCCCTTTACTGGGCCTGGGGAATCACTCAGACATTAGGACTGGCCATCCTCACTGTTCTCTCTTGAAACAAGAAACATGCCAGAGGCAGAGGGACTCAGGGAGGTGGTGCTGGCTGGCAAAGGAACCACCAGGAGCTGGTGGGGGTGGGCACAGCCGGAGACTGTGGGTCATAAGTCTTGTGGGCCCAGAGCCTGTCCACTCTTGGAGTGGCCACCACTTCAGTTACTGCCTGAGGCTGGGCATTGGGGTTTGAAGATGTGCCTGTGTTGGCTACTATTGAATGGAGAAACTGTTTGCAGGTATCACTTAAATTACTATTACTTAAATTATCCCTTGATCAGAATTTGAGCGGCTGAAGTTTAGGGTCTGGAGTAGGTACACCAGAGTCCACGGTGCAGCCACCTAGAGCTCTGGGGCCTGGCTGGGGTGGCAGGACGTCTTCCCAGGCTTGCTAAAGCACAGCTGCCCGGGGCCAATGCTTAAATTAGGCTGCCCTTTTGGATTTAGGCAAAAATAAAGTCAGGGAGAAATTTTATCCTAAGAGATACTTTGTTAAAATAGAGTCCTGTGTGTGGTCCTTCACTAAAGTGAGATTGTGAATGAATTCTTTGTTGTTTGAAATATTTCCAAAATCTCCTCTGAAAAGTAGACAGAAACAACTCTCTGTTGCTCCATTTGGAGAAGCAACACAGAAGGTACCAGGCAGCCAGGCAGACCTTTGTGCAAGTTCTGGGTCTTCCGTTTGGGCGTGGCAGCTGGGAAAGTGACTTCACCAATCAGGTTGCCTGTCTGCAAATTGGGGGTGGGGGTGGTAATGCTTATTTCAAGAGTTTGCTAGGAGGATGGAGGCAGGTGTTGTGAGTGCCCTTGGCATAGGGACAATGAGCATAACAGGTGCTCAGTATAAGGCAGCCTTTGATGTTGGTGATGTTGTTATCACTAGCCTGCCTCTTCAAAGAGTCCTAGGAAGGAAACACTTTATTAGGTGGTTCAAGGGATACAAAAGGAAAGTGATAGAGCTTTATAGGGCATCAGGGCCAGCACTGTGCTGAGCCTTAAGTACCTCACCTCCCTTGGTCCTCATCCCTTCCTGACAATTGGGCATCACTGGGCATTTTGTGCAAGGAGAAATGAAGCTCACATTAGTGAGGTGGCTTACATATTCCATTAGCTGGGAAGTAAAAGGTCCAGGAGTCAGACCCAGGGATGCTGGATGTGACAGCTCATGGTATTTTCACCAAGATTGCGGTGTCCTTCCCTTCCAGAGTTATTTAGAGCATAAACTTTTTAGCTACAGGGTGGCCTGTCCCACTGAGCCACCCTGCCTGGGGACAGTACCACCTCGCTTGTGTTTTAATCTCCTTCCTTTGCTCATGTGGTTTTCCAAGCATTGAGTTCTTCCTTTCCCCCAAGTCCTTTCTTTTTCTCATTGACATGTTCTCATCCCTTTCTAAGTGACTTGAAACCTGATTTTTCTGATCTTTAGGGCTCGGCTAACAACTCTTTTGATTCCCAAATACCTGGCTGCACACACCTCCATCAGTACACCTTCCCCTCTGACTTGGAATAATCTGTTTATAAACCTTTCTTCCCACTGGACTGTAAGCTTTTTGAGAGCTATGTTCATTCTTACACTCCAATACGTAAGGTGTAACCACAATAGTAGCTCAATGAATGTTTGTTAAATTAAACTCATCTCAACTTAGAATTGTGATTTCAAGCTCATGTTCCTTCATTCCTTTATATATAAAACAAAAATGGGAAGGGGAAAAAAAACAGTGAGAATGATTCTGCTTTGATTATAGCTCATGTGGACATATTCCATATCAACTTAATAAAAGCTTTGTCCCTCAATGCAGATAAAGAAACAGGACACATTGGTCAAATGTGGCTCCAAAACAGATTTAATTAAAAGTTAGATTCCTACCCAACACTTCAGAGTTTCCATGTTAAAAATCAATTACACTTTTTGCAGTAACTGGAGTAAACAAGCATATAAAATGGACAACAACCTTTTCACCACCCTCCAAACTCAATTTCTAGAGGTAACTACCACTAATAATCTGATATATTATTATGCATCCTTTTAAATCAGTGTCATCCAGCAAAACTTTCTTCTGATGGTGAAAATGTTCTATGTCTGCACTGTTTAATATACAATAGCTACTAGCCATACATGTTGAGAACTTAAATGTGGCTAGTGCAATGAATTTTTAATATAATTTAATTTGAATCAATTTAGATGTATATGGCAATAGCTGCATGTGAACAGTGGCTACCATATTGGGCAGCACTGGTATGTATATTTGAATATGCAAGACTATAAGTTCAACATAAACATAGATTGTAAAAATATCTTATTTATGTTGGTCAAAAAGGAATGCCTGGAAACTCTTGGTACCAAGCACTTGGTAGCTTTGCTCATCAGGGTGTTTGTTTGCAGTACTGAGGAGTGGTCTTGCCATTCTGTTACATGGCCAGAAGGGAACACGTAAAGAGAGGTGTGCCCTGGGAGGTGTGATATTGGAAGTAGGATTCATGGTGGTTGGATTGTGATCTTTTGTTTCTTTTTTTCTCTTAAAACTCTCAGTACAAAGAAACATAATCAGGTGGCAGAAAAATTTCCTTACTGTAAGTGTTCTTAACTGAAAATGACATTTTTTAAGAAGGTTATAAAAGTCTTTTCTCTAATGCTACTTATAAATAGCATAAAAGGTCTTAATAATCTGAGATATTTAAGTATTAGTCATGGCTATAGCAGGAGAGTGGGCTACATGGTAGGTTCTACGAGCTTGATTCTGATCAATTCCACATTTCATTCATAAATTCTAGCAAGATTTTTTTGGAGAAAATAATTTTCCTTCTTATGACTACAGGAAAAAGTAGTTAAACAGACATGTATTAAATTTTGACTTACACAAATACCACAGTAAGGTGTATAATGCCATGTGACTTGTCAGAGCAGGAGGAAGGGAAGATTCAGATAGGCATATGAAACAGGCAGCTATGGTTCCACCCTTTAGGGAACGGGCTGGCACTGGTGTGTCATATTTGGGTAGTTTTAAACCATTTTTAACCCTGGGATTTGAGGCTCTGCCCTAACCTAACTGGCTTGCCTGTTAGTCACATTCACTGGAAGATTGCTTGGTTGCTTAACCATGGTGGCTCTAATGAGTCCCAGTCATGAAATCAATCCCCATGTGGACCTGTGTGCACAAGAAGCAGTCAGAAACTGAGCCAGCCACCATTAGTCACAAAGAGATCTGGGGGACAGAACACGGCAGAGGGAACATGTGCCCAGTTCCTACTAAAATCCAACTCTTCATTTAAATGTAACAAGGGTGAAAGTGATGATGTTGAACATGAACTCTCCACCCCCCAAAAAAATCAACTGCGAGAGCTTGAATGAAACATTGCTTAAGAAACAGACTCAGTTTTTATTCCAAGTTTGAAATCATCTTGACATTACCTTTATTTACTCAAAATTACAAAACCTCCCAGTCTACATGAGAGGTTCTCTCTCTAGGGCTCTTATCAGACAGAGAGGGAGACAGAGGATATAAAATTACTTTGCATCTCAATGGATAAGAAGGTTAGTACCCCTGGATGACCTGATGAAGGTCAAGTTCCTCTTTAGCCCTAATATCCCTGCAGCCTTTTGCTGATAATTCACCAAAGCTGATATTTTTTTTACCCAGAGGCCTGTGACTGCCAGGACTTGGTACCCAAAACGTAGCTCTTGGACCCACAGCATCAACATTATCTGGTTCATTTTTAGAAATGCAGAGTCTCAGGACCCCTCACTGAATCTGAATCTGCATTTTGACAGATCTCCAGTGGTTTGTACGCACATTAAAATCTGAAGAACACTATCTCAGAGCTTTTAGCTCCTAAGGCGATTCTGACGGGCATATTCTGTTTGGCTGCTGAAGTCCTTAAGTATAGACTGTATCTTGCAATCTTTATGATCTAAATCATTTTTTTTCTTTCTGCATACCTACAATGCCTGGTATTTACAAAAGCATTCCATTTCTCTGATTTTCTCAAAGTTTCCCTCCCAGAGATTTGCTGAAATTCTGCCGGTTTTGTTCTGGGAAGCCAGGTGGCTATATTTGAGACAAAGATTTGCTGTAAGTTGATTACCATCTATGGCTCTGAAAAATTAAGTGGAAACATCTGTTCTAAGGTCAAGATGTATTTAGTTGACACTCAAGACAGATCCCTGAAACCGGCACACAACACAGGGCCAAGGCTCCATGGTTAGGGCTGCTGTTGAGTACCTCAGTCAGGCCGGCAACACACATCAATCACCTCCCAGTTGCTGGGTTTGCAAATAAACTAGCAAAGCACAGAGAACTTGCAGTGGTGTGGAGGGCTGTACAATTTCGTATATAGAATGGAATACAGTGGGAAAGACCTGTGCTCTCTGGATTCACATTCTCTTCATTGCTTCATGGGGAAGAATACGTTGTCTTGGAACTCAGAAATCTTTTTCCTTCCCAAATGGCTGTCATCTGGATTTGACTGATGGCATTCCTGCTTCTGGTTCATAATAATTCCCTCATGGTGCCCAGACACCACCCCAAACCTACACAATTGGATGTCCACAGGTGGGCCTGGACACCTATATTTATCACAAACTCCAGAGGCAATCCTGATGCACAGGCACAGCTGATGGTTTGGGGCTGTGCTGGAGTATCTTATTGTAGCTCAGTAAAATTCTGTTGAGGATGATGCCAAAGGTCATGGTGACAAGGAGCCAGCTCTATAATGGAAGTTGGGGTTTCTAACTTCTTGAGGCTCAGTATCTGGATGGATCCTCAGCCAAAACTCTTGTGATGAAACTGGCCCAACTTGTGAAAAAAGTGGCTGAAGCTAAAAATGTTTGCCTTGGTGCTCCACAGTCAAAACAACCCCCAGACTTAATGGGGTTCAAACAACATCGTCAGGCCAAAAGCGCATTTTAGGCATTGATTACTGGGTAAGTGATGAAGAGAGAAGGTTGATGGGCTATATCAGATGCAAAGAGTCTTTAGTGCATAATTCTGCTCAAGTATCTAGTTTCAGACATTTATTGATCACTTACTATATACATGGCTCTGTGCCTTGGGGAATGCTATGAAGATGATAATTCTGTTAAGACTTTCATTTCTATTGTACATCAGGTGAAAAGGGTCATTCAGGAACAAATGTCAGAAACACAGTAAATCTATTAGGATAGGCCTTTTAGGCACCACCTAGTACGTGGCTAAGCTGAGAAACCAAACTTTTGCTGCCTGCTTGTCTGCCCAAGTTGTACTTCAATTCTGACGGTTAGTTTGGGGCTAGTAGTAGTGCCTGGTAAACTGTGTGTATGGGAGTGTGTTGGTTAGGTCTCTAGCCCCCTTTCTTCTAGAATTACTACATTATGTGATATAGAAAACTGTTAACATTTTTTTTCAACCTTATGTAAAGTTTTGTGTAAACACAGCCTCAGAACTCCCTTTTCAACCAGACTGCCTTTCTTTATGTAGGAATTCTGGATCATGGATTGTTTGGGCCCATTCCTTGCACCTAGTCGATTTTCTCCATAGACTTCTGGCCTCCTGGCCCAGTCCTTGGCTTGCAATTGCTAGTCTACCTTGTGTAGAGTAAAAATCTGAGCCTGAGCCCCATGCTGGTGTCCATAGTCCTTGCTGTGGGACATCTGTGTTGGCTCTTACCTGCCTGGGTATCCACGTATCTGCCATTCTCAGTTGTATCTACCCCATGAGGCCACTTCTTGTTCGACCCTCTAAAATCGACTGTTGGTCTGGTCTCTTGACTCTTTCTTGGATACTAAACTCTGCCTGCTGCGCTAGACTTCCTCCATGCATCAGCAGCTGGGTCAAGCTGCCTACCACCTGTCCCACCACAGGAGGGAAGGACTGGTCCCTCCTTAGTTTCACTCTCTTCAGGCCCCTTAGTCCACTCAGTTAATTGAGTCATATGTGGCTGTGATTCAAGATATAACTCAGACGGAGGAAGAAGTTGCATTTCATTTACAGGAGGATGGCTCTGTAACCAGCCTTGCATTGCAAGGACCTTTGTAATGATCTAGCCACCATTCCAAGAATGTTATCTGACACTTCAAAGGAACTCCTCAAATTAATTCATACATGTTACTGCCATTACATTCTCCCCCAATCTTGATGTCACAGTCATCAGTATTCCCATTTTGTAGGTAGGAAAAACAATCTCAAGTTTTTCCACCACTAATCATTGCCTAAAGTTTATTTTACTGCATTTTAGTTCTCAGATTAATCTTGTCCCTGCAAAGAAGTCGTCATATTTACTAGTGGGAGACACCCATGCAGAGATCTTTTTCCAACCATGGGCACACATTGTGTAATTAAAAACAAACTCTTTGGGTATGTACAGTTCTTTTCATTCCAAAGATTCCCAGAGCACTTTTACAAGCTTAACGTAGGCTGAATATCCCCATTACCTCATCCAGCTCTGAAATGTAGCAACCTCCAGGGAAACTTGTGACAGCTGCTTAATAATGCACAGACATACTGCACTGTAGCTTGAACACAGGAGCTGCTGGGCCCATACTTCTCTTTTATTTTGTATGGCAAGAGACGCAGGTCAGGAGAACAGAGTCAGGAAATCGCCTGGGAGCATTACCACAGTTGTATGAATGTATTCTTCTTAGAGGAATCTTAGAGGAACAAAGCATTTTCACCCAAGGCATACATCTCAGCCAAGGAACTAGTAGGTCAAGTAGGGAAAAGATTGGACAAAAAGATGGTTCTGGAAGGTAACCTAGAAGGGTAACACTTTGTAAACTTTCCTGGATGTTGAAAATGTAAACTCATACAATTGATTGCTGGATAATTTTCATGCTCCCCTCCAGATCTATTCTATACCTCTCCACTCTGCTCTGTTCCCTGAGAGGCAGACCTTTACAAATGCTCACTCGGGTTCCTCTGGCCTCTGGTTTCTGGGCTCTGCCAATGGTTGAAGAGCAGTAACGTTGGGGTATTTATTTGTTCTGTGAAGGTGTTCTTCCACTAAAGCCTGTTGTTCCTGTCAGATGACTCTCTTTTGCAGTTACAGCTGCTCTTTCTACATTAGGTAATTGCTCCCTTTCCTTGCTCCTTAGACCTGCAGTGACAAGGGCTCCCTGATGTTGCTGGGCCCAGGGGCATCACTTTCCCTTTTTAGTTTCCCTCAATACTTCCTCACCCCAAGTCATCTTTTATAAAGAATCCATTTATTACTCTCCTCAAATACCCTGTTTGAGTGTGCCATCTGCTGGGACCTGATGATTCATGACAAAAACATGTATGTCATATTAGAAAACACAATGAAAAGTAAATGTATTAATAGTTTAATGGGCCAGATATGGTTTACATGCTTCACATGTGCAATGTCATTTAGTTTATTCTTCAATGTATACTTTAATCATATCGGCATATCAGGCATGAAGTTCTAGGCTTTGGGATCAGTGCTCAAAGCAGAAGATGGCTTTGTACTTCGAGCTTAAATTATACTGGATGGGCTCATAAAGTGTGAATTCATACTCCAAGTGTCATGCAAAAAAATCTGGGTGAGGAGAAAAGAGAGTAAGCGAGAGAAGGGAGGGTGATAATTTCATGGGTGGTCAGGAAAGCTTCCGTGAGATGGTTCCATGAGAGCAGAACTGAAGGAAGAGAACCCCATGGGAACTTAGAAAAAGGTGAGTGTAGTTATTGTTTGTGTTTTATGGATTTTTTTAAAAAATGAGTCTTTGAAGAGTTAAATGACTTGCAGGTCATATAGCTAAAAACTGGATCATCTTATTAGAAAGCCAAGCACAGATTTCTCTAACCATCTAGTTCAGGTAAATAGTTGTTCTCAATAGATACCTATTCAAAGACTGAATGAATGAACCTTGAAGCCTGTGGTTTATAAATCATAACTAATCATAACTGATTACATGATCATAGCTAATCTGAATGCCATCTTCCTGGGAACTAAGGATAGGCCTTTTAGGTTAAGCAACATGCTGAGTATCCCTGATATGCAAAGTTCAACATTAAAAAACTAAATGATGTAATTCACCACAGCAATAGACTGAAAGAGAAAAACCATATGATCATATCAATAAATGCACACAAGGCATTTAACAGAATTTAAGATCCATTCATGATAAAACTCTCAGCAAATTGAGAATAAACAGAAACTTCTCTAACGTTAGAAGGCATTTAAGAAAAACTTATAGCTGATATTTCTAATTGTTGCATCTTAATGAAAGATTGAATGCTTTTACCCTAAGATTTTGAACAAAGCAAGACTCCTAGTCAACCATTTTAATGGACTTACTGGCCAATGCCATAAGGGAAGAAAAAGGGGGAAAAAGGCATACATAGTAGAAAGAAAGAAAGAAAGAAATCTTTATTTGAAGATGAATGATGGTGTATATAGATACGATGGACTCAATGTTTGTGTATCCCCCAAATTCGTATCTTGAAACCCTAATCCTAATGTAAAGGTGATTAGAGGTGGGGGCCCTTGGAAGGTAATTAGATGATGAGGGGTGGAGCCCTAATGAATGGAATTAATGTCCCTATAAGAAGAGGCCAGAGAACTAGCTAGCTCTCTTTCTACCATGTAAGTATCTGAGAAGTTGACAGGCTGCAACCACAGAGGAGGGCTCACCAGAACGTCACTATACTGGTAGCCTGATCTTGGACTTCCAGACCCGCAATGGTGAGAAATAACTTTCTGTTGTTTATAAGCCACCCAGTTTATAGTACTTTGTTACAGCAGGTTGAACTGATTAAAGCAGTAGAAAATTCCAAAGCATTTACAAAAAAAATTCTTAGAACTAATAGGAAAATTTAGCAAGGTCATAAGATACAATGTCATTATTAAAAAATAAAAAATTAAATATTAAAAACATTTTAAAGTATCATTTATAACAATAAAACATGAAATAATATTTAATACAAAATACTTAACTTTTAAAATATGTAATAATACATAATATGTACAGGATATGTATCCTAAAACTACAAAACATTCATGGGACAGTTTAACTAGAGTTAAATATAACTGGGACTACGCATATATCAAATTCATGAATTGTAAATCTCGATATTGTTAAGATGTTAGTTCACCCTAATTGATCTATAGCTTCAATGTAATCCCAATCAACACTTTTTTTTTTTTTTGGTAGAAATTGGTAAGCTAATTCTACATGGAAATGCAAAGAACCTAATATGGCCAAAACAATGTTGAAGAGAAGAACAGCATTGGAGGATTCATACTAGCTGATTTCAAGATTTCATATAAAATCACAATAATCAAGATAGCGTGGTATTGACACACTAGTGACCACTAGTTGACCACACAAGATAGTGTGGCATTGACAAATAGATCAATGGAATAAAATATAAATACCAGACATACACCTGCACAGGTATGGTCAATTGATTTTTGGCTAAATCCCAAGGTAAATAAATAGAGAAGAAATAATCCTTTCAACAAATGGTTCTAGGATAATGGATATACACATAATATCTTTCACTAATATCTCACACCATACCAAAAAAGAGAAAAGTTAACATAAAGAATTATTGACTGTATCCAGGGATTAAAATAACAATGGGTTGGCTTGTAAAGAAATAAACTCTAAAGAGGCATAGCACATATCAGGAGCAGCCACAACCTCCAGGGCTGTGTGTGATAGAGGGTCCAAGAATAGGCTCCTAGCCCCAGGGTGGAGATATCGATCTTATTAGACAGGGCATGGCTGTGAGTCCTTGAATGCCATCTGTTGGGAACTGATAATTCACGATAAAAACATATATGTCATATAAGAAAGCACAATGAAAAGTAAATACATTAATAGTTAATTCTAAAGGGCCAGATGTGGTTTACATGCTTCACATGTACAACGTCATTTAGTTTATTCTTCATTCAAAATATACTTTGATCATATCTGCGTATGAGGCATAATTCTAGGCTTTGTAACCAGAAGTCATTTCAGAGAAGTCATCATGATGCTGTGCTAGAGGAACATGCTGCAAAGTTGCCCTCTAGAGCTTGTTCATGAGGAGATGTCTCACTGGAGACACACACCTACACAGCTGCCGAGGGGCCTCCCAGGGAACACTGTTGACAGCTCGCTGTTCTGAGTACTGCGCACTGTAGGAGCCAGGCTGGAGAAGCTGTGTGTGTTGTTGGAGCCTGTGGTATGAGCAACTAGAACCAGGAAGCAAAATCCCTTTCCTCCTGCAATGTCTCTCTGGTACTCTCTACCAAAAAGTCTTCAGTGCCAGTGGACAAAGGAAATATATTTAACTGGCCTAGATCCATCTTCACAGAAAAGTCAAAGAGGATGAGTTTGCATTTGAGAGGTAATAAATTGAGAAAGGCACAGACCTAATTTTTTTTTTTTAACAATTCCAAAAGAAAACATTAAAGAAATTTGTGTGATTTTGGTCAAGGAAAGCTTTCTTAGATAGCACACAGAAAGCACAAATCATAAAAGAAAAAAATTGATCAATTGGACCTCACTGAAATTGATTTTTGAAAGATATTATTAAGAAAATTGAAAACAAGCTACAGACTCGGAAAAATTATTTTCAAAACACATATCTGAAAAAGAACTTCTTTACAGAATATATAACTTCCACATATTATTTGCTAGAAATCAAACAACCAGTAAATAATGAGCAAAAGATTTGAACAGACACTTCACAAAAAAAGAGTTACAGATGACAAACAAACACATGAATGATGTTCAATATCACTAATTTTAGGTAAAGGCAAACTAAAATAAAAATGACAGTACATGTCATTTGGAATGGCTAAAATGAAAATTAACTGACAATACCAAGTGCTGAGCAGGGATGCAGAGCAACTAAAACTCGCATTCATCGCTGGTGGAAATGCAAAATACTATACCCACTTTGGAAGAGAGTTTGGCAGTTTCTTGTAAAGTTAAACATCCTCTTAACTTATGACCCAGCAATCTTACTCCTTACTCTTAGGTATTTACCCAAAAGAAACAGAAAAAACATATGTCCACACAAACATTTTTATGTAAGTGTTTATAGCAATTTTGTTCATAATTGACCAACCTGAAACAATATCCATCAACTGGTGAATGGATAAACAAAGCGTGCTAAGTCCATCCAATATAATACTACTCAACAAAAATGAATGGATCACTGATATGTGCATTATGAGTGAATCTGAAAAGAATCTGAAAAACATGCTGAATGAAAGCAGCCAGACACGAAAGTCTACATAAAGTATAATTCTGTTTATATGTCATCCTGGAAAACACAAAACTATGGTAACAGAAATCAAATCAGTGGCTGCTAGGCATGTGGGAGGAGGGAACCGACTGCAAAGAGCCATGAGAATATTTCTGGAATGATGGAAATATACTATGTCTTAATTATAGTGGTGAATACATTTGTTAAAACTCATGAAACTGAACAAAATTGGGAAATTTTACTGTATATTGTTCCTAATGAATCTGACTTTAAAATATTCAGATATAAAAGAAGGAAGTAAAATGGTCATTATTTGCAGATGACATGATACTATATATAAAGAACCCCAAAGATTCCACCAAAAAACTATTAGAACTGATAAATGAATTTACTAAAGTAGCAGGATAAAAAATTATAATTCAGAAATCAGTTGCATTTTTATACACCAATAATGAATTATCAGAAAAAGAAATAAAGAAAACAATCCCATTTACAATTGCATCAGAGAAAAAACACTTGGGAATAAATTTAATCAAGAGAGTAAAAGACCTGTACTCAGAAAATTATGAGACGTTGAAGAGAGAAGTTAAAGCAGATACAAATAAATGGAAACATACCATACTCATGGACAAGAAGAATTAATTAAAGTTAAAATGTCCATACTACTCAAAGCGATATATAGATTCAACACAATCCCTATCAAACTACCAATGACATTTTTCACTGAACTAGAACAAATAATCCTAAAATGTACATGGAACCATAAAAGACCCCAAATAGCCACAGCAATCAATCCTGAGAAATAACAACAAAGCAGGAGGTATCACATTACCTGATATCAAATTATACTATAATGTAAGGTTATAGTAATCAAAACAGCATGGTATTGGCAAAAAACAGTCACATAGATCAATGGAACAGAATAGAGAGCTCAGAAATAAATCCATGCCTGTGTGGTCATTTAATCAATAACAATGGAAGCAAAATTTACATTGGGATAAAGTCAGTCTATTTAATAAACGGTGCTGGGGAAACTGGACAGATACAAGCAAAGAAATGAAACTGGACCACCTCCTTATGCCACATACAAGAATAAACTCACAATGCATTAAAGACTTAAATGTAAGACTCAAAACTATTAAACTCTTGGAAGAAAATATAGGAAGTAAACTCACAGACATTACCCTTAGTAATATTTTTACTGACAGAGGTCTGACCATTAAGTTTGTGAACTTTGTTGCAAAGATGTTGCTAACATTTTTTGATATCAGAGGGGTTATTCATTATGAATTTGTACTAACTGGACAGTTAACCAAGTTGACTATTTGGAAGTGCTGAAAAGGCTGCATGAAAAAGTTAGATGACCTGAACTTTCGCCAACAATTCATGGCTCTTGCATCACAACGATGTACCAGCTCACATGGCACTGTCTGTGTGGGAGTTTTTAGCCAGTAAACAAATAACTGTATTGGAACACCCTCCCTACTCACCTGATTTGGCCCCTGATAACTTCTTTCTTTACCCAATGATAAAGGAAATATTGAAAGGAAGACATTTTGATGACAGTCAGGACCTCAAGGGTAATACGACAACAGCTCTGATGGCCATTCCAGAAAAAGAGTTCCAAAAGTGCTTTGAAGGGTGGACTAGGCACTGGCATCTATGCATCACTTCCCAAAAGGCGTACTTTGAAGGTGACTGTAATGATATTCAGCAATAAGGTATGTAGCATTTTTTTCTAGGATGTGTTTGCAAACTTAATTGTAAGACCTTTGTATATCCCTTTGGGCAAGGGAAGCAAAAGAAAAAATAAACAAATGGGACTACATCAAACAAAAAAGTTTTATCACAGCAGAGAAAACCATCAACAAAACAAAAACACATCCTACTGAATGGGAGATATTTGCCAAGATGCATCTGACAAGGGGTTAATACCCAAAATTTATTTAAAAAAACTCATATAACTCAACACACACATACACACACACCCCAACCCCGAAACCCAATTAAAGAGCAGAGAACCTGAATAGACATTTCTCCAAGGAGGACAGATGGCCAACAGACATATGAAAGATGTTCAACATCAGTAATCATTAGAGAAATGCAAATAAAAACCACAATGAGATGCCACCTCACTCCTGTCATCAATAAATCAACAAACAACAAGTGTTGGCGAGGTTGTAAAGAAAATGGAACCCTTGTGCACTGTTGGTAGGATTGCAAATTGTTGCAGCAACTACGGAAAACAGTATAAAGGTTCCTCAAAAATTAAAAATAGAGCTATCTTATGACCCAGCACTTCCCCTCCCGGGTATTTATCCAAAGAAATATAAAATACTAATTTGAAAAAAATATATACACCCCTATGTTTACTGCAGCGCTATTCACAATAGCCAAGACATAGAAACAACTGGAATATCCATCAATAGACAGTTGGATAAGTAAATTGTCATACATTTATACAATGGAGTATTACTCTGCCATAAAAAGAATAAAATCTTACCATTTGCAACAACATGGATGGACCTCGAGGATATTACGCTGTATGAAATAAGTCAGACTGAGAAAATCAGATATCATATGATCTTACTTATATGTGGAATCTAAAGAACAGAATAAATAAGCAAACAAAATAGAAATAGGCTCACAGATACAGAAAAAAACGCTGATGTTTGCTTGTTGGGAGTGGGGTTGGGGAATGAGTGCGAAAGGTGAAGAGATTAGGAAGTACAAATTTGTAGTCACAAAATAGTCATAGGGATGTGAAATACATAAGGGGAATATAATCAGTAATGTAAAGACTATGTAGAGTGTCAGATGGGTACTGAATTTATTGGGGGTATCACTTCACAGATTATTTAAATGCCTAACCACTGTGCTGTACACCTGAAACTAATATTGAATGTCAACTCTAATTAATAGTCACAGGATGTAATGTACAGTGTAGGAAATATAGTCAATGGTATTGTAATAGGCATGTATGATGTCAGGGGGGGTAGTAATCTTGAGGGGGATTATCACTTTTGTGAGGTGTGTAAATGTCTAATCATTATGCTGTTTTGTACACCCAAAACTAATAAAAAAATCAGATATAAAAGTACTTCCATACAATAAAATGCACAAATCTTCAGTGTAGGAACCACCCAGATCACATTTTGATAGCCTATTCTCTTACTAAGGGATATTTTTTAACCCCAGTACTTTGCGATTATAAATGTAGGTCTATGGAATCTCAGATACAAGATTCTTGGTGTATATACAGCCTTGATTCTTTTGGAATTCTAAAGCTACAAATTGCTGGTTAAAGTTTAGAAATATGTTTGGAAGAAACTGCCAAAAAGTGTTCCAAAGTGGGTATAATGCTTTATGATCTCTCCAGTACATAGGAGAATTCCAAATGCTCCACATTCTCTCCAGTAGTTGGTATTTCCAGTCCAGTGGCTCTCATTTGGGTTTTAATTTGGATTTCCCTGTTGAGAAATGATGTTGGGCACCTGTCTGACACTGGTTGACCATTTGGTTCTCTTCTGTGAAATGCCTCTTAAGCCTCTTGAATATTTCAGAAAAAGAAAAAGATTTTAGGAGTTAATATATTCAAGGTAAGAGTTCTTGTCAGATACAGCAGTATCTCGATTTTCGAAAACGTCTCCGTTGACGAACAGTTCGGTTTATGAATGCCGTAAACCTGGAAGTAAATGCTTCGGTTTTCGAACATGCCTTGGAAGTAGAACATGTCATGCGTCTTCCGCTGAGTGCAAGATCCTAAGGCCGAGCTGTCAGCTGTTTTCGAACGTTTCAGAACTCGAACGGTCTTCCGGAGCAGATTATGTTCGAAAACCAAGGTACGACTGTATATGAGTTGCAATTATTTTCTCAAGGAAAATTCTAATTATAGTTTAGATAAGGGTTTGCTAAGAAACACAATCAGTGGCTAATGTGCATTAATCACTTAAAACACAGTAGGTAGCACAGGAAGTAAAGACTTTGGTCAGCCCCTTATCCTGGTATAATGGAAATCGGCTGGATGTTCACTAAACTTATCTTTACCTTCTCATCTACTACATGAATACATCCCCCAATCTCCCTTTCAGTTAGCTGTGGCCATGGGATCAAGTTCTAACTAAAAGAATGTGGGTGGAAATGTAGGTGGATATGAGCCTACTTCCTAGCCTGGCTCATAAAAACCTGCTGCATGATTCTCCACTGTCTCTTTCCCCCCAGTCTACTGACTGAGTGGAGGGGTCTTTGAGGATTTAGAGGATGGTAGAACCATGAGATGAAGGGAGCCTGGCTCCCTGAACGACTGCCTGGAGCAGATCTTCCCTCCCCACGCCCTTCCCTAGCTAACTGCCAAACGGACTTGATGTGAGTGAGAAACACACTTCTCATGTATTAATATGATATTTGGGATTTATCTCTTGAAGATGCTGGTATTAGTCTAATTAATATACATGAGTATTTAAATATGCACTTCTATAAAATCAGTACCTGTTTCTAATTATGACAATTCTGCTTTCCAAAGCAGTGGGGGTCATTTCATCCCTTCACTCCCGATCCATGGCTATTATCAGCAACTCTATTTCTACAGTGATTCTGAGATTCTACTTTTTATCAATGGAATCAATTAATTGAGGAGGAGTGGAGCAAATAAAGAAAGATAGAATGGATTGAATCTGCCCATACTTCTTTATTGTAGCCACCAATCCCATCTAGTGGAGCTGAGGGAGATGAAGGGTTGGGATCCATCTGGACTTGGTTATGATTTGCTCCTGCAGAGGAGGCCCACTTCCAGCTGGGAGAATTGTGTAGGTACGATGGCAAGGAAGGTGCTTTGATCACTTCCACTGGAGGACATTACCTGCCAATGTAGGAAATACTACATCTGTACTGTCAGAAGAACACCCTACTCTGTGGCTTCTTGTGGCAGGAGAAATTTAATTATAGAATTAAAATTGGCAGGTATCTGCCATCAGGTAGAGGCTATGAACACCTCAAAATCTTGCACCAGAAAGCATAATAGCCATAGGAAAATCTTTCTAAGAATAAAAGTAATAGAAAAAATAATGCCAAATATTAATATATTAAACAAATAGTTTAAAATTTTTACCAAAAATTACCATCCTCTGACTTGCAAATCAAGTGTTTGATTTTCAGTTTCCAGTCTGGCATATAAGAAGCTTGGAACTTGTCCCTCCTTCCACACAACAGGTAAAAAGCTGAACAAACTGAAAATCAACTATTTCTTTACATCCATCAGATAATTGAGGCCACAGGGCAAACCACTGCCTTCAAAGGTGGAGAGACAGACAGGTACGTGCATAGATCACAATTTACCAGAGTGGGGACCGATGAACAGAAACCTCCCTGGGATATAGTACTGGGGTAGGAAAACCTGAACTGTAGTTGATGAATTAATGGAAGCTCAGAGTGGACAAGTCTGAGAGTTAGGAACTCAGGAGAGCCCAGTTGTAGGGTGGCACACACACACTTTTATGAGTTTTGCTTCCAGGTTCTCCATCAGATTCTCATACTGAAAATCAGAGAAAAATCCCAGTATGCTTCTGGTAGTGGAGAGGAAGAGTAACTGCTTTCTTTTTAAATTTTTTTTAGTTACAGTTGACATTCAATGTTATTTTATGTTAGTTTCAGGTAAACAACATAGTGCTTAGACATTTATATAATTTATGCAGTGATCCCCATCCAGATTAGTCTAGTACCCACCTGGTACTATGCATAATTGTTGCAGCATTATTGACTATATTCTCTATGCTGTACTTTAATCCCTGAGACTATTTTGTAACAACCCATTTGTAGTTCTTAATCACTTCATCTTTTTTACCCAGCCCCCCAAGCCCCCTCCCCTCTCGCAACCATCAGTTTGTTCTCTGTATCTATGAGTTTATTTCTGTTTCGTTTGTTCGTTTATTTTGTTGTTTGGATTCCACATATAAGTGAGGTCATATAGTATTTGTCTTTCTCAGTCTGACTTATTTCATTTAGTGTAATACCCTCTAGGTCCATCCATGCTGTTGCAAATGGTTCGATTTCATAACATACACTGGAGTATTCTTTTCTCCTTAACAAGGCCTGCCCTTCAGAGAAACTATTTTACCAAAGCCTTAACCATTGGGGTTATTTTAGCAGAGCCTAAATAACCAGGAGGAAAGGAAACACCCAGCTCAAGCTCCCTCTAGTCATCCTGTCCCATTTAAGCAGGGGGAGTGAAACCCAGAAGTATATGTGAAATTCACCATCCAGGAACACAGGCTCACTGAAAGACTGCAACCTAACCACAGGGCTACAGAATGTCCCCCTCCCCCACACCTTATCACCACATTGCTAAAAGCCTGTTTCCCACAGTTCCTTTTACCTACTACATCATGTCAGCTTTCAACAATTATAAGGCAAACCAAAAGGCCAATAACACAATTTGAAGAGAGAGCAAGCATCAAAACTAAAGTCAGACATGGCAGGGATATTGGGTGATCAGATTGGAATTCAAAACAATTATGATTAATATGCTAAGGTCACTAATGCATAAAGTGGACAATGTGTGAGAAAAGATCAGTAATGTAAGCAGAGAGATGGAAATTCCAAGAAAATCAAAATGAAAAGCTAGAGATCAAAACACTGTAACAAAAACAAAGAGCACCTTTGATGAGCTCATTAGTAGACTAGACAACAGGGCAGAGGAAAGAATCTCTGAGCTGGAGAATATGTCAATAGAAACTTCCAAACTGAAAAAGAGAGAGAGAGAAAGACAGAAAATTAATACAGACATTCTCAGTTTTTTCTTTTTTTCTTCATTGTTTTTCTCTTTCTCATTTTTTGGTATTTCCTTTTTCTGTGTTTCTTTTTCCTTATTTTTTATCATTGTTTTCTTTCTTTACTTTGTTAGTATTGTTAATTAGTATTGTTGACTAGTGTTGTTAGCAGTAAGTACCACAGTCTGCAGGGCCCCTCAGCCATCATTTTTGAGGAGGAGACCCATACTGACAATGGACGGCTTCTCAAGACCATCACCAAGGGTACATTTGCCAAGGTGAAGTTGGCCTAGCACACAGTATCTAGAAAAGAGGTGGCCATGAAGATCATTAATACAATCCAGCATAACTCCTCCAACCTCTGGAGACTACCCTGTGAAGTCCTGATGATGAAGGTTTTGAATCAATTCTACATTGTGAAATTCTTTGAGGTGATTCAGACCAAGGAAACACTTCTACCTGGTCATGAAGTGCATTTGTGGAAGAGAAGTATTCAAGAACTTAGTGGCTCGGACAGCATAAAAGAAAAGGAGACTGGAGGCAAATTTCACCAAATTGGGTCTACTGTACATACTGCCAGCAGAAGTATATTGACCATAGGGACCTAAAGGCTGAAAGTCTGCTTTTGGATTCTGACTGATGTGAACATCAAGTTGTGGACTTTGGCTTCAGCAATGGGTTTGCCTTTGTTGATGAGCTGGATACCTTTTGCAGCAGTCCTCCTTACGCTGCCTGGGAAGACTCTCAGGATGGCAAGTCTGAAGGCCCCATGATAGATATGTGGAGAAACTTTGGGAGTTCTCCTCTATACAATGATCACTGGGTCTCTGCCTTTTGATGGACAAGACATCAAGGAGCTACTGGAGTGGTTACTGGGTAGGATATATAATACTTCCTTTTATGTGTCCATGGACTATGAAAACCTGCTCAAGAAATTCCTCGTCCTCACCCCCACCAAGAGAGCCCTTTTAGAGGAAATCATGAAGGATCCATGTATGAAGATGGGCCACGGGAGGAATGAATGCCTTCCATAGAGCCACTCCCTGACTACAAAGACCCTGGGCAGACTGAGGCTATACGTGGGCAGGAATCTAGGATTGGTGGATGACAGCAGTACAATGACGTGATGGCTATCTGTGTGCTCCTGGGACACAAGAGATCTGAGCTGACAGGCCACACCATCACATGAAGTCCTGTCCTTTAGCTGACCCCGCCAACAGCTCTCCTCCTTCCCCACCCAAGTAGGTAAAGTGTGGGTCTCTGCCAACCCAGAGCCCTGGAGTTTCAGTGAGACAGTTCTCATCTTTAATTCCTACTCTGATAACAGTTAAAGCAACAACGCAGAAAACCAGTATTCAGAGTTAGGATGGAAGGCCAGCAGCACAGCCAAAGTGCTTGCCAGTCCCCACCCAGCCTAGGGAGGAGGTCCATCACCCCAGTACAGCCCCCAGCATGGCTCTGGCGGCTCCCCTCCACCCAGACGTCAGCAGCAGTGGTGTGTCTCTGGACACAACCAACTGCCCCCAGAGTGCAGCCTCCAAAGAAAACTCCATCCATGCTGGGCAGTGTGGACATGTGGGAGACAAGCAGAACTTGCTCAGCTGTGTGACCTCAGCTTCTCCCTCTAGCAGCAGCCAGGGCCAGCAAGGGGCCACCGGGGGCCCCTTCATCCATGGAAACCTGTGTTTCAGGTCAAAAAAGAACCAGCCAGAAAGAACCAGCATGGAGCTGAAAGCAAATGGACAAGAGGAATCCTCAGGTAGTGGGCAGGTGGCATGGACATAAACAAGAAAGCATGCGTGTGTGTCGGGGGTCAAGCTCCCTACCTGCACCTGAGATGGAACAATGAAGATCACAGCTCCACGGAGCCCAGCAACATTGTGTGGGATGCAAACAACTGCTGTGTGAGCTGCTGTGCATGCCTGACAGAGGGCTCCCTGCAATGGAGGGTGGGCTGTGCGCCTTGCCAGGCCTTTGTTCCTGGGGTTCAGGTAAGAGGACACCCAGCACCAATGGCCATGAAAAGCAGTCTCCAAGATGACTGCTGAGCTTAAAGGACTGTCAGGGGCTGTCTGGGACATGGGAAGAGACCTGATGGCCCTGGCTTCAGGTTGGCCCTTCCACCCATTTCCATTTCCCATGGGGCACTTCTGTCCCCTGCTCTTCTCCATCTCTCTGTTAGTGGAGGAGGAGAATGGCTCTGTGAAGTAAACACTATAAAAAATATATCTGTATCTATGCATATGCTAATTTATTGTGTTTAAATACAATGATTAAAAAAATACCCTGCTTTATTGCTACATCGATCATAAAATACTCAGCTATCACTTTACACAAGGAGGGCCTTGAATCCTTCAAAATTCACTTGTGATTCAACTGAAAACAAAACAAAACAAACAAACAAATAAGCACTTTCCTAGAGGGAAACCAAAGCCTGGTGTGACCATCCTAAGAATGGGACAGATGTCAATGAATTGCAAAGGGAACTACACCTGAAACTGGTATTGGCTTTTCTTGCTGAGAAACAAGGCCCGAATGTCACATCTCTAAAACCTCGTCAGTATTGATAAAACTGAAACAGTGATGCTGTATTCTTAGTCATGGCGCCCGCCTGGCCTGAGCTCATCTGGGTGGTTTCTCTGCTGCTTGAGGTATCTACTGGGCTCTCTCCTGTAGGTTGATCCAGTGGGTGGCTAGGTGGGGCTAGGCTGGAAGGTTCCTAAAGATCTCTCTCACACATAATGTTTTAGTGCCAATTGTGGGCTGAGGAGCTTTAGTTCTTCATGGGCAGGAGAAGAACTTCTCCCTCTCTCACAACATTCTAGATCAGACCCTGCCTCTCTGGGAGTCGTGGTACAAGATGGCACAGAATGACCACAGACCATTCAGACTGTGATTTTCTGCTTTCAGTGAATCCTGGATCTTTCTCCCATCTACCCAGAAAGACTCAGCTACTTCACGTTATTTCCCCTAAACATACAAATCCAAGACCATTATATTTCTTATTAAAAATTTGGGGCATACATGTGGGGCTTACATAAGAGAAGAGCACAGCAGATAAGACAGACTGTCAGACCTTATTCATCTTAAAGCTTCCTGGTACCCTGTCTCCTGGGGCCCCAACCCTCACGAGGGGAAGTACACTGGTTTTCTCTTCTGTTAGCTCCGGACTCAACTTCTTCTTGGGTCCCCTTTCTCCCGCTCAACCTCTTCCTCTCCACCCTGGCTCACCTACTCCAAAATTCCCCTCCAAAAAAATCTATTTATTTTTTAGAAAGTTTTCTAAGTTGTTTGAGGTGTAATTGAAGTACACAAAACTGCACATAATTTAAAGTGTACAATTCCATCAGTTTTGACAGATGTACACCCATGGCTTTTCCAACATTTCCATCAGACTCCACAGTTTCCCTGTGTCCTTTTTAATCCATTCCTCCCTCCACCCCATCTGTAGGCAACTGCTGATCCACTGCCTCTTTACACAGATTTACTTGTATTTCCTAGAGTTTTATATAAGTGGAGTCATATAATAGGTACACTTTTTTTTTTTTGGGGGGGGGCTGGTTTCTTTCACTCAGTATAATGACTTTGAGATTCATTCAAATTGTTGTGTATATCAACACTTTGTCTTTCCTGCTGAGTAGTATTCCACCGTATGGATTTACCGGTTTGTTTATTCATTCATCTGCTGATGAATTTGGGTTGTTTCTAGATTTTGGGTATTACAAATGAAGTTCTTATGAACATTCATGTACAAGTCTTTGGATTTCATGCTTCTTTTTCTCTTTGGTAAATGTCTAAGAGTGGAATGGCTGGGTCATAGGCTGGTGTCTTTTAACTTCTTAAGAAACCAGAAAACTGATTTCCATTGATTTCCAAAATGGTTGTACCATTTCACACTCTCACCAGCAATGTATGAGAGTTTCAGTTGCTCCACGTCCTTACCAAAATTTGATTTGGTTAGTCATTGTAAATTTGGCCATTTCATTGCAAAGCTTACTTATTATTATTATTATTATTTAATCTACCTCTTGCCTTCATTTTTTCAGGAGGAGAGTGTATGCTTAGGTTTATAGGGAACAATACCATATTACGCCTATTGTCCCAATGAAATTATTAATAGTGCCCCCACTTATCCTCCAGAGTGTCCTGGTTTAGATAATAAAATATGTGATCCCTGTACTTGTAGCTCAACTGGCCATGCCCCACTCTGTCCTTTCCCACTCACCATGGCCTATCAAGGTGTTCTGCTCAACAAATATTTTTTTTCTCCTCTGAAATTTTTCCAGCTTTTCTTTTTTTTTAATTTAATTTTTTTCATTTATAGTTGACATTCAATATTAAATTAGTTTCAGGTATACAGCATAGTGATTAGACATTTATGTAATTTATGAAGTGATCATCCCGATAAATCTGGTACCCATCTGGCACCATACTTAGTTATTACAATATTATTGACTATATTCCTTATGCTGTAATTTACATCCTTGTGACTATTTCGTAACTGCCAATGTGTACTTTTTAATCCCTTCAATTTTTCATCCAGTCCCCAGTCCCCCTCTCCTCTGACAACCATCAGACTTTTTACGAGTCTGTGTCTGTTTTGTTCATTTGTTTATTTTGTTTTCTAGATTTCACATATAAGTGAAATCATATGGTATTTGTCTTTCTATGTCTGACTTATCTTACTTAACTTAATGCCCTCTAGGTCCATCCATGTTGTCACAAATGGTAAGATTTCATTCATTTTTATGGTCGAGTAATACTCCATTGTGTAAATGTACCACAGTTTCTTTATCCAGTCGTCTATTGATGCACATTTAGGTTGCTTCAATATCTTGCCTACTGTAAATAGTACTGCAATGAACACAGAGGTGCATATATCTTTTCGAATTACTGTTTTGGATTTCTTCAGATAAATACCCAGGAGCGAATTGCTGGATTATAAGATAGGTCTATTTTTGATTTTTTGAGGAGCCTCCATACTTACTGTTTTCCATACTGACTACACCAATTTGCAATCCCAAGAACAATGCACGAGGGTTCCCTTTCTCCACATCCTCACCAGCACTTGTTGTTTGTTGATTTATTGGTGATGGCCATTCTGACAGGTGTGAACATATCTCATTATGGTTTTTATTTGCATTTCTCTGATAATCAGTGTCATTGAGCATCTTTTCATATGTCTATTGGCCATCTGTGTGTCCTTTTTGGAGAAATGTCTTTTCAGGTCCTCTGCCTATTTTTAATTGGATTGTTCATTTCCTTTGGTGTTAAGTTGTATGAATTCTCTATAAATTTTGGATATTAACCGCTTGTCAGATGTATCTTAGGTGAATACCTTCTCCTGTTCAGTAGGTTGTCTTTTCATTTTGTTGATGGTTTCCTTTGCTGTGTAAAAACTTTTTAGTTTGATGTAGTCCCATTTGTTTATTTGTTCTTTTGTTTCACTTGTCTGAGGATATGCTATATATATAAGTAATAATTATTATTAAGAGCAACTTCAGAGAGTTTACTGCCTATGTTTTCTTCTAAGAGTTTTAATGGTTTGGGGTCTTTTTTTTTTTTTTTTGTACTTCATTCCTTTATATTGTCAAATAATATTCTAAATATAAATATACCACACATTGCTTTTTTTAAACAACATTTTTTTCAATTAGTTTCAGGTTCACAAAACAATGTAATAGTTAGACATTTATCATTTAAATCCCTCACAGAGTGACAACCCCCCACCCCCCATCCATTATCTTTCTGACATTGCACACAGCCATTACATTTCCACTGTCTCTATTCCTAATGCTGTACTCCGGTTCTTGTAAATATATATATATATATATATATATATATATATATATATATATATACACACACACACGTAACTATATATATGTATATATATGTGTATATAAAGTTGTAGTTGACATTCATTATTGTTCAGCTTCAGCATCAGGTGTACAGTGCAGTGATCGGTTTTGGGTCTTATAGTTAAGTCTTTACTCCATTTTGAGTTATTCTTGCATATGATATAAGCAAGTGGTCTAGTTTCATTTTTTTGTATGTATTCGTTCAGTTTTCCCAACACCATTTTTTGAAGAGACTGTCTTGACTCAAATGTATATTCTTGCCCTTTTTATCATAGATTAATTGACCACATAGGCATAATTTATTAATTTATTTCTGGGATCTTTATTCTGTTCCATTGATCTATGTGTCTGTTTTTATGCCAGTACCATGCTGGTTTGATTACTATACCAGCCTGCAGTATGGTTTGATATCAGGTACTATGATACCTTCAACTTTTTGTTTCCTGCTTTCCTTAAACATTTTTATTTGCTTGTTTTTTTGTTTTATTTTTTTAGCATGACAGGATTATAAGAGCAAAGGACTGGCATAATGTACTCTAGTGCTATCTGGGGGCTGTTCTTGCCATCAAGTGAGAAGAGTGTATTTGAAAATAAAGCCAACACAGAGGAAAGTAGCCACAAATGTGGAGGGAGTCAGATCATGTCTGATGACAGCATTTGAGCTCCTGGATCGCTGTATTTTCCTCTCACTTTTTCTGTTAACCTAAAGCTGCTCTGAAAAATGAAGTCTGTTTAAATAAATAAGCATTTGACCATATACAGTGGGTCTAAGCCAGTTGACCTGGCTGGCTCAAAGAAAATAATTCCTACTTGAATGTAGGTAGTTTTCATTATGTGTTTGGAAATGGCATTGATGAAAATATCGGCCACCAAATACAGGCAAGCGTGGGAACCCCATCTCAATCCTGATTAAATGGCTAACATGCGACATCCCCAAATGCATGTGCACTGGCCTTTGATTGGATCATTTGTTCTTTCTCATTTCCATTCCCTAATTGAGTCTGTGTGCACTGATCCACAGTTGGCTGCAGAGAAACTCAAATCTTCCAATTTTTTTAACCTTTTGGGATTTGCATATGTCGTACTGCTCAGAAAGTCTCCACCTAAGGTTAATATTATTAATATTAATATAAATGTTCTCTTTTTTCTTTTAGAGATTTAAAATATTTAAATATTTCATCATACAATTATATTGGTTTATTTTATGAAGTATGATTATAACATTTTTAAGTTGATGTAATTTAAATGTTCTCTATATTTCTCCATATCCTCAATCTTGTGCCTAATATTATGTGTACTTTTATATTATTTTGTATTTCCCTGATTAGATATGATGGTAGTTTGTCTATTTAGTAATGTAGAAATTATAATTATTGAATTCTTTCTTCAGCTTTAATTGTTTATTATTTTTCTAATTCTTGAGTTTTGACCAATTCATTCATTTACATTATTACATCTTGCAATTAATAAAGCTATCAGGACTTGTAATTCCTTCTGAGCAAAGCTTCAAAATCTCCTGTAAATTTTGATATGTAGCTTCCTCAAATTGGCATTTTAATTTTTATAAAATGTTTTGAATGGTCAAAACAGAACACATTTTTTTATAAATGCAGTTTTTATTCCACTTTGACCCAAGAGTTATGTAGAAGGCCATTGTGAAATTTCTAATTGGAGGAATTCTTTATTTACCATTATATATTATTCTTTACCATTATCTCTAATTTTATATGATTTAAAACAGAGAATGCATTTTTCCAGAAAAACTGAGCTATAATATGTGGCTTAAAATAAGGTAATTTTTAAAAAACTTTATGGACACTGCAAACAAAATGATCCTTTCTGTTTCTAAGGCAAAAAGTTAAAAATATATTTTTTAAATAATTGTTATTCATTGCATTAATAAATTTGTTTTTTTTAATTAAAGTTTATTGGGGTGACAATTGTTAGTAAAGATACATAGATTTCAGGTGTACAATTTCTGTAATACATTATCTATATCTCCCATTGTGTGTTTAACACCCAGAGTCAGTTCTCTTTCCATCACCATATATTAGACCCCATTTACTTCTAGAGCCCTGCTTCCCCTACCCCCCTTACCCTCTGGTAACTCCTAAACTGTTGTTTATGTCTATGAGTTTTTGTTCTTTCAGTTGTTTGTCTTGTTCTTTTGTTGTTGAGAACCCAGAAATAAACCCACAAAAATATGGACAGACAATTTTTGACAAAGAAGCCAAAAACATACAACAGAGAAAAGACAGCCTCTTCAAAAAATGGTGCTGGCAGAATTGGAAAGCCACGTGCAAAAGAATGAGACTGGACTGCTATCTGTCACCATGTATCAAAGTTAATTTAAAATTTTTTATCTCTTAAAATATTTATATACTGCTTGACAAAGGCTGAGAGATGTGTTCATTTCTGCTACTATTATATATTTGTCATATTTTATATTATTTCCATTTTTTACAGTGAAAAATTTTCATATTTAGAATTAGCCAGTTGGACTCAGTGTAGATGATCCCAATGTTGTTGGCAACACCCAAAGCGTCGTAGTCAGGAGCCAGTGGAACATAGGCCTTCTTCTCTCCATCAGGCCTGATCAGGGGGCTGACCTTGGCCACGTCAATGTCATAGAGCTTCTTCTGTCTGATCTCGTGCTTGTTGGCCTGGACATCCGCAATGAACACATGTGTATTGTTGTCTTGTATCTTCTCCATAGCTGACTCAGTAGTTAGGGGGAATTTGATGATGGCACAGCCGTCAGGCTTGTTTCTCCTGGGGGCGCTCTTCCGAGGATATTTGGGCTGCTTTTGAGCGGCAGTGTCTTTGGCTATGGGAAGGTGAGTGACCTGCTGATCTTTTTTTTTTGTGGCTGTGGATGCCTTTCAGCAACTGCCTCCTTTGTCTTCAAAGCCTTTCCTTTCACTTCAGCTTTGGGAGGGGCAGGGGCTTCTTCCTTCACTTTTGGTGCCATCTTCGTAAAAAAGGTATTTCCATTTTTAATTTAAATATCCAGACAGAACATTATATGTCCCATAAATTTTTATGATTGATATATCTTTATTCTGAATTGTACTTTTAACAACTTAAAATGGCCCCTACACTTCATTACTACCTGTAACATGAATTACTATTTTGACCTCAGACTTTTCTATTGTTGTTTACATTTGTCTTGTATTTGTGCTTAACTTTTTTCTTTGGCTTATTTATTTGTTTTAGGATGTTGATGCTTTTTGATGCTGAGGTTGTCCCATTTTTATGTAGAGAAGCCTCTTCAAATGCTCTATGTCCTTTTGACACATTCTCAAGATGATCCAGGCTTATCTTGTACATTTCCAGCTGCAGGAATCAGATCTGGTAGAGATTTCTCCAAGAATGTCTGGTTCCTTTACCTGGGAAACAGTATTTAGAGAAGATAATCTGGGCACGTCACAATGTAATGGCTTTGGGTAATTAACCTGCTGTTTGGCTAAATTGCTTTGGTGAGAAATCAGGCTTACTTTACCTAAGATTGCCAGTTAAAACACAAATAAATATATAGAAAGAAATGGCTTCATAAAAACAACTGTGGAATAATCTTGACACTTTTGTGACATTGCTTCAAAAAGAGGTAAAACTTTGGACTATTTGATAGTAGAACACAGAAAACAGTAAATAGCTACATTACAGAATGTAAAATGACTTATCTTATTATAGGAACAAAAAGAAGAAACTAACCTGGTTGCCATATAGCCAGCAAAGTGTACATGCAGGAAGGAAAGTGTTGTTCTCCTGGGCTTTATGTTTGCAATATACACTAGTCACACACCACCACGTGGCTGTACCTTGACCACAGGGCCATGTTATTTGCCATTCATTCACTTACCAAACACATATCATGTGCTAAATACTTTATCACCAACTAAATTTAAAGAGGCTAGTAAAGGTCTACTTTTTGGACAAAGTAATTAGCTATTTATGGCAAATGTATAGTTTGCTCTATATGTTTTCTAAGCCCAACTTCTTAGTTTTATATAATTAAAATTTGCCTTCTTGAAGAAACATTTTCATGTGTGATTTAAGAAAACAAAAACTAAAAAACAAAGCATAAACTCAGGTCATATTTAGTTGCCAGATTAAACATTAGAATCATTAAAGACAAATTATTTGAAATAACGATTACTCCTCAGGAAATTCATAATAAATAAAAAGAACAGTAGGCAAAGTTCTTTTAATGTATTATCTTTTTTTTCCTTTTTAAATTCTTCAAGCCTTTGTTCTTAAGGAATCAAACTGCTGTTTCACTTCCCTGAAGCCACTGATAAAACCATGCAAGAACATCAGAGGAAAAATGACTCCAAGATAGGTGCCATCCCCAAGGGAACGAAGCACTTCTTTGTTTTATATTTCCAGTGGAAATCTGGAGATTTTGCATGCAAACATCTTATTTCATGGCACTGCTTCTCAAATTGAGAGATTAAATCTAGCTCTGCATAAAGTTTTTTCAATAAAGTAGTTTGCACAGTCTTCTCTTTATGGAAAATTGATGCATCATCTGATATGCTTTCAATTGCTAACTTTTGTTTCACGAAAGCTGGAAAGAATTTCAACCAACCATTATCTAATCAAGAAAATATTTCCTACCTATCTTGTCTTCAACATAACTTGCTGCCAAATGTAGTTTTGACTATTGTAAATCACTATGCATTTTAAAAAGCACAATGGACTCTCTACTTTTGTTAGAAAGGTACAAATTATTAAAACTATCCATCATTATCAGTGGAATGTCCCCAAATTTTGTGCATGTTGAAAAATGATTATGTGACAAAATTTAATGTTATATTGTTTATACTACTTCATTTAAATAGAATTTTTACAACCTTGAAATACAAGCAGGTAGATGTAATAACAATTCCACAAAACCTCTCATGTTTACACCCAACCCTGACTACAGAGTAAAGCTTGCAATTTGGGTACTTTTTTAACTATACAATTTACAATGACTTGTAATATCAAAATCCCACCTGCGCTCAACATAATATTAAGTGCAGGAATAAGCAAACTACATTCTATGAGTTGTGGGTTTTAGTGTGTGTGGTTTTCAAATAAAAAGAAAGTTGTCTCAATCTATCCAAGTACTGATTCCTCATAGGCATAAAACATGTGTTAGAAAGCATGCCTTAGCACATAAGGGGGCTTTGTCTTCAGAAGTGTTTGTACCTGGTCTTCAGGTTTGACTCGATTCAAGAGCATGGCGCATGGTGATGTGTGCTCAGGAGAGAGGGTATGGGCTGAGGAAGGCTTTTCTTAAACACCCCCTTGAATCTCCTGGAATGCGTGTACAAGGCAGCAAAGAGGAGGTGGCTGAACACCCACACTCGAACTGGCTGCCTGGGTTTGGCCCTGCCTCAGCCCCTCTTCTGTGACCTAGGTCGGGTCTCTTCATCTTTGTGCCTGGGCTTCTGTCGAATGGGAAACTTAAATATCAGAGGTTTAAGTGAGTATCATATGTAAAGTGTTTGGAACGGGGCCCGGCACATGAGAAATACTGTCTGCATGATAGCTATTTTTATTTATTATAGAACCTTCATTGCAGACCATGAATGATCACTTGTGTTGTTCCTTCATTTACTCAACAACCATTTATTTGTGTTTACCATGGAGAAATGTAATGTGTGCTTCTAGTTTATGTGAATGCAATTGCATGGTCTCAGGGGGAGAGAGAACCATTTAAACAGCACAGTCCCACCTGTTTACTCTACTGACAATTGTCTCAGAGAGAACCAGAAAACCTGAAAGGGGTACACTGTCTGTGATCTTACATGGGTCTCAGTCTCTGTGTGTCTCTCCTAACGCAAGCAACAGGCTTGAAATGTCACTCTGGGGCTTGAAGTGTCACCACTGCTTCTGGTGAGCACTGTCCGAGCAAAAGCCGGAGTTGTTATAAAGCTGAAGAGAATTCCAGTGGTGTTGAGAGGATACACACATGCACATACACACAAGCATGAATGCACACACACCACATACTTACACACACATGCACACACACATACAATTTGCAAACATCATTATACCTAGATTGTTACTATACCTGTGATTGTCCCCTCCCATCCCTACTCTGGAATCCAGCCATCTGTATGGCAACTCCTCTGTGCTTTGTGCTACTTGTGAAGACATGCTTGTCAACAGCACTGTTTCTGTCCTTAGGAGTTACTAGCCTAGTACAGGTGTCCTCACATTTAGTGCATGTAAGAATTTTCTGGGCTGTCTGTAAAAGTGCAGGCTCTTGCATCCCCTACTGAGAGTTCTGATTCAGTGGGGTCTGGGGAGTGGCCTGACAATCCCCTGCCCAATAACCAGCCTACGTGATTGGGATGCATGCACTTCTAGATCACACACTGGTTTGATGGTCAGGCAAGAGGCACTTTTGGAAAGGATGTAGGAATATATCAGAACCGGTGAGTAAGAAGTAAAGCTTGATCTAATGAGGGAGTCGAATGAGAAAAGAGAGTAGCCATAGCCCAGTTGCTCTGAGTGGTAGCAGAGGTTGTGCCTGAGAGAGCAGGTCATGGCCACCCAGCCCCAGCTTCTGTGGGCTCCTCCTTCCAAGAGTCCCAGCACCTCTGGTGTTCCTCTCTAGTCCAGTGGTTATTTATGATCGGGGGTGCTCTGATCTCTGCTCTAGGACTCAGCCAGGAAGAAACTTGAGGCATAGAGTCCTGGCTGTCCTCCCTTTTTGGGCTTATATAGGAGTCCTTTGCACAGGGGCCAAGGCAGAGCTGAAGGGCAGAGCAGCACGGTTAGGCAGAGAGGCTCTGACCTGGAGTTGCTTGCCTCCATAGGTCGGCTGTAGGTAGAATGATCCCACGGTAGGCTCAGGGTCCAGTGAGGTGTGTAGTGAGCCTAGGATAAACCCCAAGTACACCTGCAGACATACACGTTGGCCACTAGCACACAGTCTGCAATGGGTATGGGGCAGTGACCACTGAGCACCCCCAACAACCTGGGACATGAAGTTCCATGTTCCACAGAAGAAAGGAATCTGAACGATCTAACAGTTACCCACCCCTAGTGGGTGAATTAAATCTCAAACGTAAATTTAAATGATTGTTTAAAACCAAATTTTTTTTTTAAAGATTTTATTGGGAAAGGGGAACAGGACTTTATTGGGGAACAGTGTGTACTTCCAGGACTTTTTTCCAAGTCAACTTGTTGTCCTTTCAATCTTAGATGTGGAGGGCGCAGCTCAGCTCCAGGTCCAGTTGCCGTTATTAGTTGTAGGGGGCACAGCCCACCATCCCTTGCGGGACTCGAGGAATTGAACCAGCAACCTTGTGGTTGAGAGCCCGGGCTCCAACCAACTGAGCCATTCGGGAGCTTGGCGGCAGCTCAGCTCAAGGTGCTGTGTTCAATCTTAGTTGCAGGGGGCGGAGCCCATCATCCCTTGCGGGACTCAAGAAGTTGAACCTGCAACCTTGTGGTTGAGAGCCCACTGGCCCATGTGGGAATCTAACCGACCTTTGGAGTTAGGAGCATGGAGCTCTAACCGCCTGAGCCACAGGGCCAGCCCTGAAACGAAATTTTTAATTATCTAGATCGGTAGTTCCCAGACTAGCAACATCAGTGTCACTTGAGAAGTTGTTAATATGCCAGTTCTCAGGCCCCAACCTGAGATCCAGCTCTGGTGAATCAGAAACTGAGAATAGGGCCCAGTAATTGGTGTTTTAAGCCCTCCAGGATGTTTTGCTGATGCTAAGAACCACTGATTGAGACTTGAGTTTCTCAAGCTTGTCACTCATTGGACTCACTGACAGGGCTCTAACTCAATTGCTGCTTGGGCCCCAGACTCAGGGATTGTGGTTTAATTGGTATAGGTGTGGCCTTGGCTTCAGAACTTTTTAAGATCACAGGTGATCTAAAATGCAGACAAGTTCAGAAACCACTAAGTCAAATGAGGTTAGTTTTTCTCCTATACCAGTAGAAGGGCAGTTATAAAGGAGTCCAGAGAGTAAGGCATTTGTTTTTCCTCCCCACAACAGACACAGGGTGGGTAAATTTGTAACCTCCTCACTTATCATATGTCTTTCATTTACTGTTCTCTCCAATTTGGTGCTTCCCCTTTCCGTCAAAGGTTATTCTATCCTCCTCCCACCATGCGTATTGTCTTTGGATGTTTCTTAAATAGAGGTTGTACTTCCTGGGCTGTCTTCTGGTGAGGCTGTCATGGAAAAGGCTGTGTGAGCAAAGAGGGGAGGTCTCCTGTGAAGGAGGTGGGCTCCCTCCAGGTTACCAATTATTTGGGGAGGGTCTTCAGAGAGGGTACCCAAACTTGGAAGGAGGGGCTCCAGCCAGAGGAAAGACAAGCTCTGGTCACTCTTTGGGCTTCTCCCTCTTTGGGCAGAACAGGGATTTAAACTAAATTAAACCTCAGTGTGTCTGGACAGCGATCCGCCCCTTACTGATGAGTTGGGGCAGTAATCAGGGACATCTTTAAGGAGACTGTGAAGCTTGAGACCAGGACCTGGGCACCGAGGGTTACCTATATCCTTGGAATCCCCTTGTGTTGCTCACCTCGGAGGAACTGGACATAATTCTATTATCTTCCTTTCTCTACATTCCTCAATCCATCTGATTAGCAAGAGATAAAAGACTGGATGATTCTCACAGAACTGGATTTGCACATTTTCAAAAATTGCAAATTGTGGGACATGCAAAGTTGGAACACAGGGAGAAAGCGTGGATATGAGGCATGTGTGGGGTGGGGAAGGGTCAGAGATTTGATAGCTAGACATTTTTTGTTCCCTTTAAAATACTCCAGAAACTTGGAAGATGGCAGCAGCATAGGAGGAGGCTGAATTCACCCCTCCCAGGAACACACTAAAATATACACCTGTATATAGAGCAATTACTCCTGAGAGACAACTGCAGACTGATTGAACAGATTCTGAACAACAAATGAGAAGAAGAGACAGAATAGAGAAGCCTGGGAAACTGGGAGTTCTCCCATATCAGAGGTGCTAGTGAACAACATTGTTTAATCCATTTTCACCTTGATGGGGCAGGCAGGAGCTCTATCTGATGCTCTGAATTACCTGCAAGATTGTCATACTGTGTTCCGAGCTCCACTGCCTAGAGTCCATTTCAGCTCTGAACAATGGGACCAAACATGATCAACAGGCATTTCTACACACACCTGGCCTCCCTGCACAGAGTCACTCCAGCCCAACATGCCAGCACCCCAGATGCCATACGTGCTCACCTGGCTCCAACTGGCCTGTCCAAGCTACCCATTGCACATAGCTTACACAGACATTGTTTCTACACAAGACTACATTCTGTACAACAAATGAGAAAAAGACTGGGGAGCAGTGGGAGCTCTCTGTGAACCACAGGAATTCTCCAGGGTTGGAGGTGCTGGTGAGTGCCACTGTTTATAGCCCCCTTCAGCTTGACAGGGTGGGTGAAAACTCATCCAGGTACTCTGGCCTACCTGCAAAGTTGTCACAGTGCATTTCCAGATACATTGCTTGAGCCCATTTCAGCTCTGAACAAAGGGGGCAAGCAGGATCAACAGGGCATTTACCACACACAACTTGTCTTGCTGCCCAGACCTGCTTCAGCTTAGTAGGCCAGAGCCCCACATGCCATAGGCACCTGCTTGGCTCAAACTGGCCTGCCAAAACGACCCAGCACCCACAGCCTACACAGAGGTTGCTTCTAAACAAGGCAAAATTTTCAAGCATTGGAGAGATAGCTATTTTGTCTAACTCACATAAACAAGCATAGAGAGTCAAACAGATGAAAAGATAGAAGGATATATCTAAAATGAAGGAAACAATTCCCGAATAAAATGGAAATAAGTAATTTGCCTGAGAAAGAATTCAAAGAAACAGTAACAAGGATGCTCACCAAACCCGAGAGTGAAATAGAGGAACTTAAGGAGAACTTCAATGAGGAGTTAAATAGTTTAATAAGGAACCAAGTAGAGCTGAAGAATACAATAGCTGAAATGAAAAGTATGCTAGAAGGAGTCAATAGCAGATTAGCTAATACAGAAGAACAGATCAGTGATCTGGAAGACAGACTAGTGGAAATCAACCAATCAGAACAGCAAAAGGAAAAATGAATTTAAAAAATGAGGCTAAGAGTGACGTCATACGAATGGCGGCAGTGGGACGCACTTTTTGAGTTCTCCTCCGGATCTTATCACAAACGGGACATATAAACCATCAAAGGACTCTCTGCTCATCACGCAAAACAGCTAAGAGACTCGTGCAAGGAGTATTTGCAGGCGGGCAAATTGGGTGAGCAGGGGAAGAGGGAAGGGAGCAGAGTGGAGACGTGGCCCACATCTGTAGCTGTGGAAACGTGGCCTGCATCTGCAGCTGCAGAGATGCAGGGGATCCCAGGACGGAACAGAGAACACAAAAGCCAGGAGGTAGGCTCTTTCACTGCATCCCACAGCTGATCTCTCCCGCCTAGAGGGCAGCATATCCAGCATTTGAGGCAATAATCTCAGCTGATACCTCCAGTTGGGCCCTAGGTCAGAAGGTCAGACAAAGGACACAAACTCCATACCTGGGCCCCTCCCCCCCACTCTTCCAATCCTACTCCCGCCCTTTCAGAGACTTAAACTGGTCCCTGAAACTGAGGAGTAGTGTCAGATTACAGAGGAGCCTTAGTGCTCAGGCTCTGTGAAGACTGGCGGGCAGCTCTGACCCAGGGAAGAGGCTGGGAAGAGTGAGATTTTTGCTGGGCTAGGAGAGAAGAGACTCCTCCACCACCAGCCCCCACCCTTTATGGCCTGCCTAGGGTGGGGCAATTACAACTGTAGAGGAACTCCCAGGGATCAGCAGTAAGCGTCAGACACACCTCCCAGCTTTCAGCAGCTCAGAAATCTCCCGCCCGCCACACACACACACATACACACACACACACACACACACACACACACACACGCACACACGGAAGAATTGCCCTAAGACTCAGGAGAACTGGACATAGGGCTGGTGGTGCTACTCTCAGTGTGCATATGTGTAGGCAAGGGCAGAAACTGCACTGAATTTGTAAAAACTACCATCCAGACCTCTCAGCCCCCACACATCTAAATCTGCAGTCCCAATGTCATTCTGGGCACGGGATGACCGGCTCTGCCTGCACAATACGCAGGGGACTCTTTGGTACAGCAGAGGGCAACCTGGAGATTACTTGATGGGCTAAAGCCAAGACTGGCACTGCTGTTTGTTTTATTTTGTTATGTCTTTATATCTTTGATATCTTTGCCTGTGTTGAGTGGGGATTGTCGGTTGTTTTTACGTGTGAACGTATTTGATTTTTTCTTTGTTGTTGTTGTTGTTGTTGTTGTGCTTGTTGATTTGCTTTGTTCTGAAATTGCCCTACCAAGGCCCAGCTTAAGAGGCACAAAATTCAAAACATCCAGAGGCCAACTCCAGACCAAACCAGACCACTACTGGGTTTGGCCTACAAGTGACACACCCAGAGGGAATTCTCTACAGGCACAAGAGCCCATAGAGGCCAAACCATATTTAAGTGGTCAACCCTCACGCAGCAGAACGCCCTGCGGTGGGCAGAGCCAAGTCTCACAACGAGTCAGCCTAAGAGTTAACCCCACCTACTCACAAGCAAAAAGCAATTAAAGATCTTCTTGAACAGACAATATACACAACACAAGAGTCACCTTTGGAGCACACACAGAGGAGAAGAACGAAGTAGTGCAAGTCAAATATAAAGGACACATACTACATAAGATAACCTAGCAAGAACTAAGAACTCTAGGGGATCTACCTAATACATCAAAGCAAACACAGAGAGTCAGCCAGAATAGGGAAACAAAGAAACATGTCCCAAATAAAAGAACAGAAGAAACCTCCAGAAGTGGAACCAAATGAAGCAGAGGTAACCAACCTTTCAGAGACAGAGTTCAGAACACTGATGATAAGAATGTTTAAGGAGCTCAGAGAAGACATAAAGAAGGATGTAGAAATCATAACGAACAACCAGTTAGAACTAAAGAACACAATTACTGAAATTAAGAACTCACTTGAAGGAATTACCAGCAGGTTAGATGAAGCAGAGGATCGAATCAGCGACTTAGAAGACAAGGTAGCAGAGATCACCCAAACGGAACAACAGAAAGAAAAAAGAATAAAAAACAATGAGGATGGCTTAAGAGACCTCTGGGATAACATCAAGCGCAACAACATGCACATCATAGGAATAGCAGAAGGTGAAGAGAGGAAGCAAGGGATTGAGAACATATTTGAAGTAATAATGTCCAAAAACTTCCCCAACCTGATGAAGGAAACCAACATACAAGCCCAGGAAGTGCAGAGTTCCAACCAGGATAAACCCAAACAGGTCCACACCAAGACACATTATAGTTAAAATGGCAAAGGTTAAAGACAAAGAGAGAATCCTAAAAGCAGCAAGAGAAAAACAGAGGGTTACATACAAGGAAAATCCCATTAGACTATCAAATGACTTTTCTACAGAAACATTGCAGGCCGGGAGAGAGTGGCAGGAGATACTCAAAGTGATGGAAAACAAAGGCCTACAATCTAGATTGCTTTATCCAGCAAGGCTAACATTTAAAATTGAAGGAGAGACAAAGAGCTTCCCAGAAAAGAATAAGCTAAAAAAATTTATTATCACCAAGCCAGCATTGCAAGAAATATTAAAAGGACTCTGTAAACAGAAGATGAAAACAATTTAACTACAAATTTAAAAATGGCAATAACTATGTACCTATTAATAATCACTTTAAATGTAAATGGATTAAATGCTCCAATCAAGAGACATAGGATAAGGAAACAGGACCCTTGTATAAGCTTTATACAAGAGACTCACCTCAGGTCAAAAGACACACACAGGCTGAAAGTGAAGGATTGGAGTAAGATATGTCATGCAAATGGAAATGAGAAAAAGCTGGAGTTGCAATACTTATATCGGACAAAATAGACTTTAAAATGAAGAACACATTAAAAGACAAAGACGGGCACTATATAATAAAAAAGGGATCAATCCGACAAGCGGACATAACCCTAGTAAACATCTATGCACCCAACATAGGAGCACCTAAATATATAAAACAGATATTGACTGACATAAAGACAGAGATCAACAGTAACACTATCATAGTAGGGGACTTCAACACACCTCTGACAACAAGGGACAGGTCTTCCAGGCAGAAAATCAATATGGAAAGAACAGCTTTAAATGATACATTGGACCACTTGGATTTAATTGATGTTTTCAGAGCATTTCACCCCAATGCTGCAAAATACACGTTTTTCTCAAGCACATATGGAACATATTCCAAGATAGACCATATGTTAGGCCACAAAAAAAGTCTTGATAAATTAAAAAAAATTGAAATCATACCAATTGTCTTCTCTGACCACAGTGCTATGAAATTAGAAATGAACTACAGGAAAAAAATGGGAAGATACACCAATTCATGGAGGCTGAATAACATGTTACTAAATAATGAATGGGTCAAGAAGGAGATCCAGGAATAAATCTAAAGATATCTCGAGACAAACGAAAATGAAAACACAACGATCCAAAATCTATGGGATGCCGCGAAAGCAGTCCTAAGAGGGAAATTCATAGCTTTGCAGGCCTACCTAAAGAAACAAGAAACATCACTAATCAACAGTTTATCTTCACACTTAAGGGATCTGGAAAAAGAACAGCAAAATAAGCCCAAAAGGAGTACAAGGAGATAATAAAGATCAGAGCAGAAATAAATGAAATAGAAACCAGAACAACAATACAAAAGATCAGTGAATCCAGGAGTTGGTTCTCAGAGAAGATAAACAAAATTGACAAACCTTTAGCCAGACTGATTAAAAAAAAGAGAGAGAGGACACAAATTAATAAAATCAGAAATGAAAGAGGAGAAGTGACAACAGACACTGCAGAAATACAAAAAATTTTAAGAAATTATTATGAGCAATTATATGCCAACAAATTTGACAATCTGGAAGAAATGTACAATTTTCTAGAGGGTTACAACCTTCCAAGGCTAACTCAAGAAGAAACAGAAAACCTGAATAGACTAATTACCAGCAGGGAAATTTAATCAGTAATCAATAATCTCCAAACAAACAGAAGCCCTGGACCAGATGGCTTTATAGGTGAATTTTACAAAACGTTCAAAAAAGAATTATCACCAATTCTCCTCAAGCTCTTCCAAAAAATCCAGAAGGAGGGAAGACTCCCAAACACTTTTTACGAAGCCACTATCACCCTGATCCCAAAATCAGACAAAGACACCACAAAAAAAGAAAACTACAGGCCGATGTCTCTAATGAACATAGATGCAAAAATCCTCAACAAAATATTAGCGAACAGAATTCAGCAATACATTAAAAAGATCATACACCATGATCAAGTGGGATTCATCCCTGGTGTGCAAGGGTGGTTTGCATCCGAAAATCAATTAATGTGATACATCACATTAACAAAATGAAAAATAAAAATCACATGATCATATCAATAGATGCAGAAAAAGCATTTGATAAAATCCAACAGCCACTTATGATAAAAACCCTTAAGAAAGTGGGAATAGAGGGATCATATCTCAACATAATAAAGGCCATATATGACAAACCCACAGCTAACATCATACTCAATGGGGAAAAGCTAAAACCATTCCCCCTAAGATCAGGAACAAGGCAAGTTTGCCCACTATCTCCGCTTCTATTCAACACAGTGCTGGAAGTTCTAGCCACAGCAATCAGACAAGAAAAAGAGATAAAAGGCATCCAAATTGGTAAGGAGGAAGTAAAATTATCATTATATGCAGATGATATGATACTATATATAGAGAACCCTAAAAACTCCACCAAGAAGCTATTAGAGCTGATAGATGAATTTAGTAAAGTAGCAGGATACAAAATTAATATTCAGAAATCAGTTGCATTTGTATATACCAATAATAAAACATCAGAAGGAGAAATTAAAAAAGCAATCCCATTTACAATCTCTCCAAAGACTATAAAATACCTGGGAATAAATTTAACCAAAGAAGTAAAAGATCTGTACTCAGAAAATTATAAGACACTGAAGAAAGGAATGAAGGAAGATATAAATAGATGGAAACACATATCATGTTCATGGATAGGAAGAATTAATATAGTTAAAATGTCCATACTGCCTAAGGCAATATACATATTCAACGCAATTCCTATCAAACTACCAACGACGTTTTTCACAGAAATAGAACATATAATCCTAAAATTTATATGGGACCATAAAGACCCCAGATAGCCTCAGCAATCTTGAGAAATAAGAACAAAGTGGGAGGTATAACGATACCTGACTTCAAATTATACTACAAGGCTACAGTAATCAAAACAGCATGGTACTGGCATAAAAACAGACACATAGATCAATGGAACAGAATAGAGAGTCCAGAAATAAATCTATGCCTATATGGCCTTTTAATCTATGACAATGGAAGCAAAAATGTACGGTGGGGTAAAGACAGTCTATTCAATAAATGGTGCTGGGAAACCTGGACAGACACGTGCAAAAAAATGAAGCTGGACTACCTCTTTACACCATACACAAAAACAAATTCAAAATGGCTTAAAGACTTAAATGCAAGATCTGAAACCATAAAATACCTAGAAGAAAATATAGGAAGAAACTTCACAGACATTACCTGGAGTAAGATTTATACTGATATATCTCCTCGCGCGAGGGAAGTCAGAGAAAAAACAAACATGTGGAATTATATCAAACGAAAAAGTTTTTTCACAGCAAAGGAAACCATCAATAAAACAAAAAGGGATCCTACTGAATGGGAAAAGATATTTGCCAATGATAAGGGATTAATATCACAAATCTATAAAAAACTCACTCAACTCAACTTCAAAAATACAAACGACCCAATTAAAAAATGGGCAGAGGACTTGAAGAAACATTTTTCTAAAAAGGACATAAGGATGGCAAACAGACATATGAAGAAATGCTCAACCTCACTAACCATCAGAGAAATGCAAATAAAAACCACAATGAGATACCACCTCACCCCAGTCAAAATGGCTATCATCAATAAATCAACAAACAACAAGTGCTGGCGCAGATGTGGAGAAAAGGGAACGCTTGTGCACTATTGGTGGGATTTCAGATTGGTGCAGCCACTATGGAAAACAGTATGGAGGTATCTCAAAAACCTGAAAATGGAACTACCCTATGATCCAGTAATTCCACTCCTAGGTATCTATCCGGAGAAATCCAAAACTCCAATTCAAAAATAATTTATGCACGGCTATGTTTATTGCAGCACTATACACAATACCTAAGACATGGAAACAACCGAAATGCCCATCGGTAGATGACTGGATTAAGAAACTGTGGTACATTTATACAATGGAGTATTACGCAGCCATAAAGAAGAAAGAAATCTTACCATTTGCAACAACATGGATGGACCTAGAGAACATTATGTTAAGTGAAATAAGTCAGACAGAGAAAGATAAGTACCATATGATCCTACTTATATGCGGAACCTAAAGAAAAGAATAAGTGAATGAACTAATCAGAAACAGTTTTGGAGACAAAGAGGAAAAACTGAGGGTTGCTAGATGGGCGGGGGGGTTGGGGGTAAGGGGGAAGGTGAGGGAATTAGAAAACAATCAGTAACCACAAGATGGCCACGGGGTTTGAAAATTAATCTGGGGAATGCAATTTAGTGGTTACCAGAGGGTAAGGGGGTTGGGGGGTGGGAGATGAGGGTAAGGGGGATCAAATATGTGGTGATGGAAGGAGAACTGACTCTGGATGGTGAACACATAATGTAATTTATAGATGATGTGATACAGAATTGCACACCTGAAATCTATGTAATTTTACTAACAATTGTCACCCCAATAAATTTAAAAAATAAATTAATTAATTAAAAAAATGGGGAAAAAATGAAAAAAAATAAACATAGTTTGTTCCAAAAAAAAAAAAAAAAATAGACCGAGTAAGCAGATTGCCCTTCATAATGTGGGTGGGCCTCATCAAATCAGTTGAAGTACTTAAGAGCAGACTTAGGTTTCCTAAAGAGAAAGGAATTCTCTTCCAGACTGTAACACAGAGACCTTTTCTGAGTTTCCAGCCTGTTGCCCTATGGAAATCAGTTCCAAGACTGCAGCCTTAACCCTTATCTGAATTTACTGGCCTACCCTAGAAACTTTAGACTTGCCAGTCCTACCACTATCCTGTGAGCCAGTTCCTTAAAATAAATCTGTTTTTCTCTATGCAAAAAAAAAAAAAAAAAAAAAAAAAAAAATGAGGCTAGTTTAGGAGACCTCTATGACAAGGACAACATCAAGCACATTCTCATTATAGGCATCCCAGAAGGAGAAGACAGAGTGAAAGCAAGAAAAACTTTATTTGAAGAAATAATGACTGAATACTTTCTTAACCAGGTCCAGGAAGCACAGAGAGTTCCAAACGATGAATGCAAACAGACCCACACCAAGACATACTGCAATTAAAAATGGCAAACGTTAAAGATAAAGAGACAATTTTGAAGACAGCAAGGAGAAAACAATTAGTTACCTACAAAGGAAACCCCATAAGACTACCAGCTGATTTCTCAGCAGCAACTTTACAGGCCATAAGGGAGTGGCAAGACATCTTTAAAGTGCTGAAAGAAATGAACCTACAACTGAGAATAATTTACCTGGCAAGGTTATCATTCATAATTGAAGAAACCATAATGAGTTTCCCAGGAAATCAAAAACTAAAGGAGCTCATCACCATTAAATCAGATTTATAAGAAATGTTAAAGAGTATTTTTTAAGCAGTAAAGAAAAGGCCATTTTCCTTTCCTTTAGGTAAAGGAAAAAAACACAAAAATAAAATATGAGATAGGAAAAAAATTACAGGGAAGCCAAATACAGAGGGTGCCAAATATATATATATATATATATATATATATATATATATATATATACATTTTAAGAAATGTATATATATATATACATTTTAAGAAATGTATATATATATATATACATTTTAAGAAATGTATATATATATATATATACATTTTAAGAAATGTATATATATATATATACATTTTAAGAAAGGAAAAAAGTGTATTAAAATTGTAATACTCAATGTATACTAATAACAAAAGATGAACACAAGTCACATTTGACTTCTGCAATTAGAAAAAGTGCTCAAAGTGGTTACCATCAGCATAATTTTAATACAGGATTTTGTACCTGCACTACAAGAAATACTAAAGGAGGCTATTTGACCACCAGCAACATGGACAATTGTGGCAACCAAAACATCAAAAGGGGGAGAGTAAAGGCCTCAACCGGAATACGGGAATGGAGAAAGTAAGCATGCTAAGAATATGGAATACTCTAAATATGAAACTTTCTTTTACATAAACTTAAGGGTAACCACTCAAAAAAAAATCCAGAACTGAAATATGTACTGTAATAGAAGAAGAAACAGGGAAACATCATAGAATACCACCACAGAGAAACAACAGACAACAACACATAGCAAAGAAACAATAAAGACACAGTCTTACCAGAAAACTAAAGATAGAATGACAGGAAATCCTCACATATCAGTAATCACCCTAAATGTAAATGGACTGAACTCACCAATAAAAAGGCACAGAGTAGAAGATTGGATCAAAAAACTAAACCCAACCATATGCTGCCTCCAAGAGACACATCTCAGCTACAAGTACAAGCATAGACTCAAAGTGAAAGGGTGGAAATTGAAACTCCAACCAAATGGTATCCAGAGAAAATCAGGGGTAGCCATAATGATATCAGATGAAACAGACTTCAGGGTGAAAAAGATAATAAGAGACAAAGATGGACATTTCATAATGGTAAAGGGACTATACAAGAAGAAGACGACATAACAGTCATCAACATTTATGCCCCCAATCAGGGAGCACCGAAATATACCAAGCAACTACTAACAGAATTAAAGGGAGAAATTGACCAAAACACAATTATACTAGGGGACCTAAATACATCATTGACAGCTATGGATAGATCATCCAAACAGAAAATAAAAAACGAAATAGCAGCCCTACATGTCACACTAGATGAAATGGACATAATTGACATATATAGAGCATTTCATCCTAAAACATCAGACTTTACATTTTATTCTAGTGTACATGGAACATATTCAAGGATAGACCATATATTGGGACATAAAACTAGCAAAACTCAGCAAAAGTAAGAAGATTGAAATCATACCAAGCATATTCTCTGATCACAAGGTTTTGATATTGGATTTGAACTGTAAAAAAAAAAAAAAAGGCAGGAAAAACCGCAAATACATGGAGATTAAACAAAATACTTTTAAAACTTTTAAAGAATGACTGGGTCAAAAAAGAAATTAGAGGAGAGATCAAAAGATACATAGAAACAAATGAGAAGGAAAATGCATCCTACCAAAATTTTTGAGATGCAGCGAAAGCACTTTTAAGAGGGAAATTTATATCATTACAGGCCTATGTCAAGAAACAAGAAAAATCCCAAATAAATAACCCTACGTTATGCTTTAAAGAACTAGAAAAAGCAGAACAAATGAAACCTAAGGTCAGCAGAAGAAAGGAAATAATAAAATTCAGAGCTGAACTAAATGAAATAGAGAAAAGAAGACAACAGAAATAATTAATGTGACAAAGAGCTGTTTCTTCATACACTTGGCTAGGCTCACTAAGATAAAAAGAGAGAAGGCACTAATTAACAAAATCAGAAATGAAAAAGGGGAAGTTATCACGGACACCACAGAAATATAAAGGATCATCCAAGAATACTATGAAGGAGTATATGCCACCAAATTCAATAACGTAGAAAAAATGGACAAGTTCTTAGAAACATATAGCCTTCGTAGGCTGAACCATGAAGAACTGGAAAATCTAAACAGACTGATCACCAGTAAGGAAATTGAATCAGTCATCCAAAACCTTCCAAAAAGCAAAAGTCCGGGACCAGATGGCTTCACTAGTGAATTCTACCAAACCTTCGAAAAGGATCTAATACCAATCGTGCTCAAACTCTTCCAAAAAATTGAAGAAGAGACAGTACTCCCTAACTCATTTTATGAGGCCAACATTACCCTGATAACAAAACCTGGCAAGGACAGCACAAAAAAGAGAACAATAGACCAATATCTCTGATGAATAGAGATGCAAAAGTCCTAAACAAAATTCTAGCAAATCGAATGCAACAATGCATTAAAAAGATTATTCATCACGACCAAGTGGGGTTCATCCCAGGGGAACAAGGATGGTTCAATATCTTCAAATCCATCAATGTGATACATCACATAAACAAAATAAAGGACAAAAATCATATGATTATATCAATTGATGCAGAAAAAACATTTGAAAAGATACAACATCCATTTATGATTAAAACACTTAATAAAATAGGTATAGAAGGAAAATTACTTAACATAATAAAGGCCCTATATGACAAGCCCTCAGCTAATCTCATAATTAATGGTGAAAAACTGAAGCCCTTTGCTCTGCGTTCGGGAACACGACATGGCTGTCCCCTATCACCTCTGCTTTTCATCATAGTGTTGGAAGTCCTTGCCAGAGCAATCAGGCAAGAGAAAGAAATAAAAGGCATCCAAATTGGGAATGAAGAAGTTAAACTGTCACTCTCTGCAGATGACATGATGGTATATATAGAAAACCCTAAAGACTCCATCAAAAAGCTATTAGAAACAATCAACGAATACAGTAAAGTTGCCAGCTACAAAACAACTTACAAAAGTCCATTGCATTCTTATATACTAACAATGAAATCTCAGAAAAAGTAATAAAAAAACAAAACAAAACAAAAAACAATTCCTTTCACAATTGCAGCAAAAAGGATAAAAAACTTAGGAATAAACTTAACCAAGGATGTGAAAGACCTATATGCTGAAAACTACAAGTCATTTTTCAAAGAAATTGAAGAAGACACAAAGTAATGGAAAAACATTCCGAGCTCATGGATTGGAAGAATCAACATATTTAAAATGGCCATATTACCCAAAGCAATATACAGATTCAATGCCATCCCCATCAAAATCCCAATGGCATTTTTAAAGAAATAGAACAAAAAATCATCAGATTTGTTTGGAATCACAAAAGACCCGGAATAGCCAAAGCCATCCTAAGAAAATAGAACAATGCTGGAGGTATCACACTCCCTGACTTTAGCTTGTACTACAGGGCAACAATAATCAAAACAGCATGGTATTGGCAGAAAAACAGACACGTAGACCAATGGAATAGAATTGAGAACTCAGAAATAAAACCACATAACTAAGAACAGAAAATTTTTGACAAAGAAGCAAAACACATACAATGGAGAAAAGACAACCACTTCAATAAATGGTGCTGGGAGAATTGGAAAGCCACGTACAAAAGAATGAAACTGGACTGCTGTTTGTCACCATGTACCAAAATTAATTCAAAATGGATCAAAGACTTAAGCATAAGCCCGAAACCATAAACTGCATAGAAGAAAACATAGGTACTACACTTATGGACCTTGAGTTCAAAGAGCATTTTATGAATTTGACTCCAAAGGCAAGGGAAGTAAAAGCTAAAATAAATGAATGGGACTATATCAAACTTAAAAGCTTCTGCACAGCAAAAGAAACCATCAACAAAATAAAGAGGCAACGAACTGAATGGGAGATGATTTTTACAAACAGTGCCTCTGATCAGGGGCTAATATCCAAAATATACAGGGAACTCATGCAACTCAACAACAAAACAAACAAACAACCTGATTGAAAAATGGACAGATGACCTGAAGAGACATTTCTCCAAAGAGGACGTACAAATGGCAAATAGACACATGAAAAAATGCTCAACATCACTAATCACCAGAGAAATGCAAATTAAAATCAAATGAGATATCACCTCACCCCAGTTAGAATGGCTATCATCAACAACACAAATAGTCACAAGTGTTGGACAGGCTGTGGAGAAAAAGGAACCCTCATACACTCTTGGTGGGAATGCAGATTGGTGCAGCCGCTATGGAAGGCAGTGCGGAGATTCCTCAAAAAATTACAAGTAGTATTACCATATGACCCAGCAATCCCTCTCCTGGGTATCTACCCACAAAATCTGAAAACATTTATCCATAAAGACACGTATGCTCCAATGTTCATTGCAGCTTTATTTATGATGACCAAGACATGGAAACAACCAAAATGTCCTTCGATAGATGAATGGATAAAGAAGTTGTGGTATATACACACAACGGAATACTATTCGGCGGTAAGAAAAGATGAAATAAGACCATTTGTGACAACATGGATGGATCTTGAGATTATAATACTAAGCGAAATAAGTCAGACAGAAAAAGCAGAGAACCATATGATTTCACTGATATGTGGTATATAAACCAAAAACAACAAAAGAACAAGACAAACAAATGAGAAACAAAAACTTATAGACACAGACAATAGTTTAGTGGTTACCAGAGGTAAGTGGGGAAGTGGGTGCTAGATGAGGGTAAAGGGGATCAAATATGTGATGATGGAAGGAGAAATGACTCTGGGTGGTAAATAAACAATGGAATTTATAGATGATGTAATATAGAATTGTACACCTGAAAATATGTAACTTTACTAACAATTATCATCCCAATAAACTTTAGTAAAAAAAAGGAAATAATTACAATCAGAGGAGAAATAAATGAACTAAAAAATTTTTTTAAATAGATAAGCTTAATGAAACTAAGAGCTGGTTGTTTGAAAAGATAGATAAAATTGTCAGGCCTTTGCCACAGTATCAAAAACAAAAAATAGAGAGAGCTCAAATAAATACAATCATATATGAAAGAGATGTTACAATTGACACCACAAAAAAGCAGAGTAAAGCATACTGTGAAAAATTACATGCCAACAAATTTGACAATCTAGAAGAAATGGATAAATTTCTAGAAACGTATAATCTTCCAAGACTGAAACCCAGAAGCAATGGAAAATCTGAACAGACTTATTAGTAACAATGAAATTGAAGAATTGAAGCAGTAATTAAAAAACTCCCCCCCAAAAATAAAAGTCAAGGACCAGACAATTTCACAGGTGAATTCTTCCAAACATTTATAGAAGAATTAATACCTGTCCTTAAACTATTTTAAAATCTCTTCCAAACTCATTCTATGAAGCCATCATTATTCTGATACCAAAACTAGATGAAGACATTGCACAAAAAGTTAAATAGGGACCAATATCCTTGATCAATATAAATACAAAAATTCTCAAAAGATTAACAAATCGATTCAACAATACTTTAAAATCATTATTCACCATGACCAAGTGGGATTTATTCCAGGGCTGCAAAGATGGTTCAAAATCTGTAAATCAACAAATGTAATTTTAACAAAACAAAGGATAAAAACCATAATCATATCAATAGAAGCATAAAAAGCACTTGAGAAAATCCAGAATCCATTTATGATAAAAACTCTCAACAGAGTGGGTATAGAAGAAACATACCTTAACATAATAAAGACCATATATGACAAACCCACAGCTGTTATCAGACTCAAAGAGGAAAAGCTGAAAGCTTTTCCTCTAAGATCAGGAACAAGACAAGAAAGTCCACTTCTATTCAACATAGTATGAGAATCAGATGGCAATCAGACAAGGAAAAGAAATAAAAGGCATTAAGATTGGGAAAGAAGAAGTAAAACTCTCACTATTTGCAGATGACATGTGACTATATATAGAAAACCCTAATGATACAGCACACACACAAAAAAAAACTATTAGAACTAATAAATGAATTTAATGAAGTTGCAGGATACCAAATCAATATACAGAAATCTGTTGCACTCCTATACACCAATAACAAATGATCAGAAGGAGAAATTAAGAAAACAATCCTATTTAAAATTGCATCTAAAAGCATGAAATACCTAGGAATAAATTTAACCAAAGAGATAAGACCTGTACTATGAAAACTATAAGACATTAAAAAAGAAATTGAAGAGGATACAAATAAATGCTCATGGATTGTGAGGAAAATATTGTTGCAATGTCCTTACTACCCAAGGCAATCTGTAGATTCAATGCAATCCCTATCAAAATGTGGATGGCATTTTTCACAGAACTAGAACAAATAATCCTAAAGTTTATACGGAATGCAAAAGACCCTGAGTAGCCAATGAAACTTGAGAAAGAACAAACTATGGGGTAGATATACACTACAAAGCTACAATAACCAAAACAGTATGGAACTATCATAAAAATGGACATATAGATTAGTGGAATAGAATAGAAAGCTCAGAAACAAATCCCTATTTATACAGTCAATTAATCTATGACAAAGGAGTCAAGAATATACAGTGGGGTAAAGACAGTCTCTTCAATAAGTGGTATTGGGAAAACTGGACAGATACATGCAAAACATTGAAATTGGAACACTTTCTTATACCATTTACAAAAATGGACTCAAAATAGGTTAATAACTTCAATGTAAGTCCTGAAACCATAAAACTCATAAAGAAACATAGGGAGTAAATTCTCTGATATTGGTTTTTGAAATATCTTTTTGAATACGTGTATGTCTCCTCAGACAAGGGCATCAAAAGAAAAAATAAACAGGGCTATATCAAGCTGAAAATGCTTTGCATAGTAATAGAAACAATCAACAAAATGGAAAGACAAACTACTGAATGGGAGAAGATATTTGCAAATGATACATCTGATAAGGGGTTAATTTTCAAAATATATAAGGAACTCATACAAGTTAACACCAAAAAAAACCAAACAATCCAATTAAAAAATGGTGAGAAGACCTAATAGACACAAGAAGACATACATATGGCCAATAGACATGTGAAAAGATGCTCAACGTCACTAATCATCAGCAAAATGCAAATTGAAACCTCAATAAGATGTCATTTCACACCTGTCAGAATGGCTATCATCAAAAAAATCAATAAGTAACAAGTGATGTGGAGAAAAGGGAACCCTCATATGCTGCTGGTGGGATTATAAATTGGTGCAGCCACTATAGAAAACAGTATGGACATTCCTCAAAAAATTAAAAATAGAGCTGCCACATGACCCAGGAATTCCACTTCTGGGTATTTATCTGAAGAAAACAAAAACACTACTTCAAAAAGATATATGCATTTCTATTCTTTGCAGCATTATTTGCAATAGTTAAGATATGGAAGCAACCTAGATGTCCATCAATAGATGAATAAATAAATAGAATGTGGTATATATAAAATGGAATATTACTGCACAATAAAAAATAATGAAATCTTGCCATTTATGACTACATGGATGGTCCTAGAGTGTGTCATGCTAAGAGAAATAAGTCAGAGACAGAGACAGAGAAAGACAAATACAGTTATGATTTTATTCATATGTGGAATCTTAAAAAACAAAACAAATTAATAAACAAAACAAAAACAGACCCATAGATATAGAGAACATGCCAAATGAGAGGGTGGTTAGGGGTATGGGTGAAAAAAACAAGGACAGATGGTTTAACTGGATTTTTAAATAAATTGAAGCAACTGGTAGGTGTTTGGGTATAAAATAAAATACTCCAAAAATGGCCATCTATATAAGTGTGACTTGAAACAATTACTTAATGGATACTTTCAGCAACCATTGAACTCTGGGAGTACAGACATATTGAAGAGGTGGCACTGGCCCTTGAGAGCCTTCAGTTCTAGTGCATAAGACAGCACAGATAGCTGCAATTCACTTGGCTGCAGCTTTAGCTGTGGTATGTGTGTGTGTGTGTGGGGGGGGTGTTTCTGGTGTGTGTGGGGTGTGTTGGGGTGTGTGTGTGTGTGTGTGGGGTGTGTGTGTTTGTGGTGTGTGTGTGGTGTATGTGTGTGGTGTGTGTGTATATGTGGTGTGTGTGGTGTATGTGTGTGTGTGGTGTGTTTGTGTGTGGTATGTGGGGTTTGTGTGTGTGTGTGTAATTTGAATGGAATCTTCATGTGTATGGCTATGAAGCCAAAATCCTCTTCAGGGACAGTAATGGTAATGGGACAAGCTGTTCCATTGGGAATAAAGAAGTTAACAAAGAAGCTGTTCTGTGACATCTGTGACATAAACTAAAATATATTTCTGCTTATGAAAATAACCTTCTGGATATGCAGTATTAAGACCTGGGGTATTAAGCAGTTCTGTATGGAGTTCTGTAGCTGAGACCCTGTGGGCAAGGGGAGGACATAAAATGTTTGGTTCACTTTGTGCCATAGAGAACTGGGGAAAGAGCAGAATAGTAATAGGTCCTAGCCTATGCTTGATGTTTTTGACAACTGAAGAGGTTATAATAATATAGCTGCATTATCTGCCCAGAGGCTTAGGACAAAATTCCACCTGAGGGAGGTGTTGGGATCCCCTGAAACAAATGGGATTTCCCTCCATAGGACATCCTGGGAAGAGGTGATCCCAGGTGTGGGGAGAGCTTCTGGGGTGGGACATGCCTGTCCCCTGATGCTGCCTTCTCCTCTCATGGTCAGTGTGCCATGGGCCCAGCTCACGCCCACCAGCTCTCTGCTCTCAGAGGAGTGACACCTGATTGGGTCCATCACAGCTGAAGGGGCAGTTCCAGGTCTTGCCTCACTATTGGAGGTCTACTTGGCTGTAGATATAAGCCACATTCTTCAAGGTCAGCTTTATTGGTAAGAAAAGATATCCACTTGGCTTCCATCATCTGATGCTTTTGTCTAATTCCTCAAATGATTCAGAACAGAAGTACACTGCGTTGGGCCCTCTCAAACCCAAATACCAGCAATAGTAAATGAGGATTGAGAAGTGAATAACAGAGAAAATATTCTGGAATTAGATGGTAGTGATGGTTGTACAACTCTGAATATACTAAAAAAACAGTGAACTGTATACTTTAATATGGTGAGTTTTAAAGTATGTGAATTTTATCTCAATAGAAACAAAATAAAAATTTTTTAAGTTTTAAGTGTTGAGTCATAGAATGAGATAAGGGAAGGGAAGCAATCTCTCTCTAGGAGGTTTCTCAAGGTTTGGACCAAGATATGAGGCAAGGAGATCCCCAAAGCTCTGCCAGTGCTCAGCATTAGGGCAGTACCTGAGCTTGTGGAGGTGGGCCAGGGGTACACCGGGTGGATGCTCTTTGAGGGACCCAGGCTAAGCTTTGCTAGGTGGGCTCTTTGCATATCTATATCTAGGTCTTTGTTAATCTTTGTGATGTTACCTTTATTTACCCATGAAATTTAATTCATGTCTCATAGAAAATGACAGCCTGATTCCTTTTTATGTGTTTAGGCAATGGAGCAGAGTCTGTGCTCACAGTGGAGCCATAGCAGTGAGCAGGAAGCATGAGGCAACCAGGCCTTAGACTGCTGGAGGCCCTTATAGGAGAGCATGTCCTTGTCCCAGGGACAACGGAACAGTGTAGGGAATCAGATCACTGGCTGAGGTGGGAGTGCCAACTGCCAGGAGTGCCCAGAAACACTGAGAGAGAAGACCTTCAGAAAGGGCGGACATGATGACTGTGTAGCCCAAGTAGTCATGGGGATCTGAGCCACTGCTGCGTTGTTATTGGGCATGAAAAGAAAGTGTCACCCAAATTTTTAATCATATGCTGGTGAAACCAGGTCATTTGCAGGATATATTTATAATTGAAATGGAAATTTAATTCATAGCACATTTACCCTTTTAAAACAAATTATATTTTCTCCATAATAATAGAGATTATGTAGTAAATGATTCTTCATTTTATTAAATATTCTTCTCTAACATAATTTAAATGGCTATATATTTTGCCATTATGTGGAATTAGTATCATTTAGAAAATGGATTTAAACATTATATGACATATTATTTTTATAAAAACTTTTTAGACATGTCTTTGCACAATCCATGATTATTTCTTTAGCCTACTGCAAATGATTCCATTCCCACTATATCACCCTTGTTAGAGACCCTTCCCACACCAACTTCTTAGACAGTTTTCTCACAGGGGTCCCTGGGTAAAGCGAAGGGTGGAATGAGAGCCGCCTGTGTTCTTGAGGCCTCCCCATTGCTGGTCTGCTCATGGATGACCTCCTATATTTCTCTTAGGTTTTGACTCTCTATAATAAGTTCCCTTCTGTGGGGTCACATACATTTGTGGCTTGTTTAGTTTTGGATGTGTGTTTGTTTTCACAATGAAATGCTCATGATTTGGACACATGATATAATCCCATAGGAGGAATTGCTGGATCCAAGTGACTAAAAATATGAAAAGAGAGTGTAGCCATAGCACATATGCACATACATAACCCAGACTTACATATACACAATGTATACACATATATTTGGATACTACCCTCCAAAAATCTTTTACCAGTTTCAGTTCATATGTACATTTGTACTTCTATTGGCAATGGGTTGGCAATTCTCCAAACTTTTAGATAAAAAAATAATGTGTGTTTTTTTTAAAATTAAAGTTTATTGGGATGACAATGGTTAGTAAAATTACATAGGTTTTAAGACATGTAGATGATTACAATTCTGTAATACATCATCTATATATCACATTGTGTGCTCACCACCCAGAATCGGTTCTCCTTCATCACCATATATTTGATCCTTTTTACCCTCATCTACCACCCTCTCCCTCCTTACTCTTCGGTAGCCACTAAACTATTGCCTGTGTCTGAGTATTTGTTTCTTTATTTGTTTGTCTTGTTCCTTTATTGTTTCAGTTTTATATACCACATATCAGTGAAATCATATGGTTCTCGACTTTTTCTGTCTGATTTATGTATTTTGCTTAAAATAACAATCTCAAGATCCGTCCATGTTGTTTCAAATGACACTATTTAATCTTTTCTTATGGCAGAGTAGTATTCAATTGCGTGTATATACCACATCTTTTTTATCCAATCATCTATCAAAGGTCCTAGCCAGAGCAGTCAGGCAAGAGAAAGAAATAAAAGGCATCCAAATTGGGAATAAAGAAGTTAAGTTGGAGGACGTCATCAAAATGGCGGCCTGAGGTGAGCCTCTATAAAGCTTCCCTGGAATTTACAACTAATCAAACAACAATAACTCCACGAAGGACTCCCTGCACAGCAGACAGGCAAGACAAAGAGGCCCGCTACTGAATTTATCTAAAGGTGGGCGAATTGCGCAAGCAGTGGAGGAAGGAAGGGAGAAGTGCGAAGACGGAGATGCACGGGCGCAGGATGCAGACCTAGCTCAGTGCTCCGAGCTCCCTGCATCCCGGAACTACCGCAGCTGTGGGAGAGGGAAGAACTTGGAATGCTAGGGCTCCGCTTGTGGCCCACAGGGGGCAGCATATAACACGTCTGAACCCAATGCTCACAGCAGAGTCCTCGGGGAAAAGACTGAGAGAGGCTGAAAACGGTGGTTTAAGCCCTCACTGCCAAGCAGAGAATGGAAGCCTTAGGCACTGAGACTAGCCGCCCCCTCCCTACCCTTCCAGAGCTCACCCTGCCCTCTCCTGCCCGGTGCTAGAAGTGGAACAGTAGCAGTGTCAGATCAAAAGAACAGAATATTTGCTGTTCTGAGAACTGTGGATCACAGACACAGATTCGCAGCCCAACTAGTACCGGCAAAGGGGAGGGAGCTGTGGAAGCAGGACTGGCTGTGGTGGTGGTCACCACCCGCCATTGCTATGGGCCACCTCTCACAACTCACCCTGCCCCTGGCCCCACCTATCTGGGTGGATCCCTGCAGAAGTAAACAGAACTGCTGAAACATACGGGCTCTGAATCTGGTACAGGAAGAGCTTTGGAATTTCAAAAGCTCTCCGCATACCCACACGGACACTGCTCCCTGTGACCCAGGAGAACTATTAACAGAGGAGAGGCCCGTTTCCCAGGGAATCCACCATTGTGTGAGAAGCTGGAATAGTGCAGAGAAAATATATCACTACCATGTAAGAGAGAAAAAAAAGGCTGCAGTCGGAGAGAAAATAAAACATTCTACGAACAAGTACTGGAAAACAAAAGAAAGACCTCTTCCTATAAACCTGTTGCAGAAGCCACTCCTGTAGATGTCTAGGAAGAGAAATAATAAATCAGTAATTGCCATGAATAACCAAGGCAACAAGATAGCTCAGAAAGAAAGTGAAAAGTCTCCAGAAAAGGAACTTAAAGATATGGAAAGATGTGACTTAAATGACAGAGAATTCAAGATTGCAGTTATGAAAAATCTCAACGAGATGCAAGAAAACACAGAAAGGCAGTTTAATGAACTCAGAAACATAATTAAAGAACAACATGAGCATTTTATGAAAGAGATTGAAATTTTAAAAAAGAACCAAATAGAATGTCTGGAGATTAAGAACTCAATAGAAGAAATTAAGAATGAAATAACCAGCTTTGGTAGTAGAGTTGACCAGATGGAGGAAAGCATCAGTGATATCAAAGATAGAAACCTGGAAATGACACGGATGGAAGAAGAAAGAGACTTGAGACTTAAAAGAAATAAAAGAACTCTACAAGAACTTTCTGACTCCATCAGAAAGAGCAATATAAGAATAATGGGCATACCAGTATGAGAAGAAAGAGAGAAGGGAACAGAGAATATATTCAAACAAATTGTTGATGAGAACTTCCCAAACATGTGGACAGAACTGGATCCTCAAATCCAAGAAGCAAATAGAATACCTAATTGCCTCAATCCCAACGGGCCTTCTCCAAGACACATTGTATTGAAGCTGTCTAAAATCAACGACAAAGAAAGAATCCTCAAGGCAGCCAGGGAAAAGAAGATGGTAACCTACAGAGGAAAGCCCATTAGATTATCATCAGATTTCTCAGCAGAAACTCTACAAGCCAGGAGGGAGTGGAACCAAATATTCAAACTATTGAAAGAGAGAAATTATGAGCGAAGAATAATATATCCAGCAAATATATCCTTTAGATATGAAGGAGGAATCAAGACATTTCCAGACATACAGAAGCTGAGGGAATTTTCTAATACATGACCTGCACTACAAGAAATACTAAAAAAGGCTATTCGACCACCATCAACCGGGACAATTTGTGGCAATCAAAACATAAAAAGGGGGAGAGTAAAGGCATGAACCGGAATATGGGACTGGAGAAAGTAAGCGTGCTGAAGAAAATGGAATATTCTAAATATGCAACTTTCTTTTACATAAACTTAAGGGTAGCCACTCAAAGAAAATCCAGAACTGAAATATATACTGTAATAAAAGAGGAAACAGAGGGAAACATTATAGAATACCACCACACAGAAATAATAGACAACAACAAAAAGGCAAAGAAACAATGGAGACACAGCCTTACCAGAAAACTAAAGATAGAATGACAGGAAATCCTCACATATCAATAATCACCTTAAATGTAAATGGACTGAACTCACCAATAAAAAGGCACAGAGTAGCAGATTGGATCAAAAAACTAAACCCAAACATATCCTGTCTCCAAGAGACACATCTCAGCTACACGGACAAGCATAGACTCAAAGTGAAAGGGTGGAAATTGACACTTCAAGCAAATGGTACCCAGAGAAAATCAGTGGTAGCCATAATGATATCAGATGAAACAGACTTCAGGATGAAAAAGATAACAAGAGACAAAGATGGACATTTCATAATGGTAAAGGGGACTATATAACAAGAAGACGTTAACAGTCATCAATATTTATGCCCCCAATCAGGAAGCACCGAAATATACCAAGCAACTACTAACAGAACTAAAGGGAGAAATTGAACAAAACACAATTATACTTGGGGACTTAAATACATCATTGACAGCTATGGATAGATCATCCAAACAGAAAGTAAACAACGAAATAGCAGCCCTAAATGACACATTACATGAAATGGACATAATTGACATATATATAGAGCACTTCATCCTAAAACATCAGACTATACATTCTTCCTGGTGTACATGGAACATTTTCAAGGATAGACCATATATTGGGACATAAAATCAGCCTCAGCAAATTTAAGAAGATTGAAATCATACCAAACATATTCTCTGATCATAAGGCTTTGAAATTGGATATCAACTGCAAAAGAAAGCAGAAAAAAACGGAAATACATGGAGATTAGGCAACATACTTTTAAAGAACGACTGGGTCAAAGAAGAAATTAGAGGAGAGATCAAAAGATACATAGAAAGAAATGACAATGAAAATACATCCAACCAAAATTTTTGGGATGCAGTAAAAGCAGTATTAAGAAGGAAATTTATATCATTACAGGCATATCACAAGAAACAAGAAAAATCCCAAATAAATAACCTCATGTTACACCTTAAAGAACTATAAAAAGAAGAACAAGTGAAACCCAAGGTCAGCAGAAAAAGGAAATAACAAAAATCAGAGCAGAACTAAATGAAATAGAGAACAAAAAGACAATAGAAAACTTTAATGTGACAAAGAGCTGGTTCTTTGAAAAGATTAACAAAATTAAACCCTTGGCTAGACTCACTAAGATAAAAAGAGAGAAGACACTAATTAACAAAATCAGAAATGAAAAAGGGGAATTTATCATGGACACCACAGAAATACAAAGGATCATCCAAGAATACTATGAAGGACTATATGCCACCAAAATCAATAACCTAGAAGAAATGGATAAGTTCTTAGAAATAGATAGCCTTCCTAGGCTGAACCATGAAGAAGTGGAAAATCTAAACAGACTGATCACCAGTGAGGAAATTGAATCAGTCATCCAAAACCTTCCCAAAAGCAAAAGTCCTGGACTAGATGGCTTCACTAGTGAATTCTACCAAACCTTCAAAGAGGATAATACCAATCCTGCTCAAACTCTTCCAAAAAATTGAAGAAGAGACAGTACTCCCTAACTCATCTTATGAGGCCAACATTACCCTGATACCAAAACCTGGTAAGGACAACACAAAAAAAGAAAACTACAGATCAATATCTCTGATGAATACAGATGCAAAAATCCTAAACAAAATTCTAGCAAATCGAATAAAACAATGCATTAAAAAGATTATTTATCACGACCAAGTGGGGTTCATCCCAGGGGAACAAGGATGGTTCAATATCTTCAAATCCATCAATGTGATACATCACATAAACAAAATAAAGGACAAAAATCATACGATTATATCAATTGATACAAAAAAAGCATTTGACAAGATACAACATCCATTTATGATTAAAACACTTAATAAAATAGGTATAGAAGGAAAATTACTTAACATAATAAAGGCCCTATATGACAAGCCCTCAGCTAATCTCATAATTAATGGTGAAAAACTGAAGCCCTTTGCTCTGCGTTTGGGAACACGACATGGCTGTCCCCTATCACCTCTGCTTTTCATCATAGTGTTGGAAGTCCTTGCCAGAGCAATCAGGCAAGAGAAAGAAATAAAAGGCATCCAAATTGTGAATGAAGAAGTTAAACTGTCACTCTTTGCAGATGACATGATGCTATATATAGAAAACCCTAAAGACTCCACCAAAAAGCTATTAGAAACAATCAACGAATACAGTAAAGTTGCTGGCTACAAAATCAACGTACAAAAGCCCATTGCATTCCTATATACTAACAATGAAATCTCAGAAAAAGAAATACAAAAAACAATTCCTTTTGCAATTGCAGCAAAAAGAATAAAACACCTAGGAATAAACTTAACCAAGGATGTGAAAGACCTATATGCTGAAAACTATGACATTTTTAAAAGAAATGGAAGAAGACACAAAGAAATGGAAAGACATTCCATGCTCATGGATTGGAAGAATCAACATATTTAAAATGGCCATACTACCCAAAGCAATATAGAGATTTAATGCAATGCCCATCAATATCCCAATGGCATTTTTAAAGAAATAAAACAAAAAATCATCAGATTTGTTTGGAACCACAAAAGACCCCGAATAGCCAAAGCAATCTTAAGAAAAAAGAACAGTACTAGAGGTATCACACTCCCTGACTTCAGCTTGTACTACAGGGCTACAATAATCAAAACAGCACGGTATAGGCAGAAAAACAGACACATAGACCAATGGAATAGAATTGAGAACCCAGAAATAAAACCACATATATATGGACAGATAATTTTTGACAAAGAAGCAAAAAACATACAATGAAGAAAAGATAGCCTCTTCAATAAATGGTGCTGGGAGAATTGGATAGCCATGTGCAAAAGAATGAAACTGGAGTGCTATCTGTCACCATGTACCAAAATTAATTCAAAATGGATCAAAGACTTAAGCATAAGACCTGAAAACATAAACTGCACAGAAGGAAACATAGTTAGGAAAATTGTGGACCTTGGGTTCAAAGAGTACTTTATGAATTTGACTCCAAAGGCAATGGAAGTAAAATCTAAAATAAACGAATGGGACTATATGAAACTCAAAAGCTTCTGCACAGCAAAAGAAAGCATCAACAAAATAAAGAGGCAACCAACTGAATGAGAGAAGATTTTTGCAAACAGTGCCTCTGATAAGGAGCTAATATCGGAGCCCCTTATCCGATATTAAGGGACTCTTATCCAAAATATACAAGGAACTCATGAAACTCAACAACAAAAAAACAAACACTCAATTGAAAAATGGGCAGAGGACCTGAAGAGACATTTCTCCAAAGAGGACATACAAATGGCAAATAGACATATGAAAAAATGCTCAACATCACTAATCATCAGAGAAATGCAAATAAAATCCACAATGAGATATCACCTCACCCCAGTCAGAATGGCTATCATCAACAAGACAAATAGTAACAAGTGTTGGAGTGGCTGTGGAGAAAAAGGAACCCTCATACACTGTTGGTGGGAATGCAGACTGGTGCAGCTGCTATGGAAGGCAGTGTGGAGGTTCCTCAAAAAATTACGAAGAGAATTACCATATGATCCAGCAATCCCTCTCCTGGGTATCTACCCAAAAAATCTGAAGACATTTATCCATAAAGACACGTGTGTTCCAATGTTCATTGCAGCTATGTTTACGGTGGCCAAGACATTGAAACAACCAAAATGTCCTTCGATAGATGAATGGATAAAGAAGTTGTGGTATATATACACAATGAATACTGTTCGGCGGTAAGAAAAGATGATATAGGAATATTTGTGACAACATGCATGGATCTTGAGAGTATAATGCTAAGGAAAATAAGTCAGACTGAAAAAGCTGAGAACCATATGATTTCACTGATATGTGGTATATAAGCCAAAAACAACAAAAGAACAAGAGAAACAAATGAGAAACAAAAACTCATAGACACAAACAATAGTTTAGTTGTTACCAGAGGGTAAGTGGGATGGGGGGTGGGAGATGAGGGTAAGGGGGATCAAATATATGGTGATGGAAGGAGAACTGATTCTGGGTGGTGAATACACAATGGGATTTATAGATGATGTAATACAGTATTGTGCTCCTGAAATCTATGTAATTTAGTAACAATTGTCACCCCAATAGATTAAAAAAAAAAAGAAAGAAAATTACTGCTAGAAGACCAAAAAAAAAAAAACGAAATGTAAGCATGACTAATGAAGGGAAACATTGAATAAATTTTGAAATATCAGTTAAATCGAATATTGTACAGATAATAAAAGAATGTCAGACCTTTTCAGCTTACTTGGAGGGACTTACAAAATACACTGTTATGTGATGTGGATGGGTTGGGAATGTGTAGGAAATTCTCAAAGCTGGAAGGCACTAGAAAGTTGTAAATGGAAAAAGTACAGCAAAAGAAGGCAAATCTATTCCATAATGAATTATGTATGTATTTATCATGCTTTGAAACTGGGGAGAGAATTTAGAGCAAGGGAGAATACAAAGGGGAAAAGATGATTTCAATTTCAAATATATTTATTAATCTTAACTAGAAACAGAGGTTGGGTGGGAAACTCCAGCTGGAAGTGAGAGGGCAAAAGTAGAAGCTGATTGGGTGTTGTCAGCACTTTCATTCCTGTGGGACCAAACCTGGACTTGGGTGGTAATCTGCTGCTCAAGAGGAAAGTCGTGGGGTGAAATGCAAGGAAATCAAGTGCCCATGTCTCATATTTTATTTACAAGACTTTGAGCTCAGCATGGTCTTCATAATTTCACAGACCTACAGAGCACTGAAGAGCAGAGATCTCTATAACATAGGGATGCTTTTGTTTTAAGGTCTCAAGAAAGAAATATCCTGTAGTCTCCCCACCCCACTCTTACCTCACTAGGAAACCTGAGCCATTGGCATAAAGAGGATCATTTAATTCATTCAGCTCCTGCCCTTCCTGATGACTGTCATCAACCACGGCACTTAGTGTTGAGATTAGACTGTAGGTAATAACTCACTCCACTATATACTCAGACATGACTGGCAATTAAAGTCTTTTTTCAGGCAAGGATCCCCGTGTCATTGGTGTTGTTGTTTTAACTGTATTTATGCATTTGTTTAACCAGTAGCAGCAGTATAAAACAGAGCTTTGGATCTGTATAATGGATCCTTTGTAATGTGGTTAGCCCTAAAAGATTCCTATAATGTGAAATTGATTATCTGAACTCATGTAAATGCTAAAGAATAAGCAAATAGAAGGTGTTGGTATTAAGTGTTATTAGTTTCAACCTTAAAGAAATATTAGACCAAGTGAGAGAAAACAAAATCAAAGAATGAATCAATAATTCTTTTAAGAATTTTACTAAAATACAGCTAACATACAACATTATATCAGTCTCAGGTGTACAGCACAGTTGTTCAACATTTGTATACCTAAAGAAATGATCACCATGATAAATCCAGCAATGATTTGACATTGTACTTACCACACTATCACAATATTATTGACTATATTGGCCATGATGTAAATTACATCCCCATGAGTTATGTTTTATACCTGGAAATTTGAACCTCTTATTTCCCTTCACTTTTTAAAATTTTCAGTGACAGTTGACATTCAATGTTATTTTACATTAATTTCAAGTGTACAGCATAATGGTTACACATTTATATAATTTAAGAAATGATATTCCAGAATAATCTAGCACCCATCTGGCACACTATATTGTTATTACCATATTATTGACTATATTGCCTATGCTGTACTTTACATCCCCATGACTACTGTGTAACATCCAATTTGTATTTCTTAATCCCTGTCCTGTTTCACCCACCCCCAAACACCCTCCTGTCAAAATGTTCTCTGTATCTGTGAGTTTATTCCTGTTTTGTTTGGTTATTTTGTTCTTTAGATTCCACATATAAGTGAAATCACATTACATCTGTCTTTCTCTGTCTGATATACTCCACTCTGCACAATTCCCTCTAGGTCCATCTGTGCCACCACAGATGTCAAGAACCCATTCCCTTCTGTAGCCGTGCAATATTCTTTGTATAAATGTACCACCTACTCTTTATCTATTCTTCCAATGACAGACACACAGGCTGCCTCCACATCTTGGCCATTGTAAACAATGCTGCAATGAACATATGGATGCACACGTCCCCTCAAAGTAGTGTTTTGGGTTTCTTTGGATAAATACCCAGAAGCGGGATTACTGGGTCCTTCTTTGTCTCTTGTTATAGCCTTTGCTTTAAAGCCTATTTTTTGGGTATAAGTATTGCTACCCCTGGTTTTTTGTTTGTTTGTTTCCATTGTCATGAAATACCTTTTCCCCATCCCATTACTTTCAGTCTGTGTGTGTCTTTCAATCTGAAGTGAGTCTCTTGTGGGAAGCATATGTAAGGGTCTTGTTTTCTTATCCATTCAGCCCCCCTATTTTGTGATTGGAGCATTTAATTCATTTACATGTAGGGTAATTGTTGACAGGTATTTGATTATTGCCATTTTATTATTCATATTATTTATTTATTTGTTTGTTTGTTTGTTTATTCTCAGCTTGAAGAAGTCCCTCTAAGATTCCTTTGGTGGTGATGAACTCCTTTAACTTTTTCTTGTCTGGGAAGCTCTTTATCTGTCCTTTGATACTAAATGATAACTTTGCAGGGTATAGTACTCTTAGTTGTAGGTCCTAGCTTTTCATCACTTCGAATATTTCCTGCCACTCCCTTCTGGCCTGCAAAGTTTCTGTTGAGAAATAAGCTAATAGTCTTATGGGAGCTCTCTTGTAGGTAACTCACTGCTTTTCTCTTGCTGCTTTTAAGATTCTTCCTTTGTCTTTAACCTTTGGCATTTTAATTATAATGATCTTGGTGTGGGCCTGTTTGTGTTCATCTTGTTTGAGACTCTTTGAACTTCCTGGGCTTGTATGTCTATTTCCTTTACCAGGGAAGGAAATATTTTCATCATTAATAGGTTTTCAATTCCTTGCTCTCTCTCTTCTCCCGCTGGTACCCCTACGATGCAAATGTTGGTATCCTTCATGCTGTTCCACGGGCCCCTGAAGCTATCCTCAATTTTTGGATTTATTTTTGTCTTTCTGCTGTTCTGATTGGGTGTTTTCTGGTACCTTAACTTCTAAATCACTGATTCGCTCCTCAGCTTCGTATAATCTACTGTTGATTCCCTGTAATGTATTCTTCATTTCCATTATTGTATTCTTTATTTCTGGCTGGTGCTTTTTTGTGTTTTGTTTTTATATTTATTTTTATGTTTCCTATCTCTTTGTTGAAATTCTCTGTGAGATCATTGAGCATCCTTATGAGCAGTGATTTGATCTCTGCATATGTTAGAGTTTTTTGTCTGTATTTTGTTTACTTCCTTTTTCAGAGCTTTGTTCTCTTCTTTTATTTGGGACACATTTTTTGTCTCCCCATTTTGGCTATCTCCCTATGTTTGTTTCTATGTATTAAGTAGGGTAGCTATGTCTCCTGGTCTTAGTAGAGTGGACTTATGCAGTAGGTGTGCTGTGGGCCTCAGTGGTGCTGTCTTCCTTGTCACCAGAGCCATATCCCCAGGCGTGTCTCTTTTGTGGGTTTTGTGTGCCCTCCTGTCATAGTTGAGCCTTGGCTGCTGTTTGCAATTAGAGGATCGTTTGCAATTGATCCTCAGGCTGATTGGTTATGAGGAGTTGCTGTGACTATAGTGGAGGAGTGTGGTTCATGGGCTGACCCTACTGAGCAGGATTCCTTTTAGCAGGGCTTTGGTGCCTGCCCACTGTGCCCTTTGTGTGTGTTGTTCCCAGAGGTGACCAGGTGATTCTCAGGCTGGGTCTGAAGCTGGCCACTGGGCCCGCCAGCCCCAGTGCTTACTGGGAGGGGCCCCACTGCAGGTCAAGTTTAGTCACAGTCTGTGCACTGCCCTGGGCTACCTGTTATGAACCACAAAGAAATCCACAGATGGCTGCTGCCTACACTGGTCTTGGAACTGCTTTGAGAGGCCAAGCTGCAAACCAAAGCTGGCTGTCACTAATGCTGGGCTTGGGCTGCACAGCCAGTTATGGGACAATACTGAAGCCAGATGCTGCTTGTTTGGGTTTTGTGAACCTTAGTGTGAAGTGTGATCCAAGACAGGCTGTTTATATGGAAAAGTCACTGAAAGTGACTTGGGTGTGACCAAAATTTGGGTTGGGCAGGGTCTCAGGGAGTCCCTAACAGCAAAAGAATGGTGTTAGCCAGGTTGATGGAGACTCAGATATGGCAGCCATCTGCATCTGCATGCTGGTAGGGGGAAGGCTTAACAAAGAAACAATAGCTTCCACCAGCTCCTCCCATCTGGGAAAAAGATGACCTTCCAGCTCACCCTGGGGCTAGACAACTCAGTTCCTCCCCATATGTGCCTGTTGCCTTTCAAGCTGCTGCTCCAGCACTGGAGCTCAGAGTGAGTGAGCCTGTCAGCTGGTAAGTCCCTGCACAGGTCCTTTAAGAGGAGCACCTGGGACTGCAGCTGCCCTCCATTTCACTCAGCCTCAATCTCCACTGGTTTGCACAGAGAGAAGTTTCTCTCCCTGGTACTGAAACCCTGGGTTGGGGAATCTTGTGTAGTGCTGGAACTCCTTGCTCTTCCAGGAGGGATCTCTGCAGCCAAGATAGCCTTTCTAATTTTAAAAAAAGATTTTTATTAAAATATAGTTAACATACAATATTATATTAGTTTCAGGTGTACATCATAATGATTCAACAGTACCACCTAAAATTATACACAGTTGTTACCACATTATTGATTAATAATTCCCTATGCTAAAGAAGTGATCGCCATGGTAAGTCTAACAATCATCAGACACTGTACCACTCTATCACAATATTATTGATCTTTACCCCTTTTTAAGTTTTTCAATTACAGTTGACATTCAATATTATTTTATATTACCTTGAAGTGAATAGCATAGTGGTTAGACATTTACATAATTTAGGAAGTGATCCCCCTGACTAGTACTGCCTGACACTGTACATAGTTATTACCATGTTATTGATTATATTCCCTATACTTTACATCCCCATGACTACTTTGAACCAAAAATTTGTATTTCTTAAATCCTTCACCTTTTCCACCCTTCCCTTAAATCCCTCCCATCTATAACCCTGGTAAACCTAGTACCCATCTGACACCATATGTACTTACTACAATATTATTGACTATATTCTTTAAGCTATATATTATATCCCCATGATTACTGTCTAACAACAAATTTGTACTTCTTAATCTCTTCCCTTTGTTACCCACCCCAACCCACCTTCCATCTGGCAACCATCAAAATGTTTTCCATATCTATGAGTTTATTTATGTTTCACTTATTTTGTTCTTTAGATTCCACTTATAAGTGAAAACATGTGAAATTTCTATCACTGTCTGACTTATTACACTCAGCACAGTACCCATTATGTTCATCCATGTTGTCTCAGATGGCAAGATTTCCTTCTTTATTACAGCTGAGTAGTATTCCACTGTATATACGTGCCACCTCTTCTTTACCCATTCATCCATTCAGGGACACTCAAATTGCCTTTATGTCTTGGCTTATGTGAATAATGCTGCAATGAACATATAAATGAGCATGTACCCTGGAAGTAACATTTTGGGTTTGTTTGGATAAACACTGAGAAGTGGGATTACTAGGTCCTTCTTTGTCTATTGTTATAGTCTTTGTTTTAAAATCTATTTTGTTGGGTTATAAGTATTTCTACCTCAGCATTTTGTTTCTTTGTTAGTTTTCATTTTTATGAAATATCTTTTTCCATCCCTTTCAGTGTGTGTGGGTGTCTTTTGATCTGAAGTGCATCTCTTGTAGGTAGCATATGTATGGGTCTTATTTTCTTATTCATTCAGTCCCCCTATCTTGTGATTGAAGCATTTAATCCATTTATATTGCAAGTAATTTTTGACAGGTATATAGTTATTTTCATTTTACTATTCATATTTTTGATTATTTTTCATCTTAAAGAACTCCCTCTTTTGGTGGTGATGAACTTTAAATTTTTCTTATCTCAGAAACTCTTTATCTGTCCTTCAGTTCTCAATGATAGCTTTGCTGGGTAGAGTAATCTTGGTTGTAGGTCCTTGCTGTTCAACACGGTATATGTCCTGCCAATCCCTTCTGGTTTGCAAAGTTTCTGTTGAGAAATCACCTGACAGTCTTATGGGAGCTATCTTGTTGGTAACTAACTGCTTTTCTCTTGTTGCTTTTAAGATTCTCTCTTTGTCTTTAACCTTTTGCATTTTAATTATGATGTGTTTTGGTGTGGACCTCTTGGTGTGGACATCTTGTTTAGGACTCTTCACATTTCCAGAACTTGTATATCTATTTCCTTCACTAGCCTAGGGAAGGTTTCTGTCATTCTTTCTTTAAAAATGTTTCACTTCCTTGCATTCTTTCTTCTCTTCTGTTACTTGTATAAAGTGAATGTTTGTATGCTTGATGTTGTCCCAGGGGCTCCTTAAACTCTCCTTAGTTTTTTGGATTCTTTCTTCCTTTTGCTGTTCTAACTGGATATTTCCTGCTACCTTATCTTTTGTATCACTTTTTTGATCTTCTGCTTCATCTAATCTATTGTTGATTCCCTGTAATGTATTCTTCATTTTTGTTATTATACTCATTATTTCTGACTGGTTCTTCTACATGTTTTCTACCTCCATTTTTATGTTTCCTATCTCTTTGTTGAAGTTCTCCCTGAGATCATTGAGCATCCTTATAACCAGCGTTTGGAACTCTGCATCTGGTAGATTGCTTGTCTCCATTTTGTTTAGTTCTTTTTCTAGAGTTTTGTTCTGTTCTTTTATTTGGGGCATGTTTCTTTGTCTCCCCATTTTGGCTGCCACCCTGTGTTTGTTTCTCTGTATTAGATAAGGCTGCTATGTCTCCCAGTCTTAGTAGAGTGGCCTTATGCAGTAGGTGTGCTGTGGGGTTCAGTGGCACAGTCTTCCTGGTCATTTGAGTCATGCAATCCAGGTGTGTTCCTTATGTGGGTTGAGTGTGCCCTTCTCTTGTAGTCAAAACTTAGTTGCTATTTGCACATTAATGGGAGAGACTAACCCTTGGGCTGATTGGTTGTGAGGACTAGATGTGAGACTACAGTGGAGGAGTTTCAGTGCAGAGGTTGAGCCTGTGCAGAATCTGCCTCAGCAGGGCTCTGGAGCTGGCCAAATCTGCCCCTTGGGTGTCTCATTCTTGGACATGGCTGGGTGATGTTCTAGCTCATTTTGAAGCCCCAGAACCATCTTGGAAGGGACCCGCTGCAGGTCAAGTTCAGCTGCATCTTGTACCCCAATCCGCAGATGGCTTTCACCCATGCCATACTTGGAAGCATCTTGAGAGGCCAAACCTTGAACCAAGGCTAGCTGCCGCTAGTGCTGGACTTATGGCTGCTCAGCCAGAGGTACAGGATGTGCTCAAGACAGATGCTGCTTGTCTGTGTTCTGCAAACTTTTGAGAGACTGTAGAAAAGTCTGTAGCATGAGCTAAGGTAGGCGGTTTGTACAAAAAAGCCACTGGAAACAGCTTTGTTGTGCCCAAAATTTGGGTAGGGTGTGGTATTGAAGCACCAGGGCTTGGTAAATGAGTGGGTTAGCCAGCTTGATGGAGACTCAGATATGGCAGCTGCCTGAGTAGGCATGCTGGAAGGGGGAGGACTCAACAAAGAAACAATGGCTTCTGCCAGTTCCTCCATCCAGGAGAAAGCTGCCCCTCCAGCCACCTGTCCCAAGCTAGACAACTCGGTCCCCCACCACATGTCCCTGCCACCTCTTCAACTGCTGCCCCAGTGCTAGAGTCCAGAACCACTGATTCCATCAGTGAGTAAGTCCTTGAGTGGTCCATTTAAGAGGAGCACCTGGGACTCAAGCTGCCCTCCATTTCACACAGTTACAATCTCAGTTGTTTTTCACAACCAGAAATTATGGTGACTTCTCTCCCTGGCACTGGAATCCTGGGCTGGGGTGGGGCTGGGACCTTTTGCTCCTATGGAAGGTGGGGGCCTCCACAGGTGAGATGTCCCTCCTAATTTTTAATGGTCACTGGCAGTTGTGGGACTGGCCCATTCTCTGTCTCCCCCTCCTACCAGTCTTGAGGTCACTTCTCCTGTATGTCCATAGTTGTAGGGCTTTGGTTCAGCAAGATTTTAGGTGATTCTCAATGATAGTCATTTTGTAGTTTAGTTGTAATTTTGATGTGACCGTGACAGAAGTAAGCACAGCATTTACCTACTGCACCATCTTGACTGGAGCTCCTGCTCCTGATTTTAATGGTCACAGGTGGATGTTGGACCAGTCCATTCTGCTCCTCCTACCAGTCCCAAGGTGGCTTCTTCTGTTTATCCTTAGTTGTAAGGCTTCAGTTCAGCTAGACTTGAGGTGATTTTCAATGATGGTTGTTCTGTAGTTTAGTTCACTTGCAATTTTTATATGGTTGCGAGAGGATGTAAGCACAACATTTACCTATTCCACCATCTTGACTGGATCCCATGAATGAATCTTTTAAACAATCAGAATATTATGAGTTTTGGGAGATTTCCAACTGACCTTTTTCATTAAGTATATTTTGAATAAATAATAACCCTTAGTTCTTAATGAGCAGATGAAGCTTAGAAAATAGTATGCATATGTGTATCTTATACTTGTAGAAATGAAAATCTGCTTAGTTAATCTATAAGCCCAAAGCACTCTCACATTCCAAAGTAAAGAGCTGATCATCTAAGCATAGCCTGGAAAAAAAGGTGACCAATAACTAATTTTGTGACCCTTAGCTCAACACCTTTTTGATACTTCTTAAAGTTTGAATTTGGAAAATCCAGTGTGGATTTGTGTACAAAGAGTTATCAGAGGGATGCTGTGATTTCTGTCCCCACCCATGGAGAGAAGTGCTTTCCTAAATTTCAAGACTAGTGAGAGAAACTTCAAGAAAACCCTCCAGAGAGAGTTCAGGGTTGCCTCCAGTAGCTTAGGACAGTAGAGGGCTGTGGTTGGGAACTAATTAAACTCCCACCTACTTAGTGTGAAAGGGAGAAGTTTCCTCTGACCAGATGTGGGACCAGGTGTGTGTGAGAGGAAGAGCCTGCCTGGCACTTTCTTAAAGGGATGGCCTGACCTCAGAAGAGGTAATGAGATTTCAGCAGAGAAGGTGTAAGTGGGTGTAGACAGTAGAGAACCAGCAGCCAAAGTGAACTCAACGATAGTGAACTGCAGCAACGATGAGTCTCCTTGGAAGTCACCACATGTCACCTCTGAGAAGAAAAAGCCACTTTAAACAGGTAATCTGTCCAGAAGCCAACATCACCTTGGTGCCACTGAAATAGGCTGGGATATCTCATGGCATTGAAGGCAAGAAGTGCAGCAGAACTATGGAGGACTAGATTCAGGGATTGAAGAGCCACAGGTAACCTAAGAACTTAGGCATTCCTTCATTCCCTCATCCTCTCTCTGTCCCTTGCCCTCTATATATGTACCTTCCTGGACAATTTTACACATATTTTCACCTCTGCTGCATTTTTTCTTTCTCCCCATTTCCACTATGAATGGTGCAAAGACTCAAACACAGCTCTCACTTATAGATGTTATTTGTAGAGAGAACCCCAAATTGACTATCACATATAAGGTCCCAATTCCAAATCCCTGGGAGAAGGATTTTAATCAGCCCAATTAGAGTCAGATGTCTACCCTTAGTTCACTTGACTAGGGCCAGTGTTGTAGGGTCATGTTGTACAAATATGGCTGCCAAGGGCTCACCCATGTGGGTGTGTGAAGTACTCTTAGGCAAAGGGGAATGACCTGAAAAGATATCGTAAAAGTTGTCTGCCATATATATACTCCAAAACACTGAGTAACATTCATGCAAATAAAATGTAGTCCAAAGAACAAAATACAAAATAATGAAACAAAAAATAGAAAGAGAAAAATCAAACCATACATATCAAATAAGCCATTAAACATAAATGGTCTAGTCTCCTCATTAAAATATAAAGGCTCTTAGATAAATTTATAGAAAACTAAATAAAATTTAACCCCATGCTGTTTATGACCATAACAGTTTGAAACATTTTAAGTATGTAAAAATATGTGATTTCATATGATGTTAACATAATTAGTCACTTTGGAAATTTCTAAGGCACCACTCATTATTTTAAATAACTGGTAAATAAAGGTATAGAATCAAACATTAATCCTTTTTGAAGGGTACACATTAGAGGGACAGAGAATCCCAGCTAATAAAATCAGAAGGAATGATAGAATTATGTAATCATTATGTAACCCCTCATGAGAAAAGTGGACATGAGCAAACATCAAAACTGTCTGCTAAAACCGTCATGTGAAGATTGATGGGGAACTTTATAATGGCTGGACAGTCTTACCATGCCAGAATCTACTGACTCAATCTTAGCATCTGACATCACTAAGAATGGGACACCTATGATGTATGCTTGGAAAAAAAAAAAAAAAAAAAAAAAAAAAGTTCAACCAGCATCTAATCAAGCCTCTTTATCTGATTGTCAGTTTAGAGAAAATACAGGAAGTAAAGGAACAAGTTAAATGACACCATAAGGAAACAATCAACTGAATCTAGAATGTAGGAAATACAACAGGACAAATGACCTGCTTATTCAACAAATAAATGACATAAATGTGGGAAGGGAGACAAACCGTAGAGACTTAGCAATCAAATGCAATATATAAAACTTACTTGGATCCTGATTTAAATAAACTAGCCAAATGATGTTATTTGTGAGACAATCAGGGAAATGTAAACCCAAACTGTGTTTTAGATGATATTGAAAAATTTTTCATTTTATTAAATGAGATCATTGTGCCGTGGGTATCTAAAAAAATATCTTAAATTAATATAAAGTATTTGTGGGAAAATTATATAAAATAAGGGATCTGTTTTAAAATTTTCTAGTCATTTTTCCAAAATGTATGTGGGTTAAGGAGTAAACAAGATTGTCAAAATTTTGATAATTGTTTAATCTAATTGACTATGCCTTTTATGTCTACTCTCTTTGCTTTTGAGTATGTTTTAAAAATCTTCAGAACAAAATGTTTACAAAATTTGTAAGGCATTGTATAAACAAAAATAAACATTAATTGTATTAAATTCATTTGTTTAATTATTCTGGTACAGGGAGAACCTTAAATCCCCTTTTACTCTCTGAGAACTGCTTTAGATTTCTGGGCTTCTGCTCTTGGATATCTTGATCTATCACTCAATGCATCGGACCCTTCAGTTTAAAACCACCCTCCAAGCACCCTACCATGCCATCCATAGTCACATCCTTAAAATAGGTTCAAGGACAAAAGTACCATGAAAACTAATGAAAATTAAAATTACAATGAAAGCATTTCTCTGTTCACTGAGATAGTTTCAATGACTGAAATTTTCCATTTCTGAAAATCACATCAGTGAAAACTGTAGAGCCCAGTGAATCAGGAACTCTGTATCCAAAGAGACCTTCTCTTGCTCTGGTTCTATCCCTGACAAAAAGTTACTGAACTTTCTGTGTTGCTCTGTGAAGGGCACAAAATCATAGTGATTAATGCACAAGTTTATTGTGGAAGTTAAAAGAAACACATTTAGCTTAGTGACTGACATAGAGGAAGAGAGCAGTGCATTAGAACATGTGCCAATATAACATAACATAATCTATATAATGTATTTTACTAATTCATAGTGTGTCTGAATTCATCTTTATACTACCTCTAAACTCAACTCTTCCTTTGTGATCAAATTATTTTTCTGTTTTGGAAGTTGTTTCTAAAAAAGCCTTTTTTTTTTTTTTTTTTTAAATAAGAGAGAAGCTACCAGCTTAACCCGATTCATAGTGCAGTATTTTTGACTCAGAAAACATAATGGAAGAAAACCTAAAACACAACTGTATTAGTTAATTTAAAATCAAACTTTTATTTTAGATAATTTTAGATTTACATAAAAGTTGCAAAGAATGTAGAGAATTCCCATACATTCTTCAGTAACTTGTATGTCTAAAAACATAAGTTTGAATTTTATGATGAACACCAGTTACTGGACTATTTTGAGATAAATAAAGTTGAATCTCAAGTAGAAGCCAATAAAACTTCCGTTCATGATTTTTTTTAAATTAAAGTTTATTGGGGTGACAATTGTTAGTAAAGTTACATAGATTTCAGGTGTACAATTCTGTATTACATCATCTATAAATCCCTTTGTGTGTTCACTACCCAGACTCAGTTCTCCTTCCATCACCATATATTTTATCCCCTTTACCCTCATCTACCAGCCTCCTCCCCCCTTACCCTCTGGTAACCACTAAACTATTGTCTGTGTCCATGAGCTTTTGTTTCTCATTTGTTTGTCTTGTTCTTTTGTTGTTTTTGGTTTATATACCACATATCAGTGAAATCATACGGTTCTCTGCTTTTTCTGTCTGACTTATTTCGCTTAGCATTATAATCTCAAGATCCATCCATGTTGTCACAAATGGTCTTATTTCATCTTTTCTAACTGCCGAATAGTATTCCATTGTGTTTATATACCACAACTTCTTTATCCATTCACTTATCGAAGGACATTTTGGTTGTTTCCATGTTTTGGCCACCGTAAACAAAGCTGCAATGAACATTGGAGCATACGTCATTATGGATAAATGTTTTCAGATTTTTTGGGTAGATACCCAGGAGAGGGATTTCTGGGTCATACGGTAATTCTATTTGTAATTTTTTGAGGAACCTCCACACTGACTTCCATAACGGCTGCACCAGTCTGCATTCCCACCAACAGTGTATGAGGGTTCCTTTTTCTCCACAGCCTCTCCAACACTTGTGACTGTTTGTCTTGTTGATGATAGCCGTTCTAACTGGGGTGAGGGGATATCTCATTATGATTTTTATTTGCATTTCTCTGATGATTAGTGATGTTGAGCATTTTTTCATATGTCTATTTGCCATTTGTATGTCCTCTTTGGAGAAATGTCTCTTCAGGTCCTCTGCCCATTTTTCAATTGATTGTTTGTTTTTTTGCTGTTGAGTTTCATGAGTTCATTGTATATTTTGGATATTAGCCCTTTATTGGAGGCACTGTTTGCAAAACTCTTCTCCCATTCGGTTGGTTGCCTCTTTATTTTGTCAATGGTTTCTTTTGCTGTGCAGAAGCTTTTGAGTTTCATATAGTCCCATTCGTTTATTTTAGCTTTTACTTCCCTTGCTGGAGTCAAATTCATAAAATGCCCTTTGAACCCAAGGTCCATAAGTTTAGTACCTATGTTTTCTTCTATGCAGTTTATTGTGTCAGGTCTTATGCTTAAGTCTTTGATCCATTTTGAATTAATTGTGGTACATGGTGACAGATAGCAGTCCAGTTTCATTCTTTTTCACGTGGCTATCCAATTCTCCCAGCACCATTTATTGAAGAGGCTGTCTTTTCTTCATTGTATGTTTTTTGCTTCTTTGTCAAAAATTATCTGTCCATATATATGTGGTTTTATTTCTGGGTTCTCAGTTCTACTCCATTGGTCTATGTGTCTGTTTTTCTGCCAATACCCTGTAGTATTGATTATTGTTGCCCTGTAGTACAAGCTAAAGTCAGGGAGTGTGATACCTCCAGCATTGTTCTTTTTTATTAAGATTGCTTTGGCTATTCGGGGTCTTTTGTGGTTCCAAACAAATCTGATGATTTTTTGTTCTATTTCTTTAAAAAATGCCATCGGGATTTTGATGGGGATTGCATTAAATTTGTATATTGCTTTGGGTAATATGGCCATTTTAACTATGTTGATTCTTCCAATCCATGAGCACGGAATGTCTTTCCATTTCTTTGTGTCTTCTTCCATTTCTTTTAAAAATGTCATAGTTTTCAGCATATAGGTCTTTCATATCCTTGGCTAAGATTATTCCTAGGTGTTTTATTCTTTTTGCTGCAATTGCAAAAGGAATTGTTTTTTGTATTTCTTTTTCTGAGAATTCATTGTTAGTGTATAGGAATGCAATGGACTTTTGTACATTGATTTTGTAGCCAGCAACTTTACTGTATTCGTTGATTGTATTTAATAACTTTTGGTGGAGTCTTTAGGGTTTTCTATATATAGCATCACGTCATCTGCAAAGAGTGACAATTTAACTTCTGCATTCCCTATTTGGATGCCTTTTATTTCTTTCTTTTGCCTGATTGCTCTGGCAAGGACTTCCAACATTATGTTGAAAAGCAGAGGTGATAGGGGACAGCCCTGTCGTGTTCCTGAGTATAGAGCAAGGAGCTTCAGTTTTTCACCATTAATTATGAGATTAGCTGAGGGTTTGTCATATAGGGCCTTTATTATGTTAAGGTATTGTCCTTCTATATTTATTTTATTAAGTGTTTTAATCATAAATGGATGTTGTATCTTGTGAAATGCTTTTCTACATCAATTTATATAATCATATGATTTTTGTCCTTTATTTTATTTATGTGATGTATCACATTGATAGATTTGCATATGTTGAACCATCCTTGTTCCCCTGGGATGAACCCCACTTGGTCGTGATGAATAATCTCTTTAATGCATTGTTGCATTCAATTTGCTAAAATTTTGTTTAGGATTTTTGCATCTGTATTCATCAGAGATATTGGTCAATAGTTCTCTTTTTTTGTGTTGTCCTTACCAGGTTTTGGTATTAGGGTAATGTTGGCCTCATAAAATGAGTTAGGGAGTACTGTCTCTTCTTCAATTTTTTGGAAGAGTTTGAGAAGAATTGGTATTAGATCTTCTTTGAAGGTTTGGTAGAATTCACTAGTGAAGCCATCTGGTCCCGGACTTTTGCTTTTGGGAAGGTTTTGGATGACTGATTCAATTTCTTTACTGGTGATCAGTCTGATTAGATTTTACAGTTCTTCATGGTCCAGCATAGGAAGGCTATATATTTCTAAGAACTTGTCCATTTCTTCTAAGTTATTGAATTTGGTGGCATATAGTCCTTCATAGTATTTTGGATGATCCTGTGTATTTCTGTGGTGTCTGTGATAACTTCCCCTTTTTCATTTCTGATTTTGTTTACTAGTGTCTTCTCTCTTTTTATCTTAGTGAGCCTAGCCAAGGGTGTGTCAATTTTGTTAATCTTTTCAAAGAACCAGCTCTTTGTCACATTAATTTATTCTATTGTCTTTTTGTTCTCTATTTCATTTAGTTCTGTTCTGATTTTTATTATTTCCTTTCTTCTGTTGACCTTGGGTTTCATTTGTTCTTCTTTTTCGAGTTCTTTAAGGTGTAACATGAGGTTATTTATTTGGGACTTTTCTTGTTTCTTGAGAATGGCCTGTAATGATATGAATTTCCCTCTTAATACTGCTTCTGCTGCATTCCCCAAATTTTGGTAGGATGTGTTTTCATTCTCATTTGTTTCTGTGTATCTTTTGATCTCTCCTCTAATTTCTTCTTTGACCCGGTCATTCTTTAAGAGTATGTTGTTTAATCTCCAACTATTTGTGGATTTTCCTCGTTTCTTTTGATAGTTGATATCCAATTTCAAAGCCTTATGATCAGAGAATATGGTTGGTATGATTTCAGTCTCCTTAAATTTGCTGAGGTTAGTTTTATGTCCCAATGTATGGTTTATCCTTGAGAATGTTCCATGTACACTAGAAAAAAATTTATAGTCTGATGTTTTAGGATGAGGTGGTCTATAAATATCAATTATGTCCATTTCATAATGTGTCATTTAGGGCTGTTATTTCGTTATTTATTTTCTGTTTGGAGGATCTATCCATAGCTGTCAATTATGTATTTAGATCCCCTAGTATAATTGTATTTTGGTCAATTTCTCCCTTTAGTTCTGTTAGTAGTTGCTTGGTATATTTTGGTGCTCCCTCATAGGGGGCATAAACATTAATGACTGTTATGTCTTCTTGTTGTATAGTCCCCTTTACCATTATGAAATGTCCATCTTTGTCTCTTGTTATCTTTTTCACCTTGAAGCCTGTTTCATCTGAGTTCATTATGGCTACACCTGATTTTCTCTGGGTACCATTTGCTTGGAGTTTCAATTTCTACACTTTCACTTGAGTCTATGCTGACCTTGTAGCTGAGATGTGTCTCTTGGAGACAGCATATGCTTGGGTTTAGTTTTTTGATCCAATCTGCTACTCTGTGCCGTTTTATTGGTGAGTTCAGTCCATTTACATTTAGGGTGATTATTTATACATGAAGATGTCCTGTCGTTCTATCTTTAGTTTTCTGGTAAGGCTGTGTCTCCATTGTTTCTTTGCCTTTTTGTTGTCTATTATTTCTGTGTGGTGATATTCTATCATGTTTCCCTCTGTTTCTTCTTTTATTAGAGTATATATTTCAGTTCTGGATTTTTTTTAGAGTGGTTGCCCTTAAGTTTATGTAAAAGAAAGTTTCATATTTAGAGTATTCCTTTTTCTTCAGCATGCCTACTTTCTTCGTTCTCATGTTCCAGTTCAAGCCTTTACTCTCCTCCTTTTTATGTTTTGGTTGCCACAAAATGTCTCTGTTGATTGTGGTCGAATAGCCTCCTTTAGTATTTCTTGTAGTGCAGGTCGTGTATTAGAGAATTCCCTCAGCTTCTGTATGTCTGGAAATGTCTTGATTCCTCCTTCATATCTAAACGATATCTTTGCTGGTTATATTATTCTTGGCTCACAATTTCTCTCTTTCAATAGTTTGAATATTTGGTTTCACTCCCTCCTGGCTTGTAGAGCTTCTGCTGAGAAATCTGATGATAATCTAATGGGCTTTCCTTTGTAGATTACCGTCTTCTTTTCCCTGGCTGCCTTTAGGATTCTTTCTTGGGTGTTGATTTTTGACAGCTTCAATACAATGTGCCTTGGAGAAGGCCTGTTTGGGTTGAGGTAATTAGGTGTTCTATTTGCTTCTTGGATTCGAAGACTCAGTTCTTTCCACAAATTTGGGAAGTTCTCTTCGACTATTGGTTTGAATATACTCTCTGTTCCCTTTTCTCTTCTACTCCTTCTGGTATGCCCATTATTCTTATATTGCTCTTTCTGATGGAGTCAGAAAATTCTTGTAGAGTTCTTTCATTTCTTTTAAATCTCAAGTCTCTTTCTTCTTCCATCCCTGTCATTTCCAGGTTTTTATCTTCGATGTCACTGATTCTTTCGTCCATCTGGTGAACTCTACTACCTAAGCTGGCTATTTCATTCTTCATTTCTCATATTGAGTTCTTCATCTCCAGAAATTCTATTTGGTTCTTTGTTAAAATTTCAATATCTATGTAAAATGTTCATGTTGTTCTTTGATTTTGTTTCTGAGTTCATTAAACTACCTTTCTGTATTTTCTTGCATCTCTTTGAGTTTTTTCATAACTGCAATCTTGAATTCTCTGTCATTTAAGTCACATATTTCCATATCTTTAAGTTCATTTTCTGGAGACTTTTCACTTTCTTTCTCAGCTGTCTTGTTGCTTTGGTTATTCATGGCAATTAGTGTTTATTATTTCTCTTCCTAAACATTATATGAGTGGGTTCTGCAACAGGTTGATAGGAAGAGGTCTTTCTTTTGTTTTCCAGTATGTGTTGGTAGAAGGTTTTATTTTCTCTCCGACTGCAGCCTTTGTTTCTCTCTCACACTGTAGTTTTATGTTTTCTCTGACTTATTGCAGCTTCTCACACAATGGGGGGATTCCCTGGAAGGCAGGTTTCTCCTCTGTTAACAGTTCACTGGGTCATATGGCACTGTGTCCCTGTGGGGATGCAGAGAAGTTTTGAAGTTCCAAAAGTCTTCCTACACCAGATTCAGATCCCTGTGTGTTTCAGCAGTTCTGTTTACTCCTGCAAGGATCTGTCCAGATAGGTGGAGACAGGGGCGGGGTGCGTTATGAGAATTGGCCCAGAGCAATTGCAGCAACCACCACCACAGCTGGTCCTGCTTCCACAGCTCCCTCACCTTTGCTGGAACTAGTTGGTCTGTGGATCTGTGTCTGCAGATCACAGGTCTCAGAACTGTAAATATTCTGTTGTTTTCATCTAACACTGCTACTGTTCTGCTTCTAGCACTGGTCAGGTGGGGGCGGGGCAAGTTCTGGGAGGGTAGGGTGGGGGCAGCTATTCTCAGTGCCTAAGGATTCCATTCTCTGTGTCAGTGAGAGCTTAAACCACCATTTTCAGCCTTCTTCCCTCAGTCTTTGCTCCGAGGTCTCTGCTGTGAGCGTTGGGTTCAGCCGTGTTATATGCTGTCCCCTCAGCCCTGTGGGCCATTAACGGAGCCCTAGTAGTCCGAGTTCTTCCCTCTCCCACAGTTGCGGTAGTTCCGGGATGCAGTGAACTCGGAGCACTGAGCTAGGTCTGCGTCCTGCGCCCATGCAGCCCTGATCTCTGCACATCTCCCTTCCCTGCTCCACTGCTCGCACAATTTGCCCACCTTTAGGTGAATTCAGTCATGAGACTCTTCGTCTTGCCTGTCTGCTGTGCAGGGAGTCCTTTATGGAGTTAATGATTTTTCAATTTGTTGTTAATTCAGGGGAGATTTCCAGAAGCTCATCTCATGCTGCCATTTTGATATCATCTCTCGTTCATGAAATTAATTCATTTTCTCCTCCTCACTAGACTGTTGCCTGGATTAGAGTCTGGCCCACGATGAGTGCACAGTACGTTCATGCACGCCTGAAGATATTGGTAAAGATTATTGATAACTCTTTGTAATTCTTCACTGTATGTTTTTGGTGACAGAAAAGGTTTCTTGTTTCTGGTTTAGGAAAATTGGCAAACATGGAAGAGCCAACATCTCAGAGTTGATAAATCAAGTACAACTATATTATTTAAGGTAATTGTTCTCAAAGTGGTCTCAGGATTCCTATGAACTCCTTTTAGGGCTCTGGGGGTTTAAACTACTATCATAATACTTTTTTTTGAGATTGCTGGTCATTTCAATTAATGCATTTTTAAAAATTGTAGCATGAAATGTATCAACTTTTGGAAGATCTGCAAAACTTAGTGAGCCAATATTTTTAAAATGTGTAATATCATACATATAAGATACTATTGTAAGACAGACCAAACATACTTTAATGTTACAGAGTGTGAGAAGTACATCATCATGATTTCAGATTCCATATTTCAGCCAATCTTTAAGAAACTACCACTTCAGTTCAGGTATAGTATCAAAGAAGACTATACACAGTTACCTGAAAAAGCTACTAAAATATTCCTTCCTTTTCCAATTGTCTACCTGTGTGAGGCTGGATTTTCTTCATATACTTCAACCAAAAGAATATATCAGAACATATTGAATGCAGAAGCAGATATAAGAATCTTGCTTTTTTCATTTTCAGACATTAAAGAGATTTGCAAAAATGTAAGGCAATGACACTATTTTCACAAATGTGTGTCTTTTGGAAAACTTTTTTTTTATATAAAAATACATTTTTATGTTAACATTTAATGGATTTATTATTGGTATTTTAAAATGAATTAATAAATATTTATTTTTTCTTTTAATTTCTAATACAGTAATTATTAGTGAACATAATCTACCTAAATAAAGGTTCTTAGAGTTGTCAATAAATTTTACAAGTGTCAGTGCTTCCTGGAACCAAAAAGTTTGAGAACTTGTGGGGACAGAGCCCCAAAAAGCAGTTTCCAGGCTCTCGGCCTCACATAGAAATGTGCTGGCTCAGGTAGTAAATGGCCATCGACTGATCAAATGGCCATCAGCTGTGGCTAGTTGGCCGTCAGCTGTAACCAGTGAGCCATTAGCCATGAATATAACTGCCGTGGCTAGGCTAGCAAAAAAAGGGGGAGCTAGCAAGAAGATGGTGGCTGAGTCTGCAAGCGGCACAGTGAGGGTTGAGAATTGTGTTGCTCCTGGTTCCTGTGTCTCCAACCCAGCCACCAGTGAGAGTATAGTGGTATGACTCCCCTACCTATGGCTCCGTGGGTGTTCCTTTTTGGCCTTGCCATATCCTGCGTTTTTGTGTGGGGAGTGGGACCAGAGACCCCGCTGGACACCCCGCATGACACTTGGCGTAGTCGGCAGGATCCCCTGCACTACACATGGCGCAGCGAGCAGGGTACGGTGTCGGCCAAAGCTCTTCGAAGGACGGTGGAGCAGTTTGTGCCTATGAACACTCAGTTGCAGGAAGACCAGGAGGAGCAGCTGCCTGAGAGCTGGACCCCCGTGGAGGGGAGGGAAGATGTGGACAGTTCCCCAACCAGCAGAGGCCGGAGAAAGCGAAGATTGTTGCGGCCCTGTGGGCTGGAAAGTGCTTGCTGAGGCAGCCCGGATGCAGGACTTGTAGTCCCAGGAGGAATGGCTTGCTGAGTCCTCCGTGGGAGCTGAGGGTGAGGTCAAGGTCATCCCTCACCCCCAGGACAGCCCTGGCAATGACTATGGACTATGGGGAATTGCGTTCCATCCCTAATTTAATGGACAACTTGACTATTTGTTTGGGAACATACCACTATGTAGTGGAACTGGCAGATGTTTGCTATTGTGTCTTGACCGGCTGCCATTGAGAATATGTAAGCACCTTGACTGTGAGCCGCTGTTGTTCCAGCACGGTACCCTGAGAGGCCCAGAGAGAGTGGCAGTGCCCTGAGAGCCCTGGCTGTGTCCAGGAAGTCTGGCTGTGTCCAGAGAGAGTGGCAGTGCCCTGAGAGCCCTGGCTGAGTCCAGGAGGTCTGGCTGTGTCCAGAGAGAGTGGCAGTGCCCTGAGAGGCCCTCGTGTGCCCGGGGAGACTAGTGGTACCGTAAGAAGTCCAGGAAGTCTGGCTGTGCCCAGAAGTACTGGTGGTGCCCTGAGAAACCCTGGCTGTGACCAGAGAGCTTGGCTGTGTCCAGGAAATAACCTTCACCTCCAGGATCCTCGCACAGGGCCCCTTGCAGAAGATGCTTGTTGCGTAGATTGTGAGGCGATAGCCTGTAGGGGTGGAGTGTGGGGACAGAGCCCCAAAAAGCAGTTTCCAGGCTCTCGGCCTCACATAGAAAGGTGCTGGCTCAGGTAGTAAATGGCCATCGACTGATCAAATGGCCATCAGCTGTGGCTAGTTGGCCGTCAGCTGTAACCAGTGAGCCATTAGCCATGAATATAACTGCCGTGGCTAGGCTAGCAAAAAAAGGGGGAGCTAGCAAGAAGATGGTGGCTGAGTCTGCAAGCGGCACAGTGAGGGTTGAGAATTGTGTTGCTCCTGGTTCCTGTTTCTCCAACCCAGCCGCCAGCGAGAGTATAGAGATATGACTCCCCTACTTATGGCTCCGTGGGTGTTCCTTTTTGGCCTAGCCATATCCTGCGTTTTTGTGTGGGGAGTGGGACCAGAGACCCCGCCGGATGCCCCGCATGACAGAACTATTGACTTCAAGTGTGTCTGAAGCAGAGAAGGGCTGACCAACAGGCAGTGAAGCCATAACTAATGCAACAGCCGTCCCAGGGTGCTAGTGACCTAGTTAGGGATATGGATTTGGGTTTTAATGCTTACAGGGTTTCTGTTCCTTGTTCCTGAATAAATGGGAGTTGGATGGGAGGTCTGTGCATAAAGCCAAGACTTTAGAATACCAGCAACCCTGGAGAAAGGGGAATAATAAGCTCCATTTACAGAATTGAGGGGTGATAAAAAAGTTCATTGATATCATGAATGGGACATGGAAAAACAAATTCTTTGAATCCCTGGGTCTGCAACTGAAGTGGAATTATAACACTCAAGGAGTGAAAAATCACAAGGAAGGCATTAATATACGAATAGGTTTAGAGTGATTGATACTTATGGGGCACCTAGAAAAGCAAACGCAAAACCTCTTCAGTGAAGCTCTTTAGTAACTCAGTCTCCATGAGAGTCAAAATGACTTTGGTAAATTGAAATGTTTACAGGAGAGTTTCCCTCTTTTTCTCACTACTATAATGTAAAGCGTACTTCCTTAACTTAATAAAGGATTTAAAAACACAGACACCTACAATAAATACACAAACGTGCAAAGTGAGAAGAAGTTCCTTAACTCTCTGGGAAAAACGGAATGCCCAGTTAGTTGGGATCCTAGGCAGTTCACTAGGACACATTAAAAAAAAAAGGAAAGGCGACAGTAAGGGGTGGGTGACAGCCAGGGTGAGCATGTCTGTGTTTCACTGGCCTGGAAGGGAAATTGTGTGGTTGAGTTGATGGGGACTGGACATTTTAGATATGTTTGGCAAACCTGGTGCACCACCATGCTGTCCTCAAGACTTGTGTGTTTCTGGACACTACCTTTCAGGGTTTTCCACCCAGATTTCAGCAAAGACTCCCCTGTTGTGAAGAATTCCATCACGACGAATCAATGGCTCTTAACAGTCAGCAGGGAATATGCTACCAAGACAAGAATTGGGGTCCAACGTGGGAAAACTGGCCAAGAACTCATTGGAACCATCGACAGAAAAATATTTAAAATTGATCAGATGGGAAGATGGTTTATTGCTAGATGGGCTGCTGTTGGTCTTGGAGCATTGTGCTGCTATTGCTTGGGGATGTCTCACGGGATTGGAATTATTGGAAAGTCTGTAATTTGGTCTCAGTATGTGAAGGACAGAATTCTACCTTGATATACTTAGGAAGTATTGGTTTAATAGCTTTGTCTGTCGCGGCAGTGAGCAGAACTTCTATTATCATGAACTTCATGATGAGAGGCTCTTGGGTGAAAATTAGTACAACCTTTGCAGCCATGATTGGAGCTGCAGTGTTGGCACAATCAATGCCATATAACTGGAGCCCCAGCCCAAAGTATCTTTCTTGGTTACTACATTTTGATATGATGGGCACAGTGTTGGCTCTTCTGACGACATTGGGGGGGGGGGGCTTCCTTTAAGCTGTGTGATACACAGTGCTTATTGTGGGGGGCCTCTCTACTGTGGCCATGTGTGCTTCCAGTGGGACGTTTCTGAACATGGGAGCACCCCTGGGACTGGGCCAGGGCCTCATCTATATCCTCACTGGAACCTGTGTTTCTTCCACCTACCACTGTGGCTGGTGCCACGTTGTACTCAGTGGCAATTTATGGTGGATTAACTCTTTTCATCATGTTCCTTCTATATGATATGCAGGAAGTAATCAAGTGTGCAGAAATAGTACCAGTAGATGGAGTTCAAAAATATGATCCCATCAATTTGATGCTAAGAATCTACATGGATACATTAAATATATTTATGTGAGTTGCCAGTATTGTAGCAACTGGAAGCAACAGAAAGAAGTGATGTGAACCAGCTTCTGACTTCTTTAATGCATCAGATATCTTGCTTGTTTAGTAGGGGAAGGTATGCATTAAACAGTTTATTCAAGCAGCTTTCATCAAAGTTTAGAATATAAGAACTTGTCATCATGTTTCAAATGTTCCAGTCATGTGATGCTTCAGGTCTACTTTTTCTTCTGGAGAAAAAATTCAGTAGTTCTCTTCCAAATAAGCACACACATTTCCAATTATAATATTTGAGTAATGCTAAAATGTTCCAATGAATGTGAAAACTGAGGTTTGTGTCTTGAGAATTTAAGTGTGATATCTATTTTAAAATTTATTTGGTTAAGTAAAAATTAGCAAAATTGTGTTTACTTGCATATATTTTGGAAGCAGAATATTAACAAGTAATGTCATGAGTGATGTAGAGGTTTGGTAAAGGATCCAGAGAAAAGTAAAGGGTTACCTGCAGTGTTTATTTGAATACTTAGAACTTAGGAGTTGTGTAATTAATTGTCAGTGAGCCAGGGAGAGGTCTCTGGCTGTTTGGAAACAAAGATGTCATCATGTTTTACATTTGTCAGGTGAACTTAACAAAAGCATTGAGCGTAAAACAAAGACATAGGTGATGCATTTTCTCATTGTTCCTTTTCAGCGCTATCTTTGCAATGTAGATGTGATCATGTTTGGCTTCTCATTGTGTGACATTGTTAGGACAGATCAGAATGTCAATCATATGGAGAATTCTTTATATGTAATGTGTGTGTGTGTGTGTGAGCAAGTTTTACTTTTGAATCTTCTAGAACAAAATATCCTTAAAATATCTTCTCAGGATAAAATATTCAAAGGATAAAAACTGTAGTATTTTCAAGTATACAAACAATATGTTTATAATTGCTGAATTTTTTTTCATATTTATTGAAATGTTTAATAGAATACATGCTTGCTTTCTCATCTTTTCAAGCTTTGAAGCTTTTATTAGAAAGGGCTGTTTGTGGCTTACACTTGAGATTATGAAAGCATCTTAGGAGAAATCCTAAGATTTTATTTCGTGCATTCCTTCTCAGACTAGACACCAAAAAAGGGAAAGCAAAGCTAGTATTTCTTCATGAAATATATCAATCAAAAATGTAATGGGCAGACTGCTTCATTAGAGTGTCCCGTAGTAGAATATTTCTTCTCTTCTGTATATACTATTACTTAACTCTCTTGTGACATTTGTAAATTTTTTGATAACAGGAGAGTTATTTTTGGAAGTTCATAATGAATGAAATAAGTGTGTATGATTATTGAGATGACTGGTGTTTTTGACAAGCATTAATTACAGTAATCCAGAAATAACAATTCTAACCACCTCAAGTTACATAGGATTCTTATTTTTGAAGTAATAAAGGTTCCAGCCAGAAAAAAAGGAAAATCACCTTTTCTCACAAATTATTTGAAATAATACATTCAGTTAGGTTTCTAGATATAAGATCCATATACAAAAACAATTATGTGGTTATATGTCAGCAATAAATAATTATAAATGCATATCATATGTGTAGCATGGCAACACAAACTATAAGGTAACTAGGAACAAAATAAAATTAGAAAAAAACATTTAAATAAATGGAGAGCTATACCATGTTTTATATTCAGAGAAGAAAAGACTTATTGGAAATTCTCCCAAAATAAATGTAGAAATTCAATGTAATTTCAAAAGATGTTCCAACATGATTTTTCACTTCACAAATTGATATTGAGGTTCACATAAATATAACATGGTCAAGTACATTTAGGATAATTTTGAACAAGAGTAAAAATAAGGATGGACACATCTTAGTAGATATGAAGATTTATTATAAAGCAATAGTAATTAAGACAGTGTAGTGTCAATTCCAGGATAGACCAATATGCCAAGGAAATAAAATAAAAAGCCCAGGAGAAAACCAAGTATGCATGCTTGAGAAGTATATGCAGGATGTGGCATTATAAACCAGTGAGGGGAAAAAATCAATTAAGCAATAAAACATTGGACTTTCCACTTTGAATAAAGATAAATTTAGGTCCTTCCTCTTTCTATAAGCAAAACTATATTCTAAGTTGAGCAAACAGTATAACTTTGGACTTCCAGTCAAGTCGGGGGAGCAGGTAAATGCTGTGTTCATGACCACATCAAAATTACAACTAAATTATAGAACAACTACCCCTGAGAACCACCTGAACACTAGCTAAATAGAATTCTTATAACTAAGGATATAAAGAAGAAACCACCTCGAGACTGGTAGTAAAGCCAGAGACTCTAAACCTGCTGGTCCAATACTTACATGTGGCAGTTAAGAATTGGGAGGGTTTTCTTGGCTGTGGAGGTCCCCATTGAGGATCAAGGGGTCCGAGCCTGTGGGGACAGAGCCCCAAAAAGCAGTTTCCAGGCTCTCGGCCTCACATAGAAAGGTGCTGGCTCAGGTAGTAAATGGCCATCGACTGTGATCAAATGGCCAGCAGCTGTGGCTAGTTGGCCGTCAGCTGTAACCAATGAGCCATTAGCCACTAATATAACTGCCGCGGCTACGGAGGGAAGTCGAGGAGAGAGGAGGAGACTGAAGGAGAGTGGAGGAGAGTGGAGGAGAGTCGGTCGGTTGGCAGCAACGCGGACAGCAGGTCGCACATCGTGTAAACCCAGTGAGACCATAGTGGTATGACTTCCCTACGTATGGCTCCGTGGGTGTTCCTTTTTGGCCTAGCCATATCCTGGGTTCTTGTGTGGGGAGCGGGACCAGAGACCCTGCCGGACGCCCCGCATGACACTTGGCGTAGTCGGCAGGATACCCCACCTGACACCCCGCAGGCCGCCCCGCGTGACAACTGGTCCAGGGAGCAGAGTCCCTTGCACAACAAATGGCACAGCGAGCAGGGTACGGTGCCGGCCAAAGCTCTCCAAAGGACGGTGGAGCAGTTTATGCCTATGAACACTCAGTTGCAGGAAGACCAGGAGGAGCAGCTGCCTGAGAGCTGGAACCCCGTGGAGGGGTGGGAAGACATGGACGGTTCTCCAACCAGCAAAGGCCGGAGAAAGCGAAGGTTGTTGCGGCCCCGTGGGCTGGAAAGTGCTTGCTGAGGCAGCCCGGATGCAGGACTTGTAGTCCCAGGAGGAAACGCTTGCTGAGTCCTCCAAGTCCTCCATGGGAGCTGAGGGTGAGGTCAAGGTCATCCCTCACCCCCAGGACAGCCCTGGCGAATGACTATGGACTATGGGGAATTGCCTTCCATCCCTAATTTAATGGACAGCTTGACTATTTGTTTGGGAACATACCACCATGTAGTGGAACTGGGGGATGTTTGCTTTTGTGTCTTGACCGGCCGCCATCGAGAATTGTAAGCACCTTGACTGTGAGCCGCTGTTGTTCCAGCACAGTACCCTGAGAGGCCCAGAGAGAGTGGCAGTGCCCTGAGAGCCCTGGCTGAGTCCAGGAAGTCTGGCTGTGTCCAGAGAGAGTGGCAGTGCCCTGAGAGCCCTGGCTGTGTCCAGGAAGTCTGGCTGAGCCCAGAAAGAGTGGCAGTGCCCTGAGAGACCTGGCTGTGTCCAGGAAGTCTGGCTGTGTCCAGAGAGAGTGGCAGTGCCCTGAGAAGCCCTGGCTGCGTCCAGGAAGTCTGGCTGTGTCCAGAGAGAGTGGCAGTGCCCTGAGAGGCCCTTGTGTGCCCGGGGAGACTAGTGGTACCCTAAGAAGTCCAGGAAGTCTGGCTGTGCCCAGAAGTACTGGTGGTGCCCTGAGAAACCCTGGCTGTGACCAGAGAGCTTGGCTGTGTCCAGGAAATAACCTTCACCTCCAGGCTCCTTGCACAGGGCCCCTCGCGGGAGACGCTTGTCCCGTAGATTGTGAGGCGAGACCCTGTAGGGGTGGAGTGTGGGGACAGAGCCCCCAAAAGCAGTTTCCAGGCTCTCGGCCTCACGTGGAAAGGTGCTGGCTCAGGTAGTAAATGGCCATCGACTGTGATCAAATGGCCATCAGCTGTGGCTAGTTGGCCATCAGCTGTAACCAGTGAGCCATTAGCCACTAATATAACTGCCGTTGCTACGGAGGGAAGTTGAGGAGAGAGGAGGAGACTGAAGGAGAGTGGAGGAGAGTGGAGGAGAGTTGGTCGGTTGGCAGCAACACGGACAGCAGTTCGCACGTCGTGTAAACCCAGTGAGACCATAGTGGTATGACTTCCCTACCTATGGCTCCGTGGGTGTTCCTTTTTGGCCTTGCCATATCCTGCGTTCTTGTGTGGGGAGCGGGACCAGAGACCCTGCCTGACACCCTGCATGACACAGCCTCACCCAGGTTCCCCAGCCTGGACTACCAGTGAGGAGAGAAGAGTCCCCACAAAACATCTGCCAGTGAAAATCAGCGGGGATTTTGTCCAGGTGAGACAAAGGGCTGCTGGAGTCCTAGCTGTTCCTATTAAGGGGTGCACACATGGACTCATTAGCTGATACTGATAGACTCAGTCCCTCTGAGCTTCAGCATTGGGGCAGCAGCTGGAAAAGCACCAGGGACATACAGGGAAGAACTGAATTTTCTGGCTTGAGGGTGAGGACAGGAGAGACCAGCTCTCTCCCAGACTAAAGTGCTGAGAGGTGCAATTGTTCTTTTGCTGAGCCTTCCACCACCCAGCCTACAGGAGCAGGCAGGCACTAAATCTGAGTCTCCATCAAACTCACCCTACCCTGGTGGTTTTCTGAGAACCCATCACACCCAATTAACTCACAGGATGGAATACTTTTCAGTGGCTGTTACTCAGCCTTGACTCATGCTGTGGACTTCCCTAAAATCTGAAAGGTTTACAAACTCCAAAATGTAGTGTCTATACCTTTTGGTAAGTGGTCTCAAGCCTGGCACTAGTGGCAGCTGATCTCCACTCACAGTATAGCCTCACCCAGGTGCCTTCAAGTACAGCAGAGGCATTCACAGATCATTTTGTAACTCCTACCAGGTGGCCTCAAGCTGGGCACAGGCAGAAGCATATGAGGGCCACACTAGCAGAAGAGGCCCCTGAATGAATATACCCAGTGGCATACTTCAGACCACACCAGATCACCAGCCAATTAGCTGCAAAAATGACACACCCAAAGGGTGGACTCAGCAAGAACCAGAGCTCTGCTACAGCTAATTGCACTCTGTGAGTTGAACCCCTGCACAACAACTTGTCTGCTTTAGTCATGGGCAGTCCTCACAGTCAGTCATCCTGAAGATCAAGTTCACCTACTGACATGCCAACAGCAACCAAGGCTCAACTACAACAGGAAATTGCACAAAACCCATATAACAGACTCTCCTGAAACACCCAGCTCAGGTGAGTGGAGAGACTGTGCCACTGGATCCCAGAGGAGACCTAATATGTAAGGCCACCCTGCCAAGACTGGAAGACATAGAACAAAAACAGGGAGGCAGCAGAAATGAGGAGAAAAAGAAACATGTTACAAAGGAAAGAATGGGACAAAACTACAGAAAAAGACCTAACTGAAATGGAGGCAAGCAATCAACCAGATACAGAGTTTAAAACATTGGATCTAAAGATGCTCAATGAACTTAGGGGAAGAATTGGTGAACTTAGTGAGACCTTCAACAAACAGATAGGAAACATAAAGAAGAACCAGTTATATATAAAAAATACAATAACTACAATGAAGAAGACATTAGAAAAAATCAACAGCAGATTAGATGAAGCACAGGATTGAATCAATTGTTTGGAAGACAAGGTAGAGGAAAACACCCAATCAGACCTGTAAAGAGAAAACAAAAAAGAATTAGAAAAAAGAAGAAAAATAGTTTAAAGGACCTTTGGGACAATATCAAACATAATAATATTTGCATCATAGGAGTACCATAAGGAGAACAAAAAAGCTAGGGATTGAAAACATTTTTTATAAAATAATGACTGAAAACTTCCCTAACTCGGCAAAGGAAATAAACCCATAAGTCCAGGAAGTGCAGAGACTCCCAAATGAGATAAATTCAAGAGGCCCACACCAAAACACATCATAATGAAAATACCAAAGGTTAAATGACAAAGGAAGAATATTAAAGGCAACAATCAAAAAGCATGTAGTTATCTACAAAGGAGCTCCCATAAGACTGTCAGCTGATTTCTCAACAGAAACTTTACAGGCCAGAAGAGATTGGCAAATATGTTCAAAGATGGAATGCATGGATCAACAACCAAGAAAACTCTACCCAGCAAGCTATCATTTAGAATCAGAGGACTTATCAAGAGCTAACCAGACAAGAAAAAACTAAAGTTCATCACTGCCAAACCAGTATTATAAGAAATGTTAAAGAGACGCTCTCTCTCTCTCTCTCTCTCTCTCTCTCTCTCTCTCTCTCTCTCTCAGACCACAGGAAGAGGAGGGAGAGAAAGAACATAAAGATGAATAATAAAATGGCAATAACTACATACCTATCAATAATTACTTTAAATGTAAATGGATTAAATGCTCCAATCAAAACACATAGGATGGCTGAATGGATCATATCCATACATATGCTGCCTACAAGACACCCATTTCAGATTGAAAGACACACAGACTGAAAGTAAAGGGAAAAGATATTTCATGCCAATGGAAACAACAAAAAATTCTGGGATAGCAATACTTACATCAGACAAAATAAACTTTAGAACGATGTCTGTAACAAATATAAAGAACGACATTACATAATGATAAAAGGATCAATCCAACAAGAGGTTATAGTAAACATTTATGCACCCAACACAGGAGAAAATAAATACATAAAGCAAATATTGACCAATGTAGAGTGAGTGCTTGACTGTAATACAGTCATAGTAGGGCACTGTAACACCACATTGACATCAATGGATAGATCATCCAAGCAGAAACTCAACAAGGAAACAGCAGCCTTAAATGCCGCATTAGACAATGGATTTGACTGTTATTTTTAGAACATTTCACTACAAAGGAGCAGAATATACATTCTTTTCGAGTGCACAGGAAACATTTTCCAGGATAGATCACAGGTTAGGCCAAAAAAAAGTCTCAATAAATTATAAAAGATTGAAATTATACCAAGCATTTTCTCCAATCACAATGATACATAATTAGAAATAAATTACCATAAGTATACTAAAACACACAAACACATGGAGGCTAAATAACATGCTATCAAACAATAAATGAGTTAATGAGACAAAGGAAGAATCAAAAGACACCTTGAGACAAATGATAATGAAAGTAAAATGACCCCAAAAATCTATGGGACACAGCCAAAGTTCAAAAATGGAAATTCATACCAATACATGTTTACATCAATAAACAAGAAATATCTCATATCAACAATCTAACCATACACATAAAGAAACTAGAGAAAGAAGAACAAGCCCAAAGGGAGCAGTAGGAAGAAAATAATAAAGATCAGATTGGAAACAAATGAAATAGTCTTTAAAAAATACAAAAGATCAATGAAACCAAAAGTTGGTTCTTTGAAAAGATAAACAAAATTGATAAACTTTAAACCAGACTCATCTAGAAAATAAGAGAGAGGATGCAAATAACTAAAATCAGAAATGAAAGAGAAGTGACAACTGAAACCACAGAAATATAAAGGGTTATATGAAAATACTATGAAAAATTATATGTCAATAATTTGGACAACTTGGAAGAAGTGCATTAATTCCTAGAAAAATAATCTTCAAAGATATACTCAAGAAGAAACAGAAAATCTTAACATACCAATAACTACTATAAAAATGGAATCAATAATAATAATAATAATAATAATAATAATAATAATAATAATACTCCCAACAAACAAAAGTCCTGGACCAGATAGCTTCATAGGTAAATATTACCAAATATTCAAAATAGAATTAACACCTATCCTCAAACTATTCCAATAAATTGAAAAGGAGGTTGGGCTCTCAAGCTCATTTTATGAGACCATTATTACCCTTATTCCAAAACTGGACAAAAACATTACAAAAAAGTAAACCAATAATGAACATGGATGCAAAAACCCTCAACAAAATGTTAGCAAATCAAATTCAGCAACATGTTAAAAAGATCATACACCACAGTCAAAAGGGGTTTAATTTGGGGATGCAAGATTGATTTAATATCCACAAATCAATTATCATGATATAATACCAAAAAAAAGATAAAAATTACATCACCATATCAATAGATGCAGAAAGAGCATTTGACAAAATCCAGCATCCATTCATGAAAAAAAACTCTCAAAAAAGTGAAAGTAGAGGGACTATATCTCAACATAATAAAGACCACATAGGACAAATCCACAAGCAATGCAGCATTCAATGGTGAAAAGCAAAAAGTGCTGTCCTTAAGATCTGGTACAAAACAAGCATGTCCACTTCTATTAAACATAGCATTGAAAGTCTTAGCCACAGCAATCAGACAAGCAAAAGAAATAAAACGCATTCAAATTGGAAAGGAGGAAGTAAAACTGTCATTATTTGTAGACGACAAACTATCTGCAGAGAATTCTAGAGTCCACCAAACAATCATTAGAACTGACAAATGAATTTTATAAAGTAACAGGATACAAAATTAATATTAGGAAATTGGTTGTGTTTTTATACACCAATAATGAACTATCAGAAAGAAAAATTAAGAAAATAATCCTAAATTTCTGGTCAAGATGGCATAGTAGGTAAACACTGTTCCTCCCTTCTCTCATGACCACATTAAAACTACAACTAAACTGGAAAGCAGCCATTGTTGAGAATTGCCTGAAATCTGGCTGAACCAAGGACATACAACTATTAACAAAGAGACGAAACCAACTTGAGACTGGTAAGAGGGGCAGTGATGTGGAGTGGGCTGGTCTGACACCCGCATGTGACCATTCAGAGTTGGGAGGGATATCTCAGCTGCAGAAGTAGCCACATAGGAGCAAGAGGTCCCAAGCCCCACATCAGGATCCCCAGCCCATCATTCTAGTGCCAGTGAGAGAAGTCCCCATAACTTTGGCTCTGAAAACCCAAGGAGATTGTGGCTAAGTGAGACAAGGATGGCTGTCGTTTCAGCTGCTCCTCTTAAAGGGCTCACACACAAACTTACTTGCTGATGGACTCACTTACTCTGGGATCCAGTGCTGGGACAGCAATGTGAAAGGTGCCAGGGACATATGAGTAGGAACTAAACTGTCTGGCTTCAGGGAGACAGGTAGAGGGGCAGCTTTCTCCCTGACAGGAGGAGTTGGCAGAAGCCATCCATTATTTGTTGAGCCTTCCCCATCCCAGCATGTAAACAAAGGTAATCTCCATATCTGTGTCTCCATCAACCTGGCTAACACTGTTTCTCTGCCCCACCCTGGTGATTTCCTGAAACCCCAACCCCACCCAAATGTCATGCCCACTCAAGCTTCTCCCAGTGGTTTTTCCATGCAAACAGCCTGTCTTGGCTCATGCTGCAGACATTACTAAAAATCTCTCAATGGTTCACAAATGCCAAAGAAGCAGCATCTGGCTTCAAACTATCCAGTACCTCTTGCTGAGCAGTAGTGACAGCTAGCCTAGGTTCATGGCTTAACCTCTAGGTGCAACTCCAATCCCAGAGTGGGTGGAAGAAATTTGTAATTGCATTTTGATTCATGGCATGTGGCCCCGGGCAGGGCACATACTCAGGCTGAACTTGGCCTGCACTGGGTATCCCTCGGGAGGCTGTGGAGATGGCATGCCTGGTGGCCAGCTTTGGAGTGAGCCAGAGCATCACCTGGCCACTTCCAAGGATAACATACCTAAAGAGCACACTAGGGTCAGCTCCTGCATAACAGCGCCTCCACTGTAGTCACAGCCAGTCCTCACAACCAATCAGCCCAAGGCTCAATCTCTCCCATTGATGTGCAAACAGCAACCATGGTTTAACTACAACAGGAAGGCTTAACTACATCCCTACCAAAGCTTAACTACAACTCAACACACACAAAAGACACAACTGGACCACCTGGGTCAGGTGACCAGGGAGATTTTGCCACTGGGCCCCACAGGACACCTACTACATATGGCCACTCTATTAAGACAGAGAGGCATATCTGCCCTATCTAATACATAGAAACAAACACAAGGAGGCAGCCAAAATAGGGAGACAAAGACACATGTTCAAAATAAAATAACAGAACACAGCTCCAGAAAAAAGAACTAAACCAAAGCAACAACAACAAAATCTAACAGACACAGAGCTCAAAACACTGCTTATAAGAATGCTCAATAATCTCAGGAAGAACTTCAACAAAGAGATGGGAAACATAAAAATAGAGATATAAAACATAAAAAAGCACCAGTCAGAAGTAAAGAATACAATAACTGAAGTGAAGAATACATTAGAGGGAAAAAATAGTGGCTTAGAGGAAGCAGAGGATCAAATCAGTGATATAGAAGATAAGGTAGCAGAAAACATACCATCAAAACAGCAAATAGAAAATAATAATAATAATATTAATAATAATAAAGATAGTTTCAGGCACATCAGGGACAGCATCGAGCATACCAATATTTGCATCATAAGGGTACCAGAAGGAGAAGAGAAAGAATTGAAATCCTATTGAAAGAAATTCCTATTTAAAAGAATTGAAATCTTATTTAAAGAAATAATGATGGAAAACTTTCCTAACCTGAAGAAATAGACATACAAGGCAAGGAAGCACAGAGAATCCCAAACAAGATGAACACAAACAGGTCCATACCAAGACAATCATATTTAAAATGCCAAAGATTAAAGACAAAGAAAGAATCTTAAAAGCAACAAGAGAAAAGCAATTAGTTATTTACAAGGGAGCTGTCATAAGACTGTTAGCTGATTTCTCAACAGAAACTTTGCAGACCTGAAGGGATTGGCAAGAAATATTCAATGTGATGAAAAGTAAGGACCTACAACCAAGAGTACTGTACTCCACAAAATTATTGCTTAGCAATCTAATGACAGGTAAAGAGCTTCCCAGACAAGAAAAAGCTAAAGGAGTTTCTCACCACCAAACCAGTATTACAAAGAACGTTAAAGAGACTTCTTTAAGGCAAAAATATGAAATAAAATAAAATAAAAAAATAAAAAATATGAATAATAAAATGGCAATAACTACATACCTATTTACAATTACTTTATATATAAATACATTAAATGTTCCAATCAAAAGATAAGGTGGCTGAACGGAAAAAATAAAAACAAAAAAAAGACTCTTGCATATGCTTCCTACAAAAGACTTACTTAAGGTTGAAACACACACAGAGAGACTGAAAGTAAAGGGATGGGAAAAAAGTATTTCATGAAAATGTAAAAGAAGCTCAGGTAACAATACTTACACTATACAAAATGGACTTTAAAACAAAGGCTATAACAAGAGACAAAGAAGGACCCAGTAACCGCATTTCTGGGTATTTATCTGAAGAAATCCAAAATGCTACTTCGAGGGGATGTATGCATCCATATTGTGTTCATTGAAGCATTGTTTACAATGGCCAAGATGTGGAGGCAACCTGGGGTTCCGTCGATGGATGAATAGATAAAGAGAAGGTGGTACATATAAGAAGATCTGACAATTCAGTTCACAAACTTGTTACAAAGATGTTGCTAACCCTTTTTGATATTAGAGGGGTTATTCATTATGAATTTGTACCAAATGGACAAACAGCTAACAAAATTTACTATTTGGAAGTGCTGAAAAGGCTGCGTGAAAAAGTTAGATGAATACGACCTTAACTTTTCACCAACAATTCATGGCTCTTGCATCACGACAATGCACTAGCTCACATGGCACTGTTGGTGTGGGCGTTTTTAGCCAGTAAACAAATAACTGTATTGGCACACCCTCCCTACTCACCTGATCTGGCCCCTAATGACTCCTTTCTTTACCCGAAGATAAAGGAAATATTGAAAGGAAGACTTTTTTAAAAAAAATTAAAGTTTATTGGGGTGACAATTGTTAGTAAAGTTACATAGATTTCAGGAGTACAATTCTGCAATACATTATCTATATCTCGCATTGTGTGTTTGCCACTCAGAGTCAGTTCTTTCCATCACCATGTGCTAGACCCCGTTTACCCTTTTCTAGAGTCCTCCTCTCCCTTTATCCTCTGGTAACCCCTAAACTATTGTCTATGTCTATGAGTTGTTGTTGAAAAGGAAGACATTTTGATGACATTCAGGACATTAAGGGTAATACGATGACAGCTATGATAGTCAGTCCAGAAAAAGAGTTCCAAAATTGCTTTCCATACCTAGGGTGGGCTATGTGCTGGCATCAGTGCATAGCTTCCCAAGGAGAGTACTTTGAAGGTGACCATGGTGATATTTAGCAATGAGATATGTAGCACTTTTTCTAGGAGATTTCGTGCAAGTAATTGCCAGACCTCATATGTTAGTGACATTTTAATAAAAATCTTAAAACAATAAAATTAAATTATGAAAGAATATAATCCTATTTATAATTATATTAAAAATATTTAGGAATAAATGTAACCAAGGAAGTAAAATTCCTCTACTCAGAAAATTATGATATTGAAGAAAGAAATAGAAGAAGATACAAATACATGGAAGCATATACCATGCTCACAGATAGGAAGACTTAACATTGTTTAACAGTCCATAGTCCCCAAAGCAATCTACAGATTCAATGTAATCCCTATCAAAATACCAATGCCACTTTCCACAGAACTAGAGCAAATAATCCTAATATTTGTATGAAACCACAAAAGATCCTAAGCACTCAAAGGAATCTTGAGAAAGATCAAAGTCAGAGGTTTCATGCTAACTGATATTAAACTATACTACAGGGCTACAGTAATCAAAACAGCATGATACTGGCATAAAAACAGACACATATGAGGTGTGATCAAATAATACGGTGAAAAGTTTAAAGAAAAAAAATTATTATAATACAAAGACACATCGCCATTAATCCCCCTCAAAATACTCCCCCCTTGCTTCCAACACACTTATCCCTTCATTCTTGCCACATTCTGAAACAGTTCTGGAATTTCTCTTTCGTGAGTGTCTTCAGTTGCACTGTTATGGCTTCCTTGATGTCCTGAATCATTTTCACTTTGGGGAAGAGCCAGAAGTCTCATGGTGCTAGGTATGGTGAATAAGGTAGATGAGGACACACTGTAATGTTTTTATTTAACAGAAATTGCTGTATACTAGAAGCAATGTGAGACATGGAGTGTTGTCATGATGGAGGATGATTTACAGCACACTTTAAAACACACCTTCTCTCAACTGTAGTTCACACCGAATTGACTACACCAAACCAGTTGAAACTTGTCACACACTTATTAATATTTGATGTGCCAGCTCCCATATTTAAAATCCCTCCCTTTTTGTTGGACAGCACTCGGCAGCAGCATTCACCACATTGTTGGATCACAACGGAAAGGCTCTGTGTCACACATCACTTCTGGTAAGCAATTTCTGTCAAATAAAAACATTATTTTCCTCATCCACCTTATTCACCAGATCTGACACCATGCAACTTCTGGCTCTTTCTCAAAGTCAAAATGACTGTGAAAGGTAAACATTTTGAATCAATTCAGGACGTTGAAGCATGCATGTCAGCGCAACTAAAGACACTCATGAAAGAGGACTTCCAGAACTGCTTCTGAAAGTGTCAAGAATGATGAAATGAGTGTGTTCAGAGAGAGGACGAGTATTTTGAGGGGGATTCATTAATTCATTGCTATTAATTCATGGCAATGTGTCTTTTACTGCAATATATATATATTTTAAATTTAAACATTCATGGTATTGTTTGATCCCAACTCATAGTTCAATGGAACAGAATAGAATCTAGAAATAAACTCATGCCTATATGATCAATTAGTCTTATTACATAGAAGACAGGCATATATAATGGAATAAAGAAAGTCTATTCAATATATGATGTTAGAAAAACTTGGACAGATACATGTTAAAAATGAAACTAGACCATTTTCTTACACCATAGAGAAGAATAAACTCAAACTGAATTAAGGACTTAAATATAAGACCTAAAACCATAAAGCGTAGGCAGTAAACTCTCTGACATTGCTCTTAGTTTTATACATATTAAGTTGGTGCAAAAGTAATTGCAGATTAAAAGGTTATATATGTGTGTACAAACACACATGCACACACACACACACACACACACACACACACACACCAGATATTCCAAAAAAATGTATACAAATAGACACTATGGTTAATGTTGCTCAAGTAGTAGTTTGCCATAATCAGAGGTGTGTGGACATTGATGATAACTACATTTAGCACCTCTTGTAATTGCAGAAGTCAAATGTGAATTGTATTCATCTTTTGTTATTGGTATATATTGAGTATTATAATTGCAATACAGTTTTCATTTCTTAAAATGTGTATACATCTTTGGCATTATATATATATATATATATATATATATATATATATACACACACATATATATAGATATATATATATATCTATATATATGTATATATCCATATATATCTATATATCCATATATATACATATATATGTGTGTGTGTATATATATATATATATACATACATATATATATCTATATATCCACTGATATGTATATCCTTGAGCAAGGGAAACAAAAGAAAAAGTAAACAAATGGAACACATTATACTAAAAAGTTTTTTCAATGGAATTTTAACAGCTATATACGATATCAGAAAGGTAGTAGATTGGGGGAGAGTAGATTGGGGGAGTAGATTTGTGAAGGGTGCAAATGTCTAACTATTACATTGTTTTGTACACGTGAAACGAATAAAAAAACAGTTTTTTGCATAGCAAGGAAACCATCAACAAAATGAAAAGTCAGTCTTCTGGATAAGAGTAGATATTCACCAATGATATATCTGACAAGGGGTTAATATTCAAAATATATAAGGGACTCATACAACTTAACACCAAAAAGACAAACAATCTGGTTGAAAAATGGGGAGAGGACCTGAATGGACATTTCTCTAAAGAAGACATACAGATGGCCAATGGACTTGTAAAAAATGTTCAAGATCACTAATCATCATTGAAATGAAAATTAAAAGCACAATGAGATATCACCTCATGTATGTCAGAATGGCTATCGTCAGTAATCAACAAACAATAAGGATGTGGAAAAAAGGGAGCCCTCATGCACTGTTGGCGAGAATGCAAATCAGTGCAGCCACTAGGAAAAACTGCATGGAGGTTAACTGGAAAAAAAATTAAAAATAGAACTACCTTATGACCCAGCAATTCCACTTCAGGGCACTTACCTGAAGAAACCCAAAACATTACTTTGAAAAGATATATGCACTCTTATGTTCATTGCAGCATTATTTACAAAAGCCAAGATATGGAAGCAACCTAAGTGTCCACTGATAGACAATTGAGTAAACAAGAAGTGGTACATATATACAATGGAATATTACTTGGTCATAAAAAAATGAAATCTTATCATTTGTGACAACATGAGTTAACCTAGAGGGTTTTATGATAAGTGAAGTAAATCAAAGACAAATATCATATGATTTCACTTATATGTGGGATCTAAAAAAACAAAAGAAACAAACAAAACAGAAACAAACTCATAAATACAAAGAACAAATTGGTGGTTGCCAGGTGGTGGGGGATTAAGGGGTTGTGTAAATAGCAGGAAGGGATTAAGAAGTACAAATTGGCAGTTACAAAATAGTCACAGGAATGGTAAACACAGAATAGGGAATATAGTCTATAATATTGTAATAACTGTATGGTGTTGGTGGGTCATAGACTTATTTGGGAGGATGACTTCATAATTTATATAATTTTCTAACCACAATGCTGTATACTTGAAACTAATATAATATTGAATGTCAACTGTAATTGAAAAAAAAATTTAAAAGGGAGAGTTTTACCACATGCTTTTGTGCTCCCTAACAGGAATAAACAAATAAACAAACAAATAAATAAATAAATAAAACTTTAATAAAGTATAGGAAATTATATTAATGCTATTGGAACCAAATATTATTTATTAAACTATGTTCAAAGAACAAAAACCCACACAAAAAGATTGAACCATTTTTACCATGTACCAAATAATTCCCGAACTCAGGGTTTAATCAACAAAAATATGTTTTTGCATCATACTGTACTTTCTTCTAGGCTCATCAGGGAACTCTCCTTATTTGAGGCTCAGAGGCCTGGGTTGCCAGGCAGCCACCATCTTGAGGTTGTCAGTGGCTAGTGAGTGACAATGAGTGTGCTTCTGTAAATTCTATATGGTCCTAGCAAACCATTTACAATTATGATGGGTACCACAGAAACAATAAAGTGGTTGAAGACATAGAAATTCTGGTTTAGCTTTCTGAAGTTCATAATAAGCAGAGCTACCTCTTTAAACTACTGTGCATTAATGACTAATTATTTTGCTTTAAAAATTACTGTGAATATATTCAAGTAAGTGTAATGTTATTCTTTCTCTACACTTCATTGTATGTAATTAAAACACAAAACTCTATTGCTAACAGCTTCAAAGAATCTTAGAGGGACCAAGGTTTTAGTTTCCTTCTGTTCTGAGACTTTGGGCATGTGATTTTAATCTCCAGACTTCAATTTTTCCTTTGTAAGCTGAGGGGTTTGAGTGGATTATGTCTAACATTCCTTCTATGTTGTTGATATCTCTAATTCTGTATTTCCACAGTTTAGCCCAGGATGCACAGTATTAAAGACTAAGTTCAGAATTCCAAGCTGTGGAGTCTCTATCTCCCTGATGTTAGCAGCATGATTTCTTTGATATCTTAATTTTTTTCTCTCTTTTCAATCATCTCTGAAAATGGCTTTTAATTAGTTTAACTTTTCCTCTAGCCAGGCAGTGATATCATTCTTTTGAAGGCTGTAATTAGTTGATTAGTAGAAGAAACCACCAAATGAAACCATTGATAAATTACTGAGTGGAAAACTTGGTTATTGCAGTTTTGGTTTACTGATAAATTAACAATAAATGTAATAAGGATTACCAGCCAAGAATCCTCTGAGCTAATTTAGGAATCCTTCAAGAACCACACAAAAGCCCAAACAGAATGTTTTCAGAGATTGCCAATTTTTCTTTTATTTCTAAGTTGAAGTATTAATCAGGAGGTGAGAGTGAAAGCTAATGGGAAGAAATCCTCGTTTTGAGCCTGAGAGGCAAACCGTGCAAGGAAATCAAATGTAAGCACCAGCAGAGGTAATGGCAGTGTTCTGTGGGACCCTGAATGCTATCATTGCTCAGGCTATATCTACGTTGCTTAAATCTCTTCTGGTTGCCTCAGCTTTTGGTAAGGTGCAACTAACAATGTATAAATTATGTCTTTGGAACAACCCATCTCTCTAGAATCCCCTGTCAAAGTCAAATATTGTGTAGAGGAGTAGAAGGAACTCATATCAACAGAATTTGACACTTAACTTTTTTATTCCTGTTCATTAAATAAATTCTCATTTATGTGTATGATGCCATCAATATTGTTTATCATTAGAGAAGGACAAATTTTCATTATTTTCTATTTTTTTAATAGCACATGGAAGAATGTGCACATTTTGATATAAAATATACCAAACCTGTAGACCTCCTAACCATTGCATGCAAAGCCTAATCATAATAGTGTATTAACAAAGCCTTTATTAGGCATAAAAATCTCAGCAGTTGCAAGCCAGGAGCAGCAGCCCTCCTCTCCAGGGGGTGAATCAAGTGCATATGGTGGCCAGAGAAAAAGGCTTATTCTGGGAGAAACCAAGAGGTCTGACTTCTCACAGACAACTACTTGTTTTTCTGGGCTGGATTAGGATTACTTGAAGCAGGCATCAAACAGGAAAGCAGAGAAGCCTCTGGAGAGATCCTAGATGCAGTGAGTAAAAACCCACCATTTATCTAATGAACAGGAAAAAAACATTAGACGGGTCTTGAGTGTTAGTGCTTCTTGCTTTAAGTGTGAGTTGGACAGAATCAAATGCAATTTTGCTTTTTCCAATGTTAAAAAAAGATTCTGTGTAATAATTATCAACAGACTTTACCTTTTAGAGCAGTTTTAGGTTCACAGCAAAATTGAGTGGGAGATACAGAGATTTCCGATATATCCCTTGCTCTGCACATGCAGTCTCTGCCATTATCATCATCCCCCATCACAGTGGTACACAGTTATAATGGATGAATCTGCATGGACACATCAATATCATCCAGAGTCCATAGTTTACCTTAGAACTCACATTTCATGCTGTACAATGCAAGGGTTTGGACAAATGCACAATAACTTGTGCCACCCATTATAGTACCATAGAGAGTAGTTTTACTGCCCTAAAGATCCTCTGTGCTCTGCCTGTTTGTAATAATTTTTCCAAAAAAGTTAAACATGGTGGTAATTTCTATTTTACAAAGCTGCATATGTACAAAGAGGTGAGGGAAGAAGAGGACTGAATTCTCCCTCTTTCAATGGTGTGGTGAAAAAGATGCTGTCAACCTTGTTTTCTGCAGGTCTCACAAGAGCACACGCTTCCTCTTCCTGTGTGGCAAGTCCACGTTTTCTCAAAGCTCTTTAGTGTAGTTTGAATCTTGTGGGTCTGAATCTACAGATCCCTTATTGGAAAATTTCCCCTCTAGCAACCTGGCTGAGCCCCACATGTGTGAGAACCCACCAGAGGATCTCTTCCATCTCAGTCCTACCAAATGCCTGTTACTATAATGATGGGAATATGTGGTAGAGGTGGTGTATGTGCATAGACTTGTGTTTCATAGACATTTGTATATAGTTCATAATACAGACTGATTCCCTAACTGGATGTACTAACTTTTCTGCAATGGCCAATTTCAGGAGTAGAAATCTAGAGTTCAGAATTTTAAGTTAGATCTAAAAAGGAATGCTCTCTTTTCCTTATGTCCAAGTGCCTAATTTTAAGATTAAACTCAATAGTGAAATGAGAAGCTTTGAACGATGACTATCAGTGATGCAAATATGACCTTGCTCCTCTTCCCAAGGGTAAGCATCTTAAGCACAGCCATGAAATGCAATCAAGAGGACTTGCCAAGAAGGAATTAGAAAAGCAAAGATGGGCTTTCTGGGGGGAGTGTTTTTAGTTTTTATTTTTATCATTTTTAAATCTCTAGTAGTACCTGTTACTTGCTAAGGCAAAGAAACAAAACAAAACAACAGCAACAAAACCAATTCAACTCAACCCAAATCAAATACAACGTATCAGAACATGTCGAGTGGGATCTTCCCTGTTGGCAGGAAGTGCGATTAAAGGCCCATTATGAGCAAATGGTACTACGTTCCTGAAATTCTAAGTCCAAAGTGCTGCCAGCAGTTGGCCAGCCATCACACCAGAAGGTTTCCAGACAGTTGGCAGGAGAGAGGCAGTCCTACCAACAACCCCCCACCATCACTCAAGGGGAGGCCTTGGAGAGGAGCCTGTTAGGGGAAGGCTGAGCCTCAAAGAGAGATTATTTTCTCTTCTCAGGCACTGCATTGGAAATGGCATTTGTGTTGCTGGTAATTCCTCTCCTGTAAGCTTGGGAGGAATGAGGATAAGAATCACTTAGAAGAGAGTTCTTGCAAGACAGGAAGATAGGACGTCACCTCTGGTCAGACTGCTTAACTTGTGTGCATCTTGACCTAATCCTGGACTTCTAAGGCAGTGGAAACCTAGAAGAAATTGAGAAGAGATAACATTTTTATAGACTTCTAGATGCAGAAAAGGCCAGAATTATGCCAGTTCTGGAGAGTTATAAAAGCTGGATCATAGTGAAATGAGCAGTGAATGTAGAAAAGTTTGGGATTCAAGGGACCAACCCCAGGCCTGGTGTGTTGCCTCCCCCTGGAGATACAGCACTATCACCAGGGATGCCCAACGAACAGAAGGGAACTCTTTGTCAGTGGGGCCTGTTGAGGTCACTGCTGTCTCCTCCAGCACAAATGAAGAACATGCGCTTTTCCTCTTTCTTCTGTCCTATAATTAGAGGGGCACATGCCCAGAAGAGGCTGAGGAGAGCCTGATCCTGCCATCACCTTGACCACAGTTCAGTCTTCATTAAGAAAGAGAAGGACACTGAATTCCAAAATTGAGTATTCTTCTAATGACTGAAAGTGGCTGGAGAAAACATGGAGTTGGGCCAGCCAAGCTGTCATTAAAATAATCAAGAAATGAGGTTTTGCTGGTGAGATTTCAGTATTTAGGACAGTATTTAGAAGAAATGAAACTGTTGCAGGTTTGGTTCCTCAGTGTACCAGTTTCAAGAACTATACTTCAAATCCAGTTTATCTTCTCCTGATTTAGAGTGAGCAACCTATGTTAATGAGATTGAATTGGAAAGAAACCCTAAGTACTCAGTAGCATTCCCTACTTGAGCTGAGACTTGAAAAGATGGCAACTCCAAAGAACATATTTCATGTTTAGTCTACTATAGAGAATTGAGCTTCATTTGCATGTCATTTCCAGGGATTGCACACCGGAAATTATATTGGAATTTTCTGATAATCCAAATGTGGCTAACTGTGGAATTAGTTATAGTGAGTCTAGTCCAGTCATTGAAATATAACGGGTCTATGCCCCTCCATGACTAAGGCATTCACCATTCCAGTTTCTGAGAGTATTATGGATGACAGGTCTCAGTTGAGTCCCTTCCATGTTGAAGAGAGTGTCCTCAACAATGGCATTCCACCTTTCCAGAGATATGCAACTTCCAAGGCCCCAATTCAGGGCACTTACCCCTGATTCAAGGAACCTCTGCAGGGCCATTGCAGCTCAGTGGCTTCCCAAGGAATAAGCAGAGGCTCTGTTGTGACTGCATTTCATTTCAAACCAGGGTGAACAATTCTTTCTTTAAACCAGGGTGAACAATTACAGCCAACTGTTCAAATCAAGCTTACTGCCTATTTTTATATGGCTCATGAGCTAAGAATGGCTTCTACATTTTTAGACAATTGAAAAAAATCAAAAGGAGAATGATATTTTGTGACATGTAAAAATTATATGAAATTAAAATTTCAACGTCCAGAGTAAAATTTCAGTGGAACACAGCCCAGCTCATCTGTTTATGTATGTTCTGGGGCTGTTTTTATGCTACAAAAGTAGCACTGAATAGTTGCTGCAAAGACCATATGGCCTGCAAAGCCAAACACATTTACGATCTGTCCCTTTATTGAAAAAGTTTGCTGAGGAGACCCAAGATGACAAAGTACATAAAAACTGTGCCAGCTTCCTTCCATGAACACATTAAAATTACAGTAAAATTATAGAACAACCAACCTGGAGAACCATCCTGAAGTCTGGCTTAACAGAAGTTTTATAACTAAGGATATAAAGAAGAAGCCACGTTGAGACTTGTAGAAGGGGCAGAGATGTGGAACTGGCTGACTGCAAACCTCTGCATGGCAGGTGAAAATTAGGAGAGATATCTCAGACTCAGAGGTTCTCCCAGGAGAAGCAAAAAAACCCAGCCCTACTCCAGGCTCACCAGCCCGGAGTACTGGTGCCGGGAAGAGGAGCCCCCACATAATCTGACTGTGAAAAACTGGGTGAGATGAGAGGCTCCAGGAAATCCACATATCCTTTTAGAGGGCTCACATGAAGACACCCACCTTGGGATCTAGTAAAGGGACAGTTACTCAGGAGGTGTTAGAGACATACAGGGGGTAGGGAGGCTAGACTGAGGTGTGTGGCGTCCGAAGCCAGGGCTGGAGGACATTTCCATTTTTCCTGTAAGGGGTCTTTCTCCTGTGCAGCTAGCAGACAGCTGCCATCTTTAATGTGTTGAGCACTCCTCCTTTGCTTATGGCCAAATCTGAATCTGATTGGCCGGGTGAGCTCCAGGGGTCCACCCTGCTGAATCACTGGGACCCCACCCCACCTAAATCCCCCAACACCAGAGGCACTTTCTCCAAGAGCAGCCAGCCCCTTCTGCATTGCACTGTTTCTTGGAAAACTATTACAGTCCACAGGCCTGGGTCAGGTGGCTACTGGGTGTGCTCTGAGACTATTGCTGAGTAGCTGCAAGCTCAGCACTGGTACCAAACCAGAGTCTACATTAACTTGTGACCACAACATTTCCCAATGTAGTGACTCCCTGAGACCCTGCCTTATCCAACTTATATACCGCATAAGGCTTTATCAGCGGCTGAACTTTAAGAGAGCCAGCAGGTGTCAGTAGGACTCAGGATGTCCTGGCTTTTTGCAGAGCTATCCCAGGTTCAGTACTGGTGGCAGCCATCCTTAGTTAACAGTTTCGCCTCTCACATGTGCCTCCTGGTTTAGCACAGGCAGCATAAAATCATGGATTGCTTTGTAGCACTGAACTGTATATAACTGAACTTTATTTCAGTGTCATGATCTGCTCAGCATTCATTTTCCTCTCTGGTAAAACATGCTGATTGTCCTGGGGGCTTTTCCATATTTGGTTCATGTAAATCCACCCCTAGCATTTTGGGTGGGCACACAACACTGGCTGGCCACTGTGAGTACCACGCCCCCACATCTCAGGACCATACAGCAACCATAGGGTGGATATATAACCCTAGCCAGGCCAGCAAGAACCCAGCCTAGGATTTTGTTCTTGGTGCTTTTGGAAAATGGGACTCACTAAGCTGGTGGGATGTAAGCTTGGAAATACTGTAGGCCACCATGATGAAGGCCAGGAGCTGAAGAGACAGAAGTGAAGTCTCGACAGACATGGGGTTCTTTTAGCTCCTTTTACAGCCATGATTTGTCAACAAATTCCTTCATTTGCACGAACCAGTTTCACTTGGCTTTTGACATTTGCAACTGACAGCATCTTAAGCAATGCAGAGATTTCCTTACATCCCAGAGTTTTCACATATAGTGTTGCTTAATACTCACAACACATTCACTGGAGTATTTTCACATTTGAGGACACTGAAGCTCAGGGAGAAGAAACTGCCATAGGTGATGAATCCAATGAATCCCTCCCCTCTCACTCTAAATCCTTGTTCTTTCACTATATGATGTACATAAGTGTTCATTTCTCAAATACATGTTGAGAGAAAATGCTCGCTGAAATTCACATCAAAAAAAAAATTCCTGTAAGTTATGGCTGGTAATGTATAGTGCTAAGACACATTTACCTTCATTTATCAATAGGAATGGAAAATCATTTTAAGAAAAACGTTCAAACGGTTTAAAACACATCAGAGATAAATGAAAGAAAATAACATTTTGAAGATTTCATACTAAAAAAGTTACAAATATATGTACCTGATTTTCTTTAAAATCCTTGAGGTCTTGATGCTTAAAACAGAGAGTTCCTGGCCTGGGTGTTTCATTTTGTTTCACTTTGTTTTAGAAGTCCAACTGCTCATGCAGCCACCATTGCCATGAGCTCCCTTTCGTAGAGCAACAACAAATCTGCCAGCTATAGCAGTTATATTATTTTTCAAAATTAAAATAGAGATATTGATTGTTCTGATTATCTAAATGATGCATACTGATTGTAAAATAAAGAAAAGAACAGAAGATTGAAGAAGCAAATAAACATTGTTCACCATCTCTGCCCCCCAATAAGAACTACTGTTAATATCTGGATGACATTTTCCAGACTTTGGAACTTCTCACTCTCTAATTTCTTCTAAGGCGGAGCGTCAACAGATCTATGTAACACAAGCTTCCTGAGCTACTCCTGTGAACTCCATCCCACCTGAAAACTGAGATGTTTGCTGCTTTTTCTTTTCCTTGCCTGTGTTCCTTTTAGTGCCATGTGTCTAATAGCTTCATACATGTGTGTGCATATGTGTATGTGTATATGTGGGCACATATACCTGCAAGTATGTATGGGTGAATAAATGTATGGTAAATTTGTATGTGCATAGACATGTATATAAGTATACACATGTGCATCCATATACGTATATATATACGAGGTATATATTTATTTATGTGCATATATATGCTTATATGTACACACACACACACACACACACCTTACAGACTTTCTATTTTCCCCTTACTTCCTAGCTTTTTTGGTGATAGAGGACTTTAAAGTATAGACATTTCCCCCTTTGCGCTTAATCATAAAATTCACAATGACCTCTGTGCTTTCCACGTTTTTTGACATGAGAAACCTCTTTAACCATCAGAATGTCTGTTGACCCTTACATGATGCAAGTGTCCTTTAAGTACAGTGACTGAGAAAGTTCTATGAATACACTAATGCTTTTAAGACGACTTTTAGAAATGAATCAAAACTACATCTATGTATATATATTAGAATTGGCAAGAGAGGATATTATATGCGGGAAGATATTATTTATGCAGTCTATTAAAGATATGACTGTTGATTGATACTAATACATCTATTGAATAAAATATATGGCGTTGTTTTACACACAAAACTCATTATCCATGCTGAATATTTTATTGTATTTAAATAAAGACCAAAATGATAATGCCTGTATGATATGGTTTGGAGGTCTGTATTCACTAATTAACAGATTTCTCAGTGGGCCAAAGCCCTGAGGTTGAGAATTACCATTCTGAAGGAATTTTTTTTTGTTAAAATCTCAGTGCTTCCCTTCCACACACAATAATTACTAGTTGAGTTCGGGGGAAAGGGACTATATATGTGTTATTTAGAAGCTAAGTCATCAACATGACACAAGTTTAATATTCTAAAATTTTAATGAAGTCTTTTGGAAACCACAAACTTCATTCTGAGGATCACTATATACAGTGGAAGAAATAATCTAATGTCGTTTTTTTGATGTACCATGTGACATGGTACTCCCTGCCACAACATGATTACTATGATAAGTCTACATAAACTCTGAATATCAATTTGGAGTCAAAACTAAAACGTGGTAGAACCTAAACCAAGTAAGCTCTTGTCTCTCCTCAGGAGGACATGGTCATCTTGGCCACCCTTCCTCTGCTCTGAGGCTCCTGACATTTTCCAGCACAGGTACCACCATCTTTGAGGCCAAGGCTGTGTTACCCTAGTCCAAGGCTTCAGGTTCCCAGCTTCTTGCTCCTGAATCAACCCGTTGTGTGAATCCTGTAAAGTAGTTCATACTCAAGTTGTAATAATTTTATTGAACAGTCTAAAACTTAGTGGGGTGCAAATATTATTAAATGTTTTTTTTTTAATATTCTAACCGTGGCATTCAGCCATAATCTGTGGAAAGTTCCCTAGCCTCAAGCAAATCCCATGTCCAGTTCAGACCAATAAAACATTTTAGTCTAGAGTCCCTATCTTTAAGAGATAGATACAGAATTATTTACAGACAAAAATAAAATTATGTCTGGGAGTTAGTATCTGACCACTGGCTCATGGGCACAGGTGTCAGTTCCTGGGGACCTGGTGCAGGCACAACCCTACTGCACATTTTCTTTGCATGGAAGGTCCACTTTTGCCTTCGCCTTGCTGTCGCCTGCTCAGTCATTATCTTAGTGGTTTACTCCACAGTATCCACAGGACGGTCATCATTGTGATGGCTGTCCCTGTTGTGCAGGCTTCCACTGCCACCCCTCTTTCTGCCAGCTCTGCCTTCTCTTTTCCCTGCTTCAAATAGGGACTGAGGGTCCAGCAGCAGTTCCACCGCATAGTGGAGTCTGGCCTGCCCAGAATGAGATGCTAGCTTTCCTTCCTCATAGTACCTGCTTTTACTTTTATTGCTTGTTATTTTTATTAGCATAGTGACCATTTTTGTTTTGTTTTATGGTGGGGGAATAGCTTAGCCTGCCCCATGAGGAGGAAAGGACATCTGCCCTGCCTCTGTTAGGCTGTATGAGTTAGGACTGGAGGAATTGCCTTTCTCATAGGGTTTCTACTTATATGGCCCCTGGGCACCCTGAGTGGGGGGCTGTGTGTTGACTGAGGGTAGAGGGCCAGTCCCCTGCTTTTGGAGAGGGCCAGGCACATGAGATTTTATCTAGTCCATTATGGAATGTGAGGAACTTGCAGCCCCTTCTCACTGTTTTTGCTTCTGGTACAAGCTCGGGGCCCATAGGAAGTTTGCACCCCACTACTTTCTGTGGGCCCAGGCATCTGTGTCAAAACCCAACTGCCTGGTGGTAAGCTGCTGCACAGGGCACTATGTCATCATGCCGCACCCCTGCTGCTCTGACCTCCCCATAAGATTTTGTTTGGGGGCTCCATTTTATATCTTGGGGTTGTTACGAACACAGATAGCAATATGCTTTGCTTGGACCCTTAATGGTTCTTTCCCTGCACGCCCATCTGCACCTGCATAGCCAGCCCGTTCATCTTGTCAACTATATCTTGGACAGAGCATCTGGTCTTTCTCTTCACATCCACATCTCCAAATAAACTGTCCAAAGCCCTCCCCTTCTCTTAGAATGTTGTCCAAAGCTGAAGTGTAGCTGGGCCCTGAGTCCCTTCTTTTTGCTTCCTGGGCCTTCTGATTTTAGCACCTATGTTTTTTCCCATTTCAAGAATTCTGCCCTTTCCCCACCTTCTTCTCTTATCTCCATGCCTCCTCCTTCCTTCCTGCAGGCAGAGGCTTTTATAGTCCATGGAGGCAAGCACTCATCTGAGAATCTGTAGGTCCCACCTTCAGGTGAGATGTTTCTTTGAGTCTGTGTTCTGTTTCCCTATAGAGTGGGAGTTGCAAGAGGAAAAGGGAAATTCAGAGAACACAGAGACAAAACTCTGCCATTTATCCTTCCCTGGTGAAACTAAGTCATACTCAATTGATAATGGTTGGGATTTAATATGTCTCCTAAGTACTTACCAGTATTCTGCAAATTGGCACTAGCGACTTGCCACCTTGGACTTGAAAAGGAGTCCTAGACCTGGGTCATAAGAACTAAGTCAGGATTCAAGGGTATGAAAGAAGGAGAAAGACCACTGTCTGACCAGCACTGCACTGGATTTGGAAGTCCAAACGCTGTAGTCCTACAGTAGTGTATACTAAGTACATTTCTATGAACCTCAGTTTTTCCTAATCTGTGAAAGGAACAAGTATCCTTCTCTCAGGCTTGCTGTGGGGGATTAATGGAGATGAATGATATATGTAAAAGAGCTTTGGAAACTATAATGCAGCTATGCAAATAGCAGTTATGAAAAACCCCTGGGGCCTCAGAGAACGTGAGGTATTATTACTATGGAGTTGATTTTGCTTAGCCAAACCAGGAGAAGCTTTTAAAATTAGTAAGATATGTAATTTATGGGCTGCCTTTTGTGACCTTGACCCAAGTATTTTACACTTCTCCTAGCTCAGACAGCTCTTCAAGGAGGAATCTATTCATGGAAATGTTGAAGGGGTGGCTGGAAGAGTCAGTAAGCTTTTGACCTATTATGCTCTCCACATCAGGCTTCCCCTTCCTGCACAGAGATGTGGTGAGCTGGCCCCTTCGATAATTACCTTAATGGCATATTCTTCCAGGGAGGGCCAGGAAGCTGAATTCCACCTAGTGCTTGTCAGTGACAAACCAAAGGCAAACTCTACTTCTAGTTAGATTAGGCCCCCAGCCCTCTTCCTCTCACTGCTTATTGTCACCTGGCCCAAGGGCTTTACCTACTACATACATTCCCTGCCCCCATTAGACTGGACTTGTTGGCCCCATCTTTGTACTTGTGTGGAAGAACACATACACACAACATCCCTTTTATTTATGTTTTATATAGCTATAGCATGACTATTTCAATGGTGGGCTTTGGACAAAATCAACCACTTGGCTTGAATCTGGTCATTCAAGAACAGTTGAGAGGATAACCTTCTCCCAGTGGTGTGTGATGAGTAAGCATACAGAGTGGATGCTCATTGGCTCCACATGTTTCTTGTCAGCTCCCACCAGGTTCCTGCCTGGAGTAAGTGCTGGGACAACACTGGGACAAAGACTGGAGAGTGTTACCACACAGTGCTCACAGACCACCAGGAGAAGACAGGCATGAAAATGGTCATCATACAGATGCTTAACTGCCACTGTAACACATACTACGCATAGGGATGCCAGATAAGATATAAGAAATCCAGTTAAATCCAAATTTCAGATAAATATTTGCAACTTATTTATACTAAAAAATCATTTGTTGTTTGTCTTAAAATCAAATTAATTTTTTTGTTATTGAGTTCTATGAGTTCCTTGTATATTTTGGATATTAGGCCCTTATCGGAGGAACTATTTGCAAAAATCTCCCATTCGGTTGGTTGTCTCTTTATTTTGTCAATAGTTTCTTTTGCTGTGCAGAAGCTTTTTAGTTTGATATAGTCCCATTCATTTATTTTAGCTTTTACTTCCCTTGTTTTTGGAGTCAAATTCATAAAATGCTCTTTGAACCCAAGGTCCATAAGTTTAATACCTATGTTTTCTTCTATGCAGTTTATTGTTTCAGGTCTTATGCTGAGGTCTTTGATCCATTTTGAATTAATTGTGGTACACAGTGCAGACAGCAGTCCAGTTTCATTCTTTTGCATGTGGCTTTCCAATTCTGCCAGCACCATTTATTGAAGAGGGTGTCTTTTCTCCATTGTGTTTTTGGTTTCTTTGTCAAAAATTATCTGTCCATATTTATGTGGTTTTATTTCTGGATTCTCAGTTCTATTCCATTGGTCTATGTGTCTGTTTCTCTGCCAATACCATGCTGTTTTGATTATTGTAGCCCTGTAGTACAAGCTAAAGTCAGGGAGTGTGATACCTCCAGCATTGTTCTTTTTTCTTAAGGTTGCTTTGGCTATTCAGGGTCTTCTGTGGTTCCAAACAAATCTGATGAATTTTTGTTCTATTTCTTTAAATAATGCCATTGGGATTTTGATGGGGATCGCATTAAATCTGTGTATTGCTTTGGGTAATATGGCCATTTTAACTATGTTGATTCTTCCAATCCATGAGCATGGAATGTCTTTCTATTTTTTTGTATCTTCTTCCATTTCTTTTAAAAATGTTTTACAGTTTTCAGCATATAGGTCTTTCACATCCTTGGTTAAGTTTATTCCTAGGTATTTTATTCTCTTTGCTGCAATGGGCAGAGGACCTGAAGAGACATTTATCCAAAGAGGACACACAAATGGCAAATAGACATGAAAAGATGCTAAACATCTTTTCTAATCATCAGAGAAATACTAATCATCAGAGATACTAATCATCAGAGATACTAATCATCAGAGAAATACAAATAAAAACCACTATGAGATATCACCTCACCCCAGTTAGAATGGCTATCATCAACGAGACAAAAAGTAGCAAGCGTTGCAGAGGCTGTGAAGAAAAAGGAACTCTCATACACTGTTGGTGGGAACGCAGACTGGTGCAGCCGTTATGGAAGGTCATGTGGAGGTTCCTCAAAATTCATGAATAGAATCACCATATGACCCAGCAATCCCTCTCCTGGGTATCTACCCAAAAAATCTGAAAACATTTATACATAAAGACAAGTGTGCTCCAATGTTCATTGCAGTTTTATTTACGGTGGCCAAGACATGGAAACAACCAAAATGTCCTTCAATAGATTAATGGATAAAGAAGTTGTGGCATATATACACAATGGAATACCCTTTGGCGGTAAGAAAACATGAAATAGGATCATTTGTGACAACATAGATGGATCTTGAGAGTATAATGCTAAGCAAAATAAGTCAGACTGAAAAAGCAGAGAACCATATGATTTCACTGACATGTGGTATATAAACCATAAACAACGAAAGAAGAAGACAAACAAATGAGAAACAAAAACTCATAGACACAGACAATAGTTTAGTGGTTACCAGAGGATAAGGGGGGAGGGAGGTGGTAGATGAGGGTAAAGAGGATTAAATATATGGTGATGGAAGGAGAACTGACCCTGGGTGGTGAACACACAATGTGATTTATAGATGATGTAATACAGATTTGTACACCTGAAATCTATGTCACTTTACTAACAATTGTCACCCCAATAAATAAATAAAAAATCAAATTGAACTCAGCACCTTACATTTGTAATTGCTAAATTTGATGACCACAGCTAGAAGGTGTCTAGGAATGTGTAAGAACATGTTTACATTAAGTCCTAACCTTGTCTGATGGTTTTGGTGAAGTGGATGACTCAAAGGTCAGGCGTAAAAGAACTATGATCAGTTAACTGTACTTTAACATTTCAGAGAGAAGTAACTCTCACATACAACTAAAGAAAGAACATGGACTAGCTTCATCTGACAGGTGCCCTAGGTGATTTTTAAAGTTCAATATTGTTGTATAGGGTGATTTATAGATTGTACTATGGAAGGACTTTATGGGAAGTTTCCATGCAGAGTTGCAGAGCACAGAGCAGGTGTAAGAAGGACTATTTTCCAAGAAAGTCAGGAATTGCCCTGCCTGACAAATCACTGCAAATCCTCTACTCACAGAGAACTCCTTGAGAAATAAAAAATGCAGGCAGAAGTACATCATTTTCTCCAGGTAAGAAAAATAACTGAAAAAATAAAAACAAAAGACCCTGGCAGCATTACCTTCTGTATAAGAATTTCTGTTTCCCAGTGCATTTACTCTTCAGTCTGAAGACAGGTGTCCCTGGGAGTGAAGCCCCTTGGAGCCAGGTCTGAAATGCTGACAAGAGTCACAGCACAGGTTTTCTATGCGGCCCTCATTTTCGACTGTGTCTTCAAAGGCCTGGTACACACTTTCTCTAGCCTTCTTCTCCACAGAGCTATATCCGTTTCCAAAGACCTCTGTCTCATTTTGTATTTGTCTCTTCTGCTTCTTCTGCTTCCCCTTTTTCCTTGCTGATAAACATGAAATTGTAGTATTTAACACAATACATATTTATGCATCAAAGAAAGGGGCATCATCCATTTTTATCATTAAAAAAAAACTGAAATTGTTCTATCAACAAAATCCAAAAATGAATCTTTTTTGTTGTTTTGATGTGGTCCTTAATTATTAGCTATAGTTTAATTCTTTACCTTTAATTGGTTCTCAGTAAAAACTTTTTTCCTATTTTAGATAATGTCTAAGACCTAACACAATCTAAATCATAGGGACTAAAGAAGAATTACTCAGGTTATATCCCCAAAATTTCACTTTAACTTTTGGCCCCACCCAAGCATTTATTATTTCCTTATTTCTTAGTATGACTGTGTTATAACTGATGAGGAAAGAAACATATTCAAGCCATATTCAATATATATTTCTTTTAACAATATCCAAAAGACTTAACTAGAATTTCTGTAAAAGCCAGAAAAGGAGGGGTTGGGGAATATTAAATGTATTCTGTGGAATGAACTATATGCAGTTTACTTAGCCATTTACTTTTGCTATATAGATATTTTTTCCCAGTAAAAATAATTAACTCATAAAACAAAGGGTGATTCTAATGTTAATAAGCAGTCTTTTCTCACTAAACTACAAGTGAAATCATTATCCAGTTGGAGTTTAGAACATATCTCTGTCTCCTGAATTCTCTCTTTCTGTCATTATCTGGCCCAGTGTCATTTGATAATCCTTTATCACTTTCCATATCTGACTATGTCCCCTGCTGTTGCATTCAAGGAAACAGTTCTTTCCTGTATCATGGTGTCGTAGCCCAACTTTTTTCTAAAGGACGATTATATTTTCTGCCTCTGGATCTGCCCATTTTCTAATACTGTCTCCTCAGCCTTTTGTCAATACTATCATACCAAATAGGCTCCAAAGAACCTCCCTGTTTCTTTAAGATAGAAAGAGTTTATTTCTATTGCTTTCAGTAAGATCTCACACTGATTCACCTGCTTAAAAATGAAGCCTGCTTCAGACATTTACTGAATGTCTTGAAAAGAGATAAACTTAGGAGATAAACCTGAAGCATTTCCCCATTTTATTTTTAATGGGTCATTTCATTTTTTAATTTAAGCTTTACAAAGAATAAGATATAGGAAAAGTTTTTCTTTATCACCACTCTAGATCTCAGTTCTGCCCCACCCAGTGTGCTGGAGCCAGCTCCTTCCATCTCCTGTGATCCAATATTGAATTTTCAGGAATTTCTGTGAGCCGGTTGTTAAATACAGATGTTATGGTGGGAGCCATGGTGTGAGTATTTACACCACAGGAATTGGCCAATGCCATACATCTGTTTGGTTTTCTCCTCAAGAGCTGTGTGAAGTATCACACTGATGCCACTGTTCTGCATCTTCTCTTTTTCACAACCAAAATGCACTGCAGAACTTCCTGTGCCTGTCCACACAGGACCTTCCTCTTCACCCCTGTCACCTAGGACAGCAGCGCTCAGTGTGTGGTCTGTGAGCCCACTGCAGCTGGGCATCTCAGACTGTCTGTGAGGGCCTCACTCTTCCAAAGATGTGAGGAGTGTACATCTTTGTGTACATCTGTACAGGAGTGATTTTCTTCATGTACGTCAGCTACAATATATCACAACAAATGATGCAGAAACATGTGTGAGAATCCAGATATAAAGAGATTAGCAAGTATGGAAAACATCAATCTTCTCACTAGATTTTATTTGTATGGCTATTTCTGATGTGACTCTGTTACTTACGTTAAAATGTAATGGTCATACTATTGTTATCTGTAAATGAATTAATGAACATTTTAACATTTCCCAGTTTTAATTGTTAATGCAGTAAATATTGGCAGCTGTAAACCACACAAACAAAAGCTCTTTGGGTCCTCCATAATTTTTAAACATGCAGAGGGATCCTGAGACTAAGAAGGTTGAAGGTGCTGCCATATTGTTGTTGCTGTGGGGTTGGCTGAAACTGCAGACAGCCTTGTCATCCTGGGGGTGATTCTCAATGTATAGTCAGGTCTCACAGACTGTAAAATTACACATCACATTATGGCAGACCTAGGATCACAAAGGGCTTTGCATGAGTTGAAGGGACATATGGAAGCTTTGCTTTCTGGATGTCAGGACATTCTCTCTCTCTCTCTCTCTCTCTCTCTCTGGTCATTCTCACATAAAGAGAATCAGCAGTTCCTCTGAGATGGAGCTGCCCCTGGGGATGCAGACAGGTGATTTTAGTCTATAGGCAAGTACACTGTCTGTGTGGGGCTGCCTTCCAAGGGTCCGTGAGAATGGGCTGAGACCTGAAAAATAATGAGCAATGCCAAATATGAAAATATGAAAGGAAAAGGCAAAATCAAAGAAAAAAATAATCAGAAAACTAAAATTATAAAATTGTGTTCAAATTTTGGGCAAAAGATTTGTGTGGGATATGCATGTATTTCCATATGTTTATTATGATGTGGGATAAGGCCTCTGACACTAAGAGTACCTAAAGTTTACTAAGGTTAGAGTGAAATTTTGTAAGATGCTCCCTGTCTGTGGTTCATATCAGCTCTATTACTTTGGAATGAGGTGTGGTGGTAGGGGGAGTTAACCTAGGTTTCTATAGACAAACTCCTAGTCTTGCATGATTACCTAAGGTGTTTTTCTGAGATTTTCCCAAAGTCAATTTTGAAACTTGGATGGGAAGTGTAAGAGGTTTAAAAAAGTGAATGTGATACCATATCTTCTTTATCCAATCAGTAGTTGATGGGCGCTTAAGTTGCTTCCATATCTTAGCTATTGTAAATAATACTGCAATGAACATATATACAGTGGAATATTACTTGGCCTTAAAAAAGAATGAAATCTTACCATTTGTGACAACATGCATGGACCTGGAAGGTATTATATTAAGTGAAATAAATCAAAAAGAGAAAGACAAATACTATGTGATCTCACTTATATGTGGAATCTAAAAAGCAAAAGAAGCTAACAAACAAAACAGAAACAAACTCATAGATACAGAGAACAAACTGGTGGTTACTAGATGGGAGGGGGATTGAGGGTTGGGTGAGAAAGTTGCAGGCATTAAGAAGTACAAATTGGTAGTTATGAAATAGTCAAGAGGATGTAAAGTACAGCATAGGGAATAGAGTCAGTAATATGGTAATAACTATGTATGGTGTCAGGTGGGTATGAGACTGGAGGATCACTTTGTAAATTATATAAATATCTAATCACTATGTTGTACACATGAAATTAATATAAAATAATATTGAATGTCAACTGTAATTGAAAATAAATAAATAAAAAATATTAAAAAGTGAATGTGGAAAGCAGAGGACCCGCCACACTTCTGTGGCCCCGTTTTGTGTCACATGTATGTGCTTCAGTCTCCAAACATCTTTCCAACACTAATCATCTTGTCAGTTTCAAATTCCTGGTTGATTTTCCTTAGACATTTGAGACACCTCCTGCTGTGGCCTTTCTACTTGCCATTTATTCTGCTTAGAACACTCTTCCTGTCACCACACTCTAAGTTCACTCAGATCTTTACTAAAATGTCTTCTCAATGAGGCTTTCCTTGGCACACTACCTAAAGTTGACTCTCTTCCCAATACTCCCTATTTATCCACTTCACCCCTCATTTTCCTTGGTGACTATCACCATATGTAATATTATCTATTTTCATATGTTCATTTATCACCCTCCCTCCCACAAGAATGTTCATGCCAGGAGGTCATAGATTTCTTCCTTCTTTGTTCATGGTTGTATCCCCAGTGCCTAAAAATTGCCTAGCACATAGGAGATGTTAAACAGATGTGTTGATTAAATGAAAAAAATCAAACCTTACTAACAGGATATTATGTCTTATGGATGGTGTAGTTCTGCTTTTCTTGCACAAGTCTTAGAGGAAATAGAGACAACAGAGTGTGAAAGCGTCACCTGGAGTATCATATCCTGGTCCCCATACCATGTTGATACCTCCAAATTCCACAATAAATAGGTGCTGTAAGGGGTCAAGGATGCCAGGATGGGGAGGAGATAAAATCAATCCATTTTAGAGAACCCTAGAAGTGATGATTTTCTTGGGTCATCTGTCAGTGTGTCTGTGAGGGCAGAGAAAGTGTGGGTTCAGGAAGGGCTCCTGGTGACAAACGCATGGCAGTCCAGCCGACACTGATGATGGAATGTCTTCATACTCCTTGCAGAAGAGTAATTTTCTAGATATCCCTGTTTGGGGGCTGTTCCAAATTTTATCTCAGAGAATTTTGACCTTAAAAGTGCTTTGTAGGGTCCAAAAACATATAACACAACATTGTTTTTAGAGATGCATTCACATGTCAACCCTTCTTCAAGCTTAGCTGGCTACTGTAGTTGATGAGGCAACAAAGATGAACTGTCCTTAAGGCCTAACCTAAAAATCATCATCAGTTTCCAAACTCAAGCATTTTCAATAACTATCAGAAGTTCAGTTGAGATAAATATTTATGAAGTACTGCCTTTGAAATTCATTTCTTCATTTCCATTTACATGAAATATCTTTTTCCATCCATTTACTTTCAGTCTTTGTGTGTGTCTTTCGATTTGCAGTGATTCTCTTGTAGGCAGCGTATGTAAAGGTCTTATCTTCTTATCCATTCAGCCACCTTATGTCTTTGATTGGAATTTTTAGTCCATTTACATTTAAAGTAATTATTTTTAAAAGATTTTTATTAAAATATAGCTAACATGCAATATTATATTAGTTTCAGGTGTACACAATAGTTATTCAACATTTATATACCTAAAGAAGCGGTCATCATAAGTCCAGCAATCATTTGACAACATACTATGCTATCACAAGATTATTAATTATATTCCCCATGCTGTACATTACACTCCTTTATTTGTTTTATACCTGGAAATATGAACCTCTTATTCCCCTTCACCCCCTTTTAAAATTTTTCAATTACATTTGACATTCAGTATTATTTTACATTAATTTCAGGTGTACAGCATAGTGGTTAGACATTTATATAATTTAAGAAATGATTCCCCTGAAAATGTATTACCCACCTGGCATTATGTGTAGTTATTACTATATTATTGACTATATTCCTTATGATTTACAATCCTGTGACTATTTTGTAACTACCAATGAGTACTTCTTAATGCCTTGACCTTTTTCACCCTGTCCCCCCAAACCGCCTCCCATCTATCACCCCAGTAAATCTAGAACCCATCTGTCACCATAAATAGTTATTACAATATTATTGATTATATTTCTTATGCTATAACCTCAATCCCCATGTAACAACTAACTTGTACTTCTTAAACCCTTCCCCCTTTTTAGCCATTCTCACCCTCTCCCCCAATCTGGCAACCATCGAAATGTTCTTTGTATCTATGAGTGTGTTTCTGTTTTGTTTGTTTTGTTCTTTAGATTCCACATGTGAGCAAATCACATTGCATCTGTCTTTCTCTGACATACTCCACTCAGTACAGTACCCTCCTGGTCCATTAATACCACCACAGATGGTGAGAATCCATTCCCTTTCATGGCTGAGCACTATTCCATTTGTATATATGACTATGTACCATCTACTCTTCATTTATTCATCCACCGATGACACCCAGTCTGCCTCCACATCTTGGCCATTGTACACAATGAACCATGGTCTAATGAACATGTGGATGCACATGTCCCCTTAAGTAGCATTTTAGGTTTCTTCAGTTAATTACCCAGAAGTGGGATTACTGGATCCTTCTTTGTCACTTCTTATAGCCTTTGTTTTAAACTCCATTTTGTCTGGTATAAGTATTGCTATCACAGCTTTTTGATTGTTTGTTTGTTTTTCAATTTCAATGAAATATCTTCTTCTACCCCTTTACCTTCAGTTTGTGTGTGTCTTTTGATCTGAAGTGAGTCTCTTGTAGGCAAGATATGTAAGGGTCTTATTTTCTTATCCATTCAGCCATACTATCTTTTCATTAGAACACTTAATCTATTTACATTGAAAGTAATTGTTAATAAATATGTAGGGAAGTCTCTCTAACATTCCTTGTAGTACTGGTTAGGTGGTGATGAACTCCTGTAGCTCCTTTAGCTTTTTCTTGTCTGGGAAGCTCTTTATCTGTCCTTCAACTCTAAATGATAGCTTTGCTGGGTAAAGTAATCTTGGTTATAGGTCCTTGCTCTTCACCACTTTGAATATTTCATGCCAATCCCTTCTGTTTGCAAAGTTTCTGCTAAGAAATCAGCTAACAGTCTTATGGGCACTCCCTTGTGCTTTTCTCTTGCTGCTTTTAAGATTCTCTCTTTGTCTTTAAAAATTATGATGTGTCTAAGTGTGGGCCTCTTTGGGTTCATCTTGTATGTGACTCTGCACTTCATGGGCTTGTGTATCTGTTTCCTTCCTTAGGTTAGGGAAGTTTTTAGTCATTATTTCTTTAAATAGGTTTTCAATTCCTTGCTCTCTCTTCTCTCCTTCTGGTACCCCTATGATGCAAATATTTGTACGCTTAATGTTGTCCCAGAGAACCCTTAAACTCTCCTCATTTTCTTTCTTTTCTTTTGGCTGTTCTGACTGGGTATTTTCTGCTACTTTATCTTCTGAATCGCTGAGTCGATCCTCAGCTTCCTCTAATCTATTGTTGATTCCCTATAAGGTGCTCTTCATTGCCATTATTGTATTCTTTATTTCTGACTAGTCCCTTTTTATGTTTTCTATCTCTGTTTTTATGTTTCCTATCTCTTTGTTGATGCTCTCCTTGAGATCACTGAGCATCCTTATAACCAATTTTGAACACTGCATCTGGCAGATTACTTGTCTCCATTTTGTTTAGTTCTTTTTCTGGAGTTGTGTTCTGTTCTTTTATTTCAGACATGTACTTTGTCTTCCTATTTTTGGCTGCCTCCTTGTGTTTGTTTCTATGTATTAGATAGGGCTGCAATGTCTCCCAGCCTTGGTAGAGTGGTCTTGTGTAGTAGGTGTCCTGTGTGTCCCAGTGGCACAGTATCCCTGGTCACCAAAGCCAGGTGCTCCAGGTGTGTCATTGTGTGTGTTGTGTGTGCCCTCCTGTTGTAGTTGAGATTTGATTGCTGTTTGCATGTCAGTGGGATGGATTTACCCTCAGTCTGATTGGTTGTGAGGACAGGCTGTGACTATAGTGGAAGGACTGTAGTGTAGGGTCTGATGCTACAGAGCAGGATTTGCTTTAGCAGGGTACTGGTGACTGCCCAGTCTGCCCTTTGTGTTTATTGTACTTAGAGGTGGCCAGGTGATGCTCCAGCCGAGTCCAAAGCTGACCACTAGGCCTGCCAGCTCTGGGTCCTCCTGAGAGGGAACCCACTTCAAGCCAAGGTGAGCTGCAGGCCTGTGCCCTGTCTGGGGCCACCTCATATTAGCCAAAAAGCAACCCACAGATGCCTGCCACCTGCTACCTCAAGGCACTCAAGGAAGTGTGTTGAGAAGCCAAGCTACAACCTGAGGCTGGCTCTCACTAGGGCTAGTTTAGAGCTGCTCAGCCAGATATTTGGGACACCAGAAGCCAGATGCCACTTTTTTTGTGTTTGAGAACCTGTGGGAGATTTTAGGAATGTCCCTAGCATGTGCCAAGGCTGGCCATTTACATGGAAAAGCTGTAGGATGTGGCTTGCGTGAGCCCAAAAGTTGGGTGGGGTGTGGTCTCAATGAATCACTAGGGCAGGTGGATGAAAGGTGATAGCCAGTGTACTGGAGATTCAGATATGGCATCTGCCTGCATCTTCACCCAGGGAAGCAGAGGACTTGACAAAGAAACAATGAATTTTGCCAGTTCCTCTGCCCAGGAGAAAGCTCCCCCTCTAGTCCTCACCCTGGAGCTAGATAATCCAGTTCCCCGCCGTATGTTCCTGGCACCTTTCAAGCTGATGCTCCAAGACTGGAACTCAGAGTGAATGAATCTGTCAGAGAATAAATCTGTGCATGGTCCCTTTAAGAGGAATGCCTGCCACTCAGCCACAATCTTTGCTGGTTTTCACAACCAGAAGTTATGGGGACACTGAAACCCTGGGCTGGGCAGGGGCTGGGACCCCTTGCTTCTTAGAGGGGACCTCTACAGCCAAGATATCCCTACTGAATTTTAATGGTCATGTGTGGGTGTCAGATGAGACCATTCTGCATCTCCATCCCTCCTACAAATCTTGAGGTGGCTTCTTCTATATATCCCTAATTGTAGGGTTTTAGTTCAGCTCTAAAGGAATTATTGATAGATATGTAGTTATTGGCTTTTTAAAAATTGTTTTCTGACTAAAAGAAGTTAATGAGATTGGTCATAGGAATGATGGCAGCGAGGCAGACTTCTTGAATTCTCCTCCAGAGCTTATCACAAACTGAACATCTATAACTCATCAAAGGACTCTCTGCTCATCACATAGAACTGTTAAGAGACTTGTACGAGGATTACGTAAAGGTGGGCAAATTGAGTGAGCAGGGAAAGAGGGAAGGGAGCAGAGTGGAGACGTGGCCCGCATCCACAGCTGCGGAGACACAGGGAATCCCAGGACAGAACAGAGACCACAAAAGCCAGGAGGTAGGCTCTTTACTTGCATTCCACAACTGATCTCTCCTGCCAAGAGAGCAGTATATCCAGCATTTGAGGCAGTAACTTCAGCTGAGACCTCCAATTGGGTGCTAGGTCAGACAAAGGACATAAACTCCATACCTGGGCCCCTCCCCCCACTCTCCCAATCTTATCCCTGCCCTTCTAGAGACTTAAGCTGGCCCCTGAACTGAGGAGTAGTGTCAGATTACAGAGGAGTTGTAGTGCTCAGAATCTGCAGCTCTGACCCAGGAAAGAGGCTGGGCGAGAGAAGACTCCTCCACCCTCAGCCCCCACTTTTTCTGGCCTGCAGGAAGAGTGTGACACTCCTGGTCTGGGAGAGAGAAAACCCCTCCATCCCCAGCTCCCACCCTTTCTGGTCTGCGTAGGGCAGGGCAATTACAACTGCGGAGACACTCCCAGGGATCAGCAGTAGGCAGCAGACGCAGCTCTGGTCTTTCAGCAGCTCAGAAATCTCCTACCCACCACACACACACACACACACACACACACACACACACACACACACAGAAGAAGTGCTCTAAGACTCAGGAGAACTGGGCATAGGGCTGGCTGTTATTCTCAGTGCGCATATGTGCAGGCAAGAGCAGAAACTGCACTGACTTTGTAGAAAATACCATCCAGACCCCTTAGCCCCACTCATCTAAATCTGCAGTCCCAAGGTCACTCTGAGCACCAGGTGACCGGCTCTGCCTGCACAATAAGCCGTGGACTCTTGGTACAGCAGAGGACAACCTGGAGATTACCTGGTAGGCTTAAACCAAGACTGGCGCTGCTTTTTTTGTTTTGCTTTGTTTTTATATCTTTGATATTTTTGCCTGTGTTGAGTGTGGGTTACCGGTTGTTTTCACATGTGAATGTAGTTGTTTTTTTCTTTGTTGTTGTTTTTGTTGTGCTTGGTGATTTGCTTTGTTCTGAAATTGCCCTACACCAGGGCCCAGCTCAAGAGGCAAAAGATTCAACATACCCAGAGGCCAACTCCAGACGAAACCAGAGCACTACCGGGTTTGACCTACAAGTGACACACCCAGAGGGAATTCTCTACAGGCACAAGAGCCCATAGAGGCCAAGCCTCATTTAAACGGTCAACCCTTGCACAGCAGAATATCCTACTGTGGGCAGAGACAAGTCTCACAACTAGTTAGCCTAGGAGTCAATCCCACCTACTCACAAGCTACAAGCAATTAAAGGTCAACGTTAACAGGATAACATACACAACAAAAAAGTCACCATTGGAGCACATGCAGAAGAGAAGAAGGAAGTGGTGCAAGTCAAATATAAATACACATACTACATAAGATAACCCAGCAAAAACTAAGAACCTTAGGGGATCTACCTAATACATCGAAGCAAACACACAGAGTCAGCCAGAATGGGGAAACAAAAAAATGTGTGTCGTGCAGGGTGTCAGGCGGGGTCACTGGTCCCACTCCCCACATAAGAACGCAGGACATGGTGAGGCCAAAAAGGAACACCCACGGAACCATAGGTAGGGGAGTCATACCACTATACTCTCACTGGTGGCTGGGTTGGAAACATAGGAACCAGGAGCAACACAATTCTCAACCCTCACTGTGCCGCTTGCAGACTCAGCCACCATCTTCTTGCTAGCTCCCCCTTTCTTCTGCTAGCCTAGCCACGGCAGTTATATTCATGGCTAATGGCTCACTGGTTACAGCTGACGGCCAACTAGCCACAGCTGATGGCCATTTGATCACAGTCGATGGCCATTTACTACCTGAGCCAGCACCTTTCTATGTGAGGCCGAGAGCCTGGAAACTGCTTTTTGGGGCTCTGTCCCCACAATGTGTCCCAAATAAAAGAACAGAAAAAACCTCCAGAATTGGAACCAAACGAAATAGAGGTAACCAAATTATCAGAGACAGAGTTCAGAACACTGATGATAAGAATGTTTAAGGAGCTTAGTGACGACATAAAGAAGGATAAAGAAATCATAATGAACAACGAGCTAGAACTAAAGAATACAATAACTTAAATAAAGAACACACTTGAAGGAATTACCAGAAGGTTAGATGAAGCAGACGATCGAATCAGCAACTTAGAAGACAAGTTAGCAGAGATCACCCAAACGGAACAACAAAAAGAAAAAAGAATAAAAAACAATGAAGATGGTTTAAGAGACCTGTGAGATAACATCAAGTGCAACAACATACGCATCATAGGAATACCAGAAGGTGAAGAGAGGAAGCAAGGGAATGAGAATATATTTGAAGTAATAATGTCCGAAAACTTCCCTAACCTGGTGAAGGAAACTGACATACAAGCACAGGAAGTGCAGAGTTCCAACCAGTACAAACCTAAACAGGTCCACACCAAGACACATTATGGTTAAAATGGCAAAGGTTAAAGACAAAGAGAGAATCCTAAAAGCAGCAAGAGAAAGACATCGCGTTACATACAAGAGAACTCCTATAAGACTATCAAATGACTTTTCTACAGAAACTTTGCAGGCCAAGAGGGAGTGGCAGGAGATACACAAAGTGATGGAAAACAAAGGCCTACAACCTAGATTGCTTTATCCAGCAAGGCTATCATTTAAAATTAAAGGAGAGATAAAGAGCTTCCCAGAAAAGAATAAGCTAAAGGAATTTATTACCATCAAACCAGCATTGCAGGAAACATTAAAAGGGCATCTGTAAACAGAAGAAAGATGAAAACAACCTAACTACAAATTTAAAAAATGGCAATAACTATGTACCTATCAATAATCACTTTAAATGTAAATGAATTAAATGCTCCAATCAAAAGACACAAGTTGGCTGAATGAATAAAAAAGCAAGACCCTTGTATATGCTGTATACAAGAGATTCACCTCAGAACAAAAGACACACACAGGCTGAAAGTGAAGTGTTGGTGTAAGATATTTCATGCAAATGGAAATGAGAAAAAAGTTGGAATTGCAATACTTATATCTGACAAAATAGACTTTAAAATGAAAATATATTAAAAGACAAAGATGAGCACTATATAATAATAAAGGGATCAATCCAACAAGAGAACATAACCCTAGTAAATATCTATGCACCCAACATAGGAGCACCTAAATATATAAAACAGATATTGACTGACATAAAGACAGAGATCAACAGTAATAATATCATAGTAGGGGACTTCAACCCACGTCTGACAAGAAGGAACAGGTCTTTGAGACAGAAAATCAATGTGGAAATAACGGCCTTAAATGACACATTGGACCACTTGGATTTAATCAATATTTTCAGAGCATTTCACCCCAAAGCTGCAGAATACATGTTCTTCTCAAGCGCACATGGAACATTTTTCCAAGATAGACCACATGTTAGGCCACAAAACAAGTCTTGATAAATTTAAGAAAATTGAAATCATGCCAATTGTCTTTGCTGACCACAGTGCTATGAAATTAGAAATGAACTACAGGAACAAAACTGGAAGACACACCAATTCATGGAGGTTGAAAAACATGTTACTAAATAATGAGTGGGTCAACCATGAGATTAAGGAAGAAATCAAAAGATATCTCGAGACAAACGAAAATGAAAACAAGACGACCCAAAATCTATGGGATGCAGCGAAAGCAGCCCTAAGAGGGAAATTCACAGCATTGCAGGCCTACCTTAAAAAACAAGAAAAATCACTCATCAACAGTTTGTCTTCACACTTAAGGGATCTGGATAAAGAACAGCAAAATAAGCCCAAAGGGAGTACAAGGAGATAATAAAGATCAGAGGAGAAATAAATGAAATAGAAACCAGAAAAACAATACAAAAGATCAATGAATTCAAGAGTTGGTTTTAAGAGAAGATAAACAAAATCGACAAACCTTTAGCCAGACTCATAAAAAAAAAAAAGAGCGAGAAAGAGAGAGAGAATACCCAAAGTAATAAAATCAGAAATGAAAGAGCAGCAGTGACAACAGACACCACAGAAATACAAACAATTTTAAGAAATTACTATGAGCAACTATATGCCAACAAATTTGACAATCTGGAAGAAATGGACAATTTTCTAGAAGCATACAACCTTCCAAGGCTAACTCGAGAAGAAACAGAAAACTTGAATAGACTCATTACCACCAGGGAAATTGAATGAGTAACCAACAATCTCCCAACAAACAAAAGCCCTGAACCAAATGGCTTTACAGGTGAATTTTACAAAACTTTCAAAAAAGAATTATCACCTATTCTCCTCAAGCTCTTCCAAAAAATCTAGAAAGAGGAAAGCCTCCCAAACACTTTCCATGAGGCCACTATCACCCTGATCCCAAAATCAGACAAAGACACTACGAAAAAAGAAAACTACAGGCCGATATCTCTAATGAACATAGATGCAAAAATCCTGAAGAAAATATTAGCAAACAGAATTCAGCAATACATTAAAAAGATCATACACCATGATCAAGTGGGATTCATCCCTGGTATGCAAGGGTGGTTCAACATCCGCAAATCAATTAATGTGATATGCCACATTAAGAAAATGAAAAATAAAAATCATGTGATCATATCAATAGATGCAGAAAAAGCATTTGACAAAATCCAGCAGCCTTTAATGATAAAAACCCTTCAGAAACTGGGAATAGAAGGATCATATCTCAACATAATAAAAGCCATATATGATAAACCCACAGCTAACGTCATACTCAATGGGGAAAAGCTAAAAACATTCCCCTTAAAATCAGGAACAAGGCAAGGTTGCCCACTTTCTGCACTTCTATTTAACATAATTCTGGAAGTTCTAGCCACAGCAATAAGACAAGAAAAAGAAATAAAAGGCATCCAAATTGGTAAGGAGGAAGTAAAATTGTCATTATATGCAGATGACATGATACTACATATAGAGAACCCTAAAGACTCCACCAAGAAACTATTAGAGCTGATAAATGAATTTAGTAAAGTAGCAGGATACAAAATTAATATTCAGAAATCAGTTGCATTTGTATATACCAATAACAAACCATCAGAAGGAGAAATTAAGAAAACAATCCAATTTACAGTTGCTTCAAAGACTATAAAATACCTGGGAATAAATTTAACCAAAGAAGTAAAAGATCTGTACTCAGAAAATTATAAGACACTGAACAAGAAATTAAAGAAGATACAAATAGATGGAAACATATACCATGTTCATGGATAGGAAGAATTAATATAGTTAAAATGTCCATACTGCCTAAGGCAATATACATATTCAATGCAATTCCTATCAAACTACCAAGGACGTTTTTCACAGAAATAGAACACATAATCCTAAAATTTATATGGGACCATGAAAGACCCTGGATAGCCTCAGCAATCTTGAGAAATAAGGACAAAATGGGAGGTATTACTATACCTGACATCAAATTACACTACAAGGCTACAGTAATCAAAACAGCATGGTACTGGCATAAAAACAGACATATAGATCAATGGAACAGAATAGAGAGTCCAGAAATAAATCCATGTCTATATGCCATTTAATCTACGACAATGGAAGCAAGAATTTACGGTGGGGTAAAGACAGTCTATTCAATAAATGTTGCTGGGAAAGATGGACAGTCACATGCAAAAAATGAAGCTGGACCACCTCCTTACACCATATACAAAAATAAATTCAAAATGGCTTAAAGACTTAAATGTAACATCTGAAACCATAACATTCCTAGAAGAAAATATAAGAAGAAACTTCACAGACATTATCTGGAGTAAGATTTTTACTGATATAGCCCTCGCGTGAGGGAAGTAAGGAAAAAAATAAACATGTGGGATTACATCAAACTAAAAAGTTTTTGACAGTAAAGGAAACCATCAATAAAACAAACAGGGACCCTACTGAATGGGAAAAGATATTTGCCAATGATATATCTGATAAGGGGTTAATATCACAAATTTATAATAACCTCACTGAACTCAAGTCCAAAAAAACAAACAACCCAATTAAAAAATGGGCAGAGGACATGAAGAGACATTTTTCTAAAAAGGACATATAGATGGCAAACAGACATATGAAGAAATGCTCAACCTCACTAACCATCAGAGAATGCAAATAAAAACCACAATGAGATACCACCTCAACCCAATCAAAATGGCTATCATCAATAAATCAACAAACAACAAGTGCTGGCGAGGATGTGGAGAAAAGGGAACACTTGTGCACTGTTGGGATTGCAGATTGGTGCAGCCACTATGGAAAACAGTATGGAGGTATCTCAAAAATCTGTAAATGGAACTACCTTATGATCCAGCAATTCTACTCCTAGGTATCTATCTGGAGAAATCCAAAACTCCAATTCAAAAAAAAATTATATACTCCTATGTTTATTGCAGCACTATATACAATAACAAAGACAAGGAAACAACAGAAATGCCCATCGGTAGACGACTGGATTAAGGAAATGTGGTACATTTATACAATGGAGTATTACGCAGCCATAAAGAAGAAAGAAATCTTACCATTGCAACAACATGGATGGACCTAGAGAACATTATGTTAAGTGAAATAAGTCAGACAGTGAAAGACAAATACCATATGATCTCACTTATATGTGGAATATAAAGAAAAGAATAAGTGAATGAACTAATCAGAAACAGTTTCAGAGACATAGAGGAAAAACTGAGGGTTGCTAGATGGGAGGGGGGTGGAGATAAGGGGGAAGGTGAGGGGATTAGAAAGCACAGTCAGTAACCACAAGATTGCCAGTGGGCTATGAAAATTAATTTGGGAATGTAATCAATAATGTTGTAAAGATTTTGTAGGGTATCCGATGGACGCTTGTCTCATTAGGAAGATCACCTCAGGGAGATGTAGATGCCTCATCACTGCACTGTACACCTGAAGCTGAAGATGAAAATAATGAATGTCAACTACAAGTTTATATATAAATATAAATATATATGTGTGTGTGTGTGTGTGTGTGTGTGTACACACACATGTATATAATGTATATAGTTACAAAAAGCAGAGTACAGCGTTAGGAGTAGAGACAGTGACTGTCTATAAATCACATTGTGTGTACACCACCCAGAGTCAGTTCTCCTTCCATCACCATGCATTTGATTCCCTTTATCCCTATGTAACTTTACTAATAGTTGTCACCCCAATAAACTTTAATTTAAAATAAAATAAAATGTAATGGCTGTGTGCATTGTCAGAAGAATAGTGGATGGGGAGAGGGGCGTTGACATAGTGTGAGGGATATAAATGATAAATGTCTAACTATTACATTGTTTTGTGCACCTGAAACTAATAAAAAAATTTTTTTCTGATTGTTTTTGAAGTTCTCTGTTCCTTTCTTACTCTCTTGCTCTCTTTTCTTGTAAATTGATGATTTTCTATAGCTTGGATTCCTTTATTTTTATTTCTTCTATATCTCTTATAGATTTTTGGTTTGTGGTTACCATGTGGTTCATATATATGAAACTATGTTTATAGCAGTCTATTTTAAGTTAGTGGTCACTTAAGTATGAACACATTCTGAAATCACTAAAATTTTACTTACCTCCTCAACGTTTGTTTTTCTCATTCTTTTTTTACTTCTTTTGCAGTGTGTGTGTGTGTGTGTGTGTGTGTGTGTGTGTGTGTGTATCTCTTAATTAATCATTCTAACTACACATGATATTCCTGCCTTTGCCTTCTAGTCTCTGTACTAGCTTTAATATTTTTGATCCACTGTTTTTATCATGTGTTTTCCTTTGTCAGTGAGAAATTTTTTCTTTGCAATATTTTCTAATGTGTGTTTTTTATTTTTTTCTACCTCTTCTTAAAGAAGTCCTTTTAACATTTCCTGCAATAGTTATTTGGTGGTGATGAACTCCTTTAGCCTTTTCTTGTCTGGGAAGCTCTTTATCTTCTTCAATTCTAAATGATAGCCTTGCTTGGTAGAGTAATCTTGGTTGTAGGTCCTAGCTCTTCATCACTTTGAATATTTCATGCCACTCCTTTCTGTCACGCAAAGTTTCTGTTAAGAAATTAGCCAACAGATAGACGTCATCAAGATGGCAGAGTGAGGTGAGCCTCTGGAAATCTCCCCTGGAATTTATAACAAATTGAAAAATTATAACTCCACAAAGGACGCCCTGAACAGCAGAGAGGCAAGATGAAGACTCTTACTACTAAATTCACCTAAAGGTGGGCATATTCTGTGAGCAGGGGAGGAGGGAAGAGAGAATTGTGGAGATGGAGCCACGCGGGCACCGGATGCACACTGAGATCAGTGCTCCAAGCTCACTGCATCCCAGAACTACCACAGCTATGGCAGAGGGAGGAACTCGGACTGCTAGGGCTCCGCTTATGGCTCACAGGGCTGCGGGGACAGCATCTAACATGGCTGAAACCAACGCTCACGGCAGAGACCTCATGCAAGACTGAGGGAAGAAGGCTAAAACGGTGGTTTAAGCGCTCACTGCCACAGAGAACAGAAGCCTTAGGAACTGAGACTAGCAGCCCTGTCCCTACTCTCCCAAAGCTCGCCCCGCCCACACCTGCTCAGTGAAAGAAGCGGAACAGTAGCAGTGTCAGATCAAAAGAACAGAATATTTGCAATTCTCAGACTGTGGTCTGCAGACACAGACTTGCAGCCCAAGTAGTTCTGGCAAAGGTGAGAGAGCTTTGGAAGCAAGACTACCTTTAGTAGTGGTCACCAACATTGCTCTGTGCCACCTCTAACAACTCACTCCGCTCCTGTCCCCACCTATCTGGGCAGATCCCTGCAGGAGTAAACAGAACTGCTGAAACACACAGGCTCTGAATCTCAACCCCAACAGCCTTCTCCAAGGCACATATTATTGAATCTGTCTAAAATCAATGACAAAGAAAAAATCCTCAGCCTTGAGGGAAAAGAAGACAGTGACCTACCAAGGGAAGCCCATTAGATTATCATCAGATTTCTTAGCAGAAACTCTACAAGCCAGGAGGGAGTGGAACCAAATATTCAAACTATTGAAAGAGAGAAATTATGAGCCAAGAATAATATACCCGGCAAAGATATCCTTTAGATATGAAGGAGGAATAAAGACCTTTCCCGACATACAGAAGCTGAGGGAATTTTCTAATACACGACCTGCACTACAAGAAATATTGAAGGAGGCTATTCGACCACCATCAACAGGGAGAGTTTCTGGCAACCAAAACAAAAAGGGGGAGAGTAAAGGTCTGTACCAGAAAATGAGAATGGAGAAAATAGGCATGCTGAAGAAAATGGAATACCCTAAATATCAAACTTTCTTTTACAAAAACTTAATGGTAACCACTCAAAAAATACCCAGAACTGAAATATGTACCGTAATAAAAGAAGAAACAAGGGGAAAGATCACAGAATACCACCACACAGAAATAACAGACAACAATAAAAAGGCAAAGAAACAATGGAGACACAGTATTACAAGAAAACTAAAGACAGAATGATAGGAAATCCTCACATATCAATAATCACCCTAAATATAAATGGACTGAACTCACCAATAAACAGGCACAGAATAGCACATTGGATCAAAAAACTAAACCCAACCATATAGTGTCTCCAAGAGACACATCTCAGTTACAAGGACAAGCATAGACTCAAAGTGAAAGGGTGGAAATTGACACTCCAAGCAAATGGCATCCAGAGAAAATCAGGGGTAGCTACATTGATATCAGGTGAAAGAGACTTCAGGGTGAAAAAGATAACAAGAAACAAAGATGGACATTTCATAATGGTAAAGGGGACTATACAACAACAAGACAACAGTCATCAATATTTATACCCCCAATCAGGGAGCACCAAAATATACCAAGCAACTACTAACAGAACTAAAGAGAGAAATTGACCAAAACACAATTATACTAGGGGACCTAAATACATCATTGACAACTATGGATAGATCATCCAAACAGAAAATAAATAATGAAATAGCAGCCCTAAATGACACATTATGAAATGGACGTAATTGACATTTATAGACCACCTCATCCTAAAACATCAGACTATAAATTTTTTTCTAATGTACATGGAACATTCTCAAGGATAGACCATACATTGGGACATAAAACTAACTTCAGCAAATTTAAGGAGATTGAAATTATACCAAACATATTCTCTGATCACAAGGCTTTGAAATTGGATATCAACTACAAAAAGAAACCAGGAAAATCCACAAAATAATTGGAGATTAAACAACATACTCTTAAAGAATGACCGGGTCAAAGAAGAAATTAGAGGAGAGATCAAAAGATACACAGAAACAAAAGAGAATGAAAATACATCCTACTTTGGGGATGCAGCAGAAGCAGTATAAGGGGGAAATTCATATCATTACAGGCCTATCTCAAGAAACAAGAAAAGTCCCAAATAAATAACCTCATGTTACACCTTAAAGAACTAGGAAAAGAAGAACAAATGAAACCCAAGGTCAACAGAAGAAAGGAAATAATAAAAATCAGAGCAGAACTAAATGAAACAGAGAACAAAAAGACAATAGAATAAATTAATGTGACAAAGAGCTGGTTCTTTGAAAAGATTAACAAAATTGACAAACCCTTGGCTAGGCTCACTAAGATAAAAAGAGAGAAGACACTAATAAACAAAATCAGAAATGAAAAAGGGGAAGTTATCATGGATACCACAGAAATACAAAGGATCATCCAAGAATACTATGAAGGACTATATGCCACCAAATTCAATAACCTAGAAGAAATGGACAAGTTCTTAGAAACATATAGCCTTCCTAGGCTGAACCATGAAGAATTGGAAAATCTAAACAGACCGATCATCAGTAACAAAATTGAATCAGTCATCTGAAACCTTCCCCAAAACAAAAGTCCGGGACCAGATGGCTTTACTACTGAATTCTACCAAACCTTCAAAGAGGATCTAATACCAATCCTGCTCAAACTCTTCCAAAAAATTGAAGAAGAGACAGTACTCCCTAACTCATTTTATGAGGCCAACATTACCCTGATACCAAAACCTGGTAAGGACAACACAAAAAAAAGAGAACAACAGACCAATATCTCTGATGAATACAGATGCAAAAATCCTAAACAAAATTTTAGCAAATCGAATGCAAGAATGCATTAAAAAGAGAATTCATCACAACCAAGTGGGGTTCATCCCAGGGCCACAAGGATGGTTCAACATACGCAAATCCATCAATGTGATATATCATATAAACAAAATAAAGGACAAAAATCATATGTTATATCAATCGATGCAGCAAAAGCATTTGACAAGATACAACAGCCATTCATTATTAAAGCACTTAATGAAATAAGTATAGAAGGACAATACCTTACCATAATAAAGGCCATATATGACAAACCCTCAGCTAATCTCATAATTAATGGTGAAAAATCGAAGCCCTTTACATTCAGGAACACGACAAGGCTGTCCCCTATCACCTCTGCTTTTGAACATAGTGTGGGAAGTCCTCGTCAGAGATATAAGGCAAGAGAAATAAATAAAAGACATCCAAATTGGGAATAAAGAAATTAAATTGTCACTTTTTGCAGAAAACATGATGCTATATATAGAAAACCCTAAAGACTCCACCAAAAAGCTATTAGAAACAATAAACAAATACAGTAAAGTTACAAAATGAATGCACAAAAGTCCATTGCATTTCTATATACTAACAGTGAAATCTCAGAAAAAGAAATAAAAAGAATAATTCCTTTTGCAATTGCAACAAAATGAATAAAATACATAGGATTAAACTTAGCCAAGGATGTGAGAGACCTATGTGCTGAAAACTATAAGACATTTTTAAAAGAAATTGAAGAAGACAAAAAGAAATGGAAAGACATTCCATGCTCATGGATTGGAACAATCAACATAGTTAAAATGGCTATATTACCTAAAGTAATATACAGATTTAATGCAATATCCATCAAAATCCCAATAACATTTTTTAAAGAAATAGAACAAAAAAATCATCAGATTTGTTTGGTTGGAACCACAAAAGAACCCGAATAGCCAAAGCAATCTTAAGAAAAAAGAACAATACTGGAGGTATCACACTCCCTGACTTAAGTTTGTACTACAGGGCAACAATAATCAAAAGAGCATGGTATTAGCAGAAAAACAGACACATAGACCAATGGAATAGAATTGATAACCCAGAAAAAAACCCACAAAAATATGGATAGATAATTTTTGACAAAAAAGGAGAAAACACACAATGGAGAAAGACAGTCTCTTCAATAAGTGGTGCTGGGAGAATTGCAAAGCCATGTGCAAAAGAATGAAACTGGACTGCTATCTGTAACCATGTACCACAATTAATTCAAAATGGATCAAAGACTTAAGCATAAGACCTGACACAATAAACTGCATAGAAGAAAACATAGGTACTAAACTTACGGGCCTTGGGTTCAAAGAGCATTTTGTGAATTTGACTCCAAAGGCAAGAGAAGTAAAAGCTAAAATAAATGAATGGGACTATATGAAACTTAAAAGCTTCTGCACAGCAAAAGAAACCATTGACAAAATAAAGAGGCAACCAACTGAATGGGAGAAGATTTTTGCAAACAGTTCCTCCGATAAGGGGCTAATATCCAAAATATACAAGGAACTCATGCAACTGAACAACAAAAAAACAAACAATCAAATTGAAAAATGGGCAGACAACCCGAAGAGACATTTCTCCAAAGAGGACATACAAATGGCAAATAGACATATGAAAAAATGCTCAACATCACTAATCATCAGAGAAATGTAAATAAAAACCACAATGAGATATCACCTCACCCCAGTCAGAATGGCTGTCATCAACAAGACAAATAGTAACAAGTGCTGGAGAGGCTGTGGAGAAAAAGGAACCCTTGTACACTGTTGGTGGGAATACAAACTGGTGCAGCTGTTATGGAAGGCAGTGTGGAGGTTCCTCAAAAAATTACGAATAGAATTACCATATGACCCAGCAATCCCTCTCCTGGGTATCTACCCAAAAAATCTGAAAACATTCATCCATGAAGACACGTGTGCTCCAATGTTCATTGCAGTTTTATTTACGGTGGCCAAAACATGGAAACAACCAAAATGTGCTTCAATAGATGAACGGATAAAGAAGTTGTGGTATATGTACACAATGGAATACTATTTGGTGGTAAGAAAAGATGAAATAGGACCATTTGTGACAACATGGATGGATCTTGAGAATACAATGCTAAGCAAAATAAGTCAGACAGAAAAAGCAGAGAACCATATGATTTCACTGATATGTGGTATATAAACCAAAAATAAGGAAAGAACAAGACAAACAAATCAGAAACAAAAACTCATAGACACAGACAATAGTTTAGTGGTTACCAGAGGGGAAGGGGGAAGAGGGGTGGTAGTTGAGGGTAAAGGGGATAAAATATATGGTGATGGAAGGAGAACTGACTCTGGGTGGTGAACACACAATGGGATTTATAGATGATGTAATACAGAATTGTACCTCTGAAATCTATGTAATTTTACTAACAATTGTCACCCTGAGAAACTTTAATTAAAAAAAAAAAAAGAAAGAAACCATCAAGGAATCAAATGGGAGAAAATATTTGCAAACAATGCCTCTGGTAAAGGACTAATATCCGAGAACTTGTACAACTCAACAACAATAAATCAAACAGTCTAATTAAAAAATGGGCAGAGGACGTGAATAGAAACTTCTAACAATAAGACATACAAATGGCTAACAGATATATGAAAAAATGTTCAATTTGCTAGCTTTAAGGGAAATGCACATTGAAACCAAAATGAGATATTACCTCACACCTGTTAGAATGGCTGTCATCAACAAGACAATAAGTGTTGTAGGAACTGTGGAGAAAAAGGAACTCTTATGCACTGTGGGTGGGAATGCAGATTGGTGCAGCCACTAAGGAAAGCAGTGTGGAGGTTCCTCAAAAAATGAAGAATAGAATTCCCATATGACCCAGCAATTCTTCTCTTGGGTATCTACCCATGAAATCTGAAAACATTTGTCTGTAAAGATAAATATACTCTGATGTTCATTGCAGCTTTATTTACAGTGGCCAAAACATGTAAACAACAAAAGGGTCCTTAGATAGATGATTGGATGAAGAAGATGTGGTATATATACACCATGGAATACTATTCTGCCATAAGAAAAAAATGAAATAGTGTCAATTGTGAAAACATGGATGGATCTTGAGATTATTATGCTAAGCAAAATAATTCAGATATAAAAAGCCAAGAACCCTACGACTTCACTTATGTGGGATATAAAACTGAAAGCAGCAAAGAAACAAGACAAACAAATTAAAAAAAACCTCATAGACACAGACAACAGTTTAGTGGTTACTAGAAGGTAAGGCGGGAGGGGTGATGGTAGAAGTGGTTAAAGGGGGTCAAATATGTGGTGATGGAAGAAGAACTGACTCTGGTTGATGAGCACACAATGTGTTATGTAGACGATGTATTATAGAATTGTACATTTGAAACCCATGTAATTTTACTAACCATTGTCACCAAAATAAATTTAATTTAAAAAATAATAAGTCCAGTAGAATTAAAAAAAAAATATGTAGGCCAACATGTCTGATGAAAGTAAATGCAAAAACCCTCAACAAAATATTAGGAAACCAAATTTAGCAATACATTAAAAGATCATATACCATGATCAAGTGGGATTCATTTCTGCTATGCAAGGTTGGTTCAATATCTGCAAATCAATTAATGTGATATACCACATAAACAGAATAAAAATAAAAATCATATGGTCATATCAATAGATGCAGAAAAAGAATTTTTCAAAATGAAGTTCCATTTATGATAAAAACTCAGCAATGTGGGAATGTGGGAACATATCTCACTAGAAGTCATTTATGACAAACCCACAGATAATATCATCTCAATGGGGAAAAGGTAAAAGCATCAGACATTTAATTTAGCTTTTCCTTCCCTTGCCTTTGGAATCAAATTCATAAAATGCTGTTTGAACCCAAGATCCATAGTTTAGTACCTATGCAGTTTGTTGTTTCAGGTCTTATGCTTAGGTCTTTGATCCATTTTGATTTAATTTTGGTACATGGTGACAGATAGCAGTGTAGTTTCATTCTTTTGCATGAGGCTTTCCAATTTTTCCAGCATCATTTATTGAAGAGGCTGTTATTTTTCCATTGCAAGTTATTTGCTTCTTTGTCAAAAATTATCTGTCCATATTTATGTGGGTTTATTTCTGGGTTCTCAAGTCTCTTTCATTGGTCTGTGTGTCTGTTTTTCTGCATACTGTTTTGATTATTGTTGCCCTGTGATACAAGCTGAAGTCAGGGAGTGTGATACCTCCAGCACTGTTCTTTTTTCTTAGGCTTGCTTGGCTATTTGGGGTCTTTTGTGGTTCCATATAAATAAATCTGATGATTTTTTGGTGTATTTCTTTAAAAACTGCCATTAGAATTTTGATGATGATTGCATTAAATCTGTATATTGCTTTGGGTAATATAGCCATTTTAACTATGTTGATTCTTCTAATCCATGAACATGGAATGTCTTTCCATTTCTTTTTGTCTCTTCAATTTCTTTTAGAAATGTCTTATATTTTTCAGTACGTAAGTCTTTCACATCTTTGGTTCACTTTATTCCTATGTATTTTATTCTTTTTGTTGCAATTGCAAAAGGAATTTTTTAAAATTTCTTTTTCTGAGATTTGAAATTGGATATCAACTGCAAAAAGAAAGCAGGAAGAACCACAAATATGTGGAAATCAAACAGCATAATTTTACAGAATGATTGGGTCAAAGGAGAAATAAGAGGAGAGATCAAAAGATACATAGAAACAAATGAAGATGAAATTACATCCTACCAAAATTTTGGGGATGCTGCAAAAGTAGTTTTAAGAGGGAAATTTATATCATTACAGGCTTATCTCAAGAAACAAGAATAATCCCAGATAAATAATCTCACGTTACATCTGAAAGAACTAGAAAAAGAAGAAGAAATGAAACCCAAAGTCAGCAGAAGGAAGGAAATGATAAAAATCAGAGCAGAACTAAATGAAATAGAGAACAAAAAGACAATAGAAAAAATTAATGTGACAAAGAGCTGGTTCTTTGAAAGGATTAATAAAATTGACGAACCCTTTGTTAGATTCACTAAAACAATAAGCGAAAAGACACAAATAAAATCAGAAATGAAAAAGGGGAAGTTATAACGGATGCCACAGAAATACAAAGCATCATCCGAGAATACTATGAAGGACTATATGCCACCTAATTCAATAACCTAGAAGAAATGGACAAGTTTTCAGAAACATATAGCCTTCCTAGGCTGAACCATGAAGAACTGGAACATCTAAACAGACTGATCACCAGTAACAAAATTGAATCAGTCATCCAAAAGCTTCCCAAAAGCAAAGTCCTGGACCAGATGGCTTTACTACTGAATTCTACCAAACCTTCAAGGAGGATCTAATACCAATCCTGCTCAAACTCTTCCAAAAAATTGAAGAAGAGACAGTACTCCCTAACTCATTTTATGAGGCCAACATTACCCTGATACCAAAACCTGGTAAGGACAACACAAAAAAGAGAACTACAGACCAATATCTCTGATGCATACAGATGCAATAATCCTAAATAAAATTCTAGCAAATTGAATGCAACAATGCATTAAAAAGATTATTAATCACGACCAAGTGGGGTTCATCTAAGGGGCACAAAGATGATTCTATATACGCAAATCCATCAGTGTGATAGACCTCACTGGGGCACAAAGATGGTTCTATATATGCAAATCCATCAGTGTGATACACCACATAAACAAAATAAAGGACAAAAATCATATGATTATATCAATTGATGCAGAAAAAGCATTTGACAAGATACAACATCCATTTATGATTAAAACACTTAGTAAAATAGGTATAGAAGGACAATACCTTAACATAATAAAGGCCATATATGACAAACCCTCAGCTAATCTCATAATTAATGGTGAAAAACTGAAGCCCTTTGCTCTACGTTCAGGAACACGACATTGCTCTCCCCTATCACCTCTGCTTTTCAACATAGTATTGGAAGTCCTAGTTAAAGCAATCAGGCAAGAGAAAGAAAGAGACATCCAAACTGGGAATGAAGAAGTTAAATTGTCACTTTTTGCAGATGACGTGATGCTATATATAGAAAACTCTAAAGAATCCATGGAAAAGCTATTAGAAACAATAAACAAATATAGTCAAGTTGCTGGCTACTAAATCAACATACAAACTCCATTGCATTCCTATATACTAACAAAGAGATTCAAATTTCCATGTATAAAACAAATAAATCATGGGGATGTAATGTACAGTGTGAGGAATATAGCCTATAATATTGTGATAGCATATTCCAGTGTCAAATGGTTTCTGTATTTATGGTGATCACTTCTTTAGGTATATAAATTTTTGAAAAATTATGGTATACACCTGAAATTGACATAATGTTGTATGTTTGCTATATATTTTTTTTAATAAAAATATTTTTTAAAAAGACCCCAAATAGCAACAGTAATCCTGAGAAAGAAGGGCAAAGCTGGAGGTGTCACACTACCTGATATGAAACTATACTACAAGGCCATAGTAATCAAAACAGCATGGTATTGACATAAAAACAGACACATAGATCAATGGAACAGAATAGAAAGGCCAGAAATAAACCACACTTACATGGTCAATGAATCTATCTCAAAAGAGGCAAGAATATACAAGGGGGTAAACGTAGCCTAGTCAATAAATGGGGTTGGGAAAACTGGACAGATACATGCAAAAAGGTGAAACTGGACCACCTTCTTATGCCACATACAAAAATAAACTTAAACTGGATTAAAGACTTAAATGGAAGACCTGAAACCATAAAACTCCTAGAAGAGAATGTAGGCAAGAAATTCTCAGACATTCCCTTCAGAAATATTTTTACTGACGTATCTCCTCAGCTAAGGGAAATAAAAGAAAGAATAAACAAATGGGACTATACTGAACTAAAACATTCCCCACACACATAGGAAATGAAACCACCAACAAAATGAAAAGACAACATACTGAGTGGGAGATATTTGCCAATGATAAGAGGTTGAATCCAAAATTTATAAAAAACTCATGTAACTCAACACCAAAAAATAAACACCAAATAATCCAATTAAAAAATGGGCAGAGGACCTGACAGATATTTCTCCAAAGAGGACGTAGACATTGCCAATAGACAAATGGAAAGATGCTCAGCATCACTAATCATCAGAGAAATGCAACTTAAAACCACACTGAGATACCACCTCACTCCTGTCAGAATGTCTATCATCAATAAATCAACACACAACAAGTGCTGGCAAAGATGTGGAGAAAAGGGAACGCTTGTGCACTGTTGGTGGGATTGCAGATTGGTGCTGCCATTGTGGAAAACAGTATGGAGTTTCCACCAAAATTACAAATAAAACTACCTTATGACCCAGCAATTCCACTCCTTTTTATTTACCCAAAGAAATCCAAAAAGCTACTTAAAAATATATATATGAGCCCCTATGTTTACTGCAGTGCTATTCACAATAGCCAGGATATGAAAACAACCAAAATGCCCATTAATAGACATTTGGATAAAGACATGTGGTATATTTATACCATGAAGTATAAATGGTGTAATCAGTCTGCCATAAAAAAGAATGAAATCTTACCATTTACTACAATATGGATGAATTTAGAGGGTATTATGCTAAGTAATATAAGTCAGAGAAAGACCATATGACCTCACTTATATATGGAATCTAAAGAACAGAATAAATGAACAAACAAAACAGAATAGACTCATAGATACAGAGAATAAACTGATGATTTTTAGATGGGAGAATGGTTGGGGCAGGAAGTGAGAAAGGTGAAGGAATTCGAAAGTACAAATTGGTAGTGACAAAATAATCATGGGGATGTGAAATACAGTATGGGGAATATAGTCAGTAATGTAAAAACTATGTATGGTGCCAAATTGGTACTAGACTTATCAGGGGATCACTTCATAATTTGTATAAGTGCCTAACCAATGCACTGTATTCTTGAAACTAATATAATATTGAATGTCAACTAAAATGTATATATATACATATATATATGTGTATATATATACACACACACATATATATATATATGTATATATATATATATACACACACATATATATATGTGTATATATATATATATTCACAAGATGTAAATTATAGCATGGTGAGTATAGTCAATGGTATTGTAATAGGTGTATGTATGATATCAGATGGGTAGTAGACTTATTGGGTGTGTAAGGGGTGTATAAATGTCTAATTATTATGTTTTGTATACATGAAACAAACAAACAAATAAAGCAGATCTAGACACTAGAAGGAAGACTATTTAGGTTCACCTTTAAGAACTTGTGAAAAATGCGGGTGTATAGGAAAATACTGTGTATTCTCTAGTACATAAGACAGATATACTCCCTGCCCTTGTGTAGTTCAGTTTGGGGGAAAAAGATAATAAATATATTAAAAAAACTAATAGATTATGTTTTCCAGGTATAGAAAGTGGAACAAATGAAGGCACATGGCATAAGAGTAGAGAATAATGGGGGGTGGTGAACATGCTTAGAAAAGATAGTCAGGAATAGCGTCTCTAGAAGGTTCCCATTTATCTAGACCTGCAGGCTGTAGGGAGGGGAGAGCGCATGTGTGAAAGCCTAGGGCAGGGAAAGAGCTTTATCAGCTTCTAAACTATCTGGAGCAGACTGGTTAAGAAGAGAGTGTCAGGAGTGGATGTTGGAGAGATATGTTTTCAAGCAGCAACTGATCAAGTACTTGTTGGAAATGATGTAGTATATATGTATGCATAGAACATAGAACTAACTTTTATGAACCTTGGTAATTTGGGAATTTTAATTTTGACATTTAAGGGGGCTTACCTAACGGCAAGCTGCCGCATTTGTGCCTACATGGCATCAGAACTAGGAAACTCACGCCACGTATTTGCTTGGAAGACAGGGAGTGCAGACACACATGCTGCTCCTGAGCCCCGGTCTGAGTTATCTAGTTCTCAAATCCTGCCTAGCTCAGCAGCCCCAGCTTGTCTCCTGGCTCTTCCTCCTGCCCTCTAATCCATTCTCCACACAATGCACTGCAAGTGGTCTTTCTAAGACCAGATCTATTAGATCCCTTTAATGAAAACTCCCCATTACCTACAGAATAAAGGAGAGCTCCTGAGCACATTCTTGTTATTTGTACCCTGCTTTTTCTTTGCTTCATCTCTTGCTGGTTTGTACTCTAATAATATAAGCTACTCATAATTTTCTAAACTCCATTTCATCCAGCTCTGTTTCCTTCAACATTGTTTTGCAGACCCCCCACCTGCAGGCTGAACTTTGCTCCATTCAAAAGATGTCTTCTTCAACTGTGAGATGATGCGAAGGAACTTCCCTTACTTTCTTGGCCACTCTTCTCCTAGATTTGGATTCTGTTCCTAATAGCTCTATGAACCATAATTGCAAGCCCGCTGTGTTTCCTCACAGGCTCACTCAGATTAGGCAATGGTCTGGGGGATGGTAGTCAAATATCTGTGCATGTCATGTAGTCTCTTGCTCTTCCTTCTGCCTGAAACACCTTTCCTTCATTTCTTCACCTGATTATATTGTTTTGACCATTTAACAATCCATCTAAAATACTACCGTACTGGGGAAGCCATCCATAAACAATTAGTTTGATCTAAATATCCCTTCTTTCTGCTCAACAGCTTATAGACACCAAATACATTCAAATTATTTGTTAGTGTGTGTGTTCCCCGTTGTAGTTTATGCTCCTTAAAGTTACCACTTTGTCCCTTCAATTCTGTATATGATCCATGTCATCACTATCTGCCTAACATTCAGTAGACACTACCAAATGCTTGTGAGACTTTTGAAAAGTACAAGGAAAATAACAAAACAGAGAGCTAGTTGTAGAAAATTACCCTTGACTCTTCAGCTCCAGCCAGTGGCATGTCCTGAAGACCTTCACTTTGTCAGCATAGCCCATCTGATCCCTGAATCACTCGTAGCCTGGATGCATAGTAGGGCCCAACACTATTTAGATTGGGGGCCTGGGTTTAGTCTTGTAGGACAAGACTCATTCTCAATTCACCTAGCCTTTTTTTTGCCTCTCTTTGAAGGCATTTTCTACCCTTATATATTTTCATCTCTATGACTTTATAGCTCCTGATAGCTAAAATATAAACTCCATGATTGTTGTACCTAACATATAAGAGGAATTTAATACATTACTGGTAAAAAAAGCGAATTACGTCTTGTGCCACAACCACATGACCCATTCTTTGTCCCTTATGAGTTATATGTTTTGATCAAATTCAATGTAAATCCAAATCTGTGATTATCTAACACATAATGAATGAATGTCAGTATATGCTGACTGCTACTGAGGATACCAATAGAGACCCTAAGTCTAAGAGGTCATAAACAAATGGAAGCTTAAATATTCCTCAGGGGATTTCTCAAGAGTATCAGAACTAGATCATTTTAACATTGGACGTGTGACTATACTGGGAAACACCATTCATAAATAATTTGATAGTCTGTATGTCTTCTTTTTTTTTTCAGGTGGGAAAGGAAGAATTTAAAATATCTCTATTTTTATTTTTTATTTATTTTTATTTATTTATTTATTTTTTAAATTTATTGGGGTGACAATTGTTAGTAAAAGTACATAGATTTCAGGTGTACAATTCTGTATCACATCATCTATAAATTACATTGTGTGTTCACCACCCAGAGTCAGTTCTCCTTCCATCACCATATATTTGCTCCCCCTTACCCTTATCTCCCACCCCCCACCCCCCTTACCCTCTGGTAACCACTAAACTATTGTATGTATCTATGAGCTTTATTGTTTGTTTGTTTTTCGTTTTTGTTTTTTTAACTTAGACGTTTATCATTTCTATCCCTCACACTGTGGACCCCCCGCCCCCCATCCACTATCTCTCTGACATCGCACCGAGCCATCCCATTTCCACTATCTCCACTCCCAATGCTGTACTCTGCCTATTGTAAATGTATACATACCTATATATACATATATATATATATATGTATATATATATATATATATATATAATATTATAGTTGGCATTCATTATTGTTCAGCTTCAGGTGTACAGTGCAGTGTCTTTTTTTTTTAGGTGCAGATTTAGACTGCATGTCCCACAGTATGTTCTTCTCACTATTTTTCTGTTTTCTCCATTTATTATTGTCAGTGTCCCATGGTTGCATCTTAATATGTCTGACCTGTCCCTCTTGTCCCATTTGTACACCCCAGATGGATTTCAAAAGACAAATGCCAATGAAAAAGTTTGGTTGGCTGAAATAACCTTAGCCAAGACAAAAAGCAATTGCTTCACCATTTAATTGGTGAAGGCTCCAGAATTCTAGGATACATAACTCAGTAAAACAGGGTAAAAGTTTCTCAATATCTTTCTGCTTGATCCAGCTTGTCTACCTCAGTCACCTCTAAGCTTTAGTTGGCAGAAATTCTTCCGGCATTTAGCAAATCATTAGTCTGTATTCCTGATTTCTGTACTGTGGAAGCTTTTATCTCTTGCTCAGTTTCCATAATTATTTTAATGAGAATTTGGAAAGGAAAATAACATGACTCTAAATAGCTGCCATCTTATCTGGGAAGTTCATATTCATAGGAATTTTTTAGATGAATAGGTTTATTTTCACTTTCTTTGACATCTGCTGAACTGTGGAGACAGGCTCCATTGGTAGGTCTGTGTGGGGCATTGTATCTGTCTGCCTCCTGAGGTTCTGTTTACCATCTCCAGAAGGCTCAGTTTCTCAAGAAGCTGAAGTTATGTTTAAAAGGGTACGTTCCCAGGATGAGAGAGATTTACAGGCTGATGACATAAAATACACTGAATTTACCTCTTGGTCCACCCTGTTCTGGCTGCAGAGAAATAAGACAGTTGCTGGTGAGATTGGTGCGATTTGGTATAGTTTCTGTACCTTGAACTCCCTTGTCTCAGAGATTTTGTTCCTGCTCTTGTTCCTATTCTAAGAGCTCATCAAGTTCTCTTTTTCTCTGGACAAGGAATCTAGATCTTTGATTTTGAAACCTTTGTTGGACTCTTGACTGTGCAACCCCAATTTCCTTAGCAAGTTGCTCTCTGAATCAATCCCAGGATAAAGGTTGTTCATAAATGCTGTGATGAGGGTGTGTAATTGGGAGGAAGTATAGCTGGTATGACACCATCTGTCTTCTCTACTACGAATCTTCTCTTTGGGGTGATCTTGGTCTTGGCTTATTTCTACGTCCTCCTCAGGTTCTGATCTTTTCTGAACTCGGTGCCTCACTCTTCAATTCTGAAACCAAATCTGGATTCTAGACTCTTCAGTGTTGATTTCTAAAGGGAACTTTTGTTTGGTAATATAACTAGGGTAAGATTCTTGGTTGAATGTTTTGATGAGGATTTTCGTGTGGTCTTCTGTGAATTTGGCATGGCTTTGTCATTGTTGTGGCCATGTTTGGAGAGCTGTCTTGGGCCATGTTGGAAGAGAGTCCTGAAGTCTTAGCCTTTGATCAGACCCATGGGGATTTTAATGGGAACTGGGAGAAGGAATATTAACATAACAACATCTTAAAAGGAATCCCCCCCCCCTTGCCTTTCTTTAAAGTGGAGACAACTTATTTACATAGTAAAATAAAAAAAATAATGGGAAAAATTAGTACATTGATTGTATGATACTGCCCACTGACCATCAATGTAGGGAATGGTCAGTGCTGGAGAAAGCAGTCATTTCCCACTCAGCATACCTCAACAGAATAGAATTAACCAAAGCAGCATCTTCTCTAACAAAGCAGAGTGGTGTTGGAAGGGGTCTTTGTCTAAGAAGGAGCGCCAAATGTTAAGTGAGGTGGTAAGGCAGAGCTCAGGACACAGCACTGGCCTCTGGCTGTTTATTTTCAAATCCTGGCTCTACTGGCAGATTAATTATAGGTGCTTAGGTGAAGTAACATGTCTACACTTATGGTTCCTTATTGTAAAGATAGAACCTCACTCAATGGGTAGCTGTAAAAAAAAATGGCATTATACATGCAAAAAGCTTAGAGTAGTACTGGGTCTATGGTGAGGGATCATTAATATTAGCTATTGTTATTATCCTCACCCACATTTCTTTAACAGGGATCAGATAGACTGGGCAGAGCTGGCTACTAGACATACCCCTGAGCCACTTGTGCAGAAGAGATAGGGCTGTTAGTTCCAGAAAATCCTAGTGCTGGTGGTGGTGGGGGGTGACCTGGATTGGGAAGGGGGAAGGTTGACTGTTGAGATGTAGGGAGAGCAAGCCCCAAGCTAGAAGTCTAAGTACTCCCTGATGACAGAAATGTGGCCTTATTTTTCTTTAAATTGCTGTATTTTCTGTAGCTAGCCTAGAGACCTGTATATAACAGACATTTAATAAATACATGCCAAAGGAATAAATTTGTTTACTGAATGCAGTAGGATCAGCATAAGCTTGAACCAATTAGAATAAACCAGAGGTAGCATGGAAGTGGATACAAAGCCTAAGTAGATAGTCATAATATTAGTGTTCAAGATAATAGTTTAGGTTATTTATTCACCAACTTAAATGGTCCAGGTGAGGGAATATATATATATATATATATATATATATATATATATATATATAACTTCACTTTCAATTTTTACCAGGAATTCCATTTTCAAAATGAAGAAACTGATGATTAGAAGATGTAAGTAAAGTCCCACCCCCCTTGACCACAGCTTTGATTTCTGAGATTTCAGTTACCTGTAGTCTAAAAACATTATAAAAATTTTCAACTATCAAGGTTCCCTAACCATCAACATTGTCTGCTCTTGACATCCAACCATCAACATTGTCAAAGGCTCAATGATCCTCCTTCTGGTGTGCTATCGGGTCAATGTGGCCTGATGTGATGTCAAAATGCCTAAGTCATTCACGCCACTTCATCTCATATAGGTATTGTCTCATCTCACATTATCACAAGAAAAGTGAGTACAGTAGAGTAAGATATTTTGAGAGAGAGAGAGAGAGAGACATTCACTTATTTTTTATTATAGTATATTGCTATAATTGTTCCATTTTATTATTAGTTATTGTTGTTAATCTTTTACACTGTGCCTAATTTATAAATTAAACTTCATCATAGGTATGTATAGGTAGGAAAAAGCAGTATAAATATGACTGGGTTCTATCTGAGGTTTTAGGTATCCACTGGGGTTCTTGGAACCTATGCCCCTCAGATAGGGGGGACTACTATAACTTCTTCAGTCTTTATCTGTTAGCTTGTGTCCAAGCCATGACATGAACTGGCTGGCCCACACTCCTTCCCCTGACCACACCACTGCTCAAAGTCCTCAACAAGGGCAGAGTGTCCTGGGTCTGGGAAAGTGGATGAACAGAGGCCACTGACTTTGTAAAGCAAATGCTCACCTCAGAATATGGGCTTGAGAAAGAGGGAGAAGAAGAAAACTGGGGATTACACCTGAAGATTCATCCCAGAGGCATAAGAAAGAACAAATGGTGGTTTGAGATTCTGTTGAATCAACATGGGATCTCTCGCTGGGCCAAGCCGCACACTGTTTTGTTTATATCTCAGCTCTTATTAAAAATTAAAATAATAAAATATTCAAATTGTCTTCTTGCCTTTTTATTAGCCTGCTGCAACATCCAAAGGGGCATTTACCATGACAGTCACCAGGAAAAACATGAATTTGAATAGTACAGGGTCATCACAAGAAAGGAGATGAGAGATGACCTGAATGAGACTATTATATAATTTTTATTTGTTCCAAATGAAAAGTCATATATATTTTTAAAAAAAACCACATGTGAATGTTGTAATGGAACATGCATTTTACACCCTAAAGTAATAACCTCTCATGTCCACCTCCCAAATGAACATGATTGTGAGTCTGACCTTTTTGGTTGATGACTCAAGAAAGAAAGGCCAAAAACTCAGCTGCTACCTGTCTCTGGGAAGTGATGCATATTTGTATTTTAAAGGAGTCTTATAAGACTGGGAACATGTTGGAAGTGTTCCAAGAGGGTATAAGTGAACAGAAAAGGACTGTCCTGTAGGTCCCTCACCTTTCCCGGAACCGGGCCTGCAATGCCAATGAATCCCTGATGAACCAGGGGTGAAAAATCTATGGGGCTACCTTGGCCAGTGGAGTCACCTGTGACCTTGGGCCACCAGAATCCCCACAAAGCTCCACATAAGGAGGAATTTCCCACTGGTCAGAGTCTTTGGAGGGAGATTACAATGTCGCTGTAAGACTATGTTTGCTCCACAGCCCTCATGACATACCTGTGTGCCCTACACAGCTCTGGAAGAAATGCTATCAGCTCACTAGGGCTCAGGATCAGTTCCCTTTAGGAGACAATGTAGGGCAGAGCTGGCAACACCTAGGCCAGAGCATGAGGAGGTGCCTGGGTCTTCGTCTGTCAGTTGATATGTAGGAGTGGTGTCTTCCAATGGTTTGGGGCTAGAAATGGCTAGGCTCTCACCTCCTGACCCACTGGGTGGTGGCTGGGAGGGAGAAAAGATGGTTGAGGGAATGGTAGACCTTAACACACTTGCCCAGATCTACACATTTCACAGAACACATGGGGACTGGAGCAAACTGAAAATAATGTTTCACAAAGCTGGGGTCTAAAGCCAAGAATTTTTATTTGGGGTGATAGAGGATGCTGAAATGCATGGCACATAAACTCTAGGCATCTGGAGTCTCATGATCTAGGCAACCAGTCTCTAGGAGGTCACAACATGAAAAAGGCCAGAGTGGGGCTCTCCTTCAAGGTGACCACAGGAGCAGACGAGGGCAGGACAAGCCAGCATGGGAAGGAGGGAGCAAGGAGGGGTGGGTTGCAGTCAGCATGCGTTAAAGTGGTTGAGTGTGCTCCAAGAGTCAACACTATAATTACCCAGGTTACATGTCAGAAATGCAGATTGCTGGGTCCTACCCTAGGCCTATGAAGCAGAATCTTTGGTGTGTCAACTAAAGGTCATTGGCACCAATTCAATGGCAATAAAAATCCTCAATTTGGGGTGTGGTGAAGAAGGAAACTTCACTCAGTGCAAACCACACAACTTGATACAGCATGGCTGTGGGGACAGCATGGCAATGAAACAGCTCAGTAGTGTTACAGCTCAATTATGAAGCAGCAGAGCTGTGAGGTGGCTATGAGGCAGACCTGGGGGGAGGCTGCTCTAGGACTAGACAATTCTGCTCCACTCTGGTCAGCTCTATCTGCTCCACCAGCTCTGGTCTGCTCCACTCTCCTCTGCTCTGCTGCAGCAAGAGGTCTTCAGTGTTTCAGCTCCAGGCAGAGAAACACTGTCTTCATTCTTCCATGGAGAGAAAGTGCATTCTCTGAGCCAGAGGGGAGATGACTTATATAAAGAGAAGTCCCCACCCCTGGTCCCTGATTGGCCCGTTCTCATGCAAATGAGGACTCCAAATCCTCCCAGTTTGACTGGTCCTGATTGGTCAGAATGAAGCCACTCTGATAGTGTGGATGCTGATGGGGATATAACTTCACAGCTCCCATTGGATGAGGAAATCCTCAGTCTTGTTGGTTAAAATACAAGTCCTGGAACTCCTTTATGAGTGTTGGCTCAGATGGCAGAAACACAGCGCGGGCAGGCGGATCAATGCAGGCTTCTCCCTCAAACATGGCTTGCGTGAAAGGCTTCTGTGTGTAAAGGGCTGCTAGGCTCTGTTTTCTTGGGTATCGTTGTTTGTTTTTTTGTTTTAACTTGAGGCCAGTTAGCCATCAGGAGCACTTTTTGGTAGGTATTTTTTGTCTCAGGGTCCACAGGAAGTTAGCCTGATTTGGAGGACAAGAGCCAGAGAAAGAAGCAAAGACTGAACTGTACCTACCTTAGCAATGGTTTCCTTTACTTTCTCAGCCTTTGCCCAACCCACTGCTTTTAAGACTTTCTCCAGGGCCTGGAGTACATGGGACTAAATGACTTCAAGACTCAGAATACACTTAGTTTAGTAGAAGGCTCATTACCTCAGGGCTAATCCCCAGCACCCCACCCTCTGTACTCAGGAGTCCATCCCCATAAGGGCCAAGAGCTCCAGCTCCCCAAAGTCACAAGCTAGGAGCTTGTAGCTCAAACTTGGACCTGTGCCAATCCCCCGACCTCCTGCCTAGCCTGGTCTTTCCCAGTTCCCTGGGGCTAAAGCTGCTGTGAGGCACACCTGCAGGCTACCTTTGGTGCAGTTAAGAAAATGATTACAGGCCCTAGACAATTTCAGTTCTCAGCAGTCCTGACTGGTCAAAAAATTGTCTGCAACTGAAACCTACCTTTTGGTGTGGCTCAGAATTGAGTTCTTCTCTGATAAGCCATGGGTCTCCTGACTGTGGCACCTGCAGTGTCAGGCATATTATAAACAATCAATCAAAAGTCATTTAATGAACAAAACTTGTGATGCTTTAAGTCACAAACCACCTCTCCCCACCCCAGTGCCTGGGATGGGAATTTGCCCCGCCTCATGTGACCTGCCCAGTCGCCTGTTTGCTCTAGACAACCATTTGTTAAACCCTGAGAAACTATTTCTATTCTTCTGGTTCTTGCTGCACGTGTGCCCAGCCCCCAGTTAGAAGCAGAATAGTGCAAAGCAGTATCGGCAAAGGGCCAGAGCGTAAGTACCTTAGGCATTTACAGTCTCTGTTGCAAAGGCTCAGCTCTGCTGCTGCAGTGAGAAGGCAGTGTCGACGATAGGTAAGCAAATGAGTTCAACTGTATTCCAGTAAACACTCATGACAAAAACAGGCAGTAATCTGGACCTGGCCCACAGATGGAATTTGCCAACTCCTGGCATAGAGGTTAAGACGGAAGGCTCCAAAGACAGATGTTTGGGTTCATATTTGAGCTACAACCGTTTTCTATCTGTGCAACTTTAGGCAAATCACTCGACTTCTCTAAGATACGTGACTAGTATTGACATCATGCCCTTCTTAAAAGGCTTCAGTGAGATTCATGCACATAAATTACTTAAGAGGGTTTCCAAGCACATAGTAAACAATCAAATGCTGATCATTCTTACTATGACTCCTTCAGACTGACAATTCCGCCAGCACTTCCAACAACTGGCGGCTGCCTTATGCTGCCGTCCATGCGGACCTGGGTGCTTGACATGTCCAGGCCATGCCTGAGTTCCCTCTACCCTCTGAACATCATTTTATTGACTGCTCAGCTGTGCCATGTGGAGCCAGCCTCTGTGACTGGGCTGCAGGCCGTGGGCCCCTCTCACACACTACTGAACAGGGCTCTTCCCAGCTGGCACATCCTCTACCTGTCCAAGGCTGCCCCTTGGTCCCAGCATGCCTCAAGCAGTGGCCCCTGCCCTTTTGACAGCCTGGATGATGAATAGGACTGGATGGACCATGGCATTGTCTTCCCATATCAGTGCTGGACTCTAGTATTCTGAGAACCAGCCATTCTGTGAGACAACAACAAATGCTTGCAAAAGGGAAAAATGTCCTCTGGCCAATTAAGTTTTGGGAACAGAGGGATAAAGACCGTTCACAATGTTTTTTTCCTACAGAACTTCTCACGTTCTTTAATACGCGAATATGTATTGTTCATCTTCAAGAGAGGAATTTAATCACACTGCAGCATTCCCAAAATTTATTTTAATGTGGGAGAATTTTAATATGGTCCACCACATAAAATCAGGATTCTGAAGACAAATTTTGGGAAATGCATTGTGGACAAGGGCCACGTAGTCTGCTTTCTTTCTTTCTTTCTTTCTTTTTTTTTTTTAATTTATTGGGGTGACAATTATTAGTAAAATTACATAGATTTCAGGTGTACAATTCTGTATTACATCATCTATAAATCCCATTGTGTGTTTACCACCCGGAGTCAGTTCTCCTTCCATCACCATATATTTGATTCCCCTCACCCTCATCTCCCACCCCCCACCCCCCTTACCCTCTGGTAACCACTAAACTATTGTCTTTGTCTATGAGTTCTTGTTTCTCATTTGTTTGTCTTGTTCTTTTGTAGTCTGTTTTCTGAGTTGTTTGATGGCTAAGGTTAATAGACTGTGCATGGTGGAGAAATCTTTGAAATTCTTCCTGTTTGCTATAGTGTCTTCATTTCTCATCACAGCTTACTCAACACAGTTGTACTGTGGGGCTGCTTGCCTGCCTTCGGGAAGTGGGTTTTCCAGGCATGAGGGCTTGCTCCCTCTGTTAGCCAGACCAGCTAGTTCTATAAAGAATTTCCTTAGTTCCTGAAATCTAATGCCCTTCCTTCCTGAAGACATCCTAGACACCCCAGTCAATCTGCACCTTTCCAAATGTTCTCTTCTTTGACTCTTAAAAGAAGTTCAAAGTAGCCCACAATTCATGTCAAATGGACTGGCCTGCAGTTTCCTGTGGGTCCCTGTAGGCTCTTTTATAAAGCCATGGTTTTATCGGTCTTAGTCAGCACATCTCCTCAGGGACCTTTGCTGAACTCTGTGAACTTGTTTAAATATCTGGGCCTTCTCCTGTTTCCCTCAGCCCCCTCTGTATGCGGAGCCTGGTAGCACTGGCCTATGATGCACTGTGGAAATGCTAAGGCTTTCTAGCAATTTCCAGCATTGCCGTTGGCATTCTTCACCCCCATCTGTCCACAGCCTCAGCTCTGTTGTCCAGGCAGTCTCTCCCTTTGTCTGGGGCAGCAGACCTAAGATGCTTATCACAGAGGCCATCCGCTCCTGCTGCTTGGCTGATATTGACAAGATACTTTTCTTTTTTTCTTCTTTATTGTGAATCAGTGGTAAAAGAGTTTACAATCAAACAATGCCTGGGAAGTACTTTGAAGTCTCCTGATGAAAGGTGCCACGGGGGTACTACATATTATTATTATTGCAAAGAAAGGAAGTAAGAACTGTTGCTTCACCTAATTCCCCTGAGTGGGCCTGGGCACTGTAATTACCTGGGTTATAGGGCAATTGCTCGGAAAACTGCATCTGCAGGCACAGGCTGCCAGCTGGCCACACGGGGTTTCACAATGTTCTCCTCAGGTGCTCATTCAGGAAGAGCTGCTGTGAGGATGATGAACGTGAGAGGGTCAGGCCAGGTTTGTAATATGTGGAGATTGACTTTAATAGAAGAATCTACAAAACCATGAGGCAAGTTTGTGCCAGCTCCTCTCTGTGGTCCCAGCACCATGCGGAGGATCTTTCCATGCTGGTCACGGCTCTGGAAAAATTACCTGGAAGGGCATAGGAAGTCCTCACTCACTCACAATGGCCTCTCACTTACCTTTCTCCCCTTGTCGTAGCAAAATCGCTTCAGACTCCTCCTAGAGGGCCAATGAAGTCCATGGTTTCCAGACTGCTCCTCACAGGCGTCAGGTTCTTAAGGGGTCATGTGTGGCCACACCACTTTCCAGGAGGAGTCTTGGATTTGTTCAGATACACTCTACTATTATCCTTGTACAGTTCCCCATGAGATTTTATTTGGGGGAGAAGAACTTTCATCTGTCTGAAAATGATCCAGTTAAAATATTACAAAGACTTTTTACTCCTAATGTCCTTTGATTCCCATTCAGAACCTCACGCCAATGCTGGGCTTTCCACACCCATGTTTCCTCACATCTACCCAATTGCCAGTGAAAATTATTAGGATGTATCTATGAAAATGAAATAAAGGTATGTTGTTGTTTTTTTTCCTTTCTAAATCTGGTTCTTTGGTAGAAATAGAACTCCATTTTTTTATTTAAAATTTATTTGGGGTGACAATTGTTAGTAAAATTACATAGATTTCAGGTGTACAATTCTGTATCACATCATCTATAAATCCCATTGTGTGTTCACCACCCAGAGTCGGTTCTCCTTCCATCACCATATATTTTATCCCCCTTACCCTCATCTACCAGCCTCCTCCCCCCTTACCCTCTGGTAACCACTGAACTATTGTCTGTGTCTATGAGTTTTTGTTTCTCATTTGTTTGTCTTGTTCTTTTGTTGTTTTTGGTTTATATACCACATATCAGTGAAATCATATGGTTCTCTGCTTTTTCTGTCTGACTTATTTCGCTTAGCATTATACTCTCCAGATCCATCCATGTTGTCACAAATATTTCTATATCATCTTTTCTTACCGCCGAATGGTATTCCATTGTGTATATATACCACAACTTCTTTATGCATTCATCTATTGAAGGACATTTTGGTTGTTTCCATGTCTTGGCCACCATAAGCAAAGCTGCAATGAACATTGGAGCACATGTGTCTTTATGGATAAATGTTTTCAGATTTTTTGGGTAGATACCCAGGAGAGGGATTGCTGGGTCATATGGAATTCTATTCGTAATTTTTTGAGGAACCTCCACACTGCCTTCCATAGCAGCTGCACCAGTCTGCATTCCCACCAACAGTGTATGAGGGTTCCTTTTTCTTCACAGCCTCTCCTACACTTGTTACTATTTGTCTTGTTGATGATAGCCATTCTGACTGGGGTGAGGTGATATCTCATTGTGGTTTTTATTTGCATTTCTCTGATGATTAGTGATGTTGAGCATTTTTTCATATGTCTATTTGCCATTTGTATGTCCTCTTTGGAGAAATGTCTCTTCAGGTCATCTGCCCATTTTTCAATGGGTTGTTTGTTTTTTTGTTGTTGAGTTTCATGAGTTCCTTTGTACATTTTGGATATTAGTCCCTTATCGGAGGCACTGTTTGCAAAAATCTTCTCCCATTCAGTTGGTTGCCTCTTTATTTTGTCGATGGCTTCTTTTGCTGTGCAGAAGCTTTTAAGTATCATAGTCCCATTCGTTTATTTTAGCTTTTACTTCCCTTGCCTTCGGAGTCAAATTCATAAAATGCTCTTTGAACCCAAGGTCCATAAGTTTAGTACCTATGTTTTCTTCTATGCAGTTTATTGTGTCAGGTCTTATGCTTAAGTCTTTGATCCATTTTGAATTAATTGTGGTACATGGTGACAGATAGCAGTGCAGTTTCATTCTTTTGCACATGGCTATCCAATTCTCCCAGCACCACTTATTGAAGAGGCTGTCTTTTCTCCATTGTATGTTTTTGGCTTCTTTGTCAAAAATTATCTGTCCATATTTATGTGGTTTTATTTCTGGGTTCTCAATTCTATTCCATTGGTCTATGTGTCTGTTTTTCTGCCAATACCATGCTGTTTTGATTATTGTAGCCCTGTAGTACAAGCTAAAGTCAGGGAGTGTGATACCTCCAGTATTGTTCTTTTTTCTTAAGATTGCTTTGGCTATTCAGGGTCTTTAGAACCCCATTTTTTATGGTTTGGATTGCCAGTAGTATTTGTTGAAATAGTTTCCCCTGTCATTGTTTTCCTCAGTTCTTCTATCTTCACAGCCTAACCCCTACCAGCCCAGCAAGGATTTTGACACCTCACCCAGCTTCGAGCCAGAAATCATTTACCACACAGAGCTTCCCTGTCTGTCTTAAAGCACACCCACACATTTTAGTGTCATGTGAGTTTACTTTTAAAGGGGTTCCTTCCATCTGCAGCCTGTGGGTGCCCCCCACCCTCTGTGCTGTCCTGCTCTCAGTTGTGGGAGGAGGAGCCTGTAAAACCTAGTGCTCACCCTGTTGTGTAGCAGCCTCTGACGGAACAGGGAGGCTCATTGTCATCCGGGGTGGCCTGCAGGGTCTCAGCTTCCACTCCCCACATAAGAACGCAGGATATGGTGAAGCCAAAAAGGAACACCCATGGAGCCATAGGTAGGGGAGTCATACCACTATATTCTCGCTGGCGTCTGGGTTGGAGACACAGGAAACTGGAGCCACACAATCTGCAACCCTCATTCCGCTGCTTGCTAGCTCAGCCACCATCTTCTTGCTAGGCCCCCTTTTTTGCTAGCCTAGCCACTGACAGTTATATTAGTGGCCAATGGCTCACTGGTTACAGCCGACGGCCAACGAGCCACAGCTGACGGCCATCCAATCACAGTTGATGGCCATTTACTACCTGAGCCAGCACCTTTCTATGTGAGGCCGAGAGCCTGGAAACTGCACTCCTGGCTCTGTCCCCACACTCATTCTGTAGCTGGATTTCATCTCTTCTTCTTGTTGCCTAACCTCCACCTCTCCCAGTACTTCACAGGGCTGGGTGCTTCTTTCTGAGTGTGTAAGGGTTCAGATACCCAGCTTCTTTCTTCTGCCCAGGAGCCTGCTCATCTCTGCCAGCCCGCCCTGTCTGGAGCTGGCTGAACTTCTGGAAGGACTGCACAGTCTCCCATGTCTTTATAACCCCCCTCCTTCCCCGAGTGTTCGCAAGGCCACAGGACTTCATCCCTACCACTCCCTTGAAAAGGACAGGAAAGGGCCTGAGCAGAGAGTTTTCACAGCAAACCCCCCCCCCCCCACCTGCCTTGACCAAGGACTTGTCCTATGCTGTTGAAGGCCACCTTGGACCCAGAGGTTGCATCTCTGACCTAGGAATTCTCTGGCCATGAAATCCCTTAGCACCCAACTTCTTTCTGAGGACTTAAGGAAGCACAGGGTGGGGGGGTGGGGAGAGGTTGCTGCTCTCTCTCCGTTTCCCTCACTGTGCCTGGCCACACCCAGCCACTAGGCACACAGGCAGGCAGGGTCCATGGGTCCACCAACTCTGAGGAGATCTCTGTGGAAAGTCAGGAAACAAGGGGAGGTGACCTCATGGCTGCTGCTCCAAGGAGAGAGATAGCTTCTCAGGAAGCTGTCTCCTTCTGGCCTTCTTTCCCCTCTAAAACAGTACTGCACCCTTCCACTCATCCACCCCAGGCACACACCCCACCCTGACCTCTGCTGGGCCAGATCTGCCCAGGCCATTGAAAAATGACATCCTTTCCCAACATGCATGTTAAACCTCATTTGGGCTGGGACCCCACACAAGTCATGGTCTCCTCCCTGGCTGAGGCCTGTAGAAGGAGGCTATTAGTTAACATGTTTCAAGACCACAGTTCAACCCCACATTTTCTTGCCATTTTCTTGCCTTCCTCTCTTACCCTAGCTCCAGGTCTCCCACACATACCGTGTTTTCCCGAAAATAAGACCTAGCCAGACAATCAGTTCTAATGCGTCTTTTGGAGTAAAAATTAATATAAGACCTGGTATTATATTATATTATATTATATTATATTAACCTGGTTGTGGGGACAGAGCCCTAAAAAGCAGTTTCCAGGCTCTCGGCCTCACATAGAAAGGTGCTGGCTCAGGTAGTAAATGGCCATCGACTGATCAAATGGCCGTCAGCTGTGGCTAGTTGGCCGTCAGCTGTAACCAGTGAGCCATTGGGCACTAATATAACTGCCGTGGCTAGGCTAGCAGAAAATGGGGGCTAGCAAGTAGATGGTGGCTGAGCCTGCAAGCGGCGCAGTGAGGGTTGAGAATTGTGTGGCTCCTGGTTCCTATGTCTCCAACCCAGCTGCCAGTGAGAGTATAGTGGTGTGACTCCCCTACCTATGGCTCCGTGGGTGTTCCTTTTTGGCATCACCGTGTCCTGCGTTCTTATGTGGGGAGTGGGAGCTGAGACCCCGCATGACACACTGCATGACACATGGCTCAGCAAGCAGGGTCTCCCACACGACACTGGTCTTATAATAAAATAAGACCAGGTCTTATATTAATTTTTGCTCCAAAACATGCATTAGAGCTGATTGTCTGGCTAGGTCTTATTTTCGGGGAAACACGGTAGATTTCTCATCATGGCTGGGGGCTAAGAGCACAACTCTCCTCTCTGATTCCTTTCGTGTGGCCCATGGCTGTGGTGAGTCTAAGCAGCATCTGGCTTGGGCCCGTCTGTAGAGATCTGGAATCCAAACAGTCTTTAAAGAGTTATGACTCCAGCAACCGTGGATGGCATCATTTTCTATTATTAACAGTTCCAACTTTCCCATCTGGCTGTCTTCAGAATGAAAGCTGGAGATTACTGTCAGCATTAATTACAATCAGGTGTACTTTTTCTTCTACTCCATTTTGCCCTGTTGGTTTCTCACACAGCAAGAAATCCTTAAAATGCATGTCCTTTGAAATGTGGCACATAAATCCTTGCTGCTGGTGAGAGCTGCTGTCAGCCTGTGGAGCACTCCCTCCTGGATCTGGTGAACCTGAGGAAGTTCACTGAGCTCCCTCAGGTTCAGAGGTTTGCCTGAGCCCTTGAATCTTCAGGGCAGGAAACATCAAGAGAATCACTTCCTTGTAAGAGTTCTGGCGCTTCCTGCTTCTAGTCTAAACAGAACCACCTCAAAAACACTTTGCGGAATGTCTGTCTCAAGGCAAGGCTGCTGAGGAAGAAAGACAAGCGTGTGCAGCAGTGGTTTCCACGTTCCCTCTAGTTCCCATCTGAGTTTCAATCCTCATGTTTTATCTTTCACATTTTCTCCCCTGACCCGCTGCCTTTTTCTAGTCAATGTTTGAAAAACATTATCTCATTTGGAAATATTTTCTCTCCCTCCATCTTTATCTCTATACACACATTTATATATATTCTGCTTTTCTTATATTTTCTGGAAGCTTCTTTTAATGATTCTTCTCAGGTTTATTTTTCTCTACAGATTGTCCACAAATATTACTCTTCAGGATTAATTAAACATCAGGATCTTTCTCCTTTTGTAAAAGCATTTGAATTTAATTCAGATAGGCCCTTCTAGTATTTTAGTTATTATTTTTAATAGCGCTGCTATTTAAGCCATGGCTCTACCTGGGTAACTGCTTAAACCTACTGAACCACTGTTTCCTGGTCTGCAGAATGGGGGTACTATGTCTTCACAGGGTTCCTGAGTGGACTAGGGAAGATGACAACTCAGCACTGGGAAGTGGCAGGTGTTAGCTGCTCACCTAGCACGTGCTCCATGGTGTGGGGCATTGGGGGAAGGAACAAGGGTCCAGGTCTTGAACATTCATGAGAGGAGGGTGGAGGAAGGGGTTGTTGTTGAAAGACTACAAGAGTATAAACACTGTAAAAACACCACTGTTTTTAATACCGCCCTTTTTTTTCATCATGGAGCCAAATCTCCATGGGTTCCTTTTGTCATATGTAGCTCATTCCATTTTCTAATGGAACAAAACACCTCACCTGCTTGTACTGTGGTTTTATCCCTGAGTAATTGCAATATAAAGTTCCAGCGTGTGAAAAAGAAAACCATTACTTTAGAACATTTGCTCCTCCCCAACTTCCCCTGACATACCACCTACAAAAGAATAATCTTGGGAAAAAAGAGGAGAGGGAGTTGGCAACTTTGAGAAAGCTGGGTGGAGTATGGCTTATTTCCTCAATAAAAACTGAACAGAGGAATTTATCACAACTGCATTGATTGTGCTGGTAATTCGGCACTGGCCTTAACTTGCCCCAGTTCCCTGCTTCCAAATCACTCACCTTTTTGGGCTCTACAGTCATGCCAGGTCTGCCTCATTCCATTCACCCTTGGCTTCCTCACCCCAGCTGCCTGGAGACCTTCCGCGGTGGGTATTAACCACAATTCCCTCTGAGCTCCCTCAGCCATTTTTCAGATGACTTCTCTGGCTGCATTTCATAATCTTGGTAGAATAAATGAAGTTTGTGACACTTCATTTATTTCCTTGATGTATTGCAGATGTCTTTTCAGACAAAGTGCTGGGTTAGTCCTGTTGGTTGTCTTGAATCAGATATTAGGTGCGAACACTTCCTCAACACCATTATTGAGATGTGCATTAATTGTATTTGCACACAGTCATAGAGCTCCACGACACTATGAGCTCCTAATTTTTCTACTTCATTAAACTCAATGGATGTGCTGAGGTTCATAACCAAGACAGTTATGAATGTGGTCACAACCACGTGGGTGTGCTTTAAATCAGTCTCATCCCTGTCCTCGTGAATGTACAGAAATCATCCATTACAAGCAAAATTAAAGGAAATATGTAGACAAATAGTTTAATTAAACACTCCCTTTTCCAGATTTAAAATGTGTGTGTGTGTGTGTGTGTGTGTGTTTTACAGTGCTTTTTATAGTTAAAGCCTGCATGTCCCATTTCCCTATACTCTAAACTTTTGAATGGAGTGTGCACCTCAGGCCCTTTCCTGGACACAGACCTTAGGAAATAGTAGAGTACATCGCAGCCACAGATATCCTGAGGCCAATAGGACTCAAAGGAAAGACTGCAGGTTGAATGGATACCAATTTCTGAGGGTGGCTGTTATCATTTCCTATTTCCCAAACCAGAGCTCATGCACAGAGAAAGCCACAGTCATACTGGAGACTATTATTAGTGAAACCCTAGAACACCCCAAATGCCACGGCCACTTCAGGATGTGTCACGAGCGACCGGAAGAGGTGCTGCAGCCTCTTCCAGTAAGTCAGTGGGACTTAACCCACCAGAGGAACTCGGAACGCCCGCAGTCTCCCTGAGCCTCTGCGGAAGCCGAGGCACCAGTGACGAACTAGGCGTACACGATTTGGATGTCTTTTCAATCATGCATCTAATTATGACAGCAATACATAACATATCACACAAGGCTCAAAGTCTTAACAAAATAAGTATGGTAAATAGAGTAACGAACCAGTCCCAGGGTCAATCAGAGTCTGGGGCACTGGATGGCTGGTCCGGGAGGAGAGTCCCAAGAAGTTCCATTCAAGTTTGGAGCGGGGCGGAGGGTTCTTGGAGCAGAGAAGCAGTGTGGTTACCTCTCAGTCGAGACCTGCTCTCTGAGGCCCCAAAGTACTGGGTTCTTATGGTCTGCAGATTGGGGTATATTAGCACAAGCCTAGTCCTATCAGTCCATGCAGATGCTCCACGGCCATGTGGTACTTGTTTACCTCCTAGACCTGTTTACCTTCCTGGGTGTTCCTTGGCATAGTCCCAAAGAAGTATACAAGTCAAAGTAGAAAAAAATACTAGGCCTTAACATGACTCTTGCTTGTCCAAAATGGAATTACTCTTGCTTTTGCAAAATATCCTGTTCAGGGGGTACTCTACACAGGGTGGTATCCCTGCACAAATGATTAGGGTGTAACTTTTGGAGTCAGACAAATACATATTTCAACCCTGGCCCTGTTACTTCCTAACTTTGGGACATCAGAATGTTGCTTAACCTCTTGGGGCCTCCATTTCTTTATATGTACAATGGGCTAAAAGCTACACCAAGGATTCAGTAAGGTAGTGGGTACAAAAGTTTCAGGACAATTTCAGTGCCGACACGCAGAACATGCTCCATAAAGGGTAGTTTTATCATAGGCTCAAACTAAACAACAGATATGATCTACTTTGAGATCCACTGACTCTTCTCTTGCCAGAGATTACCTCAGTCTATTCTACTGTCTGAACTATACTGTTGTATTACTTTTATAAGCTGTGTAACAAATGACCAAAAATTGAGTAGCTTAAAACAAGAGCCTTGTGTGATATGTTATGTATGGCTGTGTTATAATTAAATGCATGATTGAAAAGACACCCAAACCATGTACGCCTAGTTGGTCACCGGTGCCTCGGCTTCCACGGAGGCCCATGGAGACTGCAGGCGTTCCGAGTTCCTCTGGTGGGTTAAGTCCCACTGACTTACTGGAAGAGGCTGCAGCGCCTCTTCCGGTCGCTCGTGACACATCCTGAAGTGGCCGTGGCATTTGGGGTGTTCTAGGGTTTCACTAATAATAGTCTCCAGTATGACTGTGGCTTTCTCTGTGCATGAGCTCTGGTTTGGGAAATAGGAAATGATAACAGCCACCCTCAGAAATTGGTGTCCATTCAACCTGCAGTCTTTCCTTTGAGTCCTATTGGCCTCAGGATATCTGTGGCTGCGATGTACTCTACTATTTCCTAAGGTCTGTGTCCAGGAAAGGGCCTGAGGTGCACACTCCATTCAAAAGTTTAGAGTATAGGGAAATGGGACATGCTGGCTTTAACAATAAAAAGCACTCGTAAAAAAACAAAACAAACAAACAAAAAACCCCTGGTTTAACAGGCATTCCAGTAATACTAATGCACACTGAAGTTTGAGAGCCACTGCCACATCAACAGGATTTAAAACAGTTAATTTATAAGACACAGATGTCAACACTTGGTCACTAACAAGATTTAGGACAAAGGGGATTATTATGGTGGTTAAATTGTGTTAAAATATTAAAGAATCCATCAGGTATTAGCAACAGGAATTATTTTTCTGGTTAGAGTTTCTTAAATCTTCATTCTATCCACCAAAAAGTTAGGAGCAATAAGCCCCCTCCCTCATGTGAATGTAGTGTGGAGAGAGCCTCAGAGTAGGGAGATGAGCCATGACCACCAGTGTTTGTCAGGTATGGTGCAGAAGAGGAAAAGCAAACCTTAGTATGTCATCAAGGAGAATGTGAACCATGAGTTATTGCAGGTAGAATACCTCAGAATCTTTAGCAGTTTGTATTGAAAGCTCACAGGCAGGCAATGAGGAGATGATTCCAAAGATATGAATCCAAACAGTGTAGGATACAAAAGAGGGTCCACACATCAGAGGATGCTGCATTGGATAGAATGTTTGCGTTAGCGGTACCTGGCCACACTGCTACCCAGTATGTTCTAATAATGTGATCTGAAGCATTATCAGTCACATTGAATGCTACAAACAGTTTGTTACATACTGTAAGGGCTAAATAGTCCTGAAAATAATGAATGTGCTTTTGTTTTTCCTTTTGTGAGATTATGAATTTCTTACTCATTGGCCTAGGGCAACGTAGGGGAAAGAGAGGGATTAGGATAGAATTCATTCACAATTTGAGCTCTGGCTGTTAAATATAGAGATTATTCAAGATTTTTTTCTCCCCTTTTCACACATCAAGGGTTAACCATGGAGGACTCTGATCATAAATTTCTTTTTATGGGGAAGAATTATCTATTTTCCATTAAAGCCGAGGAAGAAGACAATTGAAGGCAGTTGTTTCAAACATCAGCTGCATCAGAGTCACCTGGAGAGCTTGTTAAACTACAGATCCCCCAGGCCCTACCCCAGAGATTTGGGCTTAGGAGAAGAAAGCCTGCCACTTCTCCTCCCTGGAGTGTTTAGGAAACAAGAGGGAGAGAGATAGGAAATGATAAGGCAGAGATATATGTCTCAGTCTTCCTCTTTCCCAGGTTCAACCCAGGAAGCTAAAATGAATGAAATAAATTAGGGTAATTCAGAGGGCAGAGGGCGGAGCTGTGTCCCCAAATGCCTGTCGTGCGGGGCAGCCTGCGGGGTCTCTGCTCCCATTCCCCACATAAGAACGCAGGATGTGTCTAGGCCAAAAAGGAACACCCACGGAGCCATAGGTAGGGGAGTCATACCACTATAGTCTCACTGGAGACTGGATTCACACAACATGCGACTTGCTGTTGGCTTTTCTGCCAACCGACCGACTCCCCTTGCTAACTGCACTCTGCCATGCTAACTGCAGTCTGCACTTGCCAGCCTCCATCTTCTTGCTAGCCCCCATTTTCCTGCTAACGTAGCCACAGCAGTTATATTAGTGGCCAATGGCTCACTGGTTACAGCTGATGGCCAGCTAGCCACAGCTGATGGCCATCAAATCACAGTTGATGGCCATTTACTACCTGAGCCAGCACCTTTCCACGTGAGGCCGTGAGTCTGGAAACGGCACTCCTGGCTCTGTCCCCACAATGCCCTATTCCCAATTCTTGAAGATCAGTGCTCAGAGCTCTGTGCCAGCACAGTGCACTGTAGCCCAGATAAGAGAGCAGGACAGCAGGGTCAGACAGACAGAGCCCCAGCTGGCAACTTTGAGCTCCCCATAGGCTGCAGTGGGCCAGCACGGGACCACACCATGGTGGACAGCTGGATACAGGTGTGGATGGGGGTATGACAGAGATGTGGTATTCCACAGCCACCAGAAGCAGGGCGGGGCCATATCAACCAGTGGAAGCTGAATGATGACCCCCTAGAGCTTCAGCTGAGCTGAAACAGATCATAGCTCACCAGTCAGACTTCAGAGTTGGGTGCCAAAAGGGAAAGGGACACCTGCATACAAAGAATGGTGAACAGCTCATGGAGAAGCCTTCCAAAGACCTGCCACACAGTCACATAGCCAACCCAGTCCCCAACCCCCAGACACACCTCAGAATAGCCAGAGGAGGAAGGAGACAGAAAACTAAGACTCAAGAGTAGAGGTTGATCGTTGGGAAAGGGGCAGGAGAGCCATTTTCCAGGCTCTCAGCCTCACATGGAAAGGTGATGGCTTGGTTATTAGTTGGCCATCAGCCGTAACCAGTTGGCTATTAGCCACTATTGTTTTGTGTATAACTGCCGTGGCTACATTAGCAAGTGTGGATGGTGCGGGTGGTGTGGATCTTACTTCATGTGTCTTGCTCGGCCACCAGCAAGACTGTGGTGCAGGAAGACCCCTTGTTGGGGTACTGGTGGATGTTTGCTTCTTGTGTCTCGACCAGCCACTATCAAGAATAGAATATGTTGGTATGAAACCCCTATCTGTAGCTCTGCTGTTGTTCCTTTTCAGCCTCAACGTCTCCTGTGTTCACTTGCTGGGTGCTGAGACCCAGCATTACACTGATCATTACCAGAGAACAACTCAAGTCATTGACTTGCAGTAAGTTTAAAACAGGTAGGTCTAAAAGCTAATTTATTTAAAGTAATCAAGACTTTACTGTGTATGCAAATGATGGTAAAGTGGGCGGTCAACTTGTGTCAATGCCCATGAAACAGTGGCTGCCTGGGGCACTGTGTTGAGGCTTCAGAAGTTTCCAGAGGTCTTGCTCATTTTGCATGACTACCCTGAGTGGGAGAGTCCAGTGATGGCTCCTTTGGTGTTGGGTGCTGTCACTCGGATATGCCACTCATTCTCATTTTAATGATTCATTGTAAGCACAAGGTCACAAAGATGGGCAAAGAATCATTTTTTCTCTGTTCCAAAAAATGTGTCTTTTAACCACAGAAATTAAGTCAAATATCTGACTTTAATTTGAGGCCTTAGCAATTAGGTCAAGTATCTATCATTATTTTGAAACTGAGGCTAAATTAGTACACTTCCTCTGCTTCAATGAACAGGAATAACAGACAAAGAGAGAATTAGTGAATTTTCCACAAAAGTGTGGAGCATTTGAAGTTCCAGTAAAACTGTAAAGAGAAATGTTTGGTAATAATAGTAATTTTTAAGGCCACTTTTTTAACTTATTGAATCATCCTAATTATGAATCACACCCCTGAGCACTGATGAGGTATAGGGTGGGTGGATAGCTTTTTCCTGCTGGTCACACCTAGTGTGAACACTGCACAATATTCCTATTGTTGGTAACAGTCAGATGAAAATGCATTTCTCCTGGTATATTTCTTCCACTTGTTGGGATTCCCCCCTTCCCCAATATTCCCTGAGTTTCTGATCCTAAAAAAAAAAAAAAAAAGTGACATATATTTTTGTGAAAGAAGTAGTGTTTACCGAAATAGGCATGGCATAACATGTGCTAAACTGTTGGTAACTAGAACCACAAATTGTTTTATGTCTGACTCACTTATGAAATGTATTCCATGGCTACATATATATTTTTTTCAATTAAAGTTTATTGGGGTGACAATTGTTAGTAAAGTTACATAGATTTCAGGTGTACAATTCTGTATTACATCATCCATAAATCACATTGTGTGTTCACCACCCAGAGTCAGTTCCATGGCTATATTTTTGATATTCATACAACATCTATTAATTATTGTTGCAATGAGTTTTAGAGGTCATTTACAAATAATTCTGTTAATGCATGGTTTAATTTAAAAGTGTATAACACTCATGCATATTTAAAAATTTGGTTACAAAGGAATTAGAAAAGTTGTGGCAACAAAACTTTAGTTTGTCTGCAAATTTTGAAGAAGCTGTTCTCTCTGTGTAGCCTCCTTTTGTTTGGCTCCATGTAATCATTCACCCATTCTAGGGGATTCAATATGATTTTCATGTTTAGGATTTGTGCACCAGAATCTAATGACTGTAAAATAGGCCATCAATTAATGAAAATTTTTGAGAGTAGGACACTCATTCAAGTTAATTGAGTTAACTGGTAAATTAAGAATCCTTCTAAAATGCATTAGTCCACCGTAGTAACTACTGTGTACTGAGGATTTGATACTCACAAAAGATTGGTCCTTTATGTGCCTCTTTTTATCTGAATACCAGTTCTCCTTACAGAGTATTGGAAATGTGGTGACGGCTGTTCCCTTGAGCTTGGAGTGTGTAAGTTGCGTCTTTCTCCTTAAAAATGAAGTAGATTCATTAATTGGGGTTTTCTTTAATGTCTTTTACTAGAATAGTTTTTGCTAGTTCAAAATTGCAAAACAGGAATATTTTTAACAAAAAAATAAATTCCCAGGTAAAAGCATTGTGCCTTATGAACTTTCAAAAAGGCACATCTGTCAGGGAGAGAGCTTCATTCTTTAAAGCTTTATGGCCAAGGCTAGAGTTACAGCCAGTGAGAATGTGAGCTTCAGACTAGGGCAGGTGTTTCCATTCTTTTCAGATGCCTATCTTAACATGGAGTAAAGTCGAGTCTATAAAGTAGGGGTGGGAATTTCACTGGGGCAGATTCAGGCTGGACCATAAAATTCCCCCAGCCCTGTGCCTGCACTGCCTGTGCACGAACCCTTTAAAGAACCTTCTAGAAATGTAACCAAGGACCTCAATCTCCCTATTTTGTGTGAGTGTGAGTATGTGTGCATGTGTACCTCTTTAATATATCACTATAGATTAAAATTCATGAAGAATTCTACCATTACAGTAGGTTGTAAATGTTAACCCTTGTGCTAGAGACATTATAGTCTTTGACGTTGAAGAAAATAAGTAATGTAAAATCCATTTACATTTAACATTTAAGTAACATTTAACTACTGGAACTGTGTCTCTAGAAGTACTCACAGATTTATAAAAATAGAGGCCAGGAGGAGATTTACTATCTTTGTGGCTAACTAGGAAAAATGATGTTTTGAAATGCACGTTGGATCACGTAATTCCTCTGAATAAGACCTTCTGGTGCACATTCCATGGACCACTGAGGCCCCTTGGTCTTTAGCTCCCCATGACAATGGCTTTAAAAAAATTGCGTGAAAGTACTAGATTTTCCCTGCTTTGAAATCTTCTCAAATGCCCTTTACCTGTAGTGTCCCCATGCTATATGCCTTGTCAGCTTCTCCATTCAGGTGTCACATAAAATGTCACCTCCCCCTAAGTCCTTCCTTGACTGCCCACTTCTCTCATACCAATGATGTGGCCAGTTTTATTTTTAAACTTTTTCTTCATTATACATCTAAGAATTTGTAACTAAATATATGTTTGAATATTGAAGGTTCTTTGCTCCCATTAAACTACATAATCCATGAAAAGAAGAACCACATTGTTTTTACTTACTTTTGCATTCCTCATGCCTAGCGCAGTTCCCAAACATGGGAAGTACTTAATAACTATCTGTTGATGAATGAATAAATAAATGAAGGAACACACAGAGTAATATAAAATAGAGTCATATGTATGTTACACATGCGCTTAAATTTCTGTTAGGAATCATTGGATGATGATTATTGCTATCACTTTTTAATTTAGTCATAACTATTTGTCACATGCCTGTTATGTACTAAATATTGTGCCAGGTATTGAGAATTCATCAGCAGTGTAGTGGAATGGAGCTCTGGGGCTTTAAATTCTGGTCATCTAACTTTGGTTACTTAAACTCTGTAGATCTGAGTTTTCTCCTATGCAAAAATAGGATGATAATACCTGCCTTTTATGGTTGTTGTGAAACTTAAAAGAGTCAATATATGTAAAGAAATTAGAGCAGTAGCTAGCACATGATGAGTGCTGACTATGTGACAACTACTCCTAATGGACAAGGCTATTCTAAGTAGGACTAGGTAACCATGATGGTTAATTTTATGTGTCAACTTGACTGGGCTAAGGGATGCCCAGATAGCTGATAAAACAGGATTCGTGGATGTGTCTGTGAGGTGTTTCCAGATGAGATTATCATTTGAATCAGTAGACTGAATAAGGATTGCCCTCACCAATGTGGGTGGGCATCATCCAAACTGCTGAGGCCTGAAGAGACTGCTGAAAAAGACTGACAAAAGGCAGATTTGCTCTCTCTGCTTGAGCTGGGACATCATATTCTCCTGCCCTTGGACATCTGTGCTCCTGGTTCTTGGGCCTTCGGACTTGGACTAGGACTTACACCATTGGCTCCTCTGGTTCTCAGGCCTTCAGGTTTTGATTAGAACAGTACCAGCTTTCCTGGGTCTCCAGCTTGCACATGGCAGATCATGGGGCTTCCCAGCCTCCATAATCACATGAGGCAAACAATTCCTCATAGTATGTCACACACACACACACGGCTCTGACAATTAAATTCGAGAACTCGTCCTAGAAAAAGTGCTATGTACCTCATTGATGAAATCACTATGGTCACCTTCAAAGTACTCCCCTTGGGAACCTAGGCATGGACGTCAGCTCCTGGTCCACCTTTCAAAGCAATTTTGGAACGCTTTCTGGAATGGCCATCAGAGTTGTCATTGTATTACCCTCAGTGTCCTGAATGTCACCCAAAAGTCTTCCTTTCAATATTTCCTTTATCTTCAGGTAAAGAAAGAAGTCACTGGGGGCCAGATCAGGTGAGTAGGGAGGGTGTTCCAATACAATTATTTGTTACTGGCTAAAAACTCCCTCACAGACAGTGCCATGTGAGCTGGTGCATTGTTATGATGCAAGAGCCATGAATTGTTGGCGAAAAGTTCAGGTCGTCTACTTTTTCGTGCAGCCTTTTCAGCTCTTTCAAATAGTAAATTTGGTTAACTGTTTGTCCAGATGAAAATTCATAATGAATAATCCCTCTAATATAAAAAAAGGTTAGTAACATTGTTGCAAAAATTTTGTGAACTTAATTGTCAGACCTCGTATGTTGTACTTTTCATCTTCTTGTAGTGCTTCTTTTCTCATTTTCTTTGTAAATCTAAATAAAAGAATTGATATTCTATCTGTAACAGTAAACATTACAATATTTTGAGTTTGAAACAGGAGAGCTGAGCTAGATTTTCAACAAAGTATGTCTCTTTGCTCAGCATGTTTTAATACAGGTCTAATGATAATAGAGTCTTCTTATCTAAAATTGTGAAATAAGAATATATATTAAAACTTTTGGGCAGAATTTTCAAGGAAAATAGATTGCTGTTACCCATTTCTTAAATAAATTAAAATTTAAAAATCTGTATTAACCCACATAGGTCGTGGGGAAAATGCATAATTTCCCAGGAAAGTGAGGAAGGATGGAATGGAAGTATTGGACTAAAGAGCCTTGTTTTCTATATGCCATTTGATATATTCTCATTGGACTTTATACTGTACCCCACTTCACCAGTCACACTGTGTCCTCTTCTGCAGCTTTTGTTTTCGTATTTCAACCTTATCACTATGATATAAGAAATTTGAAATTGAGCAGTTCGGATCATGTTTAACTCCTTTCATTACTTATCACATAGAATAGGTCATAAGTATATATTTCATAAATTGCCCTTTGATTCGTATATAGGGTCTTTAGGTACTAAGAAACAATATTATTGGACTATATATTTATCATGTATTATTTTGCTTTCATTATAAGAAATCTAGGTGCATTTTTAAGAAATCTCACCTATAAAGTAGTCATATGTGACCTAAAATGTGGATATCTGATATATATATTCATAACATGTTTGGGGAAGGCAAGTTTTGGACATTGTTATGGATTATTGGCATTGTTATATTATTATTGGCATCATTTTTTATTTATAATAATCATCTTAGGAAAGAACTTGCCATTTCTGGATAGTTCATAATCCCAAAATAATAAACATAGCAACTGCCATAATAATGAGCAATATAATCACTATTCATTAAGACAGTGATTCATAATCTTAACTATCATCATATTATGCTTAATTATGATGATGGTGGTGAAAATTACTATTTCCAGCTATTGAGTTTATGAGGAATTTCAAAACTAAGGGAGGAAAATGAAAGCAAAAAATATTTCATGAAGTGTTTTTCTTAAAAATCTCAAGAAGAAACTATTTCAAAATAAAGTTGAAATTTATCTTGATTTAACTCACACTTACTTACTTGATCTTGGATAGAAAGGTATGTGTGTTTTCAAGCTTTTAAAAAGCCTCCTGTGTTATTTCTCCCTCCCAATTTCCACCGAAATATTTTTATTCAATTCCAAACTTAAAAAAAAAAAAAATTCAGGAGCAATACACACAGAAGGATGTGCTTAACCTTTGCAAGTCATGGCAAGTGTATGTGATAAGGTTGGACACTTGCATTTGGTGCAGCCATTCCAGCAAGCAAGGCATTGTGACATGACCTCAGCACAAGGAGAAGGAAACATGAGCTTCGTGACTTCTTGGCTTCTTGTCTTGGTTCTGCCACCAGTGAACTGGTTGTCCTCAACAGTCTTGTCTATGATGAAAATGAAGGAGAATGTTTGAGAGCCTTTTTAAGCGTGACTTGAAAACTACAACCATAAAGGAAAATATTGACAGGTTTGACTCTTTGAAAACTTTAAATTTCTGTAACAGAGAGGACGTGACAAATTAAGCTTAAAGACTATTTTTTTATAAATGATGAAAATATTTGAAAATATAACAGACAATGGGTTATTATTTGTAATATATAAATAATTTTTAAAAATTATTATAGAAGACCAATGGAAAAGAACACACCACTAGGTTATTAACTGGCAATTCAAGTAAGAAAGATGTAAATGACAAAGTAAAAGATAGTCAACCAACTAATAAGTAATGAAAAATAATATAAAAAGTCATTTTCACGTATCAGTTTGAGAGTTTTAAATTGATAATACAGTGTAGGGAAGTGGACATCGTCACGCCGTCCTGGGGAAAGTGCATATTGGGCCAGCTCTTTTGGAGTGCATACACTTTAGGTATTCTCACTTTTAGGAATTCACTCTGTAGATGTAGTCACATAATAATACAAAGAAATATGCATAAAAATAAATGTCATCTGATGCTTTACTTGTAATAGTGAATCAGAAATCTCGTACAGATGTATCATCAGACAACTAGTTAATTTGTAAATGCAAAGGAATAAAATCAAACCAATGTCGGACAGCTCTTATTAATAAGAATCTATGTTACTGGTATAAAATAATATCATATATATTTAGATAAATATTAAAATCAAGTTTCAGAACACCATATTTTATGATTACATTATTTAAAATATATGTGTGACTATCATATATGTATTTGCAATAAGTATATATTACTTATTTAATGATAAACATTCCAGAAAATATAGAATCTAAATGATGCATATAACATCCCTATCCCAGCCAAGTCCCCAGTGCCAAAATCCTCATCCATGCAAAAGATGGAAGAAGCCAGGTTTCCCTGCACCAGGCATTTTGACAGGCAGTGGGAATATAACAGTGAGGAAGAGACAACATCACTGCCTTCCTAAACTTACAAAGAAGTAAAGAAAATGAATAGTTAAACATGAAACCATAAGTCCCTGTGAAATGTGCCACAATCCTAGCACCGACGGCACTGGAGGGCCTAATTAGACTTGAGATACCAAAGTTGGCGCCTGAAAGGTAGAAAGGAATTATTCAAGCAGAGGCACTATCAATTATGGCTGGAGCAGAGATTTCAAGGGAAAAAAGCAAGAAATAAGCCCGGAAGGTGCTTAAGAGCCTGTACTGTGTTTCCCTGCAAATAAGACCTAGCCGGATCATCAGCTCTACTACATCTTTTGGAGCAAAAATTAATATAATAAATTTTATTATATTATAAAATAAGACTGAGTCTATATAATATAATATAATGGTCAATATAATAATGATGGTCCGGCTAGGTCTTATAATATAATATGATATGATATGATATGATATGATATGATATGATATGATGTGATGTGATATAATATAAAAATATAAAATAATGGTCAGTATAATATAATGGTCCAGCTAGGTCTTATTTTTGGGGAAACACGGTAAATAGCCTTATAAGCCATCCAAAGAATTTTAATTTTATCCACAGTGCAATACAAAATTCAAGAAGGGTTTATGCAGGTTTACACAAGGGAGCAAAAATGATCAGATTTGTGTTCTTGCAAGACACACAACTCTGGCCACAGTGAAGAATGGAGTGGAGACTTCCTTTTCTCCAGTGTGGCTGACTGGAGAATTTAGAGGCAAAACAACTACATCTTGCATCAAAAACAGTTGTATGTATGTGTGTTTTGTTTTGTTTCAATTGCAGAAATTTTAGAAAATAATAGGAAAGAGAAAACAACTGACAATATTTTAGATCAGTGGTTCTCAAAGTATGGCCTGTGGGCCCCTGGGATTCCCCAACAACTTCTCAGGGAGTCTGGGAGGTCAAAATTATTTTCATAGTAACCTATTACTTGTTCTTTTCACTGTGTTAACATTTGCTCTGATTGTACACAAACAGTGGTGGTGAAATTGTGTGAAAGCAGTGGCACAAACCACCTTCGCACACTCACAAATTTAAAAAAGGCCTGTTTCACATAAGAATGTCTTTGAAAGGCAGTAGAAATAATTAATCCTATTAATCTCAACCCTGGAGAATCAGTCTTTCTAATATTCTGTGATCACAATGGAAGTATGCATAAAGCACTTGGCTGACCACAGAAGTCAGAAGTTTGTCTGAAAGAAAAACACTTGCATGATTGTTTCAGTTAGAGCTGAACTAGTCACTTTTTCTATGAAGCACCATTTTTACTTGAAAGAATAATTGAAAAACTATAATAATCCGGACCAGAGTCTCTGTCAGACATTTTCTTGTAAATGAGTGAGGTGAGCCTATCACTTTAAGAAACTGACAGTACTTGTTGCCAATGACTAAACTTAAGTTTTCAAACAAAATTAAAAATGTTGAATACCTGTACCTACCACATTAAGCTTGAAAGTTTCCCAAACTACTTTTCTAATGTAATCAGCAGATTTTTAACAAACATGGTTTTCTATATTGCATAATAAAAATGTCAGTATTTGAAAGATCTGTATAATGTAGTGAGCCACTATTGTCCAAATGACCAATATATGTTCTATAAAATCACACATGGGTAAGATAGGCCAGATGTATTTTAATGTAACAGAGAACAAAAATTTCATTGGTAAAAGTGCAGATTTCACATTATAACTAAGAAACTACCACTTGTTAAGTTTTGGTGTTGTATCAAAGAATAACCATAGTTATCTAAAAAAAATAATAAAAAAAAACAAATACCCCTCTCATTTCCAATGACATATCTTCTGTGAGGCTGTATTTCTTTTCAAATATTGAATTAAACATATTGCAAAGACTGAATGCAGCAACAACTATGAGACTCCAACTGTCTTTATTTTAGCCAGATGTTAAAGAGATTTGCAAAATGTATAACAATGCCACTTTTCTTACAATTTTTTTGAAAATACAGTTTCTTTTTCATTAAGAATGTTATTTATATTAACATGGAATGGATTTATTAGTGTTATTTTTAACACATTTATAAATAAATGTAAAAATTTTCACATTTTCAATTCAAATGTTGTAAATATCAATACTATATAACCCACATTAAAAATCTCTTTGAGGGTCAACAATTTTTAAGAGTGAAAGAGGATTCTGAAACTGAAAAGCTTGAGAACTTCTGTATTGTATACCATGATTGTCTCTAAATAAAATTATTACACTTACAGTGTCTTAGACCAAAAGCAGAGCCTGGGATAAAGATTTGTGGGCAGGTAGCTTATTTGACAATGAGATCTCAGGAACACAGGGAAAGTGAACATAAAAGGAAAGAAAACCAATGTTATTATCAAATCCGGCACACCTATAGGATCCCATGGGACCTTCTATTGAGTTTTATAAAATACTTCTCAGAACTGTCTGCCCAGACCATGAAAAGCACAAAGCATCAGTCGACCAGCTCCCTTTTCCTATTTCTGCCAAATTTGCCCTCCTGCATTTCCGGTTTGTCAGAGTATGAGTGTTAATCTAGTACTCCTGAGCACTCCACACAACAGGAAGCAAGAGGTGCATGGTAGATATTCCAAGTCACAGTGTTGTAAGTGTGAAGCTGTTTGTGTTATAAAATTGCACCTGGCTGAAGCTGGTTGGAGCCTGTGTAAGCCTGGTTGTTGCATAGGTGTCTAGTGTTAGAGAATAGGGGCAAGAAGATATGAAGTAATGCATGAAGGGTGCAACATATCCACCTGCTTGCACTACTCAGATCTCTCCATGCCATCCATTAATTCATTCAGTCGTGGAGTCCTCTGCAGGGTATGGTTTTAACATAATTTCTTCAAAAACTGATTCCAGGGAATGAGTGGAATAAATTATGCGCTGAAGTCCCCTTTGCTGCATTTGGTCCCAAGGACATGATCACTATTCACTGTCTCCCTCACCCCTCCACTAGTCAACATTTCCCTCACTTCTAGGATGCTGGTCAGGTGGGTGACCCAGAACTTAATAGCTGACAAATCTGTGCCCTTATTTGCCTTGTGCTTGCTGTGATATGGTTGCCGTAAATTTCCATTCAATTAGATCACCAGGCACAGGAGCAACACGATACATCCCAGTGAATATCCTTGCTCCATTGTAGCAGCAACCCGAGCTCTACATGGCAATCAGGATCAACTATCCACCATGCCAGAGTGACCCGATGGTAGTCATAGCTTCATGTTCAAAAGAACCCCATACTTTTTATCCTGGTGGAATTGTACACTCCCACCCCATCCTGGGGATCTAGGATATCTAATCTAATTATATAATATTCTACAAGTTGGTAGAGCCAGTTCCACTTTCACCTCTCAGTTCCTGGACTGATGTATTTTAACTAATAGGGTTACTATAGAACCTTAGATCAGCCATTAGTTTACTGCATATACTGCAATGTGGAAAACGGTGTCCAATCTGCAGTGTATTTTCCTCAAGCAGACCCATTAGCTGAATCTTTAATAGGCTACTCCAACCTTTTGTTAGTCTTGCTGAATCTGGGCACTGAGATACCATGAGTGGATCATATAGTCATGTACTGGTTTTTGCAAATTCTTTGTCATGAAATCAGTCTGTTGGTCTAGGGCATTATGTGGGATCCCATGTTGATAGATGTGCCATTTCATAAGCCATTGGATGGCAGTGATAAAAAAAGACATACTCACAGTTAGGGTAGAAGACAAACCCACATGCCCAGTGGAAGGGATTTAATAGAATCAACCTGCTACTAACAGGCTGGCTGATCTCCTTGAAGAACTGAACATCGTTTTGTAAGACCTCTGCCTCAGCTGAAGTCTTTGCAAGTTGAAAGTGGTCTCTTCCATCAAGGAGATAGAGGTCACAACTGCCAGCTATATGGGTTTAAAAGAGAGTTTGGGATTCAAGATTCTCCAGTTTATCCACTCAGATATTCCATTCCAGGTCTGTCCATGTCTTACTCATTTTCTATCAGGGCCTTGATTTTTGCAATGGTAGCCTATGAAGGCTATACAATTTTGTTGTTCTCAATTACAGCATTTTTAAAAAGTAGTCTTGCTGTTATAACTCTTGTGCTTGATTTTTGCATTTTTTAAAATGCATTTCAATCTTCTATATTTGTTGAATTTACTCTATATGTTAGGTTTTATTTGAGAGTTTTAGGTATAGCTTCTATATTTTAATGGTAGTAGTAATAGTTTTCCAAAAACATATGAACTTATATTTATTCAAATTGTCACGTGAAAAACTAATGCATATTTTTATTCCCTCCTTAGTAAGACTGATAAACTTATTACACCTTTACTTCATCATTCACCCACTTCATAGCTTTTGTTGCATAATTTGAGATTTTTAGAAATGAAAATACTATTGTTAGGAGGGCTCCAAGATGGTGGAATAGATAAACAGTATGCTTGCCTTCTCCTGTGTAAAATTACAACTAAATTATAGAATAATCAATCTGGAGAACCATCTGAGGTCTAGCTGAATAGAAATTCTATAACAGGGGATATAACGAAGCCACATTGAGATTGATAGGAGAGGCACAGATGCAAAATGAGCAGACCCCACACCTGTGTGTGGGGGTTGAGAATTGGGAGGGATATCATAGTTGCAGATGTGTCCCACAGAGAAGTTAGGGACCCCAACCCCACAATGTGCTCCTCAACCTGGAGTACCAGTGCTGGGAAGAGGAGCATCTGCATCAGGCTGTAAAAAACAGTGGAGATTCTGACCATCTGGGTGATATGGAAGGCTACAAGAAACTCAGATGTCATCTTAAAGGGCCTGAGCATAGACTCACTAGCTTACAGGCACTCACCATGGGCTCTGGTGGAGGTACAGTGATTTGGTAGGAGTCAGAGACATATGGGGAGAGAAAGTTGTTTGGTTTCAGGATGAGGACTGGTGGGACAGTTGCCATTTTCCCTGTGTGGAAGACTTGTCCCATGCAACTGACAGGTGGGTACCATCTTTCCTGTGTTAAGCCCTCTGCCTCATGAACAAATGTGAAACTGCATTGGCTTGGTGGACTCTTCTCCCTCCACTCTGGTGATTCCCTAGGACCCACTGCAACCAACTTGTACAACATAAGGCTCTTTTTCAGCCAGCAGCCAGTCTTCCTGTGTTGCGCTCTTTCCTGAGCAAGTTTTGGGGGTTTGCAGACCCCAGGCAGACAGCAGCAGGCCTCAATGTGTTCTGAGACTTTTGCTGAGTAGCTCTAGGTTCCACACTGGCAACAAACAAGAAATTACATTAACCTAGTGAACACCACTTGTCCCACCCTGGTGACTCGCTGAGACTGTGCCTCATCCAACTCACATACTGCAAGAGGCTCTATGGGAGCTGGCAGGCAGCATCTGTCCTCAGTGCCCTGGGCTTTCTGCAGAGTTACCTCAGGCCCAGTACTGGTAACAACAATCCTCGGTTTGCAACGTGACCTCTGCCACATGTTCCAGGTTCAGCACAGGAAGCAAAGAACTTCAGATCCCTTTTTAGTTCCTGCCAGTTAGTCCATGGCCAGTCAAAGCCGGTGACTGATTTGGCCTGTATCAGAGCCCCTCCCAAGGTCCCAGAATGAATGTACCTGTAGGTTGGCTTTGGATCACAGTATAGCACGAACCAATTAGCCCCACAAGCAGCACAACCAAAGGGCAGTCTCAACAGGCACGAGATCCCAGTGGGACAAATCTAGCTTCAAAGGGTAAGCCCTCTAAACAGCAACTTGGAAGCTATGGACAAGGCCAAACCCTACAGCCAGACAGCCTGAGAGTCAGTCCCACCCACTGACATGACAAAGCAATCAAGGCTCAACTATAACAGAAGCGCACACACAACTCACACAAGGGACACTCCTGGAGCACTTAGCACAGGTTGCCAGGGAGACTGTGCCACTGGGTCCCACATGGTACCTACTACATAAAGCCACCCTTCCAAGACTGGGAGACATAGCAGATCTACCTAATAAATATAAATAAACACAGAGAGACAGCCAAATTGAGGAAACAAAACAAGTCCCAAATGAAAGAACAGGAGAAAACTGCAGAAAACCAACAAAATGAAAGGGAGGGAACCAACCTACCAAGATACAGAATTCAAAACAATGGTCATAATGATGCTAAAGGAACTTAGTGAGAATTTCAACAAAAGGATAGGAAGCATGAAAAAGGACATAAAAACCACTAAAAAGAATGAGTCAGAAGTGAATAATACAATAACTGAAATGAAGAATGTACTAGAAGAAATAAACAACAGACTAGATGAAGCATAGTAAAATGATTTAAAAGGCAAGATAACAGAAAACACCCAATAGAATAGCAAAAAGAAAGAAAATGAGGATAGTTTAACAGGCCTCTGGGACATTATGTGTAACAGCATTCGCATGATAGAAGTACCAGAAGGGGAAGAGAGCAAACAAGGGATTGTGAACATATTTGAAGAATTAATGCCTGAAAACTTTGTTAACCTGGCAAAGGATATTGACATTCAAGTCCAGGAAGTGCAGAGAGTCCCAAAGAAGATGAACTCAAACAGGCCCACACCAAGCCTAATTATAATTAAAATGGCAAGATTAAAGATGAGTAGAGAATACTAACAACAGCAGCAAGAGAAAGACAACTAGTTACTTAAAGGGATACTTCCATAAGATTGTCAGTTGATTTCTCAGCAGAAAATTTGAAGGCAAGGAGGGATTGGCATGGAATATTCAAAGTGATGAAAAGCAAGTAGTCTCCTATAGAGAATACTCTACACAAAAAGACTATCATTTAAAACTGAAGGAGAGATAAAGGGCTTCCTTGACAAGAAAAAACTAAATGAGTTCATCAGCCCTAACCAGTGTTACAAGAAATGTTAAAGGGATTTATTTAAGAAGATGAAGCAGGGAAAATAAAGAATATGTATATATATATATATATATATATATATATATATATATATATATATATATATATATATTCATATATATTGTATATGAATACATGTATGAATCATACATATTCATATATATGTATATGAATAATACTAAATGGCAACAGCTATGTATCTATCAATAATCACTTTAAATGTAAATGGATTAAATACTCCAATCAAAAGACATAGGGTAGCTGAATGGATAAGAAAATAAGACCTACACATATGCTGCCTACAAGAGACCCACCTCAGATCAAAAAACACACACAGACTAAAGTAAAGGAATGAAAAACAAAACAAAACAAAACAAATATGAGAATAGAAACAGAAAAAAAATACTGGAGTAATAATAGTTATATCAGACAAAAAGACTTTAAAACAAAGGCTATAATAAGAGACAAAAGGAGACATTACATTATGTTAAAGGGATCAATCCAATAAGAGAATATAACCCTTATAAATATTTATGCACCCAACATAGGACAACCTACATATATAAAGCAAATATTGACGCCATAAAGGGAAATATCAACAGTAACACAATCATAGTAGGGGACTATAACATCCCATTGATATCAATGGACAGCTCTTCCAGGCAGAAAATCAACACAGAAAACAGTGCCTTAAATGACACACTAGACCATATAGATTTAATTGATATTTTTAGATCATTTCACCCCAAAGCAGCAGAGTATACATTCTTTTTGAGTGCAAGTGGAACATTATCCAAGATAGTCATATGTTCAGCCCAAAACAAGTCTCAATAAATTTAAGAAGATTGAAATCATATCAAGCCTCTCCCTGATCACAATGGTATGAAACTAGAAATCAATTTCAAGAAAAAAAACACACACAAATACTTGGAGAATAAATAACATGCTACTAACGAATGAATGAGTCAAAATTAAATGAAGGAAGAAATCAAAAGATACCTTGAGACAAATTAAAATGAAAACAGAAAGACCAAAAATCTGAGTCACAGCAAAAGCAGTTCTAAGAGGGAAATTCATAGCAATACAGGCTTACTTCAAGAAACAAGAAAAAGGTCAAATCAACAATCTAAGCTTACATTTAAAGTAATTAGAAAAAGAATAATAAACAAAGCTCAAAGTGAGTAGAAGGAAGGAAATAATAAACATCAGAGCTGAAAGAAATGAAATAGCATTATATATATATATATATATATGTACATATATACAAGGTTGATGAAACCAAGAATTATTTGCGACAACATGGATGAACCTAGAAGGTATTATGCTAAGTGAAATAAGTCTGACTGAGAAAGACAAATACTATATGATCTCACTTATATGTGGAATCCAAATAACAAAATAAATGAACAATCAAAACAGAAATAGACTCATAAATATGGAGAACAAACTGATCAAACTGATGGTTGCCAGACGGGAGGGGACTTGTGGGGCTTCGTAAAAAAGATGAAGGGATTAAGAAGTACAAATTGGTAGTTACAAAATCGTTATGGGGATGTAAAGTACAGCATAGAGATGCAATCAGTAACAAATATGTATAGTACCAGGGGCAATCACTGCTGAATGTCTAACCATCATTATGCACACTTTAAACTAATATAAAATAGTATTGAATGCTAACTGTAAGTGAAAAAATTAATTTAAAAAACAAAAAGATTAGTTAAAAAATATTACTTTTTCTAGTATTGTTTCCATCACATGATATGAACTTGTCAAAAATCAATTGGTGTCTAATTTGTAAGATTATTTAAAATAAATGTTTAAACTTATTTATATGTTTAACAGATTTCAGTGTGCTTTTCATATTATTCATATATGATTTATACCTTTTTAATTCTTAATATTAATTTAATATTTTTTCTTCTAAATTATATTCGATTGTGCCTAACTAGCAATGTAACTTTGTTTCTTTGTTTGTGCATTTATTTAATACCTAAAACTGCTAATCTTGTGTTATCTCATTACCTTTAAACATAACAATTCTGGGATTGAAAACTATACAATTTTAGGGTATAGTTTCCCTAAAAACAAACAAACTTTCCCCTTATACACAGTAATCATTATTTTGGTATGTTCTGGCATTCAGAGTAACAAACAAGTTTAATACCAACCTAACTGTTGTCCTACATAAAAAAATAAACTTTTTAAAATTGAAGCACCTTTGCCAAGATTTGTCAAAATGCAAGTCTCTTTTTATCAGTTTTGCCTTATAATATAAGAAAAGTGTTTTAAGTGTATATATGTAGTGTTTTACTCAGCTCAGGACATTTTCTTTTATTATGTATATATTTAATTAATCCATCTTCTCCGTTTTTCTAGTTTCTTGAAGATTTACTACTACTTACATATTGTATATAATAGACAGAAAAATTAAACCCATCATCCTCTCCCTTTATTCACAGCCCAAAGGAAGTCCAGTTTATTCTCAAAAACAGTCTTTTTCTTTTTTCAGTGTCAATTTTTTTCAGTTGGGTTGTTTCTTTTTTTTGTTGCTGAGTTGTATGAGTTCCTTGTACATTTTGGATATTAGCCCCTTATTGGAGTCACTGTTTGCAAAAATCTCCCAGTTGGTTGCCTCTTTATTTTGTCAATAGTTTCTTTTCCTGTGCAGAAGCTTTTAAGTCCCATTCATTTGTTTTAGCTTTTACTTCCCTTGCCTTTGGAGTCAAATTCATAAAATGCTCTTTGAAGCCAAGATCCATAAGTTTAGAACCTATGTTTTCTTCTATGCAGTTTATTGTTTCAGGTCTTATGCTTAAGTCTTTGATCCATTTTGAATTAATTTTGGTACATGGTGACAGACAGCGGTCCAGTTTCTTTCTTTTGCATGTGGCTTTCCAATTCTGCCAGCACCATTTATTGAAGAGGCTGTCTTTTCTCCGTAGTATGTTTTTGGCTTCTTTGTCAAAAATTATCTGTCCATATTTATGTGGTTTTATTTCTGAGTTCTCAATTCTATTCCATTGGTCTACATGTCTGTTTTTCTGCCAATACCATGCTCTTTTGATTATTGTTGCTCTGTAGTACAAGCTAAAGTCATGGAGTGTAATATCTCCAGCATTGTTCTTTTTTCTAAAGATTGCTTTCGCTATTCGGGGTCTTTTGTGGTTCCAAAAAATCTGATGATTGTTTGTTCTATTTCTTTAAAAAATGCCATTGGGATTTTGATGGGGATTGCATTAAATTTGTATATTGCTTTGGGTAATATGGCCATTTTAACTATGTTGATTCTTCCAATCCATGAGCACGGAATAGTTTTCCATTTCTTTGTGTCTTCTTCAATTTCGTTAAAAAATCTTGTAGTTTTCAGCATACAGGTCTTTCACATCCTTGGTTAAGTTTATTCTTAGGTATTTTATTCTTTTTGCTGCAATTGCAAAAGGATTTCTTTTTCTTATTTCTTTTTCTGAGATTTCATTGTTAGTATATAGGAATGCAATGGACTTTTGTACGTTGATTTTTTAGCCATCCACATTACTGTATACATTAATTGTTTCTAACAGCTTTTTGGTGGAGTCTTTAGGGTTTTCTATATACAGCATCATGTCATCTGCCAAAAGTGACAATTTAACTTCTTCCTTCCCAATTTAGATGCCTTTTATTTCTTTCTATCGCCTGATTGCTCTGGCGAGCATTTCCAACACTATGTTGAAAAACAGAGGTGATAAGGGACAGTCCTGTCGTGTTCCTGAACCTAGAGCAAAGGACTTCAGTTTTTCATTATTAATTATGAGATTAGCTGAGGGTTTGTCATATATGGCCTTTATTATGTTAAGGTATTGTCCTTCTATACCTGTTTTATTAAGTGTTTTAATCATAAATGGATGTTGTATCTTGTCAAATGCTTTTTCTGCATCAATTGATACAATCATATGATTTTTGTCCTTTATTTTGTTTATATTATGTATCACATTGACTGATTTATGTATGTTGAACCATACTTGTGACCCTGGGATGAACCCCACTTGGTCTTGATGAATAATCTTTTTAATGCATTGTTGCATTCGATTTGCTAGAATTTTGTTTAGGATTTTTGCGTTCATATTCATCAGAGATATTGGTCTGTAATTCTCTTTTATTGTGTTTGCCAGGTTTTGGTATCAGGGTACTGTTGGCCTCATAAAATGAGTTAGTGAGTACTGTCTCTTCTTCAATTTTTTGGAAGAGTTTGAGCAGGATTGGCGTTGGATCCTCTTTGAAGGTTTGGTAGAATTCACTAGTGAAGCCATCTGGTCCTGGACTTTTGCTTTTGGGAAGATTTTGGAAGACTGATTCAATTTCATTACTGGTGATCGGTCTGTTTAGATTTTCCAGTTCTTCATGGTTCAACCTAGGAAGGCTATATGTTTCTATGAATTTGTCCATTTCTTCTAGGTTATTGAATTTGGTGGCATATAATCCTTCATAGTATTCTTGGATGATCCTTTGTATTTCTGTGGCATCCGTGATAACTTCCCCTTTTTCATTTCTGATTTTATTCATGTCTTCTCTCTTTTTATCTTAGTTACCCTAGCCAATGGTTTGTCAATTTTGTTAATCTTTTCAAAGAACCAGCTCTTTGTCACATTAATTTTTTTCTACTGTCTTTTTGTTCTCTGTTTAATTTAGTTCTGCTCTGATTTTTATTATTTCCTTTCTTCTGTTGACTTTAGGTTTCATTTGTTCTTCCTTTTCTAGTTCTTTAAGGTGTAACATGAGGTTATTTATTTGGGACTTTTCTTGTTTCTTGAGATAGGCCTGTAATGATATAAATTTCCCTCTTAAAACTGCTTTCCCTGCCTCCCAAAATTTTGGTAGGATGTATTTTTATTCTGATTTGTTTCTATGTATCTTGGGATATCTCCTCTAAATTTGTCCTCTGACCCAGTCGTTCTTTAAAAGTATGTTGTTTAATCTCCATGTATTTGTGGTTTTTCCTCCTTTCTTTTTGCAGTTGATATCCAATTTCAAAGCCTTGTGATCAGAGAATATGCTTGGTATGATTTCAGTCTTCTTATATTGGCTGAGGTTAGTTTTATGTCCCAACATATGTTCTATCCTTGAGAACAGAACTATCCTTGAGAATAGTGTTCCATGTACACTAGAAAAAAATGTATTGTCTGATGTTTTAGGATGAAGTGTTCTATAAATGTCAATTATGTCCTTTTCATCTAATTTGTCATTTGGGGCTATAATTTCATTATTTATTTTCTGTTTGGCTGATCTATCCATAGCTGTCAATGATGTATTTAGGTCCCCTAGTATAATTGTCTTTTGGTCAATTTCTCCCTTTAGTTCTGTTAGTAGATGCTTGGTATATTTCGGTGCTCCCTGATTGGGGGCATAAATATTGATGACTGTTATGTCTTCTTGTTGTATAATCCCCTTTACCATTATGAAATGTCCATCTTTGTCTCCTGTTATCTTTTTCACCCTGAAGTCTGTTTCATCTGATATCATTATGGCTACCCCTGATTTTCTCTGGATACCATTTGCTTAGAGTGTCAATTTCCACCCTTTCACTTTGAGTCTATGCTTGTCCTTTAACTGACATGTGTCTCTTAGAGACACCATATGGTTGTGTTTAGTTTTTTGATCCAATCTGCTACTCTGTGCCGTTTTATTGGTGAGTTCAGTCCATTTACATTTAAGGTGATTATTGATATGTGAGGATTTCCTATCATTCTATCTTTAATTTTCTGGTAAGATTGTGTCTCCATGGTTTCTTTGCCTTTTTGTTGTTGTCTATTATTTCTGTGTGGTGGTAGTCTATGACGTTTACCTCTGTTTCTTCTTTTATTACAGTATGTATTTCGGTTCTGGATTTTTTGAGTGGTTACCATTAAGTTTATATAAAAGAAAGTATGATATTTAGAGTATTCCATTTTCTTCAGCATCCTTACTTTCTTCATTCGTATATTCTGGTTCAGGTTTTTACTCTCACCCTTTTTATGTTTCGGTTGCCATGAATTGTCCCTGTTGATGGTGGTCAAATAGCCTCCTTTAATATTTCTTGTAGTGCAGGTCATGTATTAGAAAATTCTCTCAGCTTCTATATGTCTGGAAAGGTCTTTATTCCTCCTTCATATCTAAAGGATATCTTTGCTGGGTATATAACCCTTGGCTCATAATTTCTCTCTTTCAATAGTTTGAATATTTGGTTCCACTCCCTCCTGGTTTGTAGAGTTTCTGCTGAGAAATCTGATGATAATCTAATGGGCTTTCCTTTGTAGGTTACTGTCTTCTTTTCCCTGGCTGCCTTGAGGATTCTTTCTTTGTTGTTGATTTCTGACAGCTTCAATACATTGTGCCTTGGAGAAAGCCTGTTTGGGTTGAGGTAATTCGGTCTTCTATTTGCTTCTTGGATTCAAGGATCCAGTTCTTTCCACAAGTTTGGAAAAGTCTCATCGACTATTTTTTTGAATATACTCTCTGTTCCCTTCTCTCTTTCTTCTCCTTCTGGTATGCCCATTATTCTTATATTGTTCTTTCTGATGGAGTCAGACAGTTCTTATAGTGTTCTTTCATTCCTTTGAAGTCTCTTTCTCCTTACATCCGTGTCATTTCTAGGTTTCTATCTTCGATGTCATTGATTCTTTCGTCCATCTGGTCAACTCTACTTCCTAAACTGGCTATTTCATCCTTCATTTCTTCTATTGAGTTCTTAATCTCCAGACATTCTATTTGGTTCTTTTTTTAAAATTTCAATCTCTTTGGTAAACTGCTCATGTTGTTCTTTGATTGTGTTTCTGAGTTCATTAAACTGCCTTTCTGTATTTTCTTGCATTTCTTTGAGTTTTTTTATAACTGCATTCTTGAATTCTCTGTCATTTAAGTCATATATTTCCATATCATTAGGTTCCTTTTCTGGAGACTTTTCACTGTCTTTCTGAGCTGTCTTGTTACCTTGGTTATTCATGGCAATTAATGATTTATTATTTCTCTTCCTAGACATCTACAGGAGTGGCTTCTGCAACAGGTTGATAGGAAAAGGTCTTTCTTTTTATTATGTTTTATTGTCTCTCTGACTGTAGCCCTTTTTTCTCTCTCACACTGTAGTGTTATGTTTTCTCGGCACTATTCCAGTTCTCAAACAATGGGGGGATTCCCTGGAAGGTGGGCTTCTCCTCTGTTAACAGTTCACCTGGGTCATAGGGTGCCGCCTCCTTGTGGGGATCAGGGAGCTTTTGAAGTTCCAAAGCTCTTCCTGCACCAGATTCAGAGCCCATGTGTTTCAGCATTTTGTTTACTCCTGCAGGGATCCCTCCCAGATAGGTGGGGACAGGGGCGGGGTGAGTTGGGAGAGGTGGCCCAGAGCAAAGTCGGGGACCACCACCACAGCCGGTCCTGCTTTCATAGCTCCCTCCCTTTTGCTGCAACCAGTTGTGTTGTGAATCTGTGTCTGTGGACCAGAATTCTCAGAACTGCAAATATTCTGTTCTTTTGATGTGTCACTGCTACTTTTCCACTTCTAGCACTGGGCAGGTGGGAGTGCGGCAAGCTCTGGGAGGGTAGGGATGGGCGGCTAGTCTCAGTGCCTACTGCTTCCATTCTCTGCTGGGCAATGAGGGCTTAAACTACCGTTTTCAGCCTTCTTCCCTCAGTCTTTGCTCCGAGGTCTCTGCCGTAAGTGTTGGACTCAGCCGTGTTATAAGCTGTCACCTCAGTCCTGTGGGCCATAAACGGAGCTCTAGCAGTCTGAGTTCTTCCCTCTCCCGCAGCTGCAGTAGTTCTGCGATGTAGCGAGCTGGGAGCACTGAGCTAAGTCTGCGTCCTGCGCCCACGGAACGCCTTCTCCACACCTTTCCCTTCCCTCCTCCCCTGCTTACGCAATTTGCCCACCTTTAGGTGAATTCAGTAGTGGGCCTCTTCGTCTTGCCTGTCTGCTTTGCAGGGAGTCCTTTGTGGAATTATAGCTGTTTAATTTGTTGTAAATTCCAAGGGAGATTTCCAGAGGCTCACCTCTTGCTGCCAATTTGATGACGTCTCCCCATTTTTTTCTATATTGCTTTTAATCTTTATTTTCATCCTGCTATGTCATCTTTGGTGTGCCAAAAGTCTTTTCTCTTTTTAGCCCTTTTCATTTTAGTGTTAAGTTTTAGCCTGTTATCTTTCTAATTCAGCCTGTTCTCTTTTAATTAGCTTTCCTGTTTCCTACATTAAATACATTTTAGGCCTCTCCCATTCCTCAGAATATTCAGGATAATTCTTCCTTTTACTTTTACTTCAATATTTTTACTTAGTACTCATTCTGGGTATAATAACAATATGCCACGAACAATACAGGAATACATAGAAGGAACAATTCACAAACATGAGAGTCAGGGAGGTTCCTGAAGGCATAGGGCATCTGGTGAGATAGAGACAATGAGCTTGATTGGCAAAAGAAGAGAGGTATTTTAAGAAAGAGCCTTACTTTTTCTCACTTATGTTTCAAATGGATAACTCTGGCAATATGTGAAGGAAATGCTCAAATCAGGAATGCTAATGAGAAAGCTACTGAAATAGGCAGGTGAGCAAAGATGTGGCTCTCAACAAGTTCAGTGAAGGCATTGTTTGAACAGAAAATAGCTTCCAAAAATATGTTAAAGGGTTAAGTCACAAAACTTGATGTCTGATTATATGTGTCATGGAGGAAGAGGAAAGACTACAGTATGATTGGAAAAGGAGCCAACTTAGGGGAGATGGCACACTCAGTTTTTATATTTATATTGCAATATGTTGCATTCACTGTTTATGTGGGAATTCCAAGTGGAGATGTTTACAGCAAGCCTGAAGCACAGGGGAGAGGCAGGCCTAATGAAACAAAGTGTGAAGTACTTTGGACTATGTTGAGGCTACAGGTCTGTAAAATGTAAAATGAGGTCAACTATGCCTCACTAACAAGGTTACTGTGAGAGTTCAATGAGATGATGTATGCCAATCCCAGACTGACTTCACCCATGGCCCTCTAGACATGATGTTTTTAGCTCTTCTTCTTTCATTAGGAATCTCTTTTCTCCTTGATGTTCTCTGCCTTGGCCTGTCTTCTTGGGCCTCTGAATTTCTTGCTAAATGGGGTAGAAACACCTGCCACTCTAATATCCCCTTCTATCCAAATTGCTGATTGTGATCACTGGGTAGGCATTTGTTCAAGTCAACCCTGTTCCATAAAAGAAACCTTTGGGCCATGCCTGGCATACAGTAAGAGATCAGTAAAGAGAGTGTATTTCAGTGTTTTTCTGGCCCATTTCATCTGGTCAGGTGCTGGCATGACCCAAGCAGCATTTCTTCTGTCCCACACTTCTGTTCATCAGAGCTAGACAGGCGGATGAGGTGGAGAGAAGTTTAGGTTGACCAGAAAATCTGGAAGCTGTGGTGGACCCAGCTGATCTCTGTGAAAAAGTGATTAAAGATGGTATATTATGTTACTGATGGCTTTGGTAACTTGAAATGTCTTTGACCTTTCATCAAAAAATGTACTGGGAAAAAAGCCTTAATTTTTATGGTTGGTTTCTCCTGGTGCTCTGTATGATGTACTTGTTTGGAGCTCCAGGGGTTGCACTGGAGAGCTTCTTAGCAGCCTCCAGATCTCCTCAACCCCATGTGTCTCCTGGAGAGGTGCTGTGTGGTTCAAGAGTACGGGGAAGGGACAGGAGTGGATGGAAGATTCTGGACAAGGATGCGATGGGTTGTTGTGATTTCTATGGTCAAAATCATAGCAATAGCAATAGAACAAGTAAAAAGGGATTGTATAGTATCCTTTTATTTTCCCAAAGTAAAGGTTTTTCTGTTAAAGTTTTCCTGAGACACACACACGAAGAATGAGAAGGGGAGAAAGAAAATTAGGAAAAATATATGGAATAAGACACTGAAAGCTGTCACCACAAACAATGTTTAATTAGCCAGACTCAAGAAATTTTTTTTTAATTTATTGGGGTGACAGTTGTTAGTAAAATTACATAGATTTCAGGTGAATAATTCTGTATTACACCATCCATAAATCCCATTGTGTGTTCACCACCCAGAGTCAGTTCTCCTTCCATCACCATATATTTGATCCCCCTTACCCTCATCTCCCACCTCCCACCTCCCTTACCCTCCGGTAACCACTAAACTATTGTCTATGTCTATGAGTTTTTGTTTCTCATTTGTTTGTCTTGTTCTTTTGTTGTTTTTGGTTTATATACCACATATCAGTGAAATCATACGGTTCTCTGCTTTTTCTGTCTGACTCATTTCGCTTAGCACTATGCCGTCCAGACACATCCATGTTGTCACAAATGTTCCTATATCATATTTTCTTACCACCGAATAGTACTCCATTGTGTATATATACCACAACTTCTTTATGCATTCATCTATTGAAGGACATTTTGGTTGTTTCCATGTCTTGGCCACCATAAACAAAGCTGCAATGAACATTGGAGCACATGTGTCTTTATGGATAAATGTTCTCAGATTTTTTGGGTAGATACCCAGGAGAGGGATTGCTGGGTCATATGGTAATTCTATTCGTAATTCTTTGAGGAACCTCCACACTGCCTTCCATGGCGGCTGCACCAGTCCGCATTCCCACCAACAGTGTATGAGGGTTCCTTTTTCTCCACAGCCTCTCCAACACTTGTGACTATTTGTCTTGTTGTTAGCCATTCTGACTGGGGTGAGGTGATATCTCATTGTGGTTTTTTTATTTGCATTTCTCTGATGAGTAGTGACGTTGAGCATTTTTTCATATGTCTATTTGCCATTTGTATGTTCTCTTTGGAGAAATGTCTCTTCAGGTCGTCTGCCCATTTTTCAATTGGGTTGCTTGTTTTTTTGTTTTTGAGTTTTGTGAGTTCCTTGTATATTTTGGGTATTAGTCCCTTATCAGAGGCACTGTTTGCAAAAATCTTCTCCCATTCAGTTGGTTGCCTCTTTATTTTGTCAATGGTTTCTTTTGCTGTGCAAAAGCTTTTAAGTTTCATATAGTCCCATTCGTTTATTTTAGATTTTACTTCCCTTGCCTTTGGAGTCAAATTCATAAAGTGCTCTTTGAACCCAAGGTCCATAAGTTTAGTACCTATGTTTTCTTCTATGCAGTTTATTGTGTCAGGTCTTATGCTTAAGTCTTTGATCCATTTTGAATTAATTTTGGTACATGGTGACAGGTAGCACAGACTCAAGAAATTTAATGTTGCCTGTAGGGGGGAGGGCAATCCTTTTCTTGAATATTGATTAGTTTTGTTCAGTTGTTTAGAATATCAAACTCAGTGGGTATTATGATATGCCTATAATTACATATTATATATAGAGTAGTAGACGGTAATAAATCAATAATTATAAATATGTCTTATCTATATACTATGTTATATTTTACATATGTTATATACATATAACTCCTTCTACATGACCTTGGACAATTTAGAACTTTAAGCCTTAATTTAAAGCCTCATCTTTAAAATGAATAACTTAATAGTACTCATCTCATAAGTGTAACATGGCAGACCGACCAAACTTCTCTCTATTCATTATCTCCCTCCCTTTCTCTTTCTCTCTTTTTGTCCAGAATATCTTAAAACTATAGAAAAAGTAATTTTCTTTAAAAAAAACAACAACACACAAAGTATGGAAAACAAGAAAGAGAGCTCCTTACTTCCTTACTTACAGCTACTTCTCTACAAGCTGTTTTGATCATTTTTGTGCACATTTCAGATTTGTGGGATATGCCTGTCTCTGACTTTTGCTAAAATATATTCTGAAAATACAGGTAAGATGCAATAAGACACCTATGTAAGTAACTATCATGTTAGAATACAAAGTCATTAAAACATCACTTCTAGATTACCAAAAAGTTAATATTATTAATAAACAGCTGTTTCATATGCAGATGCACTTTGTTGACACTTGGTGCACTTTCCAAAATAGGCACGTGTGATTCAGACATTTAACCTAGTGTATTTAGAAAATAACTTGAGAATTTTCCAATATGTCATTTTGTTTAAAATGTTATATTTGAGTTTGTGGGGGGAATATAAATGTTTCCTATATTCATATACTCAATAATTTGGGGATATGAAAAAATTTCTTAAATTTCTGCTGGGAAAATATTAACCAGAGAGACATTTTATAAATTCTATAATGCAAAATAAACTTTTTTTTGGTGAGAAGCACAAACAACAGAGGAGTTAAACAGTAAAGATGCAATTTAAGATAGAGTTAATGAATGGGAAAATAGAGCTGAGTAATTCATCAAATACATGTAATGAAAGAGTAAATTAGGAAATATGAAAAAAGTTAAATTATATGGAGGATAGATAGGTATATAGATGATATAGATAGACATAAATATAATGAAGGACCAATATATATCAAATAGGCATTCCAGGAAAAAAGAATATGGACTAAGAGAACGGTAATATTAAAAGAGATAATTTTTCTAAAAGTACAGAAATGCATTGGTCTTCAAACAAGTTATATCCCATCTAGAAACACTATAATAAAATTGTAGAACATCAAAGAGAAAATTGTTCAATAACTAGGAGGAAAAAAAGATTATATGTATATCACAGAAAATAGAGTAAGAGAAGAATTCTCCCTGTAATCAGTAACAATATAAGAAATTATAATATCTTCAAAGATATTACACCAAGCAATTATATCACTTAGCATTGAGAATGAAATAAAGGTATTAAGAGACATAAAAATAATTTTACTCCAACAAATATTTACTGAATAAACTATTAAAGAAGAGAGTGGAGAGAAAAACAAAACAAACAAATAAAAATAGTGAACAAAGAAACAAGTAAAATGATGTCTAAATAAATTAGCAGTTAAAGTTAATAGTAATTAATAATTTTCATTAGTTAAAAATGTAAAATTAAAATGTCAGGTATTAATAATAGAAATGGTGGAATTTGGAGGAAAATGTTAATTTATTTGAGAAGGGAATAGAGATATTAAAACAAACTTTGACTTGGTTATAAAATTTAAAGTTTAATAATTAAAAAAAATTTGAGGTCAATACTAAAATAAAAAAAATATATAATCTCTAAATTAATAACAAAATAAAAATAAGGGAAATCTCATCAATCCATAAGAAGTTACTGAAGGAAAAAGGAAGAAATAAAGAGAAGGCACAGTAAATAGGTAATATACATTAGTGTAGCAGAAATAATTTCAAATATTGGCAAACATAGCAAATATAAAAATAATAATTAAAATTGACTATTTTAAAACTGAGAAAATTAGATAGGATTGAAAAAATAGCTACAATAAAATCCAGTTACATGTATACATTATAAAAGCATTAATTAGAATACACAAAGACTGAAAAAAAGAGAGAGCAGTTAAAAGAGATATGCAAATTATAGACCACTATCATCTAAAAGTCACAGCTGTAAGAATTATATTAAAACATTAGTAAATCAATTTGAATAATATGAAGAAAAATAATGCATTAGGACCTTATAGAACTTATCCAAGGAATGCAAAGCAGGTTCAACATTATGAAATATGTTAATATACTTTACCCCATTAATAAACTTTTCATTTTATGTGTTTTTTTTCAGTATATATAAAATATTAATACAAACACTAATTCTTTTTAATTAGCAAACTGTGAATAAAATAAAACTTCTAATCTAACATAGTTATCCATAACCAAATGCACTCCAAGTCTGATGGAACAGTAAAAATAAAATGCTAAAGAATGTAACAAACTTCTTGGAAGGAGAAAGTTTTTATATGGTAAGTTAGACTTGGACCTAATGTGACAACTCTCCCATCCTAGTTGTAAAAAACAATGCACTGATGAATTGTACCTTCATTTGATACATAGTTTCTCAGTCCTCACAGCTGAAATTAACCACCATTTTGGCCATGGATCTCTGAGAAATAAAGTCATTGGAATCTTCACTTAGTTGGGTTACTCATCTCCTTAGAGGACTGGGTTTATGGTTTGATAAGGAACTAAAGTGAAAGCAAACTTGAACTGAGTCTGATCTAGTGTTATTTATTATCTTGGTGAAACTGTAGATTTGATCTCTCCAAATTGAGAAAAATTCACTATTCAATGCACTATCACAAGTACAAGCCAATGAACTAGCCAATATGACAAGACAAGACCTAGACATAAAAGGTATGAGATTTAAAAGGAAGGTATAAGAGTAACATTACTGGCAGACAACATAATTGTCTAAAAAGAAAGGTTAAGAATGTAACAAGCATAGATCTATTAAAATTATTAAGTTTAAAAGTAAATTAAATTATTAAAACTATTAACATTAAAATGTTTAAGGTTTCTGGTTTTAACAGCCACATCACAAATCAGTAGCATTTTCATACATCAGAAATAACAAATTAAAATGTAGAAGAGGAAAAATTTCCTATTTACAATAACTAACAAAAACTAGAAGATACCTAGGGAAAATTTTTTTTTTAATTGTATGTAAGACTCTAATGGAGAATATTGTGAAACATTAATGAAAGCAGAAAAGAAGATTCATGGGCAGAAGAAATCAATGTTAATATCTCAAAACATATATATGAACATAATACAATTCCAATCAAAATTTCAAAACCATAGCTTTGTGACATTTAAATAACATTCTAAAATTTATATGTGAGTGGAAAGAGTCAAGAAGACCAAAGAAATTCTGAACAAAAACAATTCTCTTGTGCCCTTTGTAATTTCCTCCTCTCCTCACTGCACTCACACAACCTGTGTCATTCTCAGGCAACCACTGATCTGTTTTTAGTCACTACAAATTCAGTAGCATTTTCCAAAATTTCTTGTCTTTTCTTTTACTAGTTTCAGGTGTAAAAAAACAACATAATGATTAGACATTTACACACCTCACAAAGTGATAACCCCCCAAGTCTACTACACCTCTGACATCATACATAGCTATTACAATACCATTTACTATGTTCCATATGCTGTACTTCACATCCTGTGACAATTTTAACTATTTAATTATAGTGGACATTCAATATTCTAATATAATAGATTCAGGAGGATAGCACAGTGGTTAGACATTTATATAAATTACGAAGTGATCCCCTCAATAAGTCTGGTACCCAACTGACACCATACATAGTTTTTATATCATTATTGACTATATAACCCATACTGTATTTTACATCCCCATGACTATTTTGTGACTACCAATTTAAACTTCCTAATCCCTTCACCTTTCTCACACATCCTCCCCCAACCACACTTCCATCTAGCAACCATCAGTTTGTTCTCTGTATCTATGAATCTATTTCTCTTTTGTTGGTTCATTTATTCTGCTCTTTTTTTTTGTACTTTTTTTATTTTATTAAAAAAAAAATTTTTTATTAGTTTCAGGTGCACAAGACAAAGTAATACTTAGACGTTTATCATTTATATCCCTCACACTGTAGACCCCCCTCCCCCCATCCACTATCTCTCTGACATCGCACCGAGCCATCCTATTTCCACTGTCTCCACTCCCAATGCTGTACTCCGCCTCTTGTAAGTGTATACATACATATATATACATATATATATATAATATTATACTTGGCATTCATTATTGTTCAGTTTCAGGTGTACAGTGCAGTGATCAGGCATCCACATCTTCCCTGAGGTGGTCTCCCAAATGGGACACGTGTCCATCGGATACCCTACAAAATCTTCACAACATTATTGATTACTTTCCCCAGATTAATTTTCAAAACCCCGTGGCCATCTTGTGGTTACTGACTGTTTTCTAATCCCCTCCCCCTCCCCCTTACCCCCACCTCCTAGCCCATCTAGCAACCCTCAGTTTTTCCTCTTTGTCTCCAAAATTGTTTCTGATTAGTTCATTCACTTATTCTTTTCTTTAGATTCTGCATATAAGTGAGATCATATGGTACTTATCTTTCTCTGTCTGACTTATTTCACTTAACATAATGTTCTCTAGGTCCATCCATGTTGTTGCAAATGGTAAGATTTCTTTCTTCTTTATGGCTGCATAATACTCCATTGTATAAATGTACCACAGTTTCTTAATCCAGTCATCTACCAATGGGCATTTCGGTTGTTTCCATCTCTTAGCTATTGTGTATAGTGCTGCATTAAACATAGGAGTGCATAAAGATTTTTGAATTGGAGTTTTGGATTTCTCCGGGTAGATACCTAGGAGTGGAATTACTGGATCATAAGGTAGTTCCATTTTCAGATTTTTGAGATACCTCCATACTGTTTTCCATAGTGGCTGCACCAATCTGCAATCCCACCAACAGTGCACAAGCGTTCCCTTTTCTCCACATCCGCGCCAACACTTGTTGTTTGTTGATTTATTGATGATAGCCATTTTGACTGGGGTGAGGTGGTATCTCATTGTGGTTTTTATTTGCATTTCTCTGATGGTTAGTGAGGTTAAGCATTTCTTCATATGTCTGTTTGCCATCTGTATGTCCTTTTTAGAAAAATGTCTCTTCAAGTCCTCTGCCTAGACTTGGCTAGAACTTCCAATTTTTTAATTGGGTCGTTTGTTTTTTTGGAGTTGAGTTGAGTGAGTTTTTTTATAGATTTGTGATATGAATCCCTTATCAGATATATCATTGGCAAATATCTTTTCCCACTCAGTAGGAACTCTTTTTGTTTTATTGATGGTTTCCTTTGCTGTGAAAAAACTTTTTAGTTTGATGTAATCCCACATGTTTATTTTTTCTCTTACTTCCTTCGCACAAGGGGATATATCAGTAAAAATCTTACTCCGGGTAATGTCTGAGAAATTTCTTCCTATATTTTCTTCTAGGTATTTTATGGTTTCAGATCTTACATTTAAGTCTTTAAGCCATTTTGAATTTATTTTTGTATATGGTGTAAGGAGGTGGTCCAGCTTCATTTTTTTGCAGGTGTCTGTCCAGGTTTCCCAGCACCATTTATTGAATAGACTGTCTTTACCCCATCGTACATTCTTGCTTCCATTGTCGTAGATTAAATTGCCATATAGGCATGGATTTATTTCTGGACTCTTTATTCTGTTCCTTTGATCTATGTGTCTATTTTTATGCCAGTACCATGCTGTTTTGATTACTGTAGCCTTGTAGTATAATTTGAAGTGAGGTATTGTTATACCTCCCACTTTGTTCTTATTTCTCAAGATTGCCTTGGCTATTCGGGGTTTTTTATGGTCCCATATAAATTTTAGAATTATATGTTCTATTTCTCTGAAAACGTCGTTGGTAGTTTGATAGGAATTGCGTTGAATATGTATATTGCCTTAGGCAGTATGGACATTTTAACTATATTAATTCTTCCTATCCATGAACATGATATATGTTTCCATCTATTTATATCTTCTTTCATTTCTTTCTTCAGTGTCTTATAATTTTCTGAGTACAGATCTTTTACTTCTTTGGTTAAATTTATTCCCAGGTATTTTATAGTCTTTGGAGCAATTGTCAATGGGATTGTTTTTTTTTAATTTCTCCTTCTGATATTTTATTATTGGTATATGCAAATGCAACTGATTTCTGAATATTAATTTTGTATCCTGCTACTTTACTAAATTCATCTATTAGCTCTAATAGCTTCTTGGTGGAGTCTTTAGGGTTCTCTATATATAGTATCATATCATCTGCATATAATGATAATTTTACTTCCTCCTTATCAATTTGGATGCCTTTTATTTCTTTTTTCTTTTCTGATTGTGTGGCTAGAACTTCCAGCACTATGTTGAATAGAAGTGGAGATAGTGGGCACCTTGCCTTGTTCCTCATCTTAGGGGGAATGGTTTTAGCTTTTCCCCATTGAGTATGATGTTAGCTGTGGGTTTGTCATATATGGCCTTTATTATGTTGAGATATGATCTCTCTATTCCCACTTTCTTAAGGGTTTTTATTATAAATGGCTTTTGGACTTTATCAAATGCTTTTTCTGCATCTATTGATATGATCATGTGATTTTTATTTTTCATTTTGTTAATGTGGTGTATCACATTAATTGATTTGCGGATGTTGAACCACCTTTGCATACCAGGGATGAATCCCACTTGATCATGGTGTATGATCTTTTTAATGTATTGCTGAATTCTGTTTGCTAATATTTTCTTCAGGATTTTTGCATCTATGTTCATTAGAGATATCGGCCTGTAGTTTTCTTTTTTTGTGGTGTCTTTGTCTGATTTTGGGATCAGGGTGATAGTGGCTTCGTAAAAAGTGTTTGGGAGTCTTCCCTCCTTCTGGATTTTTTGGAAGAGCTTGAGGAGAATAGGTGATAATTCTTTTTTGAACGTTTTGTAAAATTCACCTGTAAAGCCATCTGGTCCAGGGCTTTTGTTTGTTGGGAGATTGTTGATTACTGATTCAATTTCCCTGGTGGTAATCAGTCTAATCAGGTTTTCTGTTTCGTCTTGAGTTAGCGTTGGAAGGTTGTACCCCTCTAGAAAATTGTCCATTTCGTCCAGATTGTCTAATTTGTTGGCATATAGTTGCTCATAGTAATTTCTTAAAATTGTTTGTATTTCTGCGGTGTCTGTTGTCACTTCTCCTCTTTCATTTCTGATTGTATTAATTTGGGTCCTCTCTTTTTTTTTAATGAGTCTGGCTAAAGGTTTGATAATTTGGATTCATTGATCTTTTGTATTGTTTTTCAGGTTTCTATTTCATTTATTTCTGCTCTGATCTTTATCTCCTTCCTTGTGCTCCCTTTGGGCTTATTTTGCTGTTGTTTTTTTTTCCAGATCCCTTAAGTGTGAAGATAAACTGTTGATTAGTGATGTTTCCTGTTTCTTTAGGTAGGCCTGCAATGCTGTGAATTTCCCTCTTAGGACTGCTTTCGCCACATCCCATAGATTTTGGGTCGTCGTGTTTTCATTTTTGTTTGTCTCGAGATGTCTTTTGATTTCTTCCTTGATCTCCTGCTTGACCCATTCATTATTTAGTAATAAGTTATTCAGCCTCCATGAATTGGTGTGTCTTCCAGCTTTTTTTCCTGTAGTTCATTTCTAATTTCATAGCACTGTGATCAGAGAAGACAATTGGTATGATTTCAATTTTCTTAAATTTATCAAGACTTGTTTTGTGGCCTAACATATGGTCTATCTTGGAAAATGTTTCATGTGCGCTTGAGAAAAACGTGTATTTTGCAGCATTGGGGTGAAATGATCTGAAAATATAGATTAAATCCAAGGGGTCCAATGTATCATTTAAGGCTGTTGTTTCCATATTGATTTTCTGTCTGGAAGACCTGTCCCTTGTTGTCAGAGGTGTGTTGAAGTCCCCTACTATGATAGTGTTACTGTTGATCTCGGTCTTTATGTCAGTCAGTACCTGTTTTATATATTTAGGTGCTCCTATGTTGGGTGCATAGATGTTTACTAGGGTTATGTCCTCTTGTCGGATCGATCCCTTTATTATTATATAGTGCCCATCTTAATCTTTTAGTATGTTCTTCATTTTAAAGTCTATTTTGTCAGATATAAGTATTGCAACTCCAGGTTTTTCTCGTTTCCATTTACATGAAATGTCTTACTCCAACCCTTCACTTTCAGCCTGTGTGTGTCTTTTGTTCTGAGGTGAGTCTCTTGTATACAGCATATACAAGGGTCTTGCTTTCTTATCCACTCAGCCACCCTATGTCTCTTGATTGGAGCATTTAATCCATTTACATTTAAAGTGATTATTGATAGGGACATAGTTATTGCCATTTTTAAATTTGTAGTTAGATTGTTTTCATCTTTCTTCTATTTGCAGAAGTCCTTTTACTATTTCTTGCAATGCTGGCTTGGTGGTAATAAATTCCTTTAGCTTATTTTTTTCTGGGAAGCTCTTTATCTCTCCATCAACTTTAAATGATAGCCTTGCTGGATAAAGCAATCTAGGTTGTAGGCCTTTGTTTTCTAGGTTTCTACAATCTAGGTTGTAGGCCTTTGTTTTCCATCACTTTGAGTATCTCCTGCCACTCCCTCCCGGCCTTCAATGTTTCTGTAGAAAAGTCATTTGATAGTCTTATGGGAATTCCCTTGTATGTGACCCTCTGTCTTTCTCTTGCTGCTTTTAGGATTCTCTCTTTGTCTTTAACCTTTGCCATTTTAACTATAATGTGTCTTGGTGTGGACCTGTTTGGGTTTATCCTGGTTGGAACTCTCTGCACTTCCTGGGCTTGTATGTTGGTTTCCTTCATCAGGTTGGGGAAGTTTTTGGACATGATTACTTCAAATATGTTCTCAATCCCTTGCTTACTCTCTTCACCTTCTGGTATTCCTATGATGTGCATGTTGTTGCGCTTGATGTTATCCCAGAGGTCTCTTAAGCCATCCTCATTGTTTTTTATTCTTTTTTCTTTCTGTTTTTCCGTTAGGGTGATCTCTGCTACCTTGTCTTCTAAGTCACTGATTTGATTCTCTGCTTCATCTAACCTGCTGGTAATTCCTTCAAGGGAGTTCTTAATTTCGGTAATTGTGTTCTTTAGTTCTAACTGGTGGTTCGTTATGATTTCTACATCCTTCTTTATGTCTTCTCTGAGCTCCTTAAACATTCTTATCATCAGTGTTCTGAACTCTGTCTCTGAAAGGTTGGTTACCTCTGCTTCATTTGTTTCCAGTTGTGGAGGTTTCTTCTGTTCTTTTATTTGGGATGTGTATCTTTGTTTCCCCATTCTGGCTGACTCTCTGTGTTTGCTTTGATGTATTAGGTAGATCCCCTAGCGTTCTTAGTTCTTACTAGGTTATCTTATGTAGTATGTGTCCTTTATATTTGACTTGCACTACTTCGTTCTTCTCCTCTGTGTGTGCTCCAAAGGTGACTCTTGTGTTGTGTATATTGTCCTGTTCAAGAAGATCTTTAATTGCTTTGTGCTTGTGAGTTGGTGGGGTTAACTCCTAGGCTGACTCGTTGTGAGACTTGGCTCTGCCCACCGCAGGGCGTTCTGCTGCGTGAGGGTTGACCACTTAAATGTGGTTTGGCCTCTATGGGCTCTTGTGCCTGTAGAGAATTCCCTCTGGGTGTGTCACTTGTAGGTCAAACCCGGTAGTACTCTGGTTTGGTCTGGAGTTGGCCTCTGAATATGTTGAATCTTTTGCCTCTTAAGCTGGGCCCTCCTGGTTTTTGTGTTCTCTGTTCCGCCCTGGGATCCCGTGCGTCTTTGGAACTGCGGGGTGCCACCAGGGTTTTCGCCGCGCCGCCGCCGCTGCCGCCAGCGCCGCTGCCGGCCGGGATTCTGCCCTATTCTGTTCTTTAGATTCCACATATAAATAAGATCATATGGAATTTGTCTTTCTCAGTCTGACGTATTGCACTTAGCATTATATCATCTAGGTCCATCCATGTTCTTGCAAATGGTAAGATTTCATTCTTCTTTAAGACAAAGTGATACTACATTGTATGAATGTACCACCATTTCTTTATCCAATCATCTATTGATGGGCATTTCAGTTGTTTCCATATCTGGCTGTTGTAAATAACGCTGCAGTAAACGTATGGGTGCATATATTCTTTTGAATTACTGTTTTGGATTTTTTTGAATAAATACTCAGGAGTAGAATTGCTGGGTCATAAAGTAGTTCTAGTCTTAATTTTTTGTGGCTGCACCAATGTGCAATCCCACCAACAGTGTATGAGAGTTTCCTTTTCACCACATCCTTGCCAGCACTTGTTGTTTATTGATTTATTGATGATAGCCATTTTAACAGGTGTGAGATGGTATCTCATTATGGTTTTTATTTGCACCTCTCTGATGGTTAGTGACATTGAGCATCTTTTCATATGTCTATTGGCCATTTGTATGTCCTCTTTGGAGAAATGTCTCTTCATGTCCTCTGCCCATTTTTTAATTGGATTGTTTGGTTTTTTGGTGTTGAGTTGTATGAGTTTTTTATAAAATTTGAATATTAACACATTATCAAATATATCATTGGCAAATATCTTCTCCCATTCAGTAGGATGTTTTTTTCATTTTGTTGATGGTTGCCTTTGCTGTGAAAAAAAAAATCTTTTTAGTTTTATGTAGTTCCATTTGTTTTTCTTTTGTTTCCCTTGCCTGGGGAGATGTATCAGTAAAAATATTACTAAAGGTAATGTCTGAAAGTTTACTTCCTAAACGTTCTTCTAGGAGTTTTATGGTTTTGAGTCTTACATTTAAGTCTTTAATCCATTTTGAGTTTATTCTTGTGTATGGTGTGAAGAGGTAGTCCAGTTTAATTATTTTTTTTGCATATATCTGTCCAGTTTTCCCAGCATCGTTTATTGAATAGACTGTCTTTATTTCAGTGTAAATTCTTGCTTTCTTTGTCATAGATTAAATTACCATATAGGGATGAATATATTTCTAGGTTCTCTATTTTTTTCCATTGATCAATGTGTCTGTTTTTATGCCAGTAACATGCTGTTTTGATTACTATGGGTTTGTAGTATAATTTGATATTAGATAGTGTGATACCTCCAGCTTTGTTCTTCTTTCTCAGGATTGCCATGACTATTCGGGTTTTTTTGTGGTTCCATATATGATAGGATTATTTGTTCTAGTTCTGTGAAAAATATCATTGGTATTTTGATAGGGATTGCATTGAATCTATAGATTGCTTTGGGTAGTATGGGCATTTTAACTATATTAATTCTTCCTATCCATGATCATGGTATATGTTTCCATTTACTTGTATCATTTTCTTAATTATTAGTTTCAGGTGTACAAAACAATGTAATAGTTAAACATTTAAACCTCACATAAAGTGATAACCCACCCCCAAGCTAGTATCCCTCTGACATCTTATATAGTTGTTACAATACCATCGACCATCCTCCCTACATTGTACTCCACATCCTGTGACTATATATAACTAGATATTTAGTTATAGTTATTCAATATTGTTCTACTTCAGCTCTTCAGATGTATAGCACATTGACCAGGCATCTACACAGTCTATGACGTGATCCCCCTGATGTGCCCATCTTGCACCTTACATGATCTTTAAAACATTGTTGATTTTATCCCCCATACTGTATTAACTATCCATTTATATTTCTTAATGTCTTCATTTTTTTCACCCTGACCCCAACCCCATTCCCATCTATCACGCTGATAGATCTAGTACCTATCTGACACCATACCTAGTTATTACAATATTGTTGACAATGTTACAATATTCTTTATGCTGTAAACTACATCCCCATGACTACTGTATAACACCCAACTTGTTCTTCTTAATCCCGTCCCCTTTCACTTGTCCTTAACCACTTTCCATCTTAAAGAAGTCCCTCTAAGAGTCCTTGTAATACTGGTTTCATGGTGATAAACTCCTTCAGCTTTTTCTTGTCTGTGAAGCTCCTTTTGTCCTTCAATTCTAAATCACAGCGTTGCTGGGTAGAGCAATCTTGGTTGTATGTGTTGCTTTTCATCACTTGGAGTATTTCCTGCCACTCCCTTCTTGCCTGCAAAGTTTCTGTTGAGAAATCGCTGACAGTCTTAGGTGGGGTCCCTTGTAGGTAACTAACTGCTTTTCTTTTGCTGCTTTTAAGATTCTCTCTTTGTATTTAACTTTTGGCATTTTAATTATGATGTGTCATGGTGTTGGCCTCTTTGGGTTTATCTTATTTGGGACTCTCTGTGCTTCCTGTCCTTGTATTTCCATTTCTTTCACCAGGTTAGGGTAGTTTTCTGTCATTATTTCTTCAAATAGGTTTTCAATTCCTTGCTCTCTCTCTTCTCCTTCTGGTACCCCTATAATGCGAATGTTGGTACATTTGATATTTTCCCAGAGACAACTTAAACTCTCCTCAAGTTTTTGGATTCTTTTTTCTTTTTGCTGTTCTGGTTGGGTGTTTTCTGCTACCTTATCTTCTACATCGCTGGTTGGATCCTCCGCTTCAGCTAATCTACTGTTGATTCCCTGTAATATGTTCTTCATTTCCATAATTGTATCCTTTATTTCTGACTGGTTCTTTATTATGGTTTCCATCTCCATTTTTATGAGATAATTGAGCATTTTTATAACCAGTGTTCGGAACTCTGCATCTGATTGATTGCTTAATCTCTGTTTCACTTAGTTGTTTTTCTGGAGCTTTGTTCTGTTCTTTTATTTGGAACATGTTTCTTTGTCTACCATTTTTGCTCTCTCCCTGTGTTTGTTTTTATGTATTAGGTAGGGCTGCTATGTCTTCTGGTCTTAGTAGAGTGGCCTTATATAGTAGGTGTGTTGTGGGGTTCAGTGGTGCACTCTTTCTGGTCACCTGAGCCACATGCTCCAGGTGCGTCCCTTGTGTGTGTGTTTTTTTCCCCTTCCTCTTGTAGTTGAACCTTGGTTGCACAACAATGGGAGGGACTGACCATTGGGCTCCGTGGTTGTGAGGACTGGCCTTGAGTACAGTGGAAGAGTTGTTGTGCAGGAGCCGATCCTACAGAGCAGGATCTGCCTCAGCAGGACTCTGGTGCCTGCCCAATCTACCCCTTGGGTGTGTCATACTTGGAGGCAGGTGGGTGATGCTCCAGCTTGTTTTGAAGCTGGCCACTGGGGGCACTAGCCCCCGGTCCACCTTGAAGGGGATCCGCTGTAGGTCTACTTCAGCCACAGCCCATACCCCACCCGGGGCCACCTAGTGGGAGCCAGAAAGAAATCTGCAGATGTCTGCCACCTATGCTGTGCTTGGAAGCACCTTGAGATGCCAAACCATGAAACCAAGGCTATCTGCCACTAGTGCCAGTTTCGGGCTGTTGAGCCAGAGGCACAGGACATGCTCAAACCAGATGCTGCTTGTCTGGGTTCCGTGAACCTTTGAGAGACCCTAGGAAAGTGCAGCTTAAGCCAAGGCGAACGGTCTGCATGAAAAAGCCACTTAAAGCAGCCTGGGTGTGCCTGAAAGTTGGGCAGAGCCAGGTCTCGAATTGCCAGGGTGGGACAAATGAATGGCAGAGACTCAGATATGACAGCCGCCTGTGTCTACATGCTGGGAAGGGGGAGGGCTCAACAAAGAAACAATGGCCTCCACTAACTCCCTCATCAGGAGAAAGTCATCTCTCCAGCCCCCATCCCAAAGCTAGACAATTCAATTCCCCACCATTTGTCCCCACTGCCTTTCCAGGTCCTGCCCCAGTGCTGGAGCTCAGAGCCAGTGATTCCATTGGTGGGTAAGTCCTCATGCAGTCCCTTTAAGAGGAGCGCCTGTGAGTGCAGCCACACTGTCTCATTCAGTCACAATCTCCGCTGGTTTTCACAACCAAAAATTATGGGGACTTCTATTCTCGGCACTGAAATCCTGGGCGGGGGTGGGGCTGGTATCTCTCTCTCCTTTATGGGATGGGGGACCCCCACAGCCAAAATAGCCCTCTTGATCTTTATTGGTCACACGCGAGTGTTGGATCAGCCCATACCACGTCTCTGACCTTCCTACCAGTCTGTAGGTGGCTTCTTCTGCAAGTCCTTAGTTGAAAGGCTTCAGTTCAGCTTGATTTTATGCAATTCTCAATAAAGGCTCTTTTATAGATTAGCTGTAATTTTGATGTGGTTGTGAGAGAAGATAAACACAGCATTTACCTACTGTGCCATCTTGGTTGTCTCCTCTACTTGTATCTTCTTTAATTTCTCTCTTCCATATTTTCTCTCTTCCGATATCTTATAATTTTCTGAGTTCAGGTCTTTTACTTTCTTGGTTTAATTTATCATAGGTATTTTATTATATTTTTAATGCAGTTGTAAATAGGAATGTTTTCATAATTTCTCTTTCTGATAGTTCATTATTGGTGTATAAAAAAGCAACCAATTTTTGAATATTAATTTTTTATTCTGCTACTTGACTAAATTCATTCATCAGTTCTAATAGTTTTTTGGTGGAGTCTTTGGGGTTCTCTTTATATAGTATCATGTCATCTGCAATAATGACAATTTTACTTCTTCCTTTTCTATTTGGATGCCTTTTATTTCTTTTTCTTGGCTCATAGCTGTGGTTAAGACTTCCAGTACGTGTTGAATAAAAGTGGTAAAAGTGGATATCATTGTCTTGTTCCTGATCTTAAGGAAAACACTTTTAGCTTTTTCCCATTGAGTATGATGTTAGCAGTGGGCTTGTCATATATAGCCTGTGTTATGTTGAGAGAATTTCCCTTTTTCCCACTTTGCTGAGAGTGTTTATCATAAATGAATGCTGGATGTTGTCAAATGCTTTTTCTGCATCTATTGATATGATCAGTGATTTTTAATATTCATTTTGTTAATGTGGTATATCACATTAATTGATTTGCTGATATTGAACCAACCTTGCATACCAAGAATGAATTCCATTTGATTGTGGTATATGATCTTTTTAGTGTAGTGCTGAGTTTGGTTTGCTAAGATTTTGTTAAGGATTTTTGCTTGCATGTTCATCAGGATATTGGTCTAAGGTTTTTTTGTTGTTGTTGTTTTCTGTTTTGTAATGTCTTTGTTTGCTTTTAGAATCAGGGTAATGGTCTCACAAAAGGAGCTTGGGAGCCTTCCCGCCTCTTGAGTTTTTTGGAATAGTTTGAGAAAGATAGGTGTTAATTTTTTTAATGTTTGGTAAAATTCACCTGTGAAGCCATCTGGTTCAGGAATTTTGGTTGTTGGGACCTTGTTGATTACTGAATTTATTTCATTATTTGTCATCGATCTGTTCAGATTTATAGTTTCTTCTTGATTCAGCTTTCGAAAATTGTATGCTTTTAGGAATTTATCCATTTCTTCCAGAATGTTCAATTTGTTCATATATAGTTCCTTATAGTTTTTTCTTAAACTTTTTCTTGTATTTCTGTGTTATCTGTTCTTACTTCTCCTCTTCAATTGTGATCGTATTTATTTAGGTCCTCTCTCTTTTTTTCTTGATAAATTTGGTTAAATATTTGTCAGTTTTGTTTATCTTTTCAAAAAGCCAGTTCTTGGTTTCATTGTTCTTTTATATATTTTTTAAGCCTCTATTTCATTTATTTTCACTCAGATCTTTATTATTTCTTTTCTTGTGCTCACTTTGGGCTTTCCCAGCTCCTTTTCAGCTCCCTTAAGGTATCTTTTGATTTTTTCCTTCATCTCATTGTTGACCCATTCATTCTTGAGTAACATCTTATTTATTCTCCCTGTGTTTGTGTGTTTTTTTAGTTTTTTTCTTGTAATTCATTTTTAGTTTCATACCATTGTGATCAGAGAAGATGCTTGATATGATTTCAATCTTCTTAAATTTATTAAGACTTGTTTTGTAGCTGCACATGTGGTCTATCTTGGGAAATGTTCCATGTGCACTTGAAAAGAATGTATGTTCTGCTGCTTTGTGGTGAAATGATCTAAAATTATCAATTAAATCTTTGTGGTCTAGTGTGTCATTTAAGGCCACTGTTTCCATGTTGATTTTCTGCCTGGAAGATCTGTCCATTGATGTTAATGGGGTGTTAAATTCCCCTACTATGATTGTGTTACTATTGATCTCTGCCTTTATGTCATGTCCTTCTTTGTCTCATTTTATAGTCTTTGTTTTAAAGTCTGTTTGATATAAGTATTACTACTCCAGTTTTTTTCTCATTTCCATTTGCATGAAATATCTTTTAACATTCCTTTATTTTAGTCTATGTCTTTTGAGCTGAGAAGAGTCTCTTGTAAACAGCAAGTGCATGGGTCTTCTGTTCTTATCCATTCAGCTACCCTATATCTTATGATTGCAGTATTTAATCCATTTACATTTATGTCATTATTGATGGGTACATAGTCATTGCCATTTTATTATTCATATTTTTTATCTTAATTTGTTTGTTTTCTTTTTTCTTCAGCTTAAAGGAATCCTTTTTAACATTTCTTATAATGTTGGCTTGATGGTAACGACTTCTTTTAACTTTTTCTTGTCTGGGAAATTCTTTATCTCTCCTTCAGTTTTAAATGATAGCACTGTGGGGTAGAGCAGTCTTGGTTTCAGGCCCTTGTTTTTCATCACTTTAATATTTCCTGCCAATCCCTTCTTGTCTGCAAAGTTTCTGTTGAGAAATTAGCTGATAGTCTTATTGGAGCTCCCTTGTGATTAACTAGTTTTCTTTCTCTTGCTGCTTTTAGGATTATCTCTTTGTCTTTAACCTTTTCCATTTTAATTATGATGTGTCTTGGTGTAGGCCTGTTTGGGTTAATCTTGTCTGAAGCTCTCTGCACTTCCTGTGCTTGTATGTCTATCTCCTTTGCCAGGTTAGGGAATTTGCAGTCATTATTTCTTCACATAGGTCCTCAATCCCTTGCTCTCTCTCTTCTCCTTTTGGTACCCCTATGATGTGAATGTTGTTATGCTTGATGTTGTCCCAAAGGGCCATTAAACTATCTTTACTCTTTATTTATTATTTTTATTGATGTTCTGATTGGGTGTTTTCTGCTACTTTGGATTCTAAATCACTGATTCCATCCTTTGCTTCATCTAATCTGCTGTTGTTTCCTTGTAATATATTCTTCATTTCTGTTATTGTATTCTTTATTTCTGACTGGTTCTTTTTTTTTTCTTAATGGTTTCTATTTCCTTCTTTATCTTATAGTCTTATCCTTATTGTCTTATAGTTGAAATTCTCACTAAGTTCCTTAAGCATTGTTATAATTAGTGTTTTAAACTCTGTCTATGGTACATTGGTTGCCTCCATTTCATTTAGTTCTATTTCTGGATGTTTCTCCTATTCTTTTATTTGGGATATGTTTCTTTGTTTCCTCATTCTGGCTGCCTCTCTGTATTTGCTTCTATGTATCAGTTAGATCTCCTATGTCTTTCAGCCTTTGCTGAGTGACCTTATGTAATATGTGTCATTTGAGGGCCAATGGCGTAATCTCCCTGGTCTCTCATGCATGTGTTCTAGGAGTGTCCCTATGTTTGTTGTGTACATTCTCCTGTTTTAGCTGAACTTAGATTGCTTTTGGTACATCAGCTGGTGGGATTGACTCTGAGGCTAACTAACTCAGAGGATTGGTTATGCCTACAGTGTATGAGCTACTGTGTAGGGGCTAACCCCTTGGATTGGGTTTTAACCCTGTGGGCACTTGTGCATCTTGAATCCAACCTTTGGGTGTGCTTCTTGTGGGGCTAGCCAGGTAGTACTCTGGTGTGGTGTGAGACTTGGCTCTGGGTGTGTTTCTAGTGTCTCTCGGGAGGGGCTTTAGGGCAGTCCTATTTTATCCTTGCTTGTCATTGGCCTGGGGGTAACTGGTAGGAGCCAAAAAGCTATATATGGTTGGTTGCTGCCTGTACTGGACCTAGAGGTATGTGGGGGTGGAGTCTCTGTGAAATGAGGCTGGCTGCCACCAGTATTGAGCCTGGGGCAGCTTAGCAAAAGGACCAGGGCCCCCTATCCCTGTTGCTACTTGCCAGGTGTCCATAAGCTTCAGCCATTAAAAGAGCCTCCTTAGGTCCCATGGGCCAGGTGGGTTGACCCGGTGTTGAGAGTGACTCTGTCAATGCAGCCCTTGGTGGGTAGAGTGGGGTTCCCAGGAGTTACGAAGTATGAGCGAAGTTTTTATAAAGTTAATGCAGTTTTGGTTCTTGCACTAGTGTCAGGCCTATGACCACTTTGCAAATACACCCTGAAAACACCGAGGCTCCCCTGAGGCCCACAGGTTCCTGATAGCCACCCAAAAGGGTCTGTGGTGCAGGGCATAGTTCATTACTCACCCCTAAAAGTTACCGGGGCTGCCCCATGCCCTGCAATGCTCTAAAAGGCTTTTCAGCTCATGTGGCAGGGCCGGCCACTCAATAGCTGAGAGTGCTCTTGGTGATCCAGTACTAGCTCTACAGAGTGAGGACCCAGGGCATCTCCAAGGTGGTGTGCAGATTTTACCAGACCAGTATGGTCTTAGATTTGGCCCTTCTGGGGAGGGTTCTCCATAGAAAAGATGGTGCCCTCCTGTAGGCTACATGTGAAACAGTCTCCACACAAAAATAATTGCTGGTCCCTTCAGCCCTCGTCCCAAGGCCACAAAACTCAGTCTTTCTCTGTATGTCTCTGGTGCCTCTTGAAATGCCGCCTCTCCACCCGAAACGAGGTGAGTGTTTGCAAGTGAGTGAGTCTGTGTACGGTTCCTTTAAAAAGGCGTCTGGGTTTCCAGCTGCTTTCTGTCTCCCTGGGATAGACTGAGTCCTTGCTGATTTTCACTCCCAGATGTTGTGAGATTTCCTCTTTCCAGCATAGGACCCCTGGCCTGGAGATAGTCCGGTGTGGGGGGAGACACCCTCCCTCTTTTGTGGGGACCTCTGCCAAGGAGGTGTCCGTCTTGGAGTTCAGTCATTATATGTGGGTTTGGGGTCAGCCCGTCTGCATCTCTGCCCCTCCTACTAGTCTTGATGTGGCCTCTTCTTGAGATCCTTAATTATTGGGCTTCTGTTCAGGTAGTCTTCAGATGATTTTTGAGGTTTATTGTTCTATAATTTGTTTGTAATTTTGTTGTGATCCTGGGAGGCATAGACTTTTCCTAGTCTACCATCTTGGACCTTCTCTTACATCTGCTTTATGATGTCTATTTGAAAACATGTCTCCAGCCCTGCATGGAGTCCTTAGTGCCTGGACACTGACAAAGCTCACTGGGCAGTGTACACTCTCCCTTGGTCCCTCCAGTTTCCTCCTACCTCTTTGGGAGTCAGCATGCCATGACTGGAATGTACACTGGACCTCTGAGAGCAGGTCTTGCTAATTTAGATAAAATCTTTGCCCCTCAGTAATAGAACTTTTCATCATTTGAAAAATGCCAAGCTTCATTAAGGAGAAGACTCTGGTCTATTACTTCCAAATTCTGTCTCTCAGGATATATCTAAGTGGAATTGCTAGAATAATAATAATGAAAACTCTTTTTAATTATAGCCCAATAAAATATGAATAATATTATCAGTCATTTATAATTGCCTTTTGATCTGATCCTTCTGGGGAGTAAGGAGTAAACATTCCCTTTGAAGGTGAATTAACTCTTTTTTGTTCCTTATTGTGATAGAGCTATAGTTTTCCAAGTACATTGCTTGCAGCAAAACAGTTCAATTATAACCCAAATGCAGGCAATTTACTTACTGGTAGGATCAGTGCCCTTAGTTCATATTTAGGAGGAGTCAAATATTAAATGGAGACTTTCTCTGTTCTAACTGCCTGTGGCCAACATCATTGGAGTGGGGTTGAGACTTGTTTAGGATTCAGCATCTCTAATACGCGAGGGCTCATACATTAGGACAAAACGGCCCAGTGGAACAGCCCCACAATGCGTGCTGCTAATGGCCTGGAGCCTGCAGCTAAGAGGGCCCATGGTGCAGATATGGTCTTTTTGCTCCTTCAGTCCAAATGTATTGGGCTTTGTAGAGTGCAGTGTGGTGATATGAGAATGCGGCTCAGCACGTCTGTGGTCACAGCCATGCCTGTGTCTCCCTAGGGGCCAGCACAGATGGGTCTGGGGAGACCAGTGTTGTGGACTCCACAGGGTGAGAGGAGGGCTGAGGGGCACAGGCCATTTGGCAAAAAATGACACACCTCACAAAAATGCCTTTAAATACAGTAAGATTTGTGACTGGGGAACCATAGGTTATTGATCTAGCATTTCCTGTCAATATGTTGTGACACTTCCTTTACCTGGGGAAAAACTATGCTCACCGCACAGTGTACGGCCACCTGGAAATGGCACAGTCTCATGGAGCTCAGGAGCCCATCTGGACAGGACACTCAGCTTCCCTGAAAAATTTGGCATTGCTGGGATGTCACTGGATAGCTTCCTGCCATTTTCTCTTAATTCTTGTTAAGTGGGCAGAAAAGCTAGATCACAAAGTGCAGTGAAAGAAAGCAATGCAATAACAGTGGCTTTGGGTTGCAGGGAGGTTGATGGAAGATGAAGGCTACTTTGGTCAGGAGTGGAATCTGGCTCTGTGAGGGTTTTCACCGGCCCCGCCCCTGCATCATTGGCTTCTAGTCGAGAAAGACCCTTCAGTCCTTTCCAAGAGCCCCGACTTGAGTTGGAGGTATGGGAGTTGAAGAAACAGGGCTGGGTGAGGACTGAGGCTACATGGACTATCAGGGAGTCCAGGCCACCCATGGCTCCTCCATACGGTTTGTCCCTGGCTGCTCCTGACAACTTCATGAGAGCCGGCCCCCTCCCAACCCAGCAAGCGGCACCACCACGACATCACAAGCTGGCTTGTGTGCAGCTTGCTGCCTGCTGTAGCAGTCAGCCTCGTCTAGTTTCCATCCTCTGCAGCTTTCCAGCTTCCCTTGGCATCTTTTCGGTGGGGAGGAGTTGTGCTTTCTTATTCGTATTTTTGTTTAAAAATTTTTTTCTTTTCTATGCAAAGATTGTATGGAAGTATTCAAAAGAGGGGAAAGAAACAGAAATATCACTGGGTGTAACACACAGATATTTGACAAAGTGCTATACCTTTTCTTCCTTAACAGACAGCCTGCCTTTTCCGGTCTCTTGACCTCCTAACTCCTTGCCCTGGCCAAGAGATCTACTTTACCTCATTTCCACAGCAAGTGTCTATTTCTCAGGCAGGAACAGTGGCCGTCTTCTTCTGTGATGCCATCCCGTGGCTCTTTGCAGGGCTTGGGGAGGAACTGAAGGCTGCTCCTCCTCTGGCCTTGTGGTGGTAGCCACCATCAGAGGTACTGGCCAGACTCCTTCCCCTTCCCCGTGAGAGAAGCAAGTTCAAATGAGACTGAAAGTATGGTGGGTGGGAGGAGTAGAGACCCATATGTTTGTGCTTCTGGCAGTTCAGAATTTCCTCTCTCTGGAGTATGAAAACAATGCAGGCAGCAATCCCCTGTCTCAGCCATGAACACTGGCATAGGTCAAATTACCTCAGGGGTCAATCCCTCTAGGGAAAACCGAGTAGAAAATGACTTGATTTGTAAATACTATTATTCTTGACTATTTCATTCTCTGTGGACAAAGTACAAAAGTCAGAGCAAATTCTCAAAAGTAAATCTAGGGTAGTGAGCTTCCTCCTCAGGGTTTTCACCAAGAGGAGGCTGCTAATTCCCTTTTCCCTTAGTGCCAGAATTCCAACTGCATTCTTTAAGTCCATGTACCTAGCTAAAACACTATATAGCTCCTGCAACTATAGACTATAGTTTCATCTGCAACTAGGTGCAGCCATCTGCCTACATCCTGGCCAATGTCAGCCTTCTTTAAGCTGGTTGGCTCTGCTGGAGAGTATCCTTTGTGCTACATCAGCTGTCTTCCTTCTTTTAGTCTGCAACTGGGACACAGAGCCTGGAGCGACAGCATTTATCTTGGGGCATGAGGTGATGTTGAGGCTGGAAGCCACATGTTAGGTTGTTAAAGGGGTAACCATAGTGCCAAGCCAGTCTTTCCACTGGATTTTTGCATGACAGTGAAATAAATAAATAAATAAATGTCTATCTTGTTTACGCCATGGATTTTAAAAAATGTGTTATTTTCTATTCTGTATGCCATCTGGTCCTTTAAAAGACCAAGTTGCCTACGGGCGATTACTTAGTAATATATTGGGATATTCACTGTATCTGTTCAAAACCAACCTAATCATTTTCCTCTGGCCTGGAGGATTTAGCAGTGCTGTTTTGTTGACACTGACTGGTTCACTGGCTCTATGTTAGCTGGAAATGACCTTGTGGCTATGCCTCGCCATAATCTGTCACTTCCTGATCCAGCCCTAACCAGGAGAAAGAGCTTCATGTAACAGTGCTAATCAGGAATGTCATTAGCCTCTCTGCCTCTCGCTTTATGTTCAACTCTTGGCTTATTTTCTTCACTTGTCAAAAGCTAGGCACCCTTTACCATCCATGCATCTCAATATTGCGGGCAAGAATAATAAATGAAGCAACAATTTAAATTTAAAAGCCATATCAATATATTTGATAATGATGATAGAAAATTCCACAAGTAATGAGTTATCCATAACTGGTGATCTAGCTTAGAGGGTCAGCAAAATTCTCCTGTAAAGGGCTAGATAAGTGGATATTTTAGGCTTTGTAGGTCATGCGTTTGTTGTCATAACTACTCAATTCTGCCATTGTAGCATGAGAGAAGTCATAGACAATACAAAAACAAATGACTATGGCTGCATTCCAATGAAACTTTATTTGCAAAAATAGCTGACAAGACTGGATTTGGTTCACAGAATGTAGTATGCCAACCTCTGATCCCAAGAAAAGATTCTGAAGAAAGGAACTGAGTGACTACTCTGGGTGCCTCTTGATAGTTGAGAAAAAACACTGGTGAACGGACAGAGGGTGTGCCACAGCCTTTGTGATGATAAGAAAATGTCCCGGTAGAGACTGGGGGGCTCTGTGGTTCCTGGAACTGTTATGACTGTCAGGTGCTATAGTGCTTCAGCAGTGCTGGGCACATACGTGGGAGCAGAAACTTCTGGGGGATAGACAAGTGGAGAAATATTATTTATCTTGAAAATAAGAGTAAGAGCTTTTGCAAAAACAGTATAACTGTGCTCTCAGTTACTTTCTGTTCTCTGTGCATCAAATTAATCTCAGGCTCAAAGATTACATATCATTGAATAAGAGCTTCCTGAGCAGGTCCTCTGCTAGTCACACTGTGCAAGGTGCCAGGCTCCCTGCCATCTGGTTGGAAACACAATGAATACAAAGAGAACCAGTAAGTTGTACATCAAGGCCTGGCTGAATAGAATTTAACAACAGAGAAGGGTCATCGTAGCTGGAGTAGCCCAGAAAGCCAGATCCGGGGTGGAGGGTAAGATGTAAAGCAACTGGTGGGGTGGGGGAGGGATGTTCTATGAAGTATTAACACATGAGCAAGGGCGAGACATCTGGAATGATGTCTGTCTAGGAGAGAGAGAATGTGAGAGTGGCTGGAGAGAGCCTCTGTGTGGGGACAGGGCTGTCCTTTCTGGTCACAGCCAAATCATGGGGCTGCTGCTCAGGGAAAGGGGAGCCAGATGTTAAAGGCCACATGGGGAACTGGTGGGGCGGTGTCTGAGCCAGGCAATAGTCTTCTGAAATGAGCCTTGGAATATTGCGTGCACAGTGCAGGACACGTGTGAAGGGCAAGAGCTGGAGACCAAATGCAGTGATCAAGATCTGGGTTGGCAGCCAGTCTGGAAAAGTGGGTGCTGTTTGTGGGCTAGGAATTCGATATCCCTTCACACCATTGCTCTATATTTGGTTTAGCATTTCGTGTGTGTGTGTGTGTGTGTGTGTGTGTGTGAGTGTGTGTGTATGTGTGTGTGGCAAGTGGGGGTGGTATAAACTAATCTTTCTAAATTTTTGTATACATTTTGAAGTTCAAAATAATAAATTTATTAAATGAACTGCACCAGATACAAAATGAACTTGTTAAAAATTATCTATTTTAGTTTTTATGTTACTCATAATCAAATACTTTAGTTGTTTTTATTCACTAAAGATAAGTGCATGGATATACTTATAAAGTGGTGCTTAAAATATGTTGACAGTTCCTTTTTCTCCCTGGAGGGTAGTTCCATGAATTCTGCATGGTTACAAGGGATAGGACACATTCAGGTTATAGCATACTATAGTGATAGAAAATGAGAGGGAGGAGTGGAAAGGTAGATTTTTCAAGGTCTTAGCCTGGAAGTGATCATTGCAACTAAGTCATGTGTTCCCAGAGGAAAAGAACATGAGGAGATTACAGAGGAAGAGGTGGGCTAAGTCTGTACCCGTGTAAGAGTATCAGGTAGGGCCTGTATTTAGCTATGTACAATAGAAGCAGTGGCTTAAGCAGCCCAGCTGTTGGAGCGGCCCCCATGATGACCTCAGTAGTCCATATTTCCTCAATTTTTTTCCATCACTACTCTTTGCTTATGCCTGATGGTCTCAAACTGGTCCGTGCACCTCCAAGCGTAGTGTCCACATTCCAGTCAAAAAGAAAGAAGGACAGAGAGTTGGGCTGCCAAATTAATAAAAATACAGAACACTCAGTTAAATTTGAATTTCAGATAGATAATGTATAACTTTTTAGTTCAAGCCCTGTATTTTATTTGGCAACCCCAGTGGAGGACAGACACAGGGCTGAAGTCCAGCCCCTTTACCAATTTTCCCCGCGGACCTACTCAGGATCTCCGCTCACACACCATTGGCGGAATGAGAGTCACATGACCATCCCTGCTGCAAGGGCTTCTGCCAAGGTGTACGGTTTTTAACCAGACTGGTTGGTTAAAGATTCTGTCCTTAACCATGAACAAAAAAGATTCTGTCCATGAGGAAAATTTACCAGAGTGGAGAAACTGAGGCCAGAGGCAAAAAGAAGCAGAGGATTTCATAACATTTCAAAAAGCAAACGTTTCCTGAGTACTTACTATTGAGCAGCCACTATTCTAGGTACTTTGTATATCACTACAACTACCTCTAAAGGGCAGGTATTATTATTATTATCCCCATGTTTACAGAAGAAGAAACTGAGGCACAGATACGTTACACACCTTGCCCAAGGTCCCCCAGATCTATGAGACAGAACCAGAATTTGAGCCTGTATTATATGGAACAGGTGTCCAGGTGACATCAACATGCTTGAGATATGTGTGTCAAAAGACGAGAAGAGTGGGGACTGACAGCCCTTCCTGCAGCAGCTCAAGGGTGGACAGCTTCTCTCACATTCCAAATGTGAGAACTACACGGTTTGGAGCAAATGCTTCCTGTGGAATCGAGTGACCAGGTCCTGGTTTGTGTGAGACTGAGGAAGTTTCTGAGATGAGAGAATTTCAGTGTTAAACCTTAAAAGTCCTGAACAAACCAGAATGTGCTGACCACCCTACTCTGGAATAAAAGACTCACCTTGGTCATAAACCCTAATGGGAAGGTGAGGATCTGGGTGAAAAATTACTCCAGTCAAGGAAATATCCTCTTGGAACTATTTAAAATGATGTCTAATATGTCTAGTGGAAAAGACACAGCCTGAAAGTTCAGGGGCTTATTTTCACCTCTGCCTCTACTTCTAACTTATTCTGGGACCTTGGAAAATTTGCTTTATTACCCTTAGCCCTCACTTCCTTCATTCGCAAAATAAGGGAGATGAATATGGTCCTTTTAATTGTCAAATTCTAGAATCAGATGGTTTCTACTGTCCCCTAACACAAGAGCCTCCTAATGATTGTGTGAATCTATGGCTAGAAACAAGTAATTCCCTTATACCCTTAATTCCTTTAGATTTGTATTCACGTCTATTGTATAAAAAATGAATTTCATTAGAAAATATTGGTTAGATATGATGATCTGTGAAAAGTCACAGCAAGCTCTCAGTGGCAACGAAAGAGTAAACATGGAAAAACAAAGGTGACACATTTGCTTTCCCTTTTTGTTAACTCCTTTCCAAATGACCAGATTGAAATGACCCCTGTTTTGGAATTCTAGCTTACTGCCTCTAGTAAGTATTTAATGCTTAATCCATATACTTTGTATTATCTTTCCAGCTTTGCTGTTTTTGAATACAGGTGTGTATCGGGCTTCTACTATGAGGCTTCACTGGGATATCAAAAGCACACCAGATAGTTTCTCATCTCAACGAATTAATTGGCAAGGAGCTAAGAATTATAGACATTGCAAACAGAGAATATAGAAAAGAATATGCAAAAGCATGAAAAGGGTATCCAATAAAAATAAAAAACGAATATGCTATGAGGATTGTATTTTCAGGGACAACATTGTTTTCAGGTAGTGTGCACCTTTGTTCCTACCAAAATATTCCAAACATAGCATCGTTTTATAGCACTTAAGTTACAATTCCATTGCTTCCCATATCCAGAAATAGGACCAAATATTTCTGTCAGATTCTGTTCTGATTTTTGGTACTGAAATATGGACTTGATTAAGAACAGAAGAGATCAGTATTGGCTAAATTTATAGGGGTGTCTTCATGGAAGAAGTAGGACTTTGATTTAGAGAGTGTTAAACCCAGATTAAATTTCAGAAGCTATGTAACCCAACTCTTCTTTGTACAAGCCAAGGAGATGAATGGACATGTCCAGGCATAACTCTAAGTAACAGAGTTAAGGATGGAAAGCAGAGCTTTTGACTCTCAATAGAGGGTTTCCACTCTGTGCTGTTGCCTTCCCAGAGTGAGTTGCCTTTGTTCATTCAAAATATAGTTACTCTGTGCCTACTTCCCTCAAGTAGGATGTGATAAGAATATAACCTGTTCTTGTTCATAAATAATGATATCATGTAACAGTACATGCTAAAGCCCAAATGGGATATATTTGGAAGATCAGGAAGTGGGACTGAGTAGTGTTTGGTGTGAAAGGATATAGTGGGGAGGCCAGCTGAGTAGAGAAGAGTGGATGGTGATTGCAGATAGCATCAGATAGAAAGAAGGAGCCTTACCATGGAGAGCCTAGAATCCAGAATGAGGAGCTGGGACTGGACCAGGTGGGCAGGGTAGAGAGGCAGATTAGCATAAGGTGGAGGTAAATTATCTGAATTCAAATCCTGGTTCTGGTTTTAAGATCTAGTTTGCTTATCCATAAAATAATAATCTCTCCAAAGAAGGATCTAATGCAAAAATTTATCATACATCCTGAGGCTCAACACATAGGAAGACCCATAAATTGTTGTCGGTTTTTATTATTATTATCATTATTATTATTATTATTTATAAGTACTAGCAGTATTTTTTCCCTCTTGAACAGAGGATGATCATGACAAAATTAGCATTATCTGTTGGAAAGAGATGTCTAAAATGAAACTGCCAATGTTTCTAAAATTGGTATACTCCTAAGGAAGAAATAGTATAAAACATAAGGATCTGAAGATTCTGTAAGCAACCAGAGTGTGGCCTAGTTTCCTGTTATGTGCATGAGACAACTGAGTAACACGAGAGAATGATGCCGGACAGGGAGTAGTGGAACAAGAGGTGGTGAGACAATGAGGCTTCCATGTATGTCTGCAGTGCCTACCTATACACACTGCATGGAATCCTGGAAAGAGCACAAATGCCGAGCTAGGCAGACAAACATTCACAAGGGTTTGCAACAAATAATCAAGCAGATTCTTGGATTAGAAAATGAAAGATAAAGTGAGGCCCACTAAGGAAATAAAGTTCTGAAGTCTCAGTGCCTGGGCTTACATTTAGTTTCTACCACGTATTCACAAAATCCCTGATGGCTCTTATTAATCTAGGAGGTTAGCACAATCAAATGTTTCTATGAACCACATTCGTCCCTCCTTAGACAAACAGATTCTGGATTTTGATTCTGCAGTTCCACGATGAGGTCCAGGACTCTGAACTCTAACAAACCTCTTGGTGGTTGTGATGCAGGCAATTGTTGGGACAAACATAGAGAAAACACTGACTCACTTGCTCTAGGTCTCACAAAGTCCTCATCTTTAGAATATAGATAATAATATGACAACTCTATACCTGTTGTGGGTTGAATTTTGTCTCCCCAAAAGAAATGTTCAAATCCTAACCTGGGGTACCTGTGAATGTGACCTTATTTGAAAATAGAGTCATTGCAGTTGTAATCAAGGGAGGATGAAGTCATACTGGATTAGGGCGGGCTTAATTTAATCACTGGTGTCCTTATAAGAAGGGGAGAACACTGATGGAGGCCACATGAAGATGGAGGCTGAGATTGGAGTGACATGTCTACAAGCCAAGGATAGCCAAGGATTGCCTGCAAGGACCAGAAACTAGAAAAGGCAAGCAAGGATCCTTCCCTAGAGCCCACAGAGAGCATGGCCCTTCTGACACCTTGATTTCAGATACTATCCTCCAAAGCTCTGAGGGAATAAAATTCTGTTGTTTTAAGCCACTGAGTTTGTGGCACTTTCTTATGGCAGCCCTAAGAAACTAACACAGTTCCTCACAGAGGCTGGAAAGAATCAACTGAGTTGTTATAATAGTAAATCAGTACATTGTAGCTAATATTTTAAGTAAAGAGGTAGAAAGCATTTATTTAAGTACTTGTTACATGGTGTCCATTTTTACATGGTATTTTTCATGCATTATAGATTAAAAGTTAACTTAGCGGAGTAATACTCCATTGTATAAATGTACCACTGTTTCTTAATACAGTCGTCTACCGATGGGCATTTCAATTGTTTCCATGTCTTGGCTATTGTGAATAGCACAGCAATAAACATAGGGCTAGGTATATTTTCTTGAATTATCATCTTGGATTTCTGTGGGTAGATACCTAAGAGTGGAATTACTGGGTCATAAGGTAGTTCCATTTCCAGTTTTTTGAAATACCCCCATACTAATTTCCATAGTAGGACCACTTCATGGACAGTGTAGATGCCTGACCACTGCACTGTACACCTAAAGCTGAAGCTGAATAATACTGAATATCAACTATAATTATATATATATATATATATATATATATATATATATATATATATATATTCACAGGATGTTGAGTACAACATAGGTAATAAAGTCAATGGAATTGTAACAGATACATACAACATCAGAGGGGTAGTAGATTGGGATGGGGAGTTATCACTTTGTGAAGGGTGTAAATGTATAACTATTATATTGTTTTGTGCACCTGAAACTGATAAAAAAATTAACTTAGCAATTTTGCAATATATTGTAAGGGGAGAATGATAACAGTTTTGAAATGACATTGAAGTTGGCATTGAGTTCTAGTCTTAGGCCCTCCATTCACTGGCTGTTGACTCTGACCATGTCAGGCAAACTTCCACCTCTCAGTTTACCTGTGGAGATGAGGAAATGCCCTCCTTCCAGGGCTGTTGTAAGATCAAATGATTTAGTAAATGCAGAATTCAAAAGCTCTTAAACTCTAAAATACCATATAATTTTTTTCTTTAGCTTTCAGGAGGATTATATTTGGAAGCTTACTGAAGGAGTCCCTCTTGAAATACTACTTGATCTGGACCTTGCAAAGCACAGCTCTTTCAGGTGAGGAGAAATTTCAAAACTGGTGCAATATAGAACCTCAGGGGTCCTGTGGGTGATGGGAAGAAAGGTGAAGAAGAGAGGGGAAGGAGCACTTGTGCATTTGAGAAAAGGGGTTTTGAAGATAGCATGGTGTCTTGTCTCTGAGACTATTCCAAGTGGGTCTTAGAGAGAGCACATCCAGAAGCAGAAATGGCAAGGTGGACATCACATGCCATCTGTGTGACATGTTAGGGCCAGCATGCCAGAGCGTGGCACAAAGGATCAAGGAATCTGGCTACTCCAGCCCAGCGGCTTTGGCATACTGTGTCATGAGCACAGAGTAGTTAAGGGGTAGTTAAATTAAGGGGGTGACCCACAGGAAGCAGCTCCAGGGATAATAGGAATGTGCCCAGGTGTCAGCCCATGACCAACCAAAGGCTGCCCGGTCAGAACAGGAGAAGAGAAGTTTGCCAACCCCACACTATGGGTGAAAGGCTTGTCCAGGGACAATCATGATCCTGAGCTACCTTTCTAGAAAATATTGAGATTTGGGGAAGAGTGTAAAGTGGGGAGTGAGTGAGAGTGAGGAGTTCAGGCCATGTTTAGTTAAATAATCTCTTTCCACTTGTTATGTCTCAACTGTGCTCCCAAATCCACATGTTGAAGCCCTGACACACCAGGATGGCAGAATGTGACTATATGTGGACACAGGCCCAATAAGGAGGTAGTTAAGTAAAACGAGGTCATTGGAGTGGACACTGATCCTATCTGGCTGGTTTTCTTGTAAGAGAAGAAATTTGGAGACACAGAGAGACAGCAGGAATGTGTGCACGTGAGGACACAATGAGAAAAAGGGCATCTGCAAGCCAAGTGGAGTGGCCCCAGAGGTAAACAAACCCGCGCACACCTTGATCTGGGACTTCCAGCCTCCGGAACTGAGAAAATAAATATCTCTTGTTTAAGCCCCACAGTCTGTGGTACCACATTTCCCCGAAAATAAGACCTAGTCAGACAGTCAGCTCTAATGCATCTTTTAGAGAAAAAATTAATATAAGACTCAGTATTATATTATATTACATATTATATTATATTATATTATATTATATTATATTATATTATATTATATATTATATATTATATATTATATATTATATATTATATATTATATAAGACCCAGTCTTTTATTATAGTAAAATAAGACTGGGTCTTATATTAATTTTTGCTCCAAAACTTGCATTAGAGCTGATTGTCCGGCTAGGTCTTATTCTCGGGGAAACATGGTATTTTTTTATGGTGGCCTGAGGAAACTAATAAAACACTTCATCTTTACTCTCTGTTAGAGCCTAAAGGAGATTTTCTTCTTGGAGAGAAAAACTATTTCAAGCAATGATGAAGCTGACATCCTCCCTTTCCTTCCTTATCTCTGCTATGCCAAGGGGAGCTGTTGGCCTCATTGTAGCCCATGAGTGTCCAGAGTGGACATAGAATTCCAAGTGAAAATATCAACGTGCCTGGCCCCAGCAAGAGGTGCAGACCATGGTGAACCAAGGAAAGCACTTCCTGATTTGGGAATAGTGTTGCCTAATTCTAAAATTTATAAGAGCCGGAAGGAATTTCATGAATACTTCTAGAAAGACATATCTCTTACCCCACAGTACACTTACTTTTTTCTTTTCATCTCTAAGTTTCCTATTGATAAGTGGTATCACTAGCTGTCTACTCTCAGAACTAGTTACATTGGGAAAGGTAGAAGGTGACTTTTTATCTGACTTCAAGAAATTCAGAAGCACCCTTTTCTAGGCTCCCATGGTAATAAACTGAAAAGGGACATGGGATATTTTCTTTTGATTTTTATCATTGAATGTCATAAAGGAATGCAACTTTGAGATTGAGATTGGAAAGATGATCCCAGAATGCAGAAGTAGGGAGGAGTGTAGAGTGAGAGAGGGAGGCAAGAGGAGCCAACCAGGAGTATGTGGAAGAGCTGTTTACTGCTGTGCACAACTGGGGCTCAACTCATTACGGGGTCTCTGAGGACACATGGAAAATGCACCTCTCCGAGACTGGGAGGTTAGGCATTTATTCACCACATCCTCCATTACTTAGGGATGCAGCTGGCATATTAACTTCCCAGTGGGTCTGGGTTATAGCTGCGCTCAGGCTCTGTGGCTGTCATGCAGGGACTCTGGTCCCACTCCCCGCACAAGAATGCAGGAGGCCAAAAAGGAACAACAACGGAGGCATAGATACGGGAGTCATACCACTATAGTCTCGATGGCGGCTGGGTTGGAGACACAGGAAGCAGGAGCTACACAATCCACAGCCCATCATCTGCTTCTCTGCTAAGCAACCAACCCCACTTGTTAGCCACAATCTGCACTTGCTAGTTCAGCCACGGCAGTTATATCAGTGACTAATGGCTAACCGGTAACTAGTTACAGCTAATGGCCATTTACTACCCGAGCCAGCATCTTTCCACATGAGGCCCAGAGCCTGGAAACTACTCTCTGGGACTCTGTCCCCACAGTGGCTTTCTGTGGTTTCAGAGAAATTTCCATGGTAGCCAAGCAGGAGGATGCAGTAGTATGCTCATGATGGAGGAGTTGAACAGCTCGTTAGAGCTGTGTTGCAATCAGGTGGGTTGAGGGTGTGGAGCATGGTAAACAACATTCTAGGCAAAGCAGAGCGCCAGTGCAAAACCCCTGAGGGGAGAGCATGCCTGAGACATTCAAGAAACACCGGGAGGCGAGTGCAGCTGAATGGAATAAGCAAGGAAGAGAGTAGTAGGAGTTGCAGTCAGAGAGGCAATGGAGGGCCTATACTTAAGGGGACAGCCTGTGAGAGATGGGAAGCCTTTGCAGGGTTTGCACAGGGTGTAACCTGGCCTGATTTAAGTTGTGCTAAATGGGGGCTTGGGTTAGGGGAGGGGTGGAAGTAGAGGCTGTTTCCATAATGCAGGTGACAGATGATAGTGGCTTAGACCACAGTGGAAATAGTGGAATGTGGCGACAGAGTCTCAGAGAGCAGTTTCCAGGCTCTCAGCCTCACGTGGAAAGGTGCTGGCTTGGGTAGTATATGGCCATTCGCTGTGGCAGGGTGGCCATCAGCTATTACCGGTTAGCCATTAGCCACTAATATAACTGCTGTGGCTACGCTAGGGGGTTGGTTAGTTGGCGGAGAAGTGGGAGGCGGAGTGCAGCTAGCAAGTGGGGTTAGCAAGTGTAGATGGTGGATTGCGGATCGTGTGGATCCTACTTCCTGTGTATGGGGACAGAGCCCCAGAAAGCAGTTTCCAGGCTCTCGGCCTCATGTGGAAAGGTGCTGGCTCAGGTAGTAAATGGCCATCATCTGTGATTGGATGGCCGTCAGCTGTGGCTAGTTGGCCGTCAGCTGCAACCAGTGAGCCATTGGCCAGTAATATAACTGCCTTGGCTACGCTAGCAGAAAATGGGGGTTAGCAAGAAGATGGTGGCTGAGCAAGCAGGAGCGGGTTGCAGTTAGCATGGTGGAGTGTGGCGGATGTGGATTGCGGATTCTGTGTCTCCTGCCTCCTGTGTCTCCATCCCAGCCGCCAGTGAGACTATAGTGGTATGACTCCCCTACTTATGGCTCTGTGGGTGTTCCTTTTTGGCCTCACCATGTCCTGTGTTCTTATGTGGGGAGTGGGACCAGAGACCCTGCGTGACTTCCGGCACAACACTGTGTCTCACCCGGCACCAGCGAGACGAGTGCGGGAAGACCCCTCTTTGGGGTACTGACAGATATTTGCTTTTGTGTCTTGACCAGCTGCTATTGAGAATATAGTAGTATAAACTCCCCTATTTATGGCTCTGTTGTTTCTTTTTGGCCTCACCGTATCCTGCATTCTGGTGTGGGGAGCAGGAGCTGAGTCCCTACATTACAAAGAGTGAGAAGTGATATGCATTCTCTGATTCCCTCAACAGCCCATTAAGATGATTCTTACTTTTAATCCTTGAGTTCAATATTTTGAGAGTTTGAAATCTTTCAGAGTTTATAGACAAGGTAACTGTGAATCCTATACGTTAGAGAACTCATACAAGTTTCTGTCCCCTGTAAGTGGTAAAACTGGGCTTTAGTCCAGCCCTGCAGTGCCTAAGCCTCCAGTCTTTCTGACCCTTCCCCGCCAATGACTTCAGAAAAGCTATTTACGTTTCATCATCTGCATCATTAGCCAGTAGCCTGGAGATACTTACTGACAAGCAGGAGAGGAAAGGAAGAATAAATGAAAAGGACAAAAAGTCCACATGGTTTTTCTAACAAAGCCCACTTTTCAAATCACATTCCAAGATACTGAACAAACTAGATGCAAGACTTCAGAAACTATATAACAGCAAATTATTGAGTTGGGAAGTGATAATTAGAAAGGAAATGAAGAAAATGGACATTGGGGGCCTTAATGTGAAATATGACATTGATAAATCAAAGGAAGCCTTGAATTAGAGATGTGGATATTTCAACTGATTATCCAGGATAACTCATATCCTCCATTAACCTCTCGTCTGTCTTGTTTTGCCTTCGCGAGGACAAAGAGAGTTGTTGCAAATTGCTAGGCCATAGGACTGTGTCTCCCAAATGTTTATTCAAAGAGGGTGGGGAGGAAGGGAATGAAGCAGCTGAAAAATCATTTGCTTGTTAAGCAGCCCAGAGGAATGTCCTTATTTCCACTGAGTTTGGTATATTTATGGGAGAGATAATAGAGAAGCTCATGATGGATTTCGACAGTAAGGCAAAAGTAGATAATCAGTCCCGGCCAGAAAAAGTTAGATTCACATACTTGCACTTTCAATGCTTGTCCTAATAGTCCAGTATAAACAAAGTGTCACATGCCTCTGTGAAGAGTAGAAATTGCTCAGCTGGTTTCTTTTTCCTGATGATTCCAAAGCAAATGGTGTTTATTTTGGGGGACTTTGTTTTTATGTCTTTTCTTGTCCCTAGATGCCAGTAGGGACAAAAGGATGTTGGGACATTAGTGTGACCATATCTCTCCAAATTGTTTTGATTCATGTGATGAGAATCTAAGGAGCCCACAGAGATGGGGATGAAAAAAGACCCGATTGGATCATTCCACTTCAGCCAGTCCACATTTCCTGGCAGGAGACAGCCCCTCCACAGAAGATATAATGCCCAGCCTTAGCTAAATGTCCCATAGTCTGGAAACTCTGACGATATGACAGGAATTTGAGCTGGAGCCAGGAGACACCTTACAAAAATCCTGTAAGCAGAGTTAGAAGATTGGATTTGTTTTGCATGAGTGTGTTTCTTGGGCATTTTGTGAGTGCTTTGGTGTTTGTTTTATGGCGGGTGACTGTGTGCAAAATCCCAGAGAATCCCTTCTGGCTTTTTTCCAGATCTGTGACTACTCCCATGTTCTACTATCAGCTGTTGCTTTTATGAGTAGAGCTGCCCAATGCCAGGGCTCGTAGGAAGTTGGTCTGATTTTCCTAGGAACCCAGTAACAATTCAAGAGTCTTTTGTTTCTGCTTAGCTCCGGGAACCAGGGTCTGATTCTGCAATAAGCATGAAGGCCTCAGGTCTTTTAGAGCTGACATTTCACCAGAGTTGTTGGGTGTTGGGACTCTTGCTCGCTCATCCTTAAAATTCGCTTTCACTTAGCCTCAGTCAGCCTCCTTATCATCTTTTACATATGCCCTTCTTATGTCCACTTTCAATCTTTAAAACTTTTTTATGTGATTACACTCTCCTAAATTGCCCTTTATTTTCCTCCTTATTATTTAAAATATATGGGACTCTCTTGAAGAGTTTTTCTATATATGTTTAATAAATGTTGAGAATTATGTAACTCATCATTTTTCCTATTTTTGCTTTGGCTGCTTAAAAAGTCAGGGCTAAAAGTAATGCTTATTTTTAATTGTCTGTTAGTATTTTGTTCATATATTTGCTTTCTTTTTTCTACATGTTTTCTACTATTTCCATTTTAAGTTTTAAATATGTACCTCATTTGTTACAACCTTTCTTATAATTTTTATTGACGCAGCAGAGACATAAAACAAAATGATCACATAATATTTTTCCCCACCTAAAGAAATCAGCTCCACCAAATCAGAAGCAGGTGTGATGTCTTGCAATGGGCAGCCTCAGTCATGTATCAGTACAAGTGAATGCACAGCAAGAGGAAGGCTACAGCCAGAAGGCACATTGCTACTGTCCAGGGACAAAGGGCATCCTCCAACCATAATGCATCTGCCAATCCTACAGTTCTCAAAGTTGGTCCCCAGATAGGAGCACATCCCACCTAAGACCTAATGAATCAGAGTGTCTGGGGAGGGGCTCAGTAATCAGTGTTTTACGCAATCCTCTTGTGGTTTCTGATGCATGCTCAAGTGTGAGAGCCACTTGCTATTACAGACATTACACACCAGTGAAGACTGTTTGAAGAAACACCTGTTCAGTTTTAACTTTGATGTACCAGCCACTGAATATGCACTTTATTTTTCCTTGTACTTTCTTTCTTTTTATTGTCCAATCTAATTCTTTTATTTTCTTTCCCAACAAATGGACACTATTTAATAGACTAATACTTTGCCTGCTATTCTGGCTGTTCTTAATAATCAAAGTCAAAATAGTAGAGATAGTAGAAAAATTTGTAGTAGATGTTCAATGTGGTAAAATATTGAAATGAACCATTTACACAGTAAATGGTTTAGGCTAAATCAGTTCTTTTTTGCCAACTATAACCCATTTTTACTTTATTTTATTTTTAAAATTATTTCTTTAGTTACAGTTGACATTCAATATTATTTTATATTCCTTTCAGATGTACAGCATAATTAGACATTTATATAATCTATTCAGTGATCGCTCTGCCTAGTCTAGTACCCACCTGATACTATACATAGCTGTTGCAACATTATTGACTATTTTCTCTATGCTGTACTTTATATCCCAATGACTATTTTGTAACTACAAAATTTGTGTTTTTTTTTTAATTAAAGTTTATTGGGGTGACAATTGTTAGTAAAGTTACATAGATTTCAGGTGTACAATTCTGTATCACATCATCTATAAATCCCATTGTGTGTTCACCACCCAGAGTCAGTTCTCCTTCCATCACCATATATTTGATCCCCCTTACCCTCATCTCCCACCCCCCACCCCCCTTACCCTCTGGTAACCACTAAACTATTGTCTGTGTCTATGAGTTTTTGTTTCTCATTTGTTTGTCTTGTTCTTTTGTTGTTTTTGGTTTATATACCACATATCAGTGAAATCATACGGTTCTCTGCTTTTTCTGTCTGACTTATTTCGCTTAGCATTATACTCTCAAGATCCATCCATGTTGTCACAAATGTTCCTATATCATCTTTCTTATCGCCTAATAGTATTCCATTGTGTATATATACCACAACTTCTTTATCCATTCATCTATCGAAGGACATTTTGGTTGTTTCCATGTCTTGGCCCCCTCAATTTGTGTTTCTTAATCCCTTCCTCTTTTTCATCCTGCTCCCCAACTCACCTCTCCTCTGAAAACCATCGGTTTATTCACTATGAGTTTGTTTCTTTGTTTATTTTGTTCTTTAGATTCCACATATAAGAAACATCATATGGTATGAAGAAACATCATTCTTTTTTATGGCTGAGTAATATTCCATTGCATATATGTACCACTATTTCTTTATCCAGTCGTCTATTGATGGCCATTTGGGTTGCTTTCATATCTAAGCTATTGTAAATAGTGCTGCAATGAACAAAAGGGTGCATGTGTCTTTTCGAATTAGTTTTGGATTTCTCTGGATAAATACCCACTCAGAATTGGGACCGTTACGTAATAAAGTAGTTCTAGTTTTAATTTTTTAAGAAACTTCTAAACTATTTTCCATACTGGCTGCACCAATTTGGAATCCTGTCAACAGTTTTTGAAAGTTCCCTTTTCTCCACATCCTCACCAACACTTGTTATTTTTTATTTATTCATGATAACCATCCTGACAGGTGTGAGGTTGTATCTCATTATTGTCTTAATGTGCATTTCTCTGAGGATTAGTGATGTAGAATATCTTTTAATATGTTTGTCCTTTTAATATGTTTGATGTTTAATATGTTTTAATATGTCCTTTTAATATGTTTGTCCATGTATGTGGACATACATGTCCACATGTATGTCCTCTTTGGAGAAATATCTATTCAGGTCCACTCCTCATTTTTCAATTGCATTCTTTGTTTTAGGGGTGTTGAGATGTATGAGTGTTTTATAAAATTTGGACATTAACTCCTTATCAGACGCATCATTAGCAAATATCTTCACCCATTCAATACGATGTCTTTTTCTTTTGTTGATCGATTCCTTTACTGTGCAGATATGTTTAGTTTTATGTAGTCCCGGGTATTTACTTTTTATTTTACATTCCTTGCCAGAGGAGATCAGAAAAAAACACCACTCAGAGCAATGGAAGAGAATTTACAGTTTATGTTTTCTTCTAGGACTTTTATGGTTTCAGGTCTCACATTTAGGTATTAATCCATTTTGAGAAAATTCTTCTATATAGTATAAGAAGATTGACTAGTTTCATGTTTTTTTGCAAGTGTCTGTCCAGTTTTCCCCCAACATTTATTGAATAGACTGTCTTTACCCCATTGTATATTCTTGCCTACTTTGTCATAGATTAATTGACCAAATAGGTGTAGGTTTTTTTCTGGACTCTACTCTGTTCCGTTGATCTACAGGTCTATTTTAATGCTAGCACCATGCTGTTTGGGTCACTACAGGCTTGTAGTATAGTTTGATACCAGGTAGCATGATAAGGCCAATGTTATTTTTCTTTCTCAAGAATGCTGTGGCTTTTGGGGGTCTTCTGTGGTTCCATATAAATTTTAGGAATATTTGTTCTCATTTAGTGAAAAATACTATTAGTATTTTGATGGGGGTTGCACTGAATCGATAGATTGCTTTGGGTAGTATGGACATTTAAACAATGTTAATTCTTCCTATCCATGAGCACGGTATATGCTTCCATTTGTTTGTATCTCTTTTGCAGTTTCTTTCTTCAGTGTCTTACAGTTTTCTGAATACAGGTTTTTAAACTCCTTGGTTAAATTTATTCCTAGGTTTGGGTTTGTTTTTTGTTTTTCTCATGCAATTGAAAATGAGATTGTTTCCTTAATTTCTCTTTCTGATAGCTTGTTATTGGTATATTAAAATGCAACCGATTTCTGAATATTAATTTTGTATCCTACTACTTTACTGAATTCAGTTATCACTTCTAATAGCTTTTGAAGGAATCTTTAGGGTTCACTCTATATAGTATAACAATGACAATTTTACTTTTTTCTTTCCAAATTGGATAGCTTTCATTTCTTTTTCCTGTCTGATTGCTGTGGTTAGGACTACTATGCTGAATAAAAGTGGTGAAAGTGGACATTCTTGTCTTGTTCCTGATCCTAAGGAAACTGCTTTTAGCTTTTCACCAATGAGTGTGACGTTAGTTGTGTGTTTGTTATATATGGCCTTTATTATGTGGAGATATGCTCCCTCTGTTTCTACTTTGCTGAGAGTTTTTATAATAAATGATGCCAGATTTTGTCAAACACTTTTTCTGCATCTGCTGATAGGACCATATATGATTCTCAGCCTTCATTTGTTTATGTGCTGTATCTCATTAATTGATTTGCAGGTATTTGCAACCTTGCATCCCAGGAATAAGTCCCATTTGATCATGGTATATGATCTTCCTAATGTATTGTTGAATTTGTTTTGCTAATATTTTGTTGAGGATTTCTGCATCTATGTTCTTCAGGGGTATTGGCCTATAATTTTCTTTTTCTCTAGTATCTCTGTCAGTTTTGGGTATCAGGGTAATGCTGGCCTTGTAAAATGAGCTTGAGAGACATCTCTCCTCTTCATTATTCTGAAATAGTTTGCAAAGGAGAGATATTAATTCTTCTTTGAATGTTTTATAAAATTCACCTGTGAAGCCATATGGTCCTGGACTTTTGTTTGTTGGGAGATTCTTGATTACTGGGACACTTTTTTTTTTTTTTATCAGCTATTGGTTTGTTCATATTTTTTGTTTCTTCTTGACCCAGTCTTGGAAAATTGTACGCTTCTAAGAAGTTTCCGTTTCTGTCAGGTTGTCTTATTTGTTGGTATATAATTGTTCATGGTATTTCCTTATAATCCTTTGTATATGTGTGATAGTGGTTGTAACGTCTCCTCTTTCTTTTCTGATTTTATTTGTTTGGGTCCACTCTCTTTTTCTTGATGAGTCTGGTTAAAGTTTTATCCATTTTGTTATTTCTCCAATGAACAAGCTCTTGGTTTTGTAGATCTTTTGTATTGTTTTTAAACTCCACTTTGTTAATTTCTGCTCTCATTTATATTATTTCATTCCTTATACTCACTTTGGTCTTTGTTTATTCTTCTTTTACTAGTTCCTATGGTTGTAAGTTTAAGTTGTTGATTTGAGAGTTTTCTTGTTTCTTGAGGTAGGCCTGTATAGCTACGAATTTCCCCCTCTTAGGACTGTTTTAGCTGTGTCCCATAGATTTTGGGTTGTTGTGTTTTTATTTTCAATTGTCTCAGGGTATGTTTTGATTTATTCCTTGATCTTGTTGTTAACTCATTCATTATTTGTTAGCATGCTATTTGGCCTCCATGTGTTTGGGTGTTTTTTTCAGTTTTTCTCTTGTAATTGATTTCTAGTTTCATACCATTGTGACCAGAGAAGATGCTTGATATGATTTCAGTCTTCTTGAATTTGTTGAGACTTCTTGTTTTGGCCTGACATGTAGTCCATTTGAGAAAATGTTCCATGGTTGCTTGAATCGAATGTATATGCTGCTGTTTTGGGGTGAAATGTTGTAAAAATATTAATTAAATCCATCTTGTCTAATGTGTCATTTAAGGCTGGTGTTTACTAGTTGATTTTCTGTCTGGACGATCTGTCCATTGGTGTCAATGGAGTGTTAACGTTTTGTACTATAACTGTATTACCATCAATCTCTCCTTTTATTTCTGTTCAAATTTGCTTTTTATAGAGAGGGTGCCAAAAAAATGTTTACGCATTTTAAGAAAGAAAAACACTGTATTAGAATTGTAATTCTTGATATATACTGATAATAAAAGATAAATGCAAGTCACGTTTGACTTCTGCAATTACAAGATGTGCTCAAAATGGTTACCATCAGCATCCAAAGACTTCTGATTATGGCGAACTACTGCTTGAGCAATGTTGACCAAAGTGTCCACTTGTATGGCTGCACATGCCGTTTCAATTTCTTCCCAAAGTAATGCCAGTATGTATAGCCAGTTTTCTATGGTACACCACATCCTTTATGGTCCCCCATAGGTAGAAGTTAAGGGGTGTCAAGTCAGGAGAATGTCCAATTTAAACTGTGCTTCATCAGACCAACAAACTCCTCATCCTCTCATACCATGGTTTGGGACCACTCACCCTACTGCACCCTTCGATCAGGGTCATCTTCATTCAGTGCATGTAATAATCTTGGGATGAAAACTTTCCATTTTGCTGTTTTAAAAATGTGTCATATGCTTGTTCTGCTAACTCCCGTCTTAAGCGCACATTGTTTGGTAGACTTCTGTAGTGAGTGTGTAAACTGTTCCAACCCCATAGCAGAAGAAGCAGGACTTATTGTTGTGCGAGGCCTCCTGGATCTTCCCTGGTTCACATCACACACAGTACTATGCATCTCAAACTTATCACGAATGAGTGCACTCGTTAGGCATGTTGGAGGTTCTGTAACATATTCGTGCCTTCATTGTACTTCCACAATGTTCTCGAATTTCAAATACCACTTCAAAATGGTCTTCTGCTCCTCAAATGACAACTGAGCTTCCGCCATTTTCTTTTACTGTCCTGTCTGTCGCATGGTGATACTAACATTCATTTGATTAATGCCGTCTTTTGACTAAACATCATACTACACATTGCTACTGTAATTCAATTCAGCTTTGAAAAGTAATACATAGATAACATCTCTTAAAATATGTATACATTTTTTTTGTCATCCCTGGTATTTAGGTGGTCATGCGTTGGGTGCATAAAAGTCTAGAAGGGTTAACCTCTTGTTGGATTAATCCCTTTATCGTTATGTAATGTCCCTCTTTGCCACTTATTATAGCCTTTGTTTTAAAGTCTATTTTGTCTGGGATAAGTTTTGCTACCCCAGCTCTTTTTTCATTTCCATTGACTCGACATACTTTTTTTCCATCCCTTTACTTTCAATGTGTGTTTGTGTGTATTTCGATGTGAAGTGGTTCTCTTGTAGACAGTACATGTATGGGTCTTGTTTTCAAATCCAATCAGCTACCTTATATCTTTTGATTGGAGCATTAAATCCATTTACTTTTAAAGTTATTATTGATAGATACATATTTATTGCCATTTTATTATTCATAGCATTGTTCTTTTTCCACCTCTCTTCTTCTTAAGGAAGACCCTTTAACATTTCTTGTAATACTGGTTTGGTGGTGATGAAGTCTTTTAACTTTTCCTTGTCTGGGTAACTCTTTATCTTCTTTAATTCCAAATGATAGCCTTGCTGAGTAGTGGTCTTAGTGGTAGGTTCTTGCTTTTCATCACTTTGAATATTTTGTGTCTATCCCTTCTTATGTGCAAAGTTTCTGTTGAGAAATCAGGTAACAATCTTATAGAAGCTCTCCTGTATGTGGTGTGATCAAAAACTATGGCAAATGTTTAATATATATATATATATATATATATATATATATATATATATATATATATATATATATTTCAGTAAAAGACAGATTGCCATTAATCCTCCTCAAAATACTCACCCTTGCTTTGAACACACTCATCCCAATGTTCTTGTCACTTTCTGAAGCAGTTCTGGAAGTCCTCTTTCATGAGTGTGTTTAGTTGCGCTGTCATGGCTGCCTCAATGCCCTGAATCATTTTGACTTTGAGGAAAAGCCAGAAGTTGCACAGTACAGATCTGGGAATAAGGTGGATGAGGGCACATGATAATGTGTTTTTCAACAGAAATTGCTATATACTAGAAGTGATGTGTGACATACAGCATTGTCATGATGGAGGATGATTTACGGCACACTTTAAAACACACCTTCTCTCAACCATAGCTCACACCTAATTGATTACACCAAACAAGTTGAAACTTGTTACGCAGTTACTAATGTTCAACATGCCACTTCCTGTATTGAAGGTCCCTGTCTGTCTGTTGGATGGCACTCAACAGCAGCATTCACCATATTTTGTGATCACACCAATAATTATGATGCATCTTGGTGTGGGTCTATTTGGATTCATCTTGTTTAGGACTCTTTGTGCTTTCTGGGCTTGTATGTGTATTTCCTTCACTCAGTAAGGCAAATTTTCATTCATTATTTCTTCAAATACGTTCTCAATCCCTTGCTCTCTCTCCTCACCTTTTAGTATGCCGATGATGCAAATATTGTTATGCTTGATGTTGTTCTAGAGGTCTCTTAACTCATCATAGTTTTTTTAAATTATTTTTTTCTGTTGCTGTTCCAATTGGGTGTTTTATACTACCTTGTCTTGTAAATTGCTGATTTGGTCTTCTGCTTCATCTAGTCTGCTGGTGATTCCTTCTAGTGCTTTCTTCATTTTGGTTATTGTATTCATTTCTGACTTTTAAAAAATGGTTTCTCTGTCCTTTTTTATGCCTCCTATCTCTTTTTTGAAGTTATCACTAACATTCTTAAGTGTCCTTACAGGCATTGTTTTGAATTCTGTATCTGCTAGGTTGTTTGCCTCCATTTCAGTCAGTCCTTTACATGGAGTTTTCTCTTGTTCTTTTGTTTGTGACATAGTTCTTTGTTTTATCATTTTTGCTGCTTCTCTGTATTTGTTTCTATATATTAAGTAGATCTACATTTCCCTGTCTTGGTCAGCTGGCCTTATGTAGTTGGTGTCCTGTGGGACCCAGTAACTCAGTTTTCCTGGTCACCTGTTCTTGGTGCTCCAGGAGTGTTCCTTGTGTTGGTTGTGTGTGCCCTCTTGTTATAGTTTATCTTTGATTGCTATTGGCACATCAGTGGGTGGGACTGACCCTTAGGCTGACTGGCTGTGGAGTTTGGCCATGTCCACAGCTTATGGGCTGCTGTGCAGGGGGCTTGGAGTGGTATTGTGCCAGAGACACAAAAGGAAGTGCCATTTGTTGGACTCATGGGATGTGTTCTGCTGTCGTGTGAATCTGACCTTTAGGTATGTTGGTTCCAGGACCTTTTAAGAGGGACTTTGGGGCAGGCCCAGTTCAGCCACTGCCTGTGACTGGCAATAGCTACAAAAAATTCCATTGTTGGTAGCTGCCTGTGCTGGACTTGGAGGTGCATGGGAGAGGCCACGCTGTGATCCAAGGAAGGCTGTCACCAGTCCCAGACCTGAGGTAGCTCCACAAAAGGCCCCAGGGCACCCCAAGGCCTGCTGTAGCCTGCTGGCTCCTGTAAGGCCAGCCACTGATAGAGCCTCATGAAGTATATGAGCTGGGTGTGGCAGTGTCTCAGAGATCACCAGCATGGGATGAGTGGTGTTCACCAGGTTAATGTAGATTCTAGCTTGGTGCCAGTGCTCAGAATAAACTAAGGCCAGCTGCTGTCCACTTGGGGCCTGTGGATGCTCAAGAATTGTTAAAGTAAGAGTGCAATGAAGGAGGGTTTGGCTGTTCATCAAGAAATTGCCTCCAGCATTGCACGAGTTGGGTTGGGCATGGTCCCAGGGAGTCACCAAAGTGGAGTTTGTGGAGGTCACCAGGCCAATGCCGATTCAGATTTGGCCATGTGGGGGAGGGCTCAACACAGGAAAGATGGTACCCACCTGCCAGCTGCATGGGAGGAGGATTCCACACAGGGAAAATGGTGATTGTCCCTCCAGTCTTCACCGAGCCACACAACTCAGTTTCTCCCTGTATGTTTCTGATGCCTCCTGAGTCACTGTTCCCCTGCTGGGACCCAATTGAGTGCCTGCAAGTGAGTGAGTCTGTGAAGCGGCATTTTAAGTGGATGTCTGGGTTTCCCACAGCCTTCTGTCCCACCAGGATTGTTGGAATCCCTATTGTTTCTCACAGCCAGATGTTGTGGGGGCTCTTCTTCCCAGCACTGGTACTCTGGGCTGGGAAGCCGGGTGTGGGGTTGGGGTCCCTCACTCCTTCAGAAGGGACCCCCACAGCTGTGATATCCTTCCCGATTCTCAACCACTACATGCAAATCCATTCCATGTCTCCACCCCTCCTGTTAGTCTTGATATGGCTTCTTCTTTATGTCCTTAGTTATAAAACTTCTGTTCAGCTAGACCTCAGATGTTTCTCCAGGTTGATTGTTCTATAATAGTTGTAATTGTAATGTGGTCATGGGAGGAAGCAAGCACAATGTCTTGTCTATTCCACCATTTTAGATCACACTCTCTCTCCTTGTACTTTTTTGCTCAGCCTTAGATTCATTGACTCTTTTTCATTCCCTTAGGAACCATTTCTGTGTCCTTTCTGCTTGGTCTACATGAATAAACACTGATCTTAAATATCTTTTCAGCCCCAAAATTGATAGTTTCCTTCAATTTACATGTTACTAAAACTTCAAGCCGATTTTTTTTTTTTTTCTCTGTGGACACACTCCTCATTAATTCTTTCCTTGGTGGCCCTCCTGATTCATACTATTTTCACTCACTGTTCCTATCATTTTGAACATTAACGTAGAAGTATGAACAGTCAGGGAATTTCTAGATAAGTGGCCATGAAATGATGAGCAGCAAAATTCCAACAATGCAGAGAGTACAAAAATGTGATCTTTTTCTTCTCCTGGCAAAGGGCATTTGCTATGGGTACAGGAAGCAAGTGTTGAGTGAAGGGTTTCTGAAAAATGGGGAAAAGCAAGTAATACTCAGCCTTGCAGTTAACTCTTTCCTGCCTAAAACCAAGGATATTTTTAATACCCTCCCTACCACATAAGTGCAAAGAAGGCTTTATTGTTTTTTCTCAACAGACATTTGACAGAAAACCACCACAATGGAAGAGAATTGTTCCCCACTTAACATCATTGCTCAAATATGGTTAGAAGCTTATCACTTTATTAGGGATTATGAACAAATAGGCACCTATTGGTGCCTATTTGACTGAAGTAAATCTGGAAGTCAAGGATAGAAATAGGTTGAGGCCTATATGAGTGAAAACAGTGAGACAGGCAGCTTAGATCATCTGCTTAGAGTAGGGTTTGTTGTGTTTGAATGTATTGCCATCTTTGAAATCCCTGCTCTTATTATCTGTGGTGTTGAATGCCCTCCTCCCAGGTTCTCATCAAGCTTCTGCTTACTCCCCTTAACCACATAGGTCCAATCCTGTTAGCATATAATCTACAGGCCATAGGCCATAGTATTCTGAATAGCTTGATGCCAACTCTATTCTGAGGATATGAGTCATAATACCTTGTATTAATCTACGATAATTAAGTTGAAGCAAAGAGGAGTAATCTCAGCTCAACTGATTAGACTTTTTGAAAGCTAATCCTCTAAGCCTCAGTTCCCTGAGCAGTTGCCATCATCACACATAACCCAGCATTTTTGTGAGGTTTAAATGAGATAATGTGTGGAGAGGGACCTAATATTGTTACTGGTATAGTATGCACTGGATAAATGTTACATTCCTTTCCTTCAATCTTCAAGGATCAAACTACTAAATGCATATTTCTTTACCAGGACATAAAAATAATAGAATCATAAGGGTTGAGGGGCATTGAGGCCAGCCATCTTGTTATGGAAAGGGCCATTAGGGAACACTTTGTTTCCAAATTTACATTGATCTCCCCATTAAGGCCATTTCTCCTTACAACTGTTTTCATCCCTGACTCAGTTCAACTAACACATCTAGATGCCAAACACAAGATATCCATTCTATTTTGCTTGTAGCTTTGGCCAAAGCCATCTAAATAGTAGTGAGGGTAAAAAGGAGTGTGCTGTTTTATTTTGGGTTCTGAACAAATAGGTGTCAATGTCTTAAGTAACTAATGTAACCCATGTTTAGGCAAAATTTTGCTTAAAAAATCTTTAACAGTTGAGATATCCGTACTACTTTTGTTAACGTGATCGACATAGGGAACAACATGTCTGTATGAAACATAATAGAAGATCAAGAATGTGGTCTGGTTGTTAGCTAAATATGTAAATGACATATATTTTTTATTTTTGTACATAAAAATAGGCATTAAACATTTATTAGCAAATAAGCACAAACTATTTTTTATAGCCACCCCATTCTGTGGGCTTGATGATGTTGATTGACTGAAGGCAGACTTGTCAACATTCCAGAACCAGGATTCTTTGCTCTAAATGTACATCAGCCAATCAGAACTCATCTTTAATTAATGGCTATTCACAAGATTTTAGGCATAATCCTTAGGTGCCATTCTTACTTTATAACCTCCTTTCTCCCCTCTTTCCTCAGTGAATCCACTTAGCCCAAAACCCCTTCCCAGTGAACAGTCACAAATAGGATTTTATTTCATGAATAGGGAGAGAACTGATGAACCCAGAGCAGCTACTACATAGGCTTTTCAGTGGTTTGTAAAGTGGTTTACTGTAAATAGAAAAGCTGAGACACTTCAACTTCTTCTTGAGTTAGGAATGCAGAGATAATGAGGCAGTTGGCTTCTCTTCAATGAGAGTTGAAGCTCTCAGAATGCCATGTAGTAGAAGGAATTTAACATGGCCATAATGAGCCATATGCAAACTGAACTGACCAGTTACAGAAGCAGAAGATACACAGCACAGAAAATATTAAGTGTAGAAGTATAGAAGCCTGTTGATACCTAAACAGTAAAAAATAGTTGCTCAGAGGGGCTGAGTTGTATCAATCAATCCAGGGGCACTAGCATCAAGGTACAGACTCCTGCTGCTGAAGTCTTTAGATGCTCCCTAGACTCAGGGCCACTTCTGGTTTAGTGTCCATGACACTTGCTCCGATTATAGCTCATGGTTATCCACTCTCCATCTTATCACCCTCCATGAGTTTTTGGCTCCATTGTAATTCCATGTGTGTCCTTAGTGAATGGTTTGTTTAGCTGAACCATTTACTTGAGTGAGTCTCTGAAACTTGCAACCAAAAGAGATAATCATATTTTAGATCTTAACTGTGCGTTTGGCCACATTCAATATTGATTATTATCACAGATTTAGCCTCTGAGTTCTCTTCACCTCTTTCTGTTAAACAAATAAGGATGCTTCTCCTGGTTTCTAGAAAGTTACACGACAAAATTTCAACTGCAAATCCCTGACAATTTTTTTCCCTTTTTACAAACAGTAATCGCCATTTTGTCATTCTTTTGCAAATTGAGCTTCATGGTTTCAAGTTTCTCTGTGAATTTTATCATCTCTGGTATAGGCTGGCTCACATATCATGTTACAATGGCTTAGAGTCCCTCTATTCTCAATGTCATCTTGCCTCATGCACAAGAGGACAACAATGACATCAAGGGCTGTATGTTTTATCTTCATTTCTTTGTACATGCTAAGTAACAATTGAAATCATATGGCACATACGTTACTGAAGCCTCATATTTCACTTACCATTATAATGTAAACATCTTTCCAAACTTTAAAAAACTCTGTAAACATCAGTTTCAATGGCTGCACAATAGTCCATCAAATGGGATTTCATCACTTGTTTTATAGTTAATAATTTCAGTGTTGAACATTTGTTTATAATATTAGGCTAATATAAATAATTATGTAATGGATATTTACTTCATATTTTTGGATTATTGTTTTCAGATGGATTTCTGAATGTGCAATCACTGGGAAAGTTTGCTTTATCATTTTTAAGCTCTTTAAAGGCTCTTTTCAAACTTAGAAATGTTTGAGATTAAACAGCATGTCCTTTGTGAAATTTACAAACTATTATGAAAATTTGGTAGCTGGATAGGTATCATGAAATCTAGATGGCAGACCATCTGATGGCTAACCCTGCTTCTATACCTATCTAACATTGTGGTTTAGAAATGTCAAACAAGAGATTTCTGGTCAAATGGTAGATATTGTGCTCAAGTCTTCCCATGACCACATCAAAATTACAACTAAATTACAGAACAACTATCATTGAAGACTAGCTGAATAGAAGTCCTATAATTAAGGATATTAAGAAGAAGCCAAAATGAGACTGGTAGTATGGGCAGAGAAGTGGAATGGGTAGGTGTCACATTCACAGTGCCGTGGTTAAGAAACAGGAGAGATATCTTGCTTGTCACGCCCCCCCTGAGGAGCAAGGGGTTCCAGCCCCACATCAGGCTCCCCAGCCCAAGGCTCAAGTGCCATTAAGAGGAGTCCCCATAACATCTGGCAGTGAAAATTAATGGGGATTTCGGCTGAGTGAGACAGAGGACTGCTGGAGAATAAGAGCTTTAGGTCTTAAAGGGACAGCACACAGACTCACTTGCTCACAAACTCATTCTCTCTGGTATCCAGTCTTGAAGCATCAGCTCAAAAAGTACCAGGTATTATGGGGAGGAGCTGAATTGACTAATGTCAGGGCAAGGGATGCAGAGGCAGTGGCCAGAGCAGCTCACTCCCAGAATGGAAATGCTGGCAGACAACATTTTTCCTTTATTGAGCTCTTTCCCTCTCTAGCCACAGAGCAGGTGGGTGCAAAATCTGAGTGTATATTAACCTGGCTAGCACTGTGTGACCCACCCTAGTGATTCTCTGAGACACTACCACACATGAAATCACATGACTGGCTCAAATCCCTTTCAAAGATTTTCCACATAAGCAGCCTTCCTCGAATTGTGCTGTAGACTCTCTTAAAACCTCTCAAAGGTCCACAAACCTCAAATAAGGAGCAACTGAACTCAGCATGCCCTGTGGCTCAGCACTTGCTAAGTGGCCCAAGCCCAGCACTAGTGGCAACCAGCTTCCATTCAGAGCCTAGCCTCTCCAAGGTGCCTCTGAGCCCAGCAGAGGTGGCCACAAACAGCAGATCACTTTGTAGCTTCCACCAGATGGTGTTAAGCCAGGCACAGGCAGCAGCTGACTTTGGCCTTCACCAGAGCCCCTTCCAAGAGGCTCCAGAACCAACACAACTGGTGGCAAGGGTCAGACCATGCAAGAGCACCACTCAACCAGGTCCACAAATTACACATTCAAAAGGCAGACTTGGCAATCACCAGAGCCCTGCTAAAGTGAATCTCATTCAGTGGGGTCAGCTCCTGCACAACAACTCATCTGTTGTAGTCAAAACCACTCAGCCTGAGAGTTAAAATCACCCAATTCATCCCAACAGAAATTGAGGCTCTAATTGAACAGAAGGGGACACACCACGCACACCAGGAAAACCCCTTGAGCACCCAGCTTATATAATGAGTGAGACTGTGTCATTGACCTACTATATAAGGTCACTCTATCAAGACTGGAATACATAGCAGATCTACCTAGTACATAGAAACAAACACAGGAAGGCAACAAAAATAAGGAGACGAATAAATATGTCCCAAATGAAAAAATAGGACAAAAATCCAGAAAAAGAAGTAAAATGGAGACAATCAATCTACCAGATGCAAAGTTCAAAACAATGGTTATAAAAATGCTCAATGAACTTAAGGTCAGAATAGATGAAATCAGTAAGAACTTCAACAAGAGATAGGAAAAGTTAAAATGATGATAGGAAACAAAAAAATGAACCAGTCAGAAATTAAGAATACATTAGAGGGAATCAACAGGATATTAGATGAAGCAGATGATTGAGTCAGCGATCTGAAAAACAAGGTAGTGGAAAATGACCAATCAGAACAGCAGAAAGAAAAAGTTTTAAAAAATGAAGATAGTTTGGGGTGGCTGGTTGACTCAGTGGTTAGAATGCAATGCTCATAACACTAAAGTCACTGGTTCGATTCCCACATGGGCCAGTGAGAAACAATGGCTTGAGCTTGGAGCTGAGCTGACACACACACACACACACACACACACACACACACACACACACAACTAGATTGAAAACAACAACTTGACATGGAGCTGATGGGTCTTGGAAAAACACAGTGTTCCCCAATTTAAAAAATAATGAGGATAGTTTAAGGGACCTCTGAGACAACATCAAGCTACCAACATTTGCATCATAGGGCTACCAGAAGGAGAAGGAGAGAGTAAAGTGTTGAAAATATATTAGAAGAAATAATGGATTTCCAGTCACGATGGCAAAGTAGATAAACACTGTGCTTGACTCCTCTCATGACCACATCAAAATTACAACTAAACTACAGAAAAATTATCACTGAGAATTGCCTGAAGTCTAGCTGAACAGAAGTCCTTCAACTAAGGACATACAGAAGAAGCCAACTTGAGACTATTTAGAAGGGGTGGAGGCATGCAATGGGCTGATCCCACACACACACAGTGTTTAAGTATCAGAAGGGTATCTAGCTGTGGAGGTCCTCCTGGAGGAGTGAGACATCCCAGCCCCACACAAGGCTCCTCAGCCCAGGGTTTCAGTGCTGAGAAGAGGAGTCCCCACAACTTCTGGCTAGGAAAATGACTAGAAATTGTAGTTGAGTGAGACAGCACTGCTGGAGGCTCAGGCATTGCTCTGAAAGGGCCCAAACACCGACTTATTCACTGACAGACTCACTTTCTGTGAGTTCCAGTGCTGGGGCAGCAGCTCAAAGTCATGAGGGACATATAGGGAGAAACTGAATTGTCTGGCTTCAGAGAGAGGGCTGGAGGGGGCAGCTTTCTCCCAGACAGTACTGGCAGAATCCATTGTTTCTTTGTCAAGTACTTCCACGTACTGGTGTGCCAACATAGGGGGCTGCCATATCTGTGTCTCCGTCAACCTAGCTACCATCATTCACCCTGCCTAGGTGATTAGTTGAGACCCTATCCCTCCCAACTTGCAGGCACACCCAGCAGCTTCTAATGGCTTTTCCATACAGAAGGATTGGCTATGCTCAAGCTATGGACTTTCCTTAAAATCTCTCAAAGGTTCACAAACCTCAAACAAGCAGCATCTAGATTTGGTGTGCCCTGTACCTCTTGCTGAGCAGCCTTAAGTCTAGCACTAGTGGAAGCCTGCCTCAGTTTGTGGCTGGGCCACTCAAGACACCTTCAAGCCGAGGTCTGGTGGCAGCCATCTGCAGATTGTTTTGTGGCTCATGCCAGGAAGCCCCAGTCAGGGCAGATTCTGCTACTGAAATTGACCTGTGGTGGAGCCCCTATCCAAAAAGGCTCAAGGGCAAACGTTCCTGGAGGCTAGCTTCAAACTGAGCTGGAGCAACATTGAGTCACCTTCAAAGATGACACACTGAGTAGACTGAGTAGGCACCAGAAGTATTGGCATGAAATATTCAAAGTGACGAAAAAGAATGACCCACAACCCAGATTATTCTGCTCAGCAATGGTATCATTTAGAATTAAAGGAGTGATAGTTTCCCAGACAAGAAAAACTAAAGGAATTCATCACCACTATATGAATATTACAAGAAATAAATGGACTTCTTTAAGAAGAAAAGTAAAGATCAAACATGAATAAGAAGCTATGGAGGGAAAAGAACCAATTATCACTTACAAAGGCAACACTTCGTAAAAGCAGGACCTCAACCAACACTAAAGCTAGTACAATGATTGAAAGGCAAAAGTAGGAAAATAAATTAAGTACTACACACAAACACATACACAAAAGTAAAATATAATGGCAAAAACATAAATGTGAAGGGGGTGAATAGAAATAGTAGTGATTTTATAATGTGTTCAGACTTAATTGACCACCAACTTAACATAGAGTGCTAAATCTAGTTTGGCATATATGAGGCACATGTCAGCAACAAACCAAAAATCTGTAGAGATCCCAGAAATAAAGAGAAAGAAATCAAATATAGCATTACAGAAAGTCATCAACACACAACAAAAGAAAGCAATAGAACAAGGAACAGAGAAGAATCACAAAAACAGCCAGAAAACAATGAATAAAATGGCAATGACTACATACCTATCAATAATTACTTTTAATGTAAATGGCTTAAATGCTCCAATCAAAAAACATAGGGTGCATGAATGGATAACAAAATAAGACCCATTCATATGCTCTCTAAAGAGAACCAATTCCCACTAAAAGACACACATAGACTGAAATTAAAGGGATGGAAAAAGACATTTCATGCAAATGGGACCAAAAATAGGTGGAGTACCAATATTTAAATCAGACAAAATAGACTTTAAAAAATGGGCTGTAACAATAGACAAAGGACATTTCGTAACGATGAATGCATCAATCCAACAAAAGGACAAAAATTTCAAAAACATCTATGTATCCAATATTGGAACACCTAAATATATAGAGCAAATATTAATGGACATAAAGTGAGAAATCAAGAGTAATTCAAAGGGACTTTAACACCCCATTGACACCAATGGACAGATCGTCCAGACAGAAAATCAACTAGTAAACACCGGCCTTAAATGACACATTAGACAAGATGGATTTAATTAATATTTTTACAACATTTCACCCCAAAACAGCAGCATATACATTCGATTCAAGCAACCATGGAACATTTTCTCAAATGGACTACATGTCAGGCCAAAACAAGAAGTCTCAACAAATTCAAGAAGACTGAAATCATATCAAGCATCTTCTCTGGTCACAATGGTATGAAACTAGAAATCAATTACAAGAGAAAAACTGAAAAAAACACCCAAACACATGGAGGCCAAATAGCATGCTAACAAATAATGAATGAGTTAACAACAAGATCAAGGAATAAATCAAAACATACCCTGAGACAATTGAAAATAAAAACACAACAACCCAAAATCTATGGGACACAGCTAAAACAGTCCTAAGAGGGGGAAATTCGTAGCTATACAGGCCTACCTCAAGAAACAAGAAAACTCTCAAATCAACAACCTAAACTTACAACCATAGGAACTAGTAAAAGAAGAATAAACAAAGACCAAAGTGAGTATAAGGAATGAAATAATATAAATGAGAGCAGAAATTAACAAAGTGGAGTTTAAAAACAATACAAAAGATCTACAAAACCAAGAGCTTGTTCATTGGAGAAATAAACAAAATGGATAAAACTTTAACCAGACTCATCAAGAAAAAGAGAGTGGACCCAAACAAATAAAATCAGAAAAGAAAGAGGAGACGTTACAACCACTATCACACATATACAAAGGATTATAAGGAAATACCATGAACAATTATACACCAACAAATAAGACAACCTGACAGAAACGGAAACTTCTTAGAAGCGTACAATTTTCCAAGACTGGGTCAAGAAGAAACAAAAAAATATGAACAAACCAATAGCTGATAAAAAAAAAAAAAAGTGTCCCAGTAATCAAGAATCTCCCAACAAACAAAAGTCCAGGACCATATGGCTTCACAGGTGAATTTTATAAAACATCAAAGAAGAATTAATATCTCTCCTTTGCAAGCTGTTTCAGAATAATGAAGAGGAGAGATGTCTCTCAAGCTCATTTTACAAGGCCAGCATTACCCTGATACCCAAAACTGACAGAGATACTAGAGAAAAAGAAAATTATAGGCCAATACCCCTGATGAACATAGATGCAGAAATCCTCAACAAAATATTAGCAAAACAAATTCAACAATACATTAGGAAGATCATATACTATGATCAAATGGGACTTATTCCTGGGATGCAAGGTTGGTTCAATACCTGCAAATCAATTAATGAGATACAGCACATAAACAAATGAAGGCTGAGAATCATATATGGTCATATCAGCAGATGCAGAAAAAGTGTTTGACAAAATCTGGCATCATTTATGATAAAAACTCTCAGCAAAGTGGAAACAGAGGGAGCATATCTCCACATAATAAAGGCCATATATAACAAACACACACCTAACATCACACTCATTGGTGAATAGCTAAAAGCAGTTTCCTTAGGATCAGGAACAAGACAAGAATGTCCACTTCACCACTTTTATTCAGCATAGTATTGGAAGTACTAACCACAGCAATCAGACAGGAAAAAGAAATAAAAGCTATCCAATTTGGAAAGAAAAAAGTAAAATTGTCATTGTTATACTATATAGAGTGAACCCTAAAGATTCCACCAAAAGCTATTAGAAGTGATAACTGAATTCAGTAAAGTAGTAGGATACAAAATTAATATTCAGAAATCGGTTGCATTTTAATATACCAGTAACAAGCTAACAGAAAGAGAAATTAAGGAAACAATCTCATTTTCAATTGCATGAGAAAAACAAAAAACAAACCCAAACCTAGGAATAAATTTAACCAAGGAGTTTAAAAACCTGTATTTAGAAAACTATAAGACACTGAAGAAAGAAACTGCAAAAGAGATACAAACAAATGGAAGCATATACTGTGCTCATGGATAGGAAGAATTAACATTGTTTAAATGTCCATACTACCCAAAGCAATCTATCGATTCAGTGCAACCCCCATCGAAATACTAATAGTATTTTTCACTAAATGAGAACAAATAATCCTAAAATTTATATGGAACCACAGAAGACCCCCAAAAGCCACAGCATTCTTGAGAAAGAAAAATAACATTGGCCTTATCATGCTACCTGGTATCAAACTATACTACAAGCCTGTAGTGACCCAAACAGCATAGTGCTAGCATTAAAATAGACCTGTAGATCAACGGAACAGAATAGAGAGTCCAGAAAAAAACCTACACCTATTTGATCAATTAATCTATGACAAAGTAGGCAAGAATATACAATGGGGTAAAGACAGTCTATTCAATAAATGTTGGGGGAAAACTGGACAGACACTTGCAAAAAAAGATGAAACTAGTCCATCTTCTTATACTATATAGAAGAATTTTCTCAAAATGGATTAAAGATTTAATGTAAGATCTAAAACTATAGAACACCTAGAAGAAAGGCAGTGAGCCTTCTGATGTGTGTGTGTGTGTGTGAGTGTGTGTTAGGACTGGCAATTAAGTTCAGCAACTTTTGCATCAACATTGCTAGCCTTTCTTGATATCAGAGGGATTGTTCATTATGAATTTGTACCAACTGGACAAACAGTTAACCAAGTTACTATTTGGAAGTGCTGATAAGGGTGTATGAGAACTTTAGATGACTTGAACTTTTCACCAACAATTCATGGCTCTTGCATGACAACAAAACAGCACCTCACACAGCACGGTCTCTGAGGGGGATTTTAGCCAAATAATTTTATTGGAACACCCTCCCTACTCACCTGATATGGCCCCTGATGACTTTTTTTCTTTACCTGAAGATAAAGGAAGTATTGAAAGGAAGACGTTTTGATGACATTCAGAACCTGAAGGGTAATACAATGAGAGCTCTGATGGTCATTCCAGAAAGAGAGTTCCAAAATTGCTTTGAAGGGTGGACTAGGCGCTGGCATCGGTGCATAGCTTCCCAAGGGGAGTACTTCAAAGTTGACCCTAATGATATTCAGCAATGAGTTATGTAGCACTTTTTCCAGGATGAATTTGCAAACTTAATTGTTTACCTGTGTGTGTGTGTGTGTGTGTGTGTGTGTGTGTGTGTGTGTGAGAGATCTGTTTCCGTGGGCAAGGGAAATATAAGAAACAATAAACACATGGGTCAACACCAAACTAAAGAGTTTCTGCACAGCAAGGGGAACCATCAAAAAAATGAGAAGTCAACCTACTGAAAGGGAGAAGATATTTGCAGTGATATATCTGTTAAAGGGTTAATATTCAAAATTTATACAAAACTCACAGAATTTAACACACACACACACAAAAATACCAAATAATCCAACTGAAAAATTGGCAGAGAACCTGAATCTACATTTCGCTAATGAGGGCATAGAAATGGCTAATAGACATATTGAAAGATGGTCAACATCGCTAATAACCAGAAATGCAAATTAAAACCACAATGAGATATCACCTCATACTTGTGAAAATGGCCAACATCAATAAACCAAAAAACAAGTGCCTGTGCAGATGTGAAGAAAAGTGAACCTTTGTGCATTATTGGTGTAATTGCTAATTGGTACAGCCTGTATGCAAAATTGTATGGAGATTCGTCAAAAAATTAAAAAGAGAAATACCTCATGACCCAGCAACACCACTTTTGGGTATTTATCTGAAGAAATCCAAAACACTAATTAGAAAAGACATATGCACCTCTATGTTCATTGCATTATTTACTCTAGCCATGATATGGATATGGAAGCAATCTAAGTGCCCGTCAATAGATGTATGGATAAAGATGTGTTACCTATATGCAATGAATTATTACTCAGCGATAAAAAAGAGTGAAATCTTACCATTTGCGACAACATGAATGGACCTAGATGGCATCATGCTAAGTGAAATAAGTCAGACAGAGATAGAGAAATACCATATGATTTCACTTATATGTGTAAACTAAAGAAAAAATAAATGAACAAACAAAAGATAAACATACTTATAGATACAAGGAAGGTAAAAAAGCTGAAGGGATTAATAAGTATAAATTGGCTGTTATAAAATAGTCATAGGGATGTAAATTACAGCTTACAGAATGTGGTCAATAATATTGTAATAACTGTGTATGGGGTCTGGTGAGTACTAGACTTATTGGGGGGAATCACTTTGTAAATTATATAAATGTCTAACCACTATTAAAAAATAGTCATGGGATATAAATTACAACCTAGAAAATATAGTTAATAATACTGTAATAATTATGTATGGTGTCAGATAGTTACTAGACTTATTGGGATGATCACTTCGTACGTTTTATTAATGTCTAATCAGTAAGTTTTAGACATGAAACAAACATAATTGAATGTTAACTATAATTAAAAAATAAAAAGAAAGTATTTAAAATAAAAACAAATTCTTACACAGTAATAACCTGATTTTCTCTTCAGAAAATTTTCTAGATGAGTATGATAAACTCAAATAGGAGTCTGTTGGATTAGACATCTGTGTTGGGTCCTGTACACATTTTTTATCCAAAGTTAAAAAAAAGAATAAAAAGTTTATATGTACACATATACATATTTATAAAACATCCTCCTATATCTTGAAGATCAACTGCTTGGCAGAAGATGTTTGGGGCTAGATTTTAGAAGCAAATGCTCAGTCTACCCCAGTACCCCTCAGCTTTAACAAGAGGACTCTGCTTTATCTTCTATATATTTGCCCTGTAGATGAACTACCTTTTGAAGGAATATACTTGGAGTATGGGGGAAGCAAGAATTCAAGAGCACTGATAATATTGAGGATATATTGGTTTGCAAAAGAGAAGCTGAAAAAGTTTAGACTTATTCTGAGTTTTATTGTAATAGCATGACTTTGTTTGAAGCACATTTTCAAACTATGTGAAAAATATGAATTTTAATGCATGTATCAAAATCCATAAAAGGAAATATTAATTAAAGACAATTTATTATCTGTCATTTAATTTTCTTTTTAATGCCCATATTTAAATGTTAAAAATATTTGATGTTACAGATATGGGCACTTTAAGTGCATACCTCTAGAAATTCTAGAAATACTGAGCAATTGTGGTACTTGTAGTCATCTAGAACTGTTCTTAAAACCAATCAACTAGCCAACCAACCAACCAACCAACCAGTGAAGGAAAATTGAAATGAAACAAAGAGATAACAAAAGTATCCCACAGAAAAGAAGTTACAGAAGCTGGGGTGGTTTATTCATTCAGTCAACAAGTCCATCCTGAAGACATGTTATGCACCACGTGTTGTGCTAAATGTGGACTAGACAACATTAACCAACTTCCAGTTTCTTCCCTCAGAAGGTTATAGCCTAGTGAGGAAATATGCACACCAAAAATACAGCTACCACAGGGTGAGTGTTAAAATGAAGATACCTGCGGGGTGTAATGCGAACAGATTAAAAAAATCTAAATGTCTTAGGGAGAAAATAAGGATAGTTTCAGAGGAAGAGAAAATAGAGCTGAGGACAGGACCGCCTTCATGGGCATGTGGATGTTGCTTGGGGCCCATATTTAGAAGGGCCCTGTCCTTGGTGTAATGCTCTGCTGTTGCCATTTTGAAAATCTTAACAATTTTAAAACAAGAGCCAATATTTTCACTTTACACATGGCCCTGCAAATTATGCAGCTGATCATGTCTGGGACATTTGTCCAGTGAAGTGGGGAAGGTATTCCAGGCAAATGGGTTAGCATATTAAAATATACAGATTTGAAAGAATGGGAAATGTAGAATCTCCTGAGTCATACAGTTTGACAAACTTACAGGCTGTAGTAGGGCTGGGGTGGGGGGGTTGTATGTGAAGATAAAGTAAGGCAAGTTGTTGGATCTGCATCTTGAAGAGTCCTATTTGTGACAAAAGACATTAGATTTTGTATTATGGGTAATACAAAGTCATTTAAAATTTTTACCACATAAATTGCAAGATGACCTTTTCTTATCTGCAAGGTCATTTAGGTGGCACAGTGGAGATAAATTAGAAAAGGGCAACATTAAAGGTAGCTAGACTGATAAGAATTTCTTAGAAAAATCCCAGGAAATAGAAACCAAATAATAGCAGAGGGAATTTTTAGAAGACATAGAAAGAAGATAGAAGGGACATAAGAAGAATGGAAGGAGATGGATGTTGGTTGGATCTAGGAGGTAGGGAGGAATGAGAGACAAAGAATAAGTGCTAGATTTCTGACTTGAACAAATGTGTGGACCGCAATGTAGTCACTTAAAGTGGGGAATGTAGAAGGAATAGCAGTTGCAGAGCAGAGATGATAAGCTCAATTTTGAGTATGTTAATTAGGAGGTAACCATGGGCATCCATACTAGTGATGTGATGGTGTATCATTAGGAATGTGGAAATCATTAGGAATTGAAGGTTTTCAAGAGAAATCTGGTTTTCTCTCTCTCACTTGCTTAGATTTTATATGTGCAGATTCCTTGCTGACATTGATGCTTGACGATGACCCACAGCCTGGTTTCCCACTACAATTTCAAAATAGTCCTTGACATGGCCCTAGTTGGGCACGAATAGATAAAAATTCAGAATGGAGGTTGACTGACCACCTTTTCCTCATGACACCATGACTTACATCACACCAAATTACCCATGTGCCATGCACCTGGCTTCACACTCCTGTACATTTACGCTGTTTGTGTTTATTCTCTCCTCAGTCTTTCCCTTGTACCTCATATCCCGCTTTGCCTATTCAGCTCTTGGCTTCCTGTGCCTCCTGATTTTGTCAGCTTTCTGCATCCACACTTTGTATTTGGACTTAAAGTCAGGAACAGCTTCCCTTGGTGTTCCTTGGAACATGCCTTGCACTTACTTATGGTTCTTTACATTCCTGGCTTACCTGACATGGCTTACCTGAGTCCTTGGATCCCACCAGAATAATTGCTCGTACAGTTGGAATCTCCCTACTTGGTTTGCCACCATAAAAACCCACCATTTTAAATTGATAATATAATACAAGAGCTATGGGATGCATTTCATATATATATATATATATATATATATATATATATATATATATATATATATATATAATTAAAGTTTATTGGGGTGACAATTGTTAGTAAAGTTACATAGGTTTCAAGTATACAATTCTGTATTACATCATCTATATATCACATTGTGTGTTCACCATCCAGGGTCAGTTCTCCTTCCATCACCATATATTTGGGATCATTTACCTTCATCTACCACCCCTGGTAACCACTAAACTATTGCCTATGTCTGTGAGTTTTTGTTTCTTTGTCTTGTTCCTTTGTTGCTTTCAGTTTTATATTCCACATATCAGTGAAGTCAGATGGTTATCGACTTTTTCTGTCTGATTTATTTCACATTTCTTTTCTACACTTTGACATTCCTCCACAGAAAAGTCCTTTATTGAAATCCTTTCAAATGACACCCTGAGACCAAATATAGGATGGTGAGGTCACCTTGAGTATATTTGGGGTGGGAATTCTATGTAGTAAAGGTTAGCCTTGTCCGTATTTACTCTGTCATCTGAATTCTTATGTAATTCTTCTGGGTAGATTCCCTGTACAATATGTGCTCCTACATGATCACTTCTCAAGTAAAAATGCATCTCCAAATCATTCATTTTTGAGCTTTAAATATCATTTTAGCTATATACACATATAATAGATAATTTCAGGGATCTGTAATTATTTCTTAAATACTTATTTGGTAGTAATTTTAAGGGATTATGCAACCATTTTAATTAAACACAAAAAACCCACAGATCCAAATGGGAAAAGTAAAGAGGAAAAAGACTATAGAAAGTCCTGGCAACAGGTGCTTGGTATCCATATATCTAGTCTAGTATGTATGTCTGGAGGTGATACAAGTTTTGCCTTCCTAAGAAAGAATTAGAACTTTTTTTGCTAGGAAGGAATGTAAGACAAGATCTTGGTTTCTTAGTGTGGCCAAGTTTTCTGTTCAGTGTTTGGAGCTGTGCTAAGGAGAAGTTTTGAGAGTGTGTATGTGTGCAGGAGGGTAAAGGGACAGGAAGTGGCAGAGGGTCTGAGGGACAGAGGGTATGATAATGGGAGAATATTGAGCCTCAGCTGATTGAAACTTGAGGGGTCAGATTAGGAGCAGCTGCTTCATTGGGTTATGACAATAAAAAGGCTATGGCTTCTTGATAATCACTTGCTTTAAAAAAGAAAAAAGAGATAAATTTTCACTTCCCAGGAATAGTATCACCTCCTAGTCCTTTCTATGATATAAAATATAAGGCAAAATACAAGAAAAATCTACCCAGCCTGAAATTTTTTGCCAATTGTAAGTGTACTCGGGGGCTTTTTCTACAGTAATAGCCACTGGGACAATTATGGTGTCCTGGAAGTGTGTGAGGGGACAGTTGGCAAACACCCCTGGGGAACTGTGTTGAGTCACCCCCAGAGGTGCCAAAAAGCATATCTTTCCACCTGAATATCTCACTGCCAAATTCCTCTTGGTGCCCATAAGATAGAAATGTACCTGGTCTGTAGTGCATGGGCATCTATCTCTGGCCCTCATTCAGTCATGTGCTTTAAGCTGCTTCTGATGTAATGTTTGGCCTTAATCTGTTTACTTGATCTCACTGAGAGATCTAATATCTTTTGTACATTACTTGATCTCACTGTGAGATTCTAATATCTTTTGTACATTCATTCAACAAGCTATTATTGGGCCCTTACTCTCAAGAAATTCATGATTAAATTTGAGTAAACAGACAGGTGAGATATGAAATACAAAGCTTAAGAAAAATGAGCTATTTGGCCAATACTCATAAGACCTGCTGAGCTAGGGATGAGGTAATGCACCTTGTGGGCTTCAAAGGGTCATTGCAGGACAATAAGAAGAGCAGATGTGTAGTAAGTAGAAGCTTGCCCTGCCCTATAGATAGGTCCAAGAGGTTATCTCTGATAACTTCTTATTATGGGCAAGTCCCCTGATTCAAGTTCTTCTAGGTAGTTAAGGGAGGAGCAGAAGTTCTTCTTGAGCCTATGGTTAAAGTTGCCTTTAGCTCAAAAAAAAAAAAAAAAAAATCCTCATAGCATAGAGGCATATCATGGGGGTGACTCATTCTGAACCCCACAGGTCCCTCCTCTGAAACTTCCCTGGAAGTTTCACATTCCAGAAGCTGCACTAATAGATTGTTCTAACATTAAACCAGTCTCAGTCTTTAAGAAAAGGTCAGTTCAGTTATAAAATTGTGTCTAATTTCAGGAGGTGGTGATGCTGGTGGGCTCCGAAAGTTAAGCCTATGGTGCAAGCAAGCACACAGGTATTGAATAAGAGGAATCTCTAACGAAACAAAAGGAAAACAATAATTAGTGATTGGAACAGACTATAATCTCAGTTTCTGAGTTCTGAAGGCAGGCAGTCAAGGAGATTTCTAAATGTCTGTCTTTCATCATATTCAGATGGAGTGAAGGCAGGCAGTAACAGTCTGATTAATGCTCCTGGTCTGCAGTTTGAATGTCTCTGGTGGTATTTCTGCAACAGGCACAAAGATTATCCACAGATGAGCTGTTGTGATTTCTCTGAGGTCAACATCAAGTTGTCCAACTTTAAGTTGCATGGCCTTGGAAAAAGGCAGTTTTAGTTATTAATGATTCCAAGTTAATGGGTGGGAAAATGGAAATGTTAGTTGCAGGGTTGCAGCCAAATATTTAACAAAACTAGAAAAAAATCAGGATCTAGTCCAGTTTACAGGTAGAAAAAAAACAACTCAAAAGACAATGAACAACAGTAGAATCTAGTATCTACAAAGGTATATTATAGTTTCTATTGAAACGTATTTTCTCTCTAAAATTACTTCTATTTTTTTTTACCAAAGATAGCTAAATTAAGACTAATTTATTTGCAAAATAAGTCTAGTTTCAATAAGTTTGGCCTGATTATTTGTATAAGTCCAGCGGGATTAGTAATTAACCACACAGGCTCTTTTAAACCTGCGTTATAAGAAAACTTTAGATTGGACTTAAAAGGACCTCTTGAGGCCAAAAAAGCCAAGGCAAGGACTTGCCATCCGATGTCACCTGCAATACCTTTAGATCTAGGTGAGTTCCTCTCTTCTTGAGGTCTCCAAAATATCCTGAGGTTCCTGCACCTGCTATAAAGTCGCATTCTTTACTCACCTGGTAAGGCTGCTGCGGACGATGCAAGCAAGGTACCAGGTTGACATTTCCAAGGGTTTTTATTGCCTTTCACAAATCAGTCTTGATTCCTTAAAGCTATCTGTTCATATCTGAGTCTGTGTATAGCTCTCAAATATGACATTCCAGTCAAAGCCTTGGTAATATAATCAGTTTCCATTTGTGTCCTCTTATAAGGAGAACAGATTCTTATTATTCAACTTATGCAAATAACCATAGTGCCATAAAAATAAGAACACTCACTGTGAGTTTCTGGATTCTGGAGGGATCAAGTAGGGAGAAAAAAATAAATGTTTAAATTCTGTTTACAAAGGCATAATTTACCAAATTGCTCTAAGTCATAGCTAGTTTTAAAGAAAACATAATTAAATAACCAGCAATGTTTCAAACAAAAAGTCATAAAAATTGTAACCATTCCCATCAATTCATTCAGTCTTGTGTAATCAAACGTTTTCTTGTTGAATCCAGTTTTTTTGTTAGTTCTCTGGACCTTGCCTGAGACTTGAATGTGAGAGGGTCAGTGATAATTCCAAGAAGTTCACGTGGCTATCCGTCAACGCTCAAATAGTTTGCTCTGTGAAGGGGGTATGTTGATCACTAGAGATTGTGGAAGGTGTACCCCAAATGGGAAATAAATTTTTTAACAGTTTCTTTGCCACTGTGAGTGCATCAGTCTTGTGGCAAGGGAAAACTTCAACTCATCCAGAAAACATATATACAGCAAGAACATATTGATAAATCAAACTAAGTGACAGTTGAATGAAGTTCTAAGCTTAAATGGACTATAGTGGATGAAGGAATGAAAAAACAAACAAAAAAATGGAGTTTTGCCTGAAGAAGAAAATAGTGTCTTGGGTTTCCCATAGCAATGACTATTCATTTCATTTACAGCTATTGTTTCTCCATCTTAATATTTCTGATTCAGGAGCGGACTGTTGCCATGTTACAAGGACATCAGGATAGTCAAAGTCTGGCACAGAGGGGTCATTATTGCAGAAAGAGAATGGACTTCATGCACATGTGCTACAGTCTGGTACTTAGGTTCAGTCCTTTCAGTGTGACCCTCAATTGTGTTGACAAATATATTAGGACATGTCAGATTTCAAGGAATTTCACATAATTTCCAGAACACTTATACACGAATACACCATAAAGAAGACTCACTGTTATTTGACAGTGCTTCCCATGTAATTTCAACACACCAGAATAAACAAATACTTAAAAAATTTTCTTTTATAACAAGAGAAAACAAATCTTTTGAGGTGTTTCAGAGCCCCTTCTGGAATTCCCATATCAAGACTCATCCTTTTCAGCAGAGAGAGAAAGCCAAACTCTATTTTTGCATCACTTTACTTTTGATATTTAAATTTACTTACTTGCTTAAATTTACTCCACTTTTATTCAGCTTGACCATATATAAATTTTTTTCTCAAGATTCCTTTTTCATAAACTTCTACAACTTTCTATGTCCCTTTTAGTACACACTCTTGTTCTCTCACCCATTCAGAAATAATCAGGACAACATTACTTCATTTCCCTTAACAAAATCTTTATCTATGTACATTAGAATTCTTAACCTTTAAAATCTTAATTTCTAGTGAAAAATAAGAAGTAAGCAATTGTGAACTGTCCGTTACAACAGTATTCTATAGATTGATACTTTTATGACCACATTTAATAATTTCTAGAAGTATATATTTCCTCATAGCATAATTTTTTTTAATGTGGCACAAGGCGTTTTTACTAATAGACCCAATTATCTTTAGTTTCTCTATAAGAAGAAGCAAAAAGTCAATAAACCTATGTTCAGTACTTAATGCTTCATTATCTTATTTGGAAATGGTCTGGACAGTCAAAGATTATCATCATTTAGTTTAGCTAGCGAAACTTTAAAATTTTCAGGTGCCAAATAGATTTAGAAAACTATTTTTTAAAGATATTTATTAAAATATAGCTAATATACAATATTATATTAGCTTCAGGAGTACAGAATAGTTATTAAAAACTTACATACCTAACGAAGTGATCACCATAAAACCAGCAACCATCTGACACTGTACTAAGCTATCAAAATATTACTGACTATATTCCCCATGCTGTACATTATATCCCCATGACTTATTTGTTTTATACTTGGAAATTTGAACCTATTATTACCCTCCTTTTTAATTTTTCAAGTACAGTTGACATTCAATATTACTTTATATTAATTTCAGGTATACAGCATAGTGGTTAGATATTTATATAATTTAAGAAGTACAAATTGGTTGTTACAAAGTAGTCATGGGGATATAGGTTATAGCATAAGAAATATAGCCAATAATATTGTAATAACTACGTATGGTGTCAGATGGGTACTAGATTTATTGGGGTGATAAATGGGAGGGAGATTGGGGATCAGGGTGAAAAAAATGAAAGCATTAAGAAGTATAAATTGGTAGTTACAAAATAGTCATAGGGACGTAAAGTAAAGCATAATTTATAATATGGTAATGACTATGTGTAGTGTCAGGTGGATACGAGAATAGTCGGGGGATGACTTCTTAAATTATATAGCAAACTATTTTTAAGTACAGATAAAATAAAATTATTGCTAAAGACTTAACCTAAAAGAAACTTTTTATTCTACTTATGGTTTTAATTTACTTGCTCCTAATAATTAAGTTTAGATTACTTATGAAAATTTCAATATACCAAGTTAATTTTCTTGCTGACAAATTTTGCAGCAGAGATAACATAAACTTATCTGATTAATAAACTGAGATATAATTAAAATATTAGTTAATGTTGATGATTTGAATAATATGCCTATTTAACTAAACCAAACAATATGAGAGCTGTCTAAGAAAAACAATTTTTCTTTCCAATTTAGATATTTTTCCAATTAAAAGGGTCCATCACCTGGTCTTGATGGTAGAATCTATAGCAATGCAAACCTTTTATGGCTTAGCCAAGGAAGCAAGAAAATAGAGAAAGCAAAGTCTTTTGTTGCAGGGCATTAAGGATGGTGTAGCTCCAGTCTCCCATAAAAATGTGAGTTGCCTCCAGCCACCAACCCCCTAATTTCTGGCACCAGGCAGGTGCTACTGGAATAGGATTTTTCTAGTACTAACAAGCAATGAAGGTTGAGATGACAAAGGCCCATTCTGGGCTCCCCTGAGAGTTGGCACAGCTGGACAAAGAGTGCCAATAAACATTTTCTGGCCTAACCAAGGCTTGGAACGCCAGTCTATTCGACTGGCCACAGATATACCCTGTAAGTGCACCTTCCAGGTGGTGGAAACCAGAGAAAATATTCTCACTGGTCATAAGGCTAAGCTCTCTGGACATATACAGTGGTACCTCAGTTTTCGAACAAATTCGTTCCGGAAGACTGTTCGAGTTCTGAAATGTTCAAAAACAGCCGACAGCTAGGCCTCAGGATCTTGCACTCAGTGGAAGCTGTGTGACATGTTCAACTTCTGAGACATGTTAGGAAACCGAAGCATTTACTTCCAGGTTTACGACGTTTGTAAACTGAAATGTTCGTCAACGGAGACATTCAAAAACTGAGGTACTACTGTGTAACAAAATGAAAGGGGAGATACTAGATAGAGAGAGAAAAAACAGGATTAACAAAACCCATGAATACTCATACCAAATAACCAAGAGTCACTAGCCTGACAAACTAGTTTCACAAATATTTTCTCCTGCCAATCTAAATTTAAAAGAGAGAAAAAGATTCTGACCACTTTTGCTTCCACTGGATCCTACAGACAGTGATCTGGGGGTGTGCTGACATGGTAAGAACCCTTATCATGTGCCTGTCTGTGTCAGATGCCCCAAGATCTCCTTGTCTGCAGAAGTCTCATGGGGAAGTGTGGGTCTCCAGCCAATGAGTTTATCCTGCTCACAGCACTGATTGTGATGGAGGAACAAACTTTCCTTTACCCTCAAGGTTCTTTTGGCTGGTCTAATGATCACATAGACTTGAGGCAGATTAGCAAGAGAAAATAACCAAATTTAATAAATACTTATGTATGGGAACCGCACATAAATGAGAGCGTCAGAGACGGAAAGGGGGATTGAGGAATACAAGACCTGCTGAGCTAGGGATGAGGTAATGCACCTTGGGGGCTTCAAAGGGTCATTGCAGGACAATAAGAAGAGCTGATGTGTAGTAAGTAGAAGTTTGCCCTGCCCTATAGATAGGTCCAAGAGGTTATCACTGATAACTTCTTAATTATGGTCAAGGCCCCTGATTCAAGTTCTTCTAGGTTGTTAAGGGGTGGGGCGGGGGAGCAGAAGTTTCTCTTGAGCCTATGACTAAAGTTGCCATCAGCTCAAAATAACCCATATAACACAAAGGCATATTTTTGGGTGACTCATTCTGAACCCCCACCACCTAGAATCAGAATTAAAGTTTAATTTTTGAGGTGATGGCATCATCTACCAAGGTGCCCAGTTTCTTGCTTAGTCAAAGTTTATTTATTTGCACAGTGCCATTCCATGAGTAACCAAGACACAGGTCCACTGGTCTTGTGCGCCGGTTGAGCGAAGGACTGGGGCAGACATCAGATAGGGTCTCTTCAGTAAGCTGGGACTGTGGGCAGGAGACAAGCAGGTCATAGGTCCTAGTTGCCATGTGTTTGGGTTAGAGTTCCTGAGGCTCTGCTTCAAAAAAAAGGACCCCAGTTTCCTTTGCTATTCTCTCTTCAAAGTGGAATGAAAGTTCAAGTGACCTGGTGGGTAGGGAATTAACACTTGGTCTTGGGCATCAGGCAGTCTGGCCCCAGATGCCAGATGTTTAGGGAAATCCTGAGAAATGCCAGCAGCCTTGAGCCTGGAGACATGGAAGCCCCAAACCTAATGGAAATGGAATTGGATGCAGCCCTTCCCCTGGCGGACCTGGAGACCTGGGGCTGGGGCTTTGGGTTCCAGGTCACTTCCAGTCTATCTGGCTGAGCTCTGATCCATAGGGACACAAAATTTAGAGAGATTTTTGTCTTATCAGATATTGATACCACTGATTCTGTTATGGGAGTCCCAGTTCTTCTTGCCCACACAGTGAAGCATCAAAGGTCAGCAAGCTAATTAGTATGCAAGCAGGATTTATTAGTAATACATTTTCAGGGAAGAAAAAGGGCCTAGCTGAGGTGGGGGAGAGGTGGGAGTGGGGAAGAGAGAGAGAGAAACAGAGAGAGAGAGACAGACAGAGAGAGAGAGAGAGAGAGAGAGAAGTGGAGAGAAAGGGTGAGAGCGAGCGTAAGAGAGCTCAAGGGCCAGAGAGAGCTGGTGCTAAAAGACGGGCGAGAGAGCCCTTGTCCTGAGGACTTACAGTTTGCTGGGTGGGGTGAGGGAGTTACATATTGATTTGGTGGGGAAAGTAGTGCATGCTCTTCCACAGGAGGGTGTGACCTCCTAAGATGGGGAGAGGTCTGTTGACTCAGATCCTTATCTTGCTGCAGACCACCTCTTGTCATCAGTTGTTGTAAAAACAGATACCTGGCTGGAGGCAGTTAATCAAAGCTAGTTATGAGCTTTTTCTGTAGGCACTGTGGACCCCCTCCCATCCTTCCTCCTCCATTTTCTAACTTCTACCTAACAATTCCTTAACTGACTTTTATGGTTTCTAAATCTCAAAGAATAATACAATAATTAATCAATCTAAAATCTAATCCTCATAACTTTAAAGAAGGAGACTTTTAAAATGTAAATATATTACATCATAGGAAAGTAAAAATTCAAACAATGTAGAGAGGTAACTGATAAAAAGATTTAAATCAGAGTAGTTGACCTAAAAGAGATAGATATTTATATTCTTATAAGGCTGAAATAGTTGATTAATTAAATGGATAAACTTTTGTTTAGCACCTCTTAACCAGCCACTGTGCTACATATAAGTCACCGTGCTCGTATATATGGTGAAGCTGAGTAACCATACTCCATGCTCAGGAGGAGCTACTTATACATGGCTGATAGAGTTATCTTTTCTTTTTGTTTACCTGATTTTAATGAGAATGCTTATTCACAAAATGTGTTAAAGATTGTTCAAAAGAAATTTAATATGGGTGTTGTAAAAAAGAATGTTCCATGCTCAAATAAAAGTGGTAGAAAACACTAGGTTTGAGAGTTAAACTCAGTCTTTGGCTTTCTCAAAGCCATTAATATGCTAAGTAGGATTTAAAAGGTGAATCTCCAAGGGGATATGGTCTGTTTTGCAAACTCATTTGCCCTCAGACACATATATTAGAAGCTATGTTATATGTTCCTTTTGATATAGGATTCTCCAGAGATCTTGGTCTCATGTACCTGAAGAATGAGAATGCAAACTCAGAAGGAAAGGTAGAGGAGCAAAGATTTTTATTAAAGTAAAAGTACAGCTCTCTTACGAGAGGGGTACCCAAAACTGGGATGCCCACTGGCTAAGGCAAAAGGCTCTTAATTTTATACTTTTTCTTGTATGCTTGGGGAAGGGACCTTGCACCTTCTAATGGATTCTGTCAGATTTGCTCTGTTTGTCCAGGCTGAAGGGATTTATGAAATAACCCATTAATCCCCAGAGCGCAATTACATTGTTGCCCTGGAGTGAATGAGTCATTTCAGAACCTGGAGTTCCAAGATGTGGCTGCCTTTGTTTATTCTCCAGGGATGTCCCTGTCTACCTAAAAACATGCTACCTAACCTGTCTCACTTTTTCTACATAATGAATCATGACCATCTTTCTGTGTTGTTATATATTCACCTACACCTGTTTTCTAGTCAAATATATGAAAGTTGAATTTATTTGACTTCTTTATACTTCTAACAGTTTTTGTTTTTATGTTTTCAGGGACAGATTCAGTTTTGTGAGGTCCAGATTTTTTACAATTTTGTGTCATTGTTAAAAAAAATGTTTACAAAAATATGATGTTAGCATTTCTGTATGTTTTCTACTGTTGTATCTTCAATTTAGATGTCTTTAATGAACACAAAAATGACGGTCTTCCTCTTAATATCTTTACCCTACTTGATATTAAAATGGATAATTCCACCATTTTCATCAGGGCTGCCCCAAAGTTCTTGCCCCTGAGATCCCAAGGTTCCTTAGTCTCCTCTTGAAAGCTTAGCTGCTTTTGCCTCAAAAGGCCCCTGTCATGTCGGGTTTCTGGTCCTGCTCCCCGCACAAGAATGCAGGATGTGGTGAGGTCAAAAAGGAACACCAACGGGGCCATAGATAGGGGAGTCATACCACTATATCCTCTCTGGCAGTTGGTCGAGACACAAAAGCAAACATCCACCAGTATCCCAGCAAGGGGTCTTCCTGCACCCCAGTCTTGCTGGCGGCCAGGCCAGACATAGGAAGTAGGATCCACATGATCCACAATCCGCCGTCTGCTTCTCTGCCAACCACCCAACTAACCCCTTGTTAACTGCAATCCGCGCTTGTTAGTTTAGCCATGGCAGTTATATTAGTGGCTAATGGCCAACTAGTCACAGCTGATGGCCATATACTGTGGCCTGTCTGTGGCCATCTACCCGATCCAGCACCTTTCCACATGAGGCCGAGAGCCTGGAAACTGCTCTCTAAGACTCTGTTCCCACAGCCCCTCTCTGCCAAGTAAGTCCTTTCCAAAATGCCAAGCCAAGTTGCTATCCACCTCTTGTCAGGGGATTTCAAGAGGACTTCACTGTGTGATTTGGCTAGCTTTCAGCACCCCAAATCACATTGTGGGGACAGAGCCAGGAGTGCAGTTTCCAGGCTCTCGGTCTCATGTGGAAAGGTGCTGGCTCAGGTAGTAAATGGCCATCAACTGTGATTGGATGGCCATCAGCTGTGGCTAGTTGGCCGTCAGCTGTAACCAGTGAGCCATAGGCCACTAATATAACTGCTGTGGCTACGCCAGCAGAAAAATGGGGGTTAGCAAGAAGATGGTGGCTGAGCTGGCAAGAGCTGATTGCAGAGAGGCGGATGCCGCCAGCAAGAATATAATGATGTGACTCCCCCATCTATGGCTCCCTGGGTGTTCCTGTTTGGCCTCACCATGTCCTGCGTTCTTATGTGGGGAGCAGGACGAGAGACCCTGCACAACACCCTGCATGACACATGGTGCAGCGAGCAGGGTCCCCTGCATGACACACATGCACCCTAGTGGGGTGTTCTACCTGGAAAAGGGACAGGATTTATTGCAAGGGCCATGGTGCATGCTTCTCCTGAAATGAATGAAGGCTTTGAGAAAAAGTTTATCTTTTCACGTGGCCTATCACCTTTTGAAGTCTGATGAATGCATCCACAAGCAGAGGATTTACCTAGGCATTTTCAAATAGTTTGGGTTTTCCTAGCCCCTCTGTGAACACTGAGATGAACTCTAAAGCTCTCTTTTTCATTATGTGCCTCAGAGCAGTTGTACTCTGGGAAGACAGACTGGCAGTGCTTCCTCTCAGACAACTCTGTCTTGATCCACCATTTGAAACTATCCCCAAGGCTATTGTGTTCAACCTTTACTTAAAGATCATTCCTATGAGGCATCCAATTTCTGCTACTCCCTTGGGCTACAGTTTAAGACAGGCTTCACAGTATTTACTGTTTATAGTTTTGAGCTGACAGCTATTTAAGGGCAAGAGATTTCAGCTGCCACCTCTTCACAGCTTTTGCCACCAACACATTTGCCCGACAGAACTAGTTGGAACTTTGTGAAACCAAGGAAACAGGTTTAACATGGCACAGGAGAAACAGTTTAGAATTTGGAGTTATTTTCCTGATGATTTCTTCTGTGTCCTCTGTTACATTGAAATATTGGGGGGGGGGGGTATCGTTATCAGTGGCATCTGTATGGTCTACAGTAATAATCGTTTATTCATCTTGCCTGCGGGGTTGTGGCTTTGAAGGGTTCACTCACATTCTCTGCTGGGGTGAATGGGTAACTAGCTTCTGCTCCCCAGACCGCTCAGCTTTCAGCACTCTAGCCTGGGTGTATTATAAGAATGAAGGCAAAGTACAGCAAAAACTGGTACGGCCTCTTGAGGCCTAGGCTCAGAACTGCAACACCCTCCAGTTCAAAGACAGGAAGTCTCAAGTTCAACCCATTTTTAAGGCATTGGGAAATAAACTCTGAAAAGAACTATAAAGTCACAAAACAAAATGGATTGATACAGGGAGGACTGAAGTATTGGTATTATTAGTACAATCTACCACAGTTGTATGTGTGCCAGTCCCCGCTTCCTTGGAGTTCTCTAATTGTATCCTATTCCTCATTCTGTCTGCCAGTTCATACCGTGTTTCCCCGAAAATAAGACCTAGCTGGACAATCATGTCTAATGCATCTTTTGGAGCAAAAATTAAAATGAGACCCAGTCTTATTTCACTATAAGACCCGATCTCATATAATATAATATAATATAATATAATATAATATAATATAATATAATATAATATAGTATAATACCTGGTATAATATAATATATAATAATCTAATCTAATCTAATCCTGGGTCTAATATAATGTAATATAATATAATATAATACCAGGTCTTATATTAAAATTTTTGCTCCAAAAGACATACTACAGCTGATTGTCTGGCTAGGTCTTATTTTGGGGGAAACACGGTAGAATGGCACTTGCATGTAGTCGGTGCTGTGTATCCTTGTATTGGTTTGAGCACAGCTGTACCCAGAATAGGGTCTGATACTACAATAGCACTTTTTTTTTTGTAACAAACAAATTAGTATTACACATGCTTCATTGTTCTATACCCACACCAATTTCTGGTATTTCCTCTAAATGTTTCCCTATGGTATGTCTAGGTCTGAATTCTTTTATCTACTTGGTATCCAATAGGGCTTTTCATGTATTTCCTCATATCAAGAAAATATTTAACCGCTTTCTTTTTGACTATTTCTTCTCCACCATTCTCTATTCTCTCTTTCTGGAATGCTTATCAGGCATATGTCAGACTGTTCTCATTGTATCTTTTATGTTCCTTAACTTGTCTTCTGTATTTATCATCTCATCATCTTTTTTTCCTCTTCTTTTATGTCTCTAGCTATGTCTAGTTTGATCATTATTATTTGTTATTTCTCTCTTCAGCTATGTCTAATACTTTATTTAACAAAGTACTTCACAATGCTGGCTGTATCTTAGAATTACTTGGCAGATTTAAAAAACATGTCAACATCTGGTCGTGCCCCAGAGTTTCTGCTTTAATTGGTGTAAGTCATGGAATGGACACCGATATTTTTTAAAGCTTGAAGGTGATTATAATGTGTAGCCACAGTTAAGAAACATAGATGAAAACATTCTTTGGAAGTTTTTATTAGTGTGCATATCTTTCATGTTCAGTATTTCTACATTTTTTTAAATCCACTGGATCTTATTTCATAGCCTCTGTTTTTGTTTTATGGATACCATTCCTTCCTTTGAGTATTTCAAACATTTGTAATTTTAGTCTTTATTAAGTTGTTCCATTACCTGTAAATCCTAAAATGTAAATTCCCCCATTGGTGGCATCAGGTGACTATTTGTCATGGTAGTGAACTTCCTCAACAGCTTTGTGATTTTTGACTGTGAGCTCATCTTCATCTTGTGCCTTGGGATATGAGGATCTCCTAATGGGTTGTTTTCACACTTGTCTGTCCTTGGTCCTGTGGATTCCATGGGATCCAAGTCAATTTTTATGAAAGTGTATCTTCTCAGGGTTTATACTGCATATACAAGTCAAATTCAGGGTCTGCATCTAGTCTCACATCGCTTTGTGTTCTGAACTCACACAAGTTACACGTTTCATATTCATTACCGGGGCAGGAGGCTAATTTCCAGTCTAGAAGATAAGGAAATATGGGCTTTTGTTTATGACTTACAATGTATTCCTGGATTCCAGTTCATGTGGGGATCCCAGTTCTATATCCTTGGCTGGTATTCCTGATGGGCATCCCTAGGCCCAATTCCTGGGCATATGTGGGCTGACAATTAGGTTTGCAAACTCGACCTAGAAAAAGTGCTATACATATCTCATTACTGAATATCACTATGGTCACCTTTAAAGTACTCCCCTTGGGAAGCTATGCACTGATGCCGGCTCCTAGTCCACCCTTCAAAGCAATTTTGGAACTCTTTTTCTGGAATGGCCATCAAAGCTGTCATCATATTACCCTTAATGTCCTGAATATCATCCAAATGTCTTCCTTTCAATATTTCCTTTATCTTTGGGTAAAGAAAGAAGTCATTGGGGGCCAGATCAGGTGAGTAGGGAGGGTGTTCCAATACAGTTATTTATTTACTGGCTAAAAACGCCCTCACAGACAGTGCCGTGTGAACTTGTGCATTGTCGTGATGCAAGAGCCACGAATTGCTGGTGAAAAGTTCAGGTCATTTCCATCTAACTTTTTCACACAAACGGTTATCCAAGTTTACTGTTTGGAAGTGCCTTTTCCAAAAAGTGCCTTTTCAGCACTTCCAAATAGTAAACTTGGATAACTGTTTGTCCAGCTGGTACAAATTCATAATGAGTAATCCCTCTGATATCAAAAAAGGTTATCAACATTGTTTCGGCTCTTGATTTGGACTGATGGAAATTTTTGGTCGTGGAGAATTGGCTGACTTCCATTGTGTACTTTGATGCTTTGTTTCAGGGTCATATTGGTACACCCATGTTTCATCACCAGTGATAACATGGCACAAAACATCGTGTTGCCTCTCCAAATGGTCTTGGCAAATTTTGACTCTCCTTTGCTTTTGTTCATCAGTGAGCTCTTTCGGAACAATTTTTGCACACACCTTTCTCGTGCCAAGATTTTCAGTTAAGATTTTCCTAACTGTTTCTTTATCAATGTTTACTTGGTCTGCTATGCTTCTCACAGTCAGCTGATGATTTTCATGCACAATTCAATGAATTTTTGCAATGTTTTCATCAGTTCTGCTCGTTTGTGGCCACCCTTACTTCTCTTCTTCAGTGACGCATTCTCTCCCCTTAGAAAAATCATTAATCCATTTGTACACTGCCATTTTCTTCATGGCATTATCCCCATAAACTTGGATATAAACATATCCCTGATTTCACTTCCACTCTTGCCAAGCTTAACAAGAAATGTTTGTTCGTTGCTCTAATTCAAACTCAGACTTTCTCGCAATGGCACACAAAAACATGCAACAACAATAATGAACACCACTCAGCAAGACACCGCCACACGTCGGCACAAACACAGCTGTGAGACACTGATATACCAAGGTCATGATACCTTACTGAGCTGTTTGTACAGTGCTACCAATGTAAGCACATGGTGGCAAGTTCAGAAACTTAATAAGCAGACCTCATAGATCTGGCCACATTATCTTCAGCTTCTGTGGACAATTATGGATTTTCTCTCATTTCTTTCACGTAGAGATTTCTTTTTCTTGCTCATAAGCTAACATATATTTTCTTAATAAAATTTTTATTTTACTGTAGTTTTAAATTTAGAGAAGATTGCAAAGATCGTGCAGAGTACCTATATTCCCTATCCCCCGTATCCCTATTGTTAACATCTTTTTATTAGCATGGCACATTTTTTTACAACTACTCAACTAATATTAATGTATTGTTAAATAACTATAATTCATATTTTATTTATATTTCCTTAGTTTTTTCCCATGTCCCTTTTTTTGTTCCACTCACAATACCACATTACATTTAGCCATCATGTCTCCTTAGACTCCTCTTGGCTGTGACAGTTTCTCAGACATTTCTTGTTTTTGATGACCTTGACTGTTTTGAGGTATACTGGGCAGATATTTTTATAGAATGTCCTTCAGTTGGGATTTGTCTGATGTTTTTCTCATAACTAGATGGGGCTACTGGTGTTTGGAAGGAAGACCACAGAGATAGAGGTGGCATTCTCGTCACATCGTATCAAGGACATAATGTCAATATGAAATATCAATATTGATGTTGTCCTTGATCTCCTGGTGGAGGTGATACCTGTCAGGTTTACCCACTGTAAAGTTACTCCCTCACCCCATTTGGGAAGGAAGTTATTATGTGCAGTAGATACTTAAGAAGTGTGGAGTTATGCTCCATCTCCTTGAGGGAGGAATATCTCTATAAATTATTTGGAATTCTGCACAGAAAACTTGGTCTATTTATCCTTATTTATTTATTTATTTATTCAATGCCTAATTTATTTATGTCAGTATGACCTCATGGAATATTTTCTACTTTGGTTTATAATCCAATACTACATTATTTTTTTGCGGTAAGTGCTATAGGTTTGACTACTGGGAGATTTGTTCCTGTGTTTTATTGACATACACCAATCATTGTGGGTTTATTTTCTTTTTGGAGAACTTACTCTCTGGTACCACTAGATGCCCCAGACTCATCGTATGTATTCTGTCTTAGTCCTAGAATCAGCCTTTCCCAAAAGATCCCTGGTTTCTTTTATTAGTGAATGGTGTTACAAAGCAAGATCTGGGATGCTTCGTCTGCTTGTTGTTTCTGGGGTTTGTTGCTTCTAGGCTCTCCCTGCTAACAGAGCAAGGAAATATATGTGTAGCTATTAATCCATATGTGTGTGTGTGTGTGTGTGTGTGTGTGTGTGTGTATATCTCCATAAATATGTCTATATGTATCCATCTCTCTCTATGTTAAAGTAAACATGAGTTCATACTGAATGACTCCAATTCTAATCCGTTGCTACATGGTTGATTTTCACTCCTTCTTGTATGTCTGTACCTCCTGCCTGACTCCTACTATCCACCATCATTAACTTAATTGCAGTTTCAGTATACACATATAGTGGTTTCAGAATTGTTAACCTGTATCTCCATGAAATAATTTCATCAACCTAAGGCCAGCACATATGTACAGTTCCTTTTGCCTTTAGCTCTACAGCCTTCACTCATTTCCAAAGTTATTTAGGTCAGCACCTTTCCCCCATCCCCTTCAATGAGGTTATTTCATACATTTGTGATAGAGTTAAATTATTTTATCACAATCTGCATTCATTCCTTGGATCACAGACTTCTAAATGATTTTTTTTTAATTACGTACATGAAAATTCACTCTGTACTGTAAAGTACTTTAGGTTTTGACAAATTCATAGAACCAACCAGTTATCCACCATTTTGTCATACAGAATAGTTTTCTATTATAAAAAATTCCTTATGTTTCACTTTTCAATCTTCTCTTCTACCCAAGCTTCCACTACTAATCTGTTTACTGTATCTATAGCTTTCCAGAATGTCATATAAATAGAATCATTCAGTATGTAGCCTTCTCAGAGTGGCTTCTTTCATTTAGTAATATACATTTAAGATTTATTCATACTTTTGTGCAGCTTAATACACAAATAAAAATATTTTTATTGCTGAATAGTATTCCATTGTACAGATGCCCCACCTATTTAGTTTCCATTCAGTTTTTGGAGATTTTAAATAAAGATGCTATAAACATTTGTGTGCAGATTTTTGTCTGTATGTATCAAATGTTTGTCTGTATAGATATATATTTTCTTTAATAGCATTTGTATGTGAATTTGTGAAACTTTATCCTATGTTCAAATTAGCATTTTGATGCAGAAACCACTGAGAATTAGTCCAACATTCAGATCTTGAAATCTTAAAAGAGTTCCATAGTCCATAACTAATTGGATCTATAGTGACAGAGAGTAAAGCGTTTATGTTTAGGGAGCTAAACTCAGGTTGATGTTGCTAAATTGCCACCCATTTAAGTACGTTTATGTTGAGCAAACAGACCTGTATGCAGACAGGGCAGCTCTGTAGTGAGAGAATCATAAACATACAAAGAGGAAACAGGAGAGAAAGGAGTAGAGAAGATAACTAGTCTCAGTTTCTGATTAGCTTTCCGATTTTCACTTCATTTCCGGTGGTGTCCTGCTATCCTTTCTGTTTAGATTCTATGAGATTCCTTTTCATTTGTTCAATAATCTTTCTTTTTACTTGAACTAGCTTATGCTTTATGCAGCCAAAGAAAACCAAGACAAAACCTTGAGAAGAATAATTCTATGGACTGTGTTTTTGATGAGAGAGAGAGAGGGAGGGAGGGAGGGGGAGGGAGGGAGAGGCAGGGAAGGAGAGAGAGAGAGAGACAGAGAGAGAGAGAGAGAGAGAGAGAGAGAGAGAGAGAGAGGGAGAGAGAGAGAGAGGGAGAGAGAGAGAGAGAGAGAGATTACTGGATCCCCAAGTCCCCAAATCTTTACCAGTTGCTGCTTCTGGTTAGAGCTACTTCAGTAGGTCTCCAAGACAAGCTCAAGAGATTCCTCCAGGGATTCCAGGGACACTCTCAATAAAAATGAGAGCATTGGCCTTGAATGCCTCAGTGGCATTATTCCCTTGTTATCTAGATCGGGCTACTTTTGTACCTCAGGAAGCTGATTCATATACCTGCTCTACTCTCTATCCTCCGACCACAAATTACTTCTGTTAGAACTTGTAAAGACAGGGAACTCTTTCACCAAGAATCCTAACACACAACTATATATTAGCTACAGGAATAAATAGCAAAAACCAACAAAAGGAACCAAGAAGAATTTTTTAAAAACTTTTTTGAGGCTCCTATAGTAATCTCTAACCCCTGAACATGGGGTCTTTTTCTATTTCATGTTATGTTATTTTATGTTATCATTTTATTCTTTAATAACTAACATAACTAACATAAAGTCCTAATTTTAAGGGTACAGCTAATAAAGCACTAATTTTAAGGGTATAGCTTGGTGAATTTTTACATATGTATACACTAATGTTACCACCACCCAGATGAAGATTTAGGAAATCATCATCACTCCAGAAAGTTCCCTGAACTTCATGTAAATGGAATCCCATAGTATATAAGCTTTTGATATTTTATCTATATTGTTGCAAATATCAGTAGCTTGTTATAATTTTGTCGGCTGTGTAGTTTTCCACTATATGAACTACCACAATTTATTCATCCATTCTTCTGTAATTGTACATTTGACAATTATGAATAAAGTAATTCTGAGTATTAATGAATGTCGTGTGTGTGTGTGTGTGTGTGTGTGTGTGTGTGCGCATATGCAGTAATTTCTCTTTTATATATACTTAAGGGTAGAACTGTTGGTACTTAGGGTAAGTGTATGTTTAACATTATTGCCAAATAATTTTCCAAAATGGTTAAACCAATTTATACTCTACCATCAATGAGAGTTCCAATTGCTCCACATCTTTGTCAATATTAGTACTCTAAGTCTCTTTCATTTGAACATTCTAGTAGTTGTGTAGTGGTATTCTTTCTCTTTTGTGTTCTTCTCTTTTGTCCTTGATCCATATCATGACTCTTCATCCTCAGACTTTTTTTTTTTTTTGCCAAGTTAGTTGGTTTGGCAAATGGGATTCTTCTCCTATAATAATTTTTTGGATTAATAGTGGATTCCTGGAATAGGCATTGGAAAGACAGACATAATTGATTAATGATGTCTTTCATTAGTTCAAAAGGAAAGACTTTGGAATACATGCAGAATATTTCTTGTCCTGAGATTTAAAAAGCATGTTGCTAACACATTTTGAGGAGCCACCATATGATCTGTTCTTTTCTCCTCTAATTTGTGAAAGTATATAATCAGCTCTAAAGCCACAAAATCTTATTGAATTAGTTAATAGACATCTCGGGGATATATTCTATATTGTAGGAATTGAATCATTAAAAATTGAGTAAAGAATGACCCCTGCCATTTTCAGGACACTTATTGAAAAATGTAATATAATGTAGTTACCTATTACCTCTTGATGCTGCATATTAACTCTTTCTATTGTTAGATCAGAGAAAACTTTCCCTGTTGAAAACAATACTCCTAGACTGAAGCTGGACCATTATATTTAAAAGCAAGTGGAAAGCATCAAATAAAACTAATGAACTTAATGCAGTTTTAATGATTTTATATATATATATATATATATATATATATATATATATATATATATATATATATATATAAAGCCAAAAAATCTATATGCATTTTAAGAAAGGAAAACTCTATTACAATTTTAATGCTCAATTAGAGGTCTGACAATTATGTTTGAGAACAGTTGCAACGATGTTGCTAACCTTTTTTGGTATCAGAGGGATAATTCATTATGGATTTGTACCAACTGGACAAACGGTTAACCAAATTTTCTATTTGGAAGTGCTGAAAAGTCTGCATGAAAAAGTTAGACGATTGAACTTTTTGCCAACAATTCGTGGGTCTTGCATCACGACAATGCACCAGCTCACACAGCACGGTCTGTGGGGGAATTTTTAGCCAGTAAACAAATAACTGTATTGGAACACCCTCCCTACTCACCTCATTTGGCCCCCAATGACTTCTTTCTTTACCCAAAAATAAAGGAAATATTGAAAGGAAGATATTTTGATGACATTCAGGACATCAAGGATAATACAATGAAAGCTCTGATGGCTATTCCAGAAAAAACAGTTCCAAAATTGCTTTGAAGGATGGACTAGGTGCTGGTGTTGGTGCACAGCTTCCCGAGGGGAGTACTTCAAAGGTGACCATAGCGATATTCAGTAATGAGGTATATAGCACTTTTTCTAGGATGAGTTCTCGAACTTAATTGTCAGACCATGAATACCAATAACAATAGATGAATGCAAATTATGTTTGACTTCTGCAATTACAAGAGTCGCTCAAAGTAGTTACCATCAGCATCCAGTCCCTGCTGATTATGGCAAAATACTGCTTGAGCAACGTTGACCATAGTGTCCACTTGTATACATTTTTTTGGCACCCCCAGTGTGTGTGTGTATAAAATAATCATGGATTTTCCTTCAAATTCTAAGTATTTCCAATGTTTATCTATTATGTGTGTCATTATAGGTGTAGCAGTAGGTGTAAATGAGGTAATATTCTATAGACCTTCATTATTCCTAAGAGATCGAACCCAAGACTTTTAACAAATGGAAATTTGTGCTTGGACATACATTATTTGCAAACTTTTCCAAATGACACTTCATGGGGGCGTTTTGCTTATATTCCCACAATGAGAATGTGAAAAAGCCACATTTTAACTTTGGTGATAGAATTTTTTCAGGGAGGTTACACCATGGCACAAAATTAATATTATTCCACAAAATTCATGATGTTAGTAATAAAGAGTGAAGAAAGGAAAATTTGGATGTTTGGCTGGGTTCCTTCTAAAAGTGATGTTCACTTTACATGACCACCAAAAAATACTCAAATCCATGCCTCAGGAAAATTTAAATTATTACATTTCCAGAAATATTTATTAAATGAAATAATGAAAAATATCTTGAGGGACTTATGCCAGGTTCAGACACAAGGACCTGAGATACCCAAATAGGTGACCTTAACCTGACTTCTCCCTTCCTAGAACAGATTTACCATCTTGGCAATGATTCATACCTTCACAGATGTAGCAGTTTATCTGCTGATCACTGAACCACTCCCATTCATATGACGTACTGTTACATTAATCATATAACAAAATTTCTAGTGAATGGGGTTTGATGCCTTTTTCTGTATTGTTGTGATCTGAAATAATACCTCAGAAGACTGAGGCATCCCCTTACATTGCTTACATCTTTGTCATGAGTGTGGCATATTATAGCTTCTCCACAATTTTCCTTGGCATAAATATCACCTGGATAGCTTGATAAAAACCCACTTTCCTCCACAGACCAACAAAAACTGGGCTCTCCTAAGAGGGAAGCTGGGCATACATGGCTCTAACAAGCATTCTAGATTAATGATTATGATGTGATACGTTTTTCAAACATCTGTATAATTGAAAGACTATGATTTTTCCACAAATATTATATACAGTTCATTTTAATCATGGCTCGTCCACATTTTTAAAAATTTATCTACCTATCACCCTTATATTTGTTTCTTCATCTGTCAATGAATCCATCCATGCATCCATCCATCCATCCATCCATCTCTTCAGTCATGCATTGTTTGATTCTTTATTTAGTGTTTTAATTACTTAACCACAATCTTACAGTGCAGCTAAAAAGCCTTGGCAATGGATTTATGTGACTTTGGGAAAATTAACCTCTTTGAGCCTCAGTTTCCTCATTTATAAACTAAAATGAGAATACTTATCTCCCAGGTTTGTTATGATGGCAAAATAAGAAAGCATGGGTAAATGCAAGTAGGGCCTCAACAAATATCAATTTCTTTCACTGCTTTCACTAAAGGACTAAAAAGCTTTATGGAAACACTTCAAATAGTGGTCCACATTTACTATTTAGCATTCAATGTTATAATTTTTCCTCTAAGCATTGATTAACTACATCCCACAAATTTTGATATGCTGTATTTTAATTTTTGTTCACTTCAAAATATTTTCAAATTTCTCTTGAGATCTACTATTTGATCTACAGATTATTTAGAAGTATGGTTTTATTTCCATATATTGAAGATTTCTTTTATTTTTCTGTTATTGATTTCTAGTTTAAAGTTTGAAAAGTCAGATAATATAATTATATGATTTTAATTCTTTTAAATTTGTTAAGGTTTGTTCTATGACCTACTATTTTATCTATCTTGATAACTGTTACATGAGCATTTAAAAGTAATGTATATCCTACTATTGTTGTTCTATAAACTCATATAAATCCAGATAGGGAGGGTTGTTTTTAATATCTTCTATAATCTTGTTGATTTTTTGCCTCCTGGCACTATCAAGTACTGAAAGAGTAGTTTTGAAGTCTCCAATAATAAGTGTGAATTTTTCTGTTTCTCTTTTCAGTTCTTTTAGGTTTCTGTTTCACTGTTTTAAAGCTCTGTTGTCAGGTACATAAATGTTTAGGATTTTGATGTTTTCTTGATAAAGTGAACCTTTATGAATATGTAGGATCTCTTTAATTTTTTATAATTTTCTTTCCTCTCTAGTCTAATTTCTCTTATATAACATAGCTACTCCAATTTTCTTTTGGTTAGTGTTTTCATAGTTTACCTTTATCCATTCTTTAACTTTTAACTTATCTATATCATTATATGTGATGTAAAGTTCTTGTAAAGAGCACATAGTCATTCTGACAAACTCTGTCTTCCAAGTGGTATGCTTTGACTATTTATATTTAATGTAATTACTAAGCCTGGAGCTATGTCTTCTGTTTTAACATTTATTTTCTGTTCTGGATTGAGTGTTCTGTGTTTAAACACTTTTAAAAATGCTATTCCAAATTGATCTGTATTTAGTGGTTTCTTATAGAAAAATCATAATCTTTCATATGTTGTTCTAATAGTAATACATCATTTTTCTTTGGCTGTTTTCACGATATTTTGTTTCTAAAAAGATTTTTTTTTATTAAAATAGAGTTAACATACAACATTATATTAGTTTTAGGTGTACATCATAGTTATTCAAACTGTTGAATAACTATGCTCTATACAAAGTCATTACCAAATTATTGATTATATTCCCTATGCTAAAGAAATGATCACCATGGTAAGTCCAGCAACAATCTGACACTGTGCAATGCTATCACAATATTATCTTTTCCCTTTTTAAAAAATTTTCAATTAGAGTTGACATTCAACATTATTTTATGTTAGATTCAAGTGTACAGCATAACAGTTAGACATGTATACAGTTTGTAAAGTGATCTGCTCAACTAGTCCCACCTAGCACTATACATAGTTATTGCCATATTATTGATTATATTCCCTATACTTTACATCCCCATGACTATTTAATAACTTCCAACTTGTGTTTCTTAATACCTTCACCGTTCTCACCCTGCCCCCAACCCCATTCACATCTATCACTGTGGTAGATCTAGTACCTATCTGGCACCATACATAGTTATTACAATATATTGACTGTATTCCTTATGCTATACCCTACATCCCCATGAGTGCTGTGTAACAACCAATTTGTACTTCTTAATCCCTTCCCCTTTTCATCCCTCCCTAACTCCCCTTCTATCTTAAAGATTCCCTTGTAAGATTCCTGTAATACTGGTTTGGTGCTGATGAACTCATTTAGCTTTTTTTTGTCTGGGAAGCTTTTTAACTGTCCTTCGATTCTAAATGATAGCAAGATGCGGGGTGAGTTGTGAGAGTTGGCCCAGAGCAATGGTGGCGACCTACCCCACAGCCGGCCGTGCTTCCACAGTTCCTTCCCCTTTGCCGGAACTAATTTGGCTGCAAATCTGTGTCTGCAGTCCACATTTCTCAGAACAGCAAGTATTCTGTTCTTTTGATCTGACCCTGCTACTGTTCCGTTTCTAGCACAGGGCAGGTTGGGGCGGGGCGAGCTCTGGGAGGGTAGGGAGAGGGTGGTTAGTCTCAGTGCCTAAGGCTTCTGTTCTCTGCCTGGCAGTGAGGGCTTAAACCACCGTTTTCAGCCTTCTTCCCTCAGTCTTTTCTCAGAGGTCTCTGCCATGAGTATTGGGTTCAGCCGTGTTATATGCTGGCCACTCAGCCCTGTGGGCCATAAATGGAGCCCTTACAGTCCGAGTTCTTCCCTCTCCCCCAGCTGCAGTAGTTCCGGGATGCAGCGAGTTCGGTGCACTGAGCTAGGTCTGCGTCCTTCGCCCGCTGGGCTCCATCTCCGCACCTCTCCGTTCCCTCCTCCCCTGCTCACGTGATTCGCCCACCTTTAGGGGAATTCAATAGTGGGCCTCTTCGTCTTGCCTCTCTGCTGTGCAGGGATTCCTTTGTGGGGTTATTGCAAAGGTATTTTCCCTTTGTCTCCCAGGCTGCATCCCTGTTTTTGTTTCTGTGTATTAGGTAGGGCTGCTATGTCTTCTGGTCTTAGTAGAGTGGACTTCTGTAGTAGGTACCTGTGGGGTTCAGTGGTGCAATCTTTCTGGTCACCTGAGCCATGCATTCCGCCTGTGCCCCTTGTGGGTTGTGTGTGCCCTCCTCTTGTAGTTTATCTTTGGTTAATAATTGCACATCAGTGGAAGGGACTGACCCTTGGGCTCACTTGTTGTGAGGACTGGCCTTAACTATAGTGGAAAAGTTGTTATGCAGGGGCTGATTCTACAGAGCAGGATCTGCTTCAGCAGGACTCTGGTACCTGCCCCATCTGCCCGTTGGGTATGTCTTTTTTGTAGGTGGCTAGATGATGTGCCAGCTCATTTTGAAGCTGTCCACTAGGGGCAGCAGCCCCAGGACCACCTTGAAAGGGATCCACTATAGGTCAAGTTCAACCATATCCCGTGCCCCACCCGGAGTCACCTGGCAGGAGCCACAAAGAAATCTGCAGATGGCTGACACTGTGCTATGCTTGGAAGTGCCTTGAGAAGCAAAGCTGTGGACCAAGGCTGGCTGCCACTACTGCCAAGCTTAGGGCTGCTCAGCCAGAGATACAGGACATGCTGCTTGTCTGAGTTTTGCGAACCTTTGAGAGACCCTAGGATATTCTGCAGCATGAGGTAAGGCAGGCAGTTTGTATGAAAAAGCCACTGGAACCAGCTTAGGTGTGCCTGAAAATTGAGGTGGAAGGGTCTCGAATTGCCAGTGTGTGGCAAATGAACAGTAGAGGCTCCGATATGGTGGCCACCTGTGTCCTCACACTGGGAAGGAGGAGGGCTCAACAAAGAAACAATGCCTTTCACCAGCTCCTCCATCCAGGAGAAAGACGACTCTCTGTCCCCCATCCCAAATTAGACAACTCAGTTCCTCACCAAATTGTCCCTGTCAACTCTTTAGCTGCAGCCTTAGTGCTGGAGCTCAGAGACAGTGATTCCATTGGTGGGTAAGTCTGCACACGGTCCCTTTAAGCAGATCACCTGGGAGTGCAGCCACCCTCAGTCGCACTCAGTCACAATTTCCGTTTGTTTTCACAACCAGAAATTATGGGACATCTCTCCCCAGCACTGGAATCCTGGGCTGGGATGAGGCTGTGACATCTTGCTCCTTGGTGGGGGGTGGGGTCTTCCATGGATGAAATATCCCTCCTGATCTTTAATGGTCACACGCAGTGTGGGACCAGCCCCGTTATTAGTCTCTCCCACTCCTGGCAGTCTTGAGGTGGCTTTTTCTGCACATCCTTAGTTGTAGGGCTTTGATTCAGCAAGATTTTAGGCAATTCTCAGTGATGGTTGTTTTGTAGTTTAGTTGTAATTTTGATGTGGTCGTGAGAGAAGGTAAGCACAGTGTTTACATACTGCACCATCTTGGTATGCTCTCTAAGATATTTTTCTATCTTTAATTTTCACTGATTCAGTTATGATATATCTGGGCATAATTTTTTTTTGTGTGTGTGTGTGCATGATTAATGCTATGTGGGGTTCATTCAGCTTCTTGAATCTTTTTATTTATATCTTTCAACAAATTTGAGAACTTTTAAGTCATTTTATTTAAATATTTTACTGCACTGTGCTCTTTCTCCTCTGGAACTCCAACGTCACATATGTAGACTTTTTGGTATTTTCCCACAGCTCCCTGGGATTCTTTTCATCTCCCCTACCCTCCACCCCACTGTTCCTTTTTTTCTTCTGTGCTGTTCAGATAATTTCTATTGATCTATCTTCAAGTTAACTAATTCTTTCTTCTGTCATCTCCATTCCATCCAGTCAGTTTTTAAAAAGATTTTTATTAATACATCATGTATATATCACATTGTGTGTTCAAAACCCAGACTCAGTTGTCCTTTCATCACCATATATTTGACTCCATTTACCCTCATCTACCACTCTCCTCCCCCCTTAACTTCTGGTAACCACTAAACTATTTTCTGTGTCTATGAGTTTCTGATTCTTTATTTCTTTGTCTTGTTCCTTTGTTGCTTTTAGTTTTATATCCCACATATAAATGAAAGCATATGGTTCTCAACTTTTTCTGTGTGCCTTATTTCATTTAGCATAATAATCTGAAGGTTCATCCATTTTGTCACAAATGGCACTATTTCATCTTTTATGACAGAGTTGTGTTCTATTGAGTATATACATCACATCTTCTTTATCCAATCATCTATCAAAAGACACTTTGGTGGTTTGTATGTCTTGGCCGCTAGAAACAAAGCTGCAATGAACATCAGAGCACATATATCTTTATGGACAAATGTTTTCATATTTTGGGGTTAGATACCCAGGAGAGGGATTGCTGGATCATATGGTAATTCTATTCTTAATTTTTTGAGGAATCTCTACACTGCTTTCCGTAGCGGCTGCACCAATCTGCATTGCAGTGTATGAGGGTTCCTTTTTCTCCACAACCTCTCCAACACTTATTATTTGTCTTGTTGATGATAGCCATTCTAACCAGTGTGAAGTGAATCTCATTGTGGCTTTTATTTGCCTTTTTCTGATGATTAGTGATGCTGAGCGTCTTTTCATGTGTCTGTTGGCCATCTGTATGTCCTTTATGGAGAAATGTCTATTCAAGTCCTCTACCCATTTTTAAACTGGATTGTTTGGTTTTTTGTTGTTGTTGCTGTTATTGAGTTGTGTGACTTCCTTATGTATTTTGGATATTAGCCACTTTTCGGAGGTTTTGCTTACAAATATCTTCTCCCATTTAATTGGTTGACTATTTTGTTGACGGTTTCTTTTGCTGTGCAGAAGCTTTTTAGTTTGATACAGTCTCATTCATTAATTTAGCTTTTACTTTCCTTGTCTTTGAAGTCAAATTCACAAAAATCCTCTTTGAACCCAAAATCCATAAGTTTAATATCTGTGTTTTCTTCTATGCAGTTTATTGTTTCAGGTCTTATGTTTAGGTCTTTGATCCATTTTGAGTTAATTTTTGTACACGGTGACAGGTAGTCATTCTTTTGCACTCAATCATTCTTTTGCAAGTCACTTTTCAATTCTCTCAGCAGCACTTATTGAAGAGGCTGTCTTTTCTCCATTGTATGTTTTTGACTCTTTTGTTGCAAATATTTTTCTGTATTTATGTGGGTTTACTTCTAGGTTTTCAATTCTATTCCATTGGTCTTTGTGTCTGTTTTTCTGCCAATGCTATGTAGTTTTGATTATTGTTGCTCTATAGTACAAGCTGACAGAATTGTACACTTGAAACCTATGTAATTTTACTAACCATAGTCACTCCAATAAATTTTTAAAAACTAAAAAAAGATTTTTGTTAAAGTATAGCTAACATACAATATTATATTAGATTCATGTGTAGACAATAGTCATTGAACATTTATATACCTAAAGAAGTGATAATTTCAGCAACCATCTGACGCCATACCACACTATCACAATATTATTGACTATATACCCTATATTGTACATTACATCGTCATGTACATTAATACCTGCATTATTTGAACATCTCCTACCACTTCACCTTTCCCCCGTTTTGAAAAGGTTCAATTACAGTTGACATTCAATATAATTTTACATTAATTTCAGGTGTACAGCATAGTGGTCAGACACTTATATAACTTGAAAAGTTATCTCACTGAGTAATCTAGTACCTACCTGGCACTATACATAGTTATTACCATATTATTGACTATATTCCCTATGCTTTACATCCCCATGACTATTTTATAACTACCAATTTATACTTGTTAATCCCCCTTCACCTTTTTCACCCTGATCCCAATAACTCCTACATTTATCATCTCAATAAATCTAGTACCCATCTGACATGATACATAGTTATTACAATATTATTGACTATATTCCTTATGCTATACCCTACATTCCCATGACTACTCTGTAGCAACAAATTTGTACTTCTTAATCTCTTCCCCCTTTTCACCAACACCCCAACCCACCTCCCATCTGGCAAATATCAAAATGTTTTCTGTATCTATGAGTTTGTTTCTGCTTTGTTTGTTTGTTTATTTTGTTCCTTAGATTCCACATGTAAGGGAAATCACATGGCATCTCTTTTTCACTGTCTGACATACTTTACTCAATACAATACACTCCAGGTCCATCCATGCTGCACAGATGGCGAGAATCCATTCCCTTCCATGGCCGGGCAAAATTTCATTGCATATATACTACCTCCTCCTTATCCATTCATTCATCCATGGACACCAGGCTGCCTCTGCAACTTGGCCATAGTAAACAATGCTGTAATGAATATATGGATGCACACATCCCCTCACAATAGCGTTTTGGGTTTCTTTCAATAAATACCTAGAAGTGGGATTACTGAGTCCTTCCATGTTACTTGTTACAGCCTTTGTTTAAAGTCTATTTTGTCTAGTATAAGTATTGCTACCACAGCTTGTGTTTTGTTTTGTTCCCATTTTCATGAAATATCTTTTCCCCATCCTCTTATTTTCAGTCTCTGTGTGTTTTTTGATCTGTAGTGAGTCTCTTGTATGCAGCATATATAAGGATCTTATTTTCATAAACTTTCAGCCATGCTATGTTTTAATTGGAGCTTTTAATCCCTTTACATTTAAAGTAATCATTGATAGATATGTAGTTATTGCCAATATATTATTCATATTTTCTATCTTTTTTTTTTTTTTTTTTCACCATAAAGGAGTCCCTCTAAGATTCCTTGTAATACTGGATTGGTGGTGATTAACTCATTTATCTTTCTCTTGTCTGGGAAGCTCTTTAACTGTCCTTCAATTCTAAATAACTTTGCTGGGTAGAGTAGTCTTGGTTGTAGGTCTTTGCTTTTCACCACTTTGAATATTTCCTGCAGGCTTTTCTAGCCTGCAAAGTTTCTGTTCAGAAATCAGTTGACAGTCTTATGGGAGCACCCTTGTAGGTAACTAATTGCTTTCTTCTTGCTGCTTTTAAGATTCTCTCTTTGTCTTTAACCTTTGACATTTTTATTATGATGTGTCTTAGTAGTCTCTTTGGGCCTCTTTGGGTTCATTTTTTTTTTTTTTTTTTTGGAACTCTGTAATTCCTGGGCTTGTATGTGTATTTCCTTCACCAGGTTAGGGAAGTTTTCTGTCATTTCTTCAAATAGGTCTTCAATTCCTTGCCCTCTCTTTTCTGCTTCTGGTACTCCTATGATATAAATGTTGGTATGCTTGATGTTGTCCCAGAAGCCCCTTAAACTCTCCTTGTTTTTTTCTATTCTTCTTTCTTTCTACTCTTCTGATTGGGTGTTTTCTGCTACCTTGTCTTCTAGATTGCCAATTTGATCCTCTGTTTTATCTAATCTACTATTGATTCACTCTAATGTATTCTTCATTTCTGTTACTGTAGTCTTTATTTCTGATTTTTAAAAAAAATGTTTTCTGCCTCTCTTATTTTTCCTATCTCTTTGTTTAAGTTCTTCCTGAGATTATGGAGCATCCTGATAACCAATGTTTTGAACTCTGCATCTGATAGATTGCTTGTCTCCATTTTTAGTTTTCTTGGAACTATTTTTGTTCGTTTATTTGTGGCATGTTACTTTGTCTCCACCTTTTTACTGTCACCCTGTGTTTGTTTCTATGTACTAGGTATGGCTGCTATGTCTCCTGGTATCTGATATTTCCTCCTCTTAATAGAGTGGCCTTATGTGGTAGGTGTCCTGTGGGGTTCAGTGGTTCGGTCTCCCTGGTCACTAGAACCCAGTGATCCAGGTGTTTCCCTGGTGTGGGTTGTGTGTGCCCACATATTGTAGTTTGAGACTTGATTGCTGTTTTCAGGTCAATGAGAGGCATTGACCCCTAGGCTCATTTGTTGTAAGGCCTGGCTGTGACTACAGTGGAGGAGCTGTGGTGTAAGGGCTAAACCTACAGAACAGGGTTCACTTTATCAGGGCTCTGGTGCCTGCCAGTCTGCCCATTGTGTTTGTTATCCTTGGAGGCAGCTGGGTGATGCTCTGGCCCAGTCCAAATCTGACCACTGGGCCTGTCAGCCCTGGCACCTCCTGGGAGCTAACTTGCTTCATGCCAAGGTCAGCTGCAGTCTTTACCCTGCCCTGGGACCTCTGGCATAAGCCACAAAACAATCTGTAGATAGCTGCTGCCAGCGCTATGCTTGGAGATGCCTTGAGAGTCCAAGCCACAAACCAAGGCTGATTGTCACTAGTTCCAGCTTAGGGCTGCTCAGTCAGAGGTATGGGACACACCAAAGTCATATGCTGCTTGTTTAGGTTTTGTGAACCTTCGGGAGACTTTAGGAAAGTCCAAAGTATGTACCAAGGCAGCCCATTTATATGGAAAAGCCACTGGAAGCAGGTTGGGTGTGCCCGAAAGTTAGGTGGGTGGGACTGAGGGAATCACTTGTGTGGGGCAGACGAAAGGTGATAGCCAGTTTGATGGATACTCAGTTATGGCATCTGCCTGCATCTGCAAGCATGGGGGTGGAGGTGGTGCTCAACAAAGAAACAATGGCTTTTGACAGCTCCTTCTTGAGAAAGCTGCCCCTCCAGCCCCTACACTGAAGCTAGACAATTCAGTTCCTCCCAATATGTCCTTGGCTCCTTCCTAGCTGCTGCCCTAGCACTGGATCTCAGAGTGAGTGATTCTTTTAGCGAGTAAGTCCATATGCAGTCCATTTGTAGAGGAGTGTCTGTGACTCAGGCCACCCTCCATTTTGTGTAGCTACAATCTTTGTTGGTTTTCACAGCCAGAAGTGATAGGGACTTCCTTTCCAGCACTGGAACGCTGAGCTGGGGAGTGTGGTATGGGGCTGGGAACCCTTGTTCCTCAGGATAGATATCCACAGCTGAGATATCCCTCCCGATTTTCAATGGTAACACACTGGTGTGGGACGAGCCCATTCCATGTTTCTGCTCCTCCTATCAGTCTCAAGGTGGCTTATTGTGTATGTCCGTAGTTGTGGGGCCTCACTTCAGCTGTACTTCAGGGAATTCTCAGTAATGGTTGTTCTGTGCTTTAGTTGTAATTCATGTGGTCCTGAGAGGTGGTGAGCACTGCATTGATCTACTCCATCATGTTGACTGGAAATCTCCAGTCAGTTTTTCATTTTGATTATTGTATTTTTCAGTTAATAATGCCTTTGGTTCTTCTTTATATCTTCTATTCCTTTCTGAGAGTTTTAATCTTTCAATTCATTTAATTACTTCTTTGAGTATGTATATAATAGCTCATTTTACATCCTTGTCAGATAATATGCATATCAACATCTGTATTATTCTCAGTATTGGTGTCTGTTGATTTTATTTTACCAGGAATCGAGATTTTTATTATGAGTAATTTTGGGTTGTATCCTGCACATTTTGAATATTATGTTAAGAGACTTTGGGCTTTATTTAATCTTATGGAGAATGGCTTTTTTTTTTTTTTTTTTTTTTAAGGCAATCAACTTTGGTTTAGGCTGAGAATTATGATCAACCCTCTGTCAGTTGTGGTTTTAAGGTCAGCTCTGTCCCGAGTGTGTGCCACTCATTGATTAGTCTGGGGTCTTTGTGCTGGTCTATCCTTTACTGCAGTTCTCAAATTATTTTGTATGCTGTTTTATATAAGATCCACACACATACAGTTCTGGAGTGATCCCAGGAGTTCATCAAAAACTTACGGCATCACATTCCTGATGTGCTCCAACTCTACTATATCCCTGGTAATTTCTTGTTCCCTAGGACTCCTTTCAGTCTTCTAGCCAAAAAGCTGGAATATTAGTTTCATTACTCTGACATCTCCTCCCTATAACTTACCCATGCCCAGGTCCAAGCAGCCGGAGGACAGAGAGGGAGAAATAGCAATAAATTTGCTGGACCCTCTTGAAACCATAACTCCCTCTCACCACAGAAGAGTGTTCCTCTCTTTCAGATATGTAGGGAATTTGCTGATACTGCTATTGCTGCTATCATTACCATGGGACTGCCTGGGGCTGGGATGTGAAAGACTAGAGAAAGGAAACCTTGAGAGAAAAACAAGGGTCCCCCACACTTTCTATATTTTAGAGGTTCCCTTTCCACTTCTCAAAGCAGAACCAGAGGGCTTCTCCTCGAGTTCTCACTATTTGTGTCCTGCTACCCACCACGTGGTACTCACTTCCAAGTTATGAGCTGTGTAGAGGTCAGCTAATGGGATACTGGAGGAAAGAAAAATACATTAGTTTTACTGTTAGTCCCAGTTTTATAGCTGCATTTATGTGAAAGACAGCTGGCAGCCTATTCCACTTTACCCTGAAGAAATGCTTGTATTGTTTGGTCACTCATCCTTTCTCCCTACAGGCATTGGTAGGGTAGCTCATCAGTCAGCAGTTGAGCAGCAACCCACCCCTCCTTCTTATTGATTGCAAGGGACTTGGTGGTACCAGCCTTAGTTACACGTGGCAGTGATGGCAATTTATACCTTTATTTTTAGTCTTTCTCAAATATTATGTTTAAATGAGTCAGTTGTGTACACTGCATATTTGGGTCATGTTCTGTGGACCATATTAGAAATATTTTTCTTTTAATTGTTTAAAAGTCATTCACTTATGTTGGTACAAAATGTTGGAGCATATTACACGTAATAAACAATGAGTACATTATTTTTTCACTTGTATCTTTATTTTTTAGTTTTAGATTTATTACTAAATATATACAATTTTCACCATTCTTTTTTTTTTTTTAACCAAATTGTCCCCATTGATCTCTCTGTTAGATGAAACTCATCCTCTAGTAAATTGTTCAAGAAGGGCTCATAGTTGCAGAATTCACCTTGTGTATTTAAAACTGTTTATCTTGATATTTAGAATATGTCTTGACTGGATATACAATTCCTGATTCATACTTTATTTCTTTGAAAATTTCTTAATGCATATTTACTGTTGTCTTGTTTGTGTGTATTTTTATAAGAAGGAGGCCTTGAGGATTTTTTTTTTTTTTGTATTTAAGATCTAATTGTTTTACTAGAGTATACCTATGGATTAATATTTGTGAGTTAATTTTCCTTCATACTAGGTAGATTTTTTCAATATGTTGGTGCATGTTGTCTTCTATTTCTATAATATTTTCTTAGGTTATACTTCCTATTCATTGTTTTGTTTTTCCTCTTCAGAGTATTGAATTATACATAAATTAGATCTTCTTTCTCTTTCTTCAACTCCAGATACTCGTACTTTACCTATGAACCTCTTTACTTTTCCTACTTTAGGTCCATCTCCTGTTATGTTTCTCTTTGGACTCAATGCCCTTTAGTAAATATTTATTGAAATCCATTCATTCTTGGGCACCATGTAATTTATCTATTATCTGATATGATTTTGTATTTATGCACTATATTTTTCATGACTTTAATCAAAACTTATTTCTTTTCTTAATGCTTTCTTGTCTGTTTATTTCCTTGATTTTTAAATTTCTCATTCCAGACGAGATTCCCTGTCCCCCCATATTCCCAAATGCTTATTGCAGAGTATTTAATTCAGTTTGAAGAGTTTGTTAGTTTTCTTCTGCTTTATTATTTTTATTATTTATTTTTCATTTTTTACAAATAGCATTAAAATATACATTTATAAATATATAAATTTAACAAAAGACTTATAAGAACTGTACACAGAAAACTACAAAACGTTCCTGAATGACATACCGTGTTCTTGTACTGGGAAGGGTTCACTAGCTGAAAAGTTTTGATTCTCATTTCCACTAAATTTTATTCTTTTTTTTTTTTTGCTTTCTGTTTTTTTATGATCAATTGATTATTTGTATTTTTCAATTACATTTGACATTCAGTATTATATTAGTTTCAGGTGTACAGCATAGTTTATATAACTTATAAAGTGATCCCCCTGATAAATCTAGTACTCCTCTGGCACTATACATAGTTATTATAATGTTATTGACTATAGTCCTTATATTAACCCCTTTACCTTTTTCACCCATCCCCCTAACCTGCCTTCCACCTGGCAACCGTCAGTTTGTTTTCTGTATCTATGAGTTTGTTTCTGTTTTGTGTGTTTATTTTGTCTTTCAGATTCCACATAAAGTGAAATCATATGGTATCTGTCTTTCTCTGTCTGACTTATTTCACTTTGCATAATACCCTCTAGGTCCCTCCATGTTGTCACAAATGATAAGATTTCTTTCTTTTTATGGCTGAGTAATAGTCCATTGTATATATGTAGCACTTATTTTTTATGCAATCATTTATCTATGGATACTTACGTTGACTTCATATCTTGGCTATTATAAACAATGCTTCAGACAATGGAAGCAAGAATTTATGTTGGGGTAAAGATAATCTATTCAATAAATGGTGCTGGGAAACCTAGACAGACACATGCAAAAAATTGAAGCTGGACCACTTCCTTACACCATATACAAGAATAAATTCAAAGTGGATTAAAGACTTAAATGTAACATCTGAAACCATAAAACTCCCAGAAGAAAATATAGGAAGAAAGTTTACAGATATTACCCGGAGTAAGATTTTTACTAATATATCCCCTAGGGCAAGAGAAGAAAGAGAAAAAATAAACATGTGGGATTACATCAAAATAAAAAGTTTTTTTCACAGCAAAGGAAACCATCAATAAAACAAAAATGGATCCTACTGAATGGGAGAAGATATTTGCCAATGATATATCTGATAAGGGGTTAAATAAAAAATTTATTAAAAAAAAAGTCTACTCAACTCCAAAAAAACAAACAACCCAATTAAAAAATGGGCAGAGGAAATGAAGAGACATTTTCTCTAAAAAGGACATACAGATGTCAACCAGACATGAAAAAATGCTCAACCTCACTAATCATTAGAGAAATGCAAATAGAAACCACAGTGAGATACCACCTCACCCCAATCAAAATGGCTATAATCAATAAATCAACAAACAACAAGTGCTGGCGAGGATATGGAGAAAAGGGAACCCTTGTGCACTGTTGGTGAGATTGCAAATTGGTGCAGCCACTATGGAAAACAGTATGGAGGTATCTTAAAAAACTGGAAATGGAACTATGATCCAGCAATTCCACTCCTAGGTATCTATCCAGAGAAATCCAAAACTCTAATTTGAAAAAAATTATGCATCCCTATGTTTATTGCATTACTATACACAATAGCGAAGACATGGAAGCAATCGAAATGCCCCTCAGTAGATGACTGGATTAAGAAACTGTGATACATTTGTACAATGGAGTATTACGCAGCCATAAAGAAGAATGAAATCTTACCATTTGCAGCAATATGGATGGACCTAGAGAACATTATGTTAAGTGAAATAAGTCAAACTGACAAAGACAAATACCATACGATCTCACTTATATGTGGAATCTAAAGAAAAGAATAAATGACTGAACTGATCAGGAATAGTCTCAGAGACAGAGGAAAAACTGAGGGTTGCTAGATGGGTGGGTGGGGATAAGGGGGAAGTTGAAGGGAATAGAAAGAACAATTGGTGACCACAAGTTTGCCACCGGGATACGAAAGTCAATTTGGGGAATGTAATCAATAATGTTGTGAAGACTTTGTAGGGTATTCGATGGACACTTGTCTCATTAGGAAGACCAGATCTACCTCAGCGATGATGTAGATGCCTGATCACTGCACTGTACACCTGAAGCTGAAGCTGAAAAATAATGTCAACTACAATTATATATGTGTGTGTGTGTATATATATATATATATATATATATATATATATATATATATATATATATATAACTATATATATATGTAACTATATATATATGTAACTATATATATGGTTACAAGAAGTGGAGTACAGCATTAGGAATAGAGAGTGGAAATGTAATGGCTGTATGCGATGTCAGAGGGGTGGTAGAGGGACGTTATCACTGTGTGAGGAATATAAATGATAAATGTCTAACTATTACATTGTTTTGTACACCTGAAACTAATAAAAAAATAATGCTTAGTGAACATAAAGGCATATATATTTTTAAATTAGTGTTTTGGATTTCTTCAGATATATTTATCTGAAAAAGTGGATTGCTAGGTCATAAGGTGGTGATGTTTTTAATTTTTTGAGGAACCTCCATACCGTTTTGCTTAGTGGCTGCACCAGTTTGCAATCTCACAAACAGTTCACAAGGGTTCCTTTTTCTCCACATCCTCACCAACATTTGTTGTTTGTTGATTTATTGATGATGACCATTCTAACAGGTGTGAGGTGATACCTCATTGTGGTTTTATTTTTGTTTCTCTGATGATTAGTTATATTGAGTATCTTTTCATGTCTTTTGGCCATTGATATGTCTGTCCTCCTTGGAGAAATTTCTATTCATGTCTTCTCCCCGTTTTTAAATAAGATTGTGTTTTTTGACGTTAATTTGTATTAATTCCTCATATATTTTAAATATTAACCCTTTATCGTATGTTAATCCATTGGTGAATATCTTCTCCGATTCAGTACGTTGTCTTTTTGTGTTGTTTCATTTAAAGGCACTGTTTTCTTCTTGATTTTCTGTGCATAATCTATTCATTGATGTCAATGACGTGTTAAAGCCCCCTACTGTGAATTACTGTCACTCTTTCCCTTTACGTCCATCAATATTTGCTTTATATATTTAGGTGCTCCTATGTTGGGTGTGTGAATGTTTACAAGGGTTATATCCTCTTGTTGGATTGATCCCTTTATCATTATGTAATGTCCTTCTTTATCTCTTTTACATCCTTTATTTTAAAGTGTATTTTGTCTGATATAAGTATTGCTACACAGCTTTTATTTCATTTCGGTTTCCTTAAAATGTCTTTTACCATCTCTTTACTTTCAGTCTGTTGCTATCTAAAGTGGGCCTTTTCTAGACAGCATATGTATGAGTCTTGTTTTCTTATTCATTCAGACACCAAAGTCTTTTGATTGGAGCATTTAAACCATTTACATTTAAAGTATTTAATAGGTATGTAGTCATTGTCATTTTATTATTCATATTTTTTATTCTTCTCCTTCTTTAAGAAGTACCTCCAACATTGCTTGTAATACTGGTTTGGAGGTGATGAACTCCTTTAGCTTTCTCCTGTCTGGGAAGCTCTTTATCTCTCCTTCCATTCTAAATGACACTTTTGCTAGTTAAAGTACTCTTGGTTGTAGGTCCTTGCTTTTTAACATGTTGACTATTTTGTGCCAATCCCTCTGGCCTGCAAAGTTTCTGTTGAGAATTCAGCTGACAGTCTAATGGGAGCTCCCTTTCAGGTAAATGTTTTTCTCTTTCTGGTGTTAATATTCTCTCTGTCTTAACCTTTGGCATTTTAATTATGATGTGTGTTGGTGTGGGCCTCTTTGGGCTCACCTGCACTTCCTGGACTTGTATGTCTATTTCCTTTACCAGGAGAGAGATGTTTTCAGTCATTTTTTTCATCAAATAGGTTTTCAATTCCTTGTTCTCTCTTTCCTCCTTCTGGTACCCTTATGATTCAAATGTTGGTATGCTTATTGTTGTCTCAGCGATCCCTTAAACTATCCTCATTTTTAAAATTATTTCTTTCTTTTTACTGTTCTGATTGGGTGTTTTATGTTACCTTGTCTTCCAAATTGTTGATTCAGTCCTCTGCTTTATCTAATCTTCTGTCGATTCCATGTAACGTATACTTCATTTCAGTTATTGTATTCTTTATTTCTGACTTGTTGTTTTTTATGGTTTCTATGTCCTTCTTTGTTTCCCATCTCTTTCTTGAAATTCTCTCTGAGTTCATCTACTCTTCCCTTACGTTCATTGAGCATCCATAAAACTAGTGTTTTGAACTCTTTATCTGGTAGATTTCTTGCCTTCATTTTGTTTAGTTCTTTTTCTGAAATTTTGTCTCTTTTTTCATTTGAAGAGAATGAAATGAAAGAGCTGCCTCCCTGTATTTCTACCAGATCTGCTTCAATTCCCAATCTTGGCAAAGTGGCCTTATGTAGTAGGTGTCCTGTGGGGCCAGGTGGTACAATCTCCTTTGTCACCTGAGCTGGATGCTCCCGGTGTGCCCCTTTTGTGGGTTATGTGTGATTTCCTGTTATATTTGAGAATTGATTGCTATTGGCATTTAAGTGGGTGGGGCTGACCCTCAGGCTAACTGGCTGTGAATATAGGGGACAAGTTGTTTTGTGTGTGTGTTGACCCTATGAAATATGATTTAATTTAGTAGGGCTGTGGTGCCTGCTGAGTCCACCCTTTGGGTGTGTCATTTGTGAAGTTAATTGAGTGGTGCTCTTGTGTGGTCTGAACACAGTCACAGGTGTGTTGGTTTTGGGGCCTCTTTGTAGGGGATCTGGTGCAAGCCAAGGTCAGCTACTACTTGTGTCTGGCCCAAAACCTCCTGGTAAAAGCTACCAAGTGATCTGCTATTGGTGGTTCCTTGTGCTGGCTTGGAGGAACTTGGGAGACACTATGCTGAAAACCTAGGCTGGCTGCCACTAGTGCTGGGCTGGGAGTCTGTCATCAAGCAGTAAAGAGCCAAAACAACTGCTGCTTGTTTGATGTTTGTGAAGCTTTTAGGGAAGTCCATAGCACGGGCCAAGGCTAGTCACTTGTGAATAACAGTTGTTGAAAGAGTTTCCGTTTGCAAGTGAGATGGGTGGGATGGGTTCTCAGGGAATCACAAGAATAGGTTGAATTTGATGGAGGTTCAGATTTGATGCCTACACGCACCAGTAGGCTGGGATGAGAAATGGACCCAAAAAAGGAACAAAAGAAACCCTCACTTTGAAGCCAGACAGTTCAGGTATTCCAGTATGTCCCTGGTGCTTTTTGAGCTGCTGCCCAGTGCTGGAACTCAGGGTGAGTGCATCCATCAGTAAATCTGTGTGGGGGTCCTTTACGGGCAACACCGGGGACTCCAGCATCCCTTGGTCTCACCCAAATGGAATCCCCATTGATTTTCACAGCCAGACATTGTGGGGACTCCTCTTCAGGCACTGGTGATCTGGCCTGGGGAACCTGGGTTGGGGCTGGGGCTCCTTGCTCTTCAGGAGGAACTCTGCAGCTGAGATATCCCTCTTGATTCTTAACCTCCAATGTGGGTATGGGAGCAGCTGGTTTTGTGTCTCTCTCCCTCCTACCCATCTTGACATGTCTTCTTATAAGAATTCTGTTCAGCTAGTTTTCAGGTCATTCTCAAGGGTGGTTGTTGTATAATTTAATTGTAATCATTTTGTGGTCATGGGAGGAAGCAACCAGAGCATTTACCTATTCTGCCATCTTGACTTTTATTTTCAGTTTTGATTCTAATTTTCAATTTTCTTTTTGCATTAGTTTTATACAGATGAACATTGCTTATGTCTCTGCATTTTGAGTTCTGGTCTGTGGTATTGAGTGATTTATAAGATTCCACCCTCTTCAATATCACCCTCTTTTGTCAGAGTAGCAAACTATGGTTTGTTTACCTAATTATTTGCTTGGTAGAGAAAGAAATGGTTCCATGTCCGTATTTTGAAGCATCTTAAACATGTTTCTTGCCTCCTTTTCCCTTCACTGCAATTTCAGAAGGGCCTCTGTTGCTTCCACTTTACCCCTAACTTTGCACAGCTGCTTCCTTGAAATTTTTAAAACCTCTTTCTTATAGTCTGTACTTATACATCAGGATTCTTTTTCAATCTTAACACACTTGGGATGCACTCTCTCTTTTGTTAATGATTTTTTATCAATCTTGGCTTTCCCACTATCTCCTCTCTTAATTCTTCTGCAGCTTTTCCACAATTGCCCTTGCTCTCCAGTGAAGCTCACAGTGGGAATGTTTATATTTCTATCTACAGGTAATTTGAAGTGTGGATGTTCTTTTTTTTCTTATGCTCAGGGTAAGTTTGTATATTTTTACTTATTTTTCCCCTTTTTTCCTACAGAATATTCTGAAAAAATTGTATTTATACAGCTGCTGTTACCTTGGTGATCCAGATTTCCTTACATCATACATAATGGTGAATATTGAACATTTATTCCCTAAATGTATGAAACAAAGCATGAATGTTCACTTTCATTACTTCTAATGGAGAACCTTCAATGCAATAAAGCAACACAAAGAATTAAAAGCAATATGATTGCAACAAAAGATGAATACTGTCTTTATTCAGGAATCACATTATTTTTTTATATAGAAAAACTCTAATAAATATTCAAAATTAAGACCAATATATAAAAATCAACTATACATCCATAAAATAGAAGCAAACACTTAGAAAATGAAATTCAAAAGATTAAACAGACAATTCAATTTACAGTAACATCAAAAATATACATTTATAAGTATATAAATGTAACTAAAAACTTATAAGGGCTGTACACAGAAAACTATAAAATATCCAGAGAGAAATTACAGAACACATAAATAATGAAGTGACATATACATTCTTATACTGGAAAACTTGTTTTTAAGATGTCATTTCTCCTCAAATTCATCTATAGAGTTAAAGAAATAGCAATTAAAATATGCATTTTTGGGGTAAAAATTAACAGTTAATTCTAAAATTTATATGGAAATGCAAAGGATCTAGAGTATCCAAAATAGTCTTGATAGAATTGGAGGATTCATTCTACCTGATTTCTGATTTCAAAACTTTCTATAAAATGATAATAACAAGACAGTATGCTAATCACCTAAGGATAGATAGATCAAAGGTACAAGAGTAGAAAATCCAGAAATAGATTCACTGAGATACTTTCAAATTATTCTTTTCCAAAGCACTGGAAAATTTAAATGTGCTAAAGAAAATCTTTACAATAAATGGTATTGGAACAACTGGATAAATCTAAAGAAAAATATTAAACAGACACATACTTTATACCCTACCCAAAAATTTACTCAGGAAGCATCATAAACCTATATGTAAAAGCTAAATTTATAAAGCTTCTGGAAAAAAATATGGGAGAATAACTAAATGGTGACCCTGGGCAGGGAGGGGGGCAGATATCTTTAAGAGGATACAAAAGATATCCTTTAACAGGATAGTAAATTTGTAATAATTTAATAAACTGGATTTCATGAAAATAGAAAATTTATGCTCAGCAAAATACAGATTAAGAAGATGAATAAGCAAGGAACAGACAGAAAGAAAATAGTCACAATATATGCATATGTATTTAAAACAACAGTCAAATATAGAATGTATAAACGTTTTTTAAAAATAACAAAAGACAAACATCTTATTGAAAAATGGGCAAAAGAATTGGACAATTCAGAAACGAATAGATAGGAATAGCCAATAAACATATGAAAATTTGCTCAATATCATTAGTCATCAGCAATAAAAGCTAAAATCACAATGAGACACTACATCCATTAAAATGGCTAAAATTAAAGACCAGCAACATCTGTTGGGAGTGTACAGACACTCTGGAAATTCTTTGGCTATTCTTATTAGGTTAAGCACAGATCTACATTAAAAATAGAAATTCCACTCCTAAGTATTTACCCAAGATAAATGAAAACATGTCCACAATAAACTTTTATATAAACTTTAACCATAGGAACCCCAAACTGGAAATAACCCAAATGTATCTCAGCAGAAAAATGTATATACAATTTGTTGTATGTTCATGTAATGCAGTACTAGTGAACAATAAAGAGGAATGAACTACTGTTACATACTACACAGATAAATTTCACATATTGTTGGCTGAAAGAAGCAAGGCACACAGGAGAACATAAAGTACAATTCCATTTATGTTAAGGTCAAGCATAGGCAAAACTAATCTAAGAAGATAGATAATCAGAACTGCAGTTGCCTATGGGAAGTGAAGATTGCCTGGGAAGGACATGAGGGAACTTTCTGAGATGATGGAAATGTTCTATATCTCATTAGTCAAAACCCATTGAATTGTTTACTTGTTATGTGTGTATTTCACTCAAAGTAAATTTTACATCATTAAAAAAAAATCAGAAGACACGTCATCAAAATGGCGGAGTAAGGTGAGCTTCTTGAAATCTCCCCTGGAATTTACAACAAATTAAACAGCAATGACTCCACAAAGGACTCCCTGCACAGCAGACAGGCAAGACGAAGAGTCTCACTATTGAATTCACCAAAAGGTGGGAAATTGCACTAGCAGGGGAGGAGTGAAGGGAGAAGTGTGGAGACAGAGCCGAGCAGGCACAGGACACAGACCTACCTCAGCGCTCTGAACTCACTGCATCCCAGAACTACCACAGCTGCAGGAGAGGGAAGAACACAGACTGCTAGGGCTCCGGTTATGGGCCACAGGGCTGAGAGGACAGCATATAACACGGTGGAACCCAACGATCACGGCAGAGACCTCAGAGCAAAAACTGAGGGAAGAAGGCTGAAAACAGTGGTTTAAGCCCCTACTGCCAAGCAAATAACGGAAGGCTTAGGCACTGAGACTAGCCTAGCTCCCCCTCCCTAACCTCCTAGAGCTCGCCCTGCCCCCATCTGCCCAGTGCTAGAAGCAGAATAGTAGCAGTGTCAGATCAAAACAACAGAATATTTGTAGTTCTGAGAACTGTGGTCCGCAGACACAGATTCACAGCAAAACTAGTTCTGGCAAAAGGGAGGGGGCAGTGAAAGCAAGCTAGCTGTGGTGGTGGTTGCCCCCATTGCTCTGGTCCACGTCTCACAACTCACCCCGCCCCTGGCCCCACCTATCTGGGCAGATCCCTGAAGGATTAAACAGAACTGCTGAAACATACAGGCTCTGAATCTGGTGCAGGAAGAGCTTTGGAACTTCAAAAGCTATCTGCATCCCTACAGTGAGGGGTCCTATGACACAGGCAAACTGTTAACAGAGGAGAAGCCCGCCTTCCAGGGAATCCCCCCATTGTGTGAGAAGCTGGAATAGTGCAGAGAAAACATAACACTACAGTGTGAGAGAGAAAAAAGGGCTGCAGTCAGAGAGACTATAAAACATAATAAAAAGAAAGACCGCTTCCTATCAACCTGTTGCAGAACCCACTCCTGTAGATGTCTAGGAAGAGAAATAATAAATCACCAATCGCCATGAATAACCAAGGCAACAAAACAGCTCAGAAAGTGAAAAGTTTTTAAGAAATGAAGTTAAAGATATGGAAATATGTGACTTAAATGAAGAGAATTCAAGATTGCAGTTCTGAAAAAACTCAACAAGATGCAAGAAAACAGACAGGCAGTTTAATGAACTCAGAAACACAATCAAAGAACAACATGGGCATTTTACAAAAGAGACTGAAATTTTAAAAAAGAACCAAATAGAATTTCTGGAGATTAAGAACTCAAATGAAGAAATGAAGAATGAAATGGCCAGCTTAGGAAGTAGAGTTGACCAGATGGAGGAAAGAATCAGTGACATCGAAGATAGAACCTGGAAATGACATGGGTGGAAGAAGAAAGTGACTTGAGACTTAAAAGAAATGAAAGAACAGTACAAGAACTTTCTGAGTCCATCAGAAAGAGCAATATAAGAATAATGGGCATACCAAAGGAGAAGAAAGAGAAAGGGGAACAGAGAGTATATTCAAACAAATAGTCGAAAACTTCCCAAACTTGTGGAAAGAACTGGAACCTCATATCCACGAAGTATATAGAACACCTAATAACCTCAATCCCAACAGGCCTTCTCCAAGGCACATTGTATTGAAGCTGTCAAAAATCAATGATAAAGAAAGAATCCTCAAGGCAGCCAGGGAAAAGAAGACGGTAACCTACAAAGGAAAGCCCATTACATTGTCATCAGATTTCTCAGCAGAAACTCTACAAGCTAGGAGGGAGTGGAACCAAATATTCAAACTATTGAAAGAGAGAAATTATGAGCCAACAATAATATACCCAGCAAAGACATGCTTTAGATATGAAAGAGGAATCAAGACCTTTCCAGACATGCAGAAGCTGAGGGAATTTTCTAATACACGACCTGCACTACAAGAAATACTAAAGGAGGCTACTCGATCGCTATGAATAGGGATAATTTGGCCTGAACCGGAATATGGGAATGGAGAAAGTAGGCATTCTGAAGAAAATAGAATACTCTAAATATCAAACTTTCTTTAACATAAACTTAATGGTAACCACTCAAAAAAAATCCAGAACAGAAATATATACTGTAATAAGAGAAGACACAGAGGGAAACATCATAGAATACCACCACACAGACATAATAGACAACAACAAAAAGGCAAAGAAACCATGGAGACACAATCTTACCTGAAAACTAAAGATAGAATGACAGGAAATCCTCACATATCAATAATAATCTTAAATGTAAATGGACTGAACTCACCAATATAAAGGTACACAGTAGCAGATTGGATCAAAAAAACTAAACCCAACCGTATGCTGTCTCCAAGAGACACATCTCGGCTACAAGGACAAGCATAGACTCAAAGTGAAAGGGTGGAAATTGAAACTTGAAGCAAATAGTATCCAGAGAAAATCAGGTGTAGCAATAATGTTATCAGATGAAACAGACTTCAGGGTGAAAAAGATAACAAGAGACAAAGATGGACATTTCATAATGGTAAAGGGGATTATACAACAAGAAGACATAACAGTCATCAATAATTATGCCCCCAATCTGGGAGCACCGAAATATACCAAGCAACTACTAACAGAAGTAAATGGAGAATTTGACCAAAACACAATTATATTAGGGGACCTAAATACATCATTGACAGCTATGGATATATCATCCAAACAGAAAATAAATAACGAAATAGCAACCCCAAATGACACATTAGATGAAAAGGACATAATTGACATTTATAGAGCACTTCAACATAAAACATCAGACTATACATTTTTTTCTATTGTACAAGGAACATTCTCAAGGATAGAATATATGTTGGGACATAAGACTAACCTCAGCAAATTTAAGAAGATTGAAATCATACCAAGCATATTCTCTGATCACAAGGCTTTGAAATTGGATATCAACTGCAAAAAGCAAGCGGGAAAAAAACACACATACATGGACATTAAACAACATACTTTTAAAGAATGACTGGGTCAAAGACAAAATTAGAGGAGAGATCAAAAGATACATAGAAACAAATGACATTGAAAATACATCCTACCTAAATTTTTGGGATTCAGCAAAAATAGTTTTAGGAGGGAAGTTTATATCATTATAGACCTATCTCAAGAAACAAGAAAAATCTCAAATAAATAACCTCATGTTACAATTTAAAGAACTAGAAAAAGAAGAACAAATGAAACCTAAGGTCAGCAGAAGAAAGGAAATAATAAAAATCAGAGCAGAACTAAATGAAATAGAGAACAAAAAGACAATAGAAAAAAATAATGTGTCAAAGAGCTGGTTCTTTGAATATATTAACAAGATTGACAGACTCTTGACTAGACTCACTAAGATAAAAAGAAAGACACTAGTAAATAAAATCAGAAATGAAAAAGGGGAAGTTATCACAGATGTCACAGAAATACAAAGGATCATCCAAGAATACTATGAAGGACTATATGCCACCAAATTCAATAACCTAGAAGAAATGGACAAGATCTTAGAAACATATAGCCTTCCAAGGATGAACCATGAAGACTGGAAAATCTAAACAGACCAATCACCAGTAACAAAATTGAATCAGTCATCCAAAACCTTCCCAAAAGCAAAAGTCTGGGACCTGATGGCTTCATTAGTGAATTCTACCAAACCTTCAAAGAGGATCTAATACCAATCCTGCTCAAACTCTTCCAAAAAGTTGAAAAAGAGACAGTACTCCCTAACTCGTTTTATGAGGCCAACATTACCCTGATACCAAAACCTGGCAAGGACAACACAAAAAAAGAGAATTCCAGACCAATATCTCTGATGAATACAGATGCAAAAATCCTAAACAAAATTCTAGCAAATCGAATGCAACAATGCATTAAAAAGATTATTCCTCACGACCCAGTGGGGTTAATCCCAGGGGCACAAGGATGGTTCAACATACGCAATTCCATCAATGTGATACATCACATAAACAAAATAAAGGACAAAAATCATATGATTATATCAATTGATGCAGAAAAAGCATTTGATAGGATACAACATCTATTTATGATTAAAACACTTAATAAAATAGGTAATGAAGAGAAAATACCTTAACATAATAAAGGCCATATATAACAAACTCTCCTCTACTCTCATAATTAACAGTGAAAAACTGAAGCCCTTTGCTCTACGTTCAGGAACACGACAGGGCTGTCCCCTATCACCTCTGCTTTTCAACATAGTGCTGGAAGTCCTCGCCAGAGCAATCAGGCAAGAGAAAGAAATAAAAGGCATCCAAATTGGGAATGAAGAAGTTAAATTGTCACTGTTTGCAGATGACATGATGCTATATATAGAAAACCCTAAAGACTCCACCAAAAAACTATTAGAAACAATCAACGAATACAGTAATGTGGCCGGCTACAAAATCAACATACAAAAGTCCATTGCATTCCTATATACTAACAGAAATCTCAGAAAAAGAAGTAAAAAAAAAAAAAAAAAAAAAAAAGAATTCCTTGCAAAAAGAATAAAATACCTAGGAATAAACTTAACCAATGATGTGAAAGACCTATATGCTGAAAACTACAAGACATTTTTAAAAGAAATTGAAGAACACAGAGAAATGGAAAAACATTCCGTGCTCATGGATAGGAAGAATCAATATAGTTAAAATGGCCATATTACCTAAAGCAATGTGCAGATTTAATGCAATCCCCATCAAAATCCCAATGGCATTTTTTAAAGAAATAGTACAAAAAATCATCAGATTTGTTTAGAACCACAAATGACCCCAAATAGCCAAAACAAATCTTAAGAAAATAGAACAATGCTGGAGGTATCACACTCCGTGACTTTAGCTTGTACTACAGGGCAACAAGAATCAAAACAGCATGGTATTGGCAGAAAAACAGATATATAGACCAATAGAATAGAATTGAGATCTCAGAAACAAAACCACATAAATATGGACAGATAATTTTTGACAAAGAAGCAAAAACTGTGCAATGGAAAAAGATAGCCTCTTCAATAAATGGTGCTGGGAGAATTGTAAAGCTACGTGCAAAAGAATGAAACTGGACTGCTATCTGTCACCATGTACCACAATTAATTCAAAATGGATCAAAGACTTAAGCATAAAACCTGACACAATGAACTGCATAGAAGAAAACATAGGTACTAAACTTATAGACCTTGGGTTCAAAGAGCATTTTATGAATTTGACTACAAAGGCAAAGGACGTAAAAGCTAAAATAAATGAATGGAACTATATGAAACTTAGAAGCTTCTGCACAGCAAAAGACACCATTGACAAAATAAAGAGGCAACCAACTGAATGGGAGAATATTTTTGCAAACAGTGCCTCCGATAAGGGACTAATATCCAAAATATACAAGGAACTCATGCAACTCAACAGCAAAAAACAAACAACCCGATTGAAAAATGGGCAGAGGACCTGAAGAGACATTTCTCCAAAGAGGACATACAAATGGCAAATAGACATATGAAAAAATGCTCAACATCACTAATCATCAGAGAAATGCAAATAAAAACCACAATGAGATATCACCTCATCCAAGTTAGAATGGGTATCGTCAACAAGACAAATAGTAACAAATGTTGGAGAGGCTTTGGAGAAAAAGGAGCCCTCATACACTGTTGGTGGGAATGCAGACTTGTCCCGCCGCTGTGGAAGGCAGTGTGGAGGTTCCTCAAGAAATTAAAAATAGAATTACCGTATGACCCAGCAATCCCTCTCCTGGGTATCTACCCAGAAAATCTAAAAGCATTTATCCATAAAGACACGTGTGCTCCATTGTCTATTGCAGCTTTATTTATGGTGGCGAAGACATGGAAACAACCAAAATGTCCTTCGATAGATGGATGGATAAAGAAGTTGTGGTATATATACACAAGAAAAGACATAGTAGGCCATTTGTGACAACATGGATGGATCTTGAGATTGTAATGCTAAGTGAAGTAAGTCAGACAGAGACAGCAAAGAACCATATGATTTCATTGATATGTGGTATATAAACTCAAAACAACAAAAGAAAAAGACAAACAAATGAGAAACAAAAACTCATAGACACAGACAATAGTTTAGTGGTTACCAGAGGGTAATGGGGGAGGGTGGTGCTAGGTGAGGGTAAAGGGTATCAAATATATGGTGATGGAAGGAGAACTGACTCTGGGTGGTGAACACACAATGGGATTTATAGATGATGTAATACAGAATTGTACACCTGAAATCTATGTAACTTTACTAACAATTGTCACCCCAATAAACTTTAATTAAAAAAAAAAAATCAGAAGCCAAAAAAACCCAAAAATGTTGTCAGAGTGAGTTTTTACACCAAAGAATTTTAATGCCACAAATGACTTCACAGGGACACTTACTCGTGTGACCTCATGCAAGTTCTGTTCTGTAAATTGAGGGTATATGTATATATGTACATATACATATGTATATTTCTCATGGAGTTAGCAGAATTACCTAAGACAAGGAATACAAGGTATTTCCCAGAGGATTGATATGAGTGGGTGGTAACTATGTGGTCAATAAAATATTCTGCCTAATAAAGCCTTGTACTTCCTCAAATAGATAGGCATAATACTGTTTTTCAAAATACTCTCTCTGTGCTTGCCATTTCTGCATCAGCATGAACTGCTTTGCTCATTTCCATTAATGCAGATATTAACGAAACCCCATCACCAGTTTCACAAAATTCTTTTCACACTAAATATTTTATGACTGTGGTAATATAACTCACTTCTTCTATTCTTCCCTCTTTTTCTCTTTCTTCTTCATCTTTGGTGAAACCAGAACATTCCTCCTATATGTGATGTGTACACAGGTTCTATCCTCATGAACATCTCTTGGAATATCATCTTCCATTAGCAAGTGTGTGTGTTTAGAAAAATTCATTTTTCTTCCCAAGGGGAATATGGTGACTTAATTTAATAGTATTTTGAGACCATGTTGCATCTATTTACTTCTTTTCTACAATATCTATGTTCTCAAATACCATACTAGTTTTGTAATGGATTGGCCATGACACTTTGACTGTTTGACATGCCCATGGTTCCCTACTGCCCAAGCAAGAACTGCGAACAGTTTATTCCATAATAAGGGTAACACTGCCGCCCTTGCTGGCCACAGCTAGAGGGTACGGTTAATTGCTGATCGCTTTTTGCTTGAACATCCATTGAGTATTCAGATCTGCATTTTAGGGAGCTTGAACAGTGAACTCTAGAAGACAGTTGGCGAACAAATGACAAACAGAGAGAAACCAACAAGCCATGATATGGCAGAAGCCACGGAAGCAGAAGGCCTGAGGTGAGTAGAACTCAGTTCATGTGAATTTACCAGCAAATAGCTACCCACTAGAATGGAAGGGAATGAAGCAGCCATAATTGACAACTAGTAAAAAGACAATCAGAGACCCAGGTTGCTGGAGCTGGGTGACTCCTTAATAATGTTCTATTTTTCTGGAAAGCTTGAGTTCCAAATGCAAGTGTCGCTATTATTCTGTAAGACCCAGCTCTAAATCTAGGCATTTGTTTGTATTCTATCTAATTCCCTACATCCTGCCACCTGAGGTGTCATGAGAGTCTCTCTGTCTTTTGCAACAAGAAAAAATATGACTGAGGCAGGAATAGTAGAACTACTGAGATTTAAATTTCAGAGAAGTCTGTCCATTCCTAGTGATTCTGGTTTATCTAAATGGAGGATTCTCCCCTCCCTCCTTTCTTCCTTTTCTCCCTCCATCTCCTTTTCTTCTCTTCCTCTCTCCTCTTTTCCCCTTCTCTTAGAAGCAGACTTTCTCCCCTTAGCTTCTTAGGCATCACCTCTGTGGCTAGATATGATCAGAGCAGGGATGTTCCCTTAACCAGGAAAATGCTTTTCCACCACTTACTGGGATTTTATTCTTTAATTATTCAGGTTCAAGGGAGAGAATGTGAACTCTGGCAAAACAGAGCAAACACTCTTCCCTTTGTGCTTTTCTCAGAGCCTTGATGCTCAGGATCTCATTTCTACTCCTGGATGGAGTCTCACCCATCTCTGTTGAAATGGTGGAGAATAAATATTTCCTGTGCTCTCCTAACACACACATGTGCACTCAGGCCCTTCACTGCAGGTGAGTGAAATTCTCATCCTGTTCTCTTCAGCTCACATGGCCTCATCGCTGGTCCTTGCTGCTACATCTTCTAGCTCTGCCCAGGCCCTACTCCTACTTCCATCTGACCCTACTGCTCTTCTGTGACTTCAAGGCATGTTTTCCTGGGATTCCCTGCTGACTTACCGTATCCATCAATGCTGACAACTTTCATTGTTCCTGGGCCTATACAATGCAGTCATACCCCAGAGTTGACTGGACTTGCCAGAGAGCAATGATTCCTTTAGACAAATAACATAAGGTCATTACTTTCTGTTGGTCACCCAACTTGATGCAATGTTACTTGGTAGTAGGACTTTCAAAGAGTGTCCCCTTATCAATCTTCAATTCTCCAACTGAGAACTGAGATGAAGGCCCTCTTGGAAGTGCCCTCTGGGAAATATCCCCTTTGATGCATGGAGTGGGGAGCAAGTCTATTTACTCAGGTAAGGCTCAGTTTGCTAAGTAGCTAAAGTCCTTGAGATCCTTTTCGTAAAACATTTGTTATAGCTCTTCCTGTTTGCTCTCTTTGCTCTCATATTTAGGTGAACCTCAGGTATCTGATTATGACCTTTCCCTGCCCTTTTCTCTGAAGGGCTGGTATATTTAGTTCTCTTGGGACTGTTTACTCATGATCTTGTCCTAAGATACCACACAAAGATGGATTTCACATGAATCTCTAGTACAACTCTAGTTCATAGAACCTATAAATCAAGTGAGTTTTCTCATAAAATTTTTTTTGCATAACAAGAAAAAAATAGAAAGCATGTAAAGGGGGAAATCAAGATTAAAATCCATGAAAAGTTTCTGTAATGCCACAAGAAAATCACTGCACTTTTCCCTTCTACTCTAATTATTACCTTCCATTTTACTATAGAGGCTAAATTGTTGTCACACCACCTGACACTAAATTATTACTGGAAGTTAGCTAGCTGGGCAGAGGCTGGAGTCTGGTTGAAATGTCAAGTGAGTAAATATTCCAAGCTTTAGGAGAAGCAAACATGAAGTGAACTGAAATTGAATTCAGCTATGGTTATTTTGACTTACAGTTTGTACCGCATAGCGATTCCATATACGGATCCTTCTCACGGTCTGAGCACGGCATCCAAAAGGCAGACTCTGCTATCCTGTCAGTCCACAGACAATCTGTGAGGGATCATGGATAGAGAGTACCTTAGGAATTCCTTATGCCACTCATCCTTCAACAATAAACAATAGCAGCAGCCTTTCAGACCTGCTCTTATATCCAGGCCTCATACGCACTTTATGAATGCCAGTCATTTAGTTGATTCCTACTCAGTTTTCAGGTTCCAGTTGAGCTGTCCTTCCTCTAGGATGTCTTCCCTGACAACCTCAGCATGAGATGTTTGCCCAAATCCTTTGCTGTTTGCTCTCTTAGTCTCATGTATTTTCCCTTTCATATCAGGTATCATAGCCCACTTAAAATTATTCCATTCAGACCAGATTGCAAATAATTTGAAGTTAATGATCATGCGTTTTCTTTATTGTTCTTGGCATTTAGTGGGTATATTCTATTCAATTTCATAGAGAAAGGGGTTGGATATAATGGAATGTCTCTCATGAGTATTAATTTATCATCAGGATCACTTGGAGAGGACTTTGGAGGAGAGAGAAGAGACGATATGGTGAAGAGAGAGAAGTGACTTTTATAGAATACCTATCTGTCCCAGGCAGCTTCCAAGATACTTTACGTATCTTGTCTATTTATTTTTTACAGTAACCTTTACAGATTATCTAATCTAAATTTTCACAGATGAGAAAATGGACAGAAACATGAAATGGTCCTGCTTATGTAGGTGTGTATATTTTCACATCCTGTTGAATTATACTTAGGGCTTTTGTTCCTTCCTGGACTGGTGTGCCCTTCAAATATTAGTCACTCACAAAGGTTCACTATATCTTTTAAAATTCAGTTCAAACATTTCCTCCACCTTAAACTTTCTTATGAAAAGCCTTCTTACTCCACCAATCCTTTCAATCTGAATTAAGGATTGTTTACTTTGAACCTCCTTTGAACCAGAGTTTCCATATTCAGAGATAAATGAATATAGTTGTTCAAAACAGGGACTCTGCTCTCAAATTCCCTGAGTTTCGATCTTCCTCCCGCATGTATTAGCCCTATGACCTTGGGCAATTTACTTAACCTCCTTGGCTTCATTTATTCACTTGTATCAATCAGGGTTCAACCAGAGAAGCAGAACCCGTATGAGATCTATATTAAGAGATTTATTGCACAGAATTGGTTTATGTGATTGTGAGGGCTGACTACCCCAGTCCAAAATCTGTAAGCAAAGCAGTCAGGAAGGCAATCTGGACTCTGGGACACCAGCAAAAACTGTTGTCCAAAGTCAGAATTTCTTCCTCGTCAGGAAAGCTTCAGTTCTGCTCTTAAGGTCTTTCAACTCATTAAATCAGGTCCACCCAGATTATCTAGGATAGTCTTTAGAATCAACTGATTATGGGCCTTAATCCTATCTACAAAGTATCACCATGGCAACACCCACCTTAGTGTTTCACTGGATAACTGGGGACTATAGCCTAGCAAAGTTGCCACATCAAAAGACCATCACACTAATAAAGGGGTGTGGGGAGGGGGAGGAGTAAAATAGAACCTACCTCATAGGGCCAATATGGAGATTAAATGGGTTTATCCATATCATGTATTTAGAATAGTGTGTGGTAAGTGATAAGGCCTTAATGAATGTTGACGCTTAACAAAATGTTTACTATATTATATTATTATTTTTACATCTATGCTTTCCCTCCTAGACTGAATTATTTTATTCATTTGTGTCTCAAAGCTTCATGTTGAGCCTGACCTAGAGTATGCAAGGGTTAAATTCTTTGAACAAATAATTAATTTTATTTCAGTTTTTTAAATGTCTCACAACCTAGAAGAATGCCACATGAAGGCTTTATATAGCATGGTGTTAATGGAGACTACTCCTCTTTATGGAATTTTTTCCTTGCATTGGAGACCAAGGAGATATTTTGGGTCATTTTTCAAAGAAAGAAGGGGTATGATAATATGTATGAACTAGTTCCACAACTTCCTTTTTCATATTAGTTTCTAATACCATCACACAGCATGTTATAGTTTGACATCAGGCCAGATAAAAGAAGGTCTACCTAATGGTCTCAGGACTTGAAAATGTATTAAGCCTAAGAGAGAAAGTCATTTGATTTTCTGCAGTCATTGTGTAAAGATTATGAAAGGACATAGCAAAAAATACTTTACTTTCTTATATGTTCCAGAAAGATATTCATGTCACCTATATGTTATATCATGAGGGATTTTCATTCCACAAAGATTTAAATAATGACTAAGGGCTAAGATAAGAAAATTAAGATAAAATTCATAGAGGTGTAGAGTCCCAGACTTGTAGAGTACCATTTCCTGTACCCCGTCTCTCCACATTCTGCAGATAGGTTTGTTTTACACAGTGTAACCTAATACAGTAGGAGGCTGAAACCCATCAGTAATCTCTTCTTTTGTGTGGCAAGGATGTTGCAATATCTAAGATCCAAAGAGTATGGTTACAATATAGGGGATTCACATTAATTCTTCATTTTCCATTTTCTTTGGGTTTTTTTTTTTTTTTTTCATCTGTAGAAGTTACTTAGACTTAGCACTTGTGTGTGAATATCACCCTTAAGCACAGTTGCAAAGAAAGCTCACTGAGGAGGCTTTAGAATGATCCTGTTTTGAAGGCAAGTGTAAGCACTGTTAGACATTTAAGAAATGAGGATCAAATTCAGGTGCTGGTAAACAGTTTGTGTCCTTAGTTGAGCTGAAAGATCAGATAAAAGTGCACAGTTAACTTTTTATTATCCAACAGTTTGCAGCAGTTCAGATAGCATGTATATGCTCTACACCAGTTTAGAAATGAGTTGTCACTAAAGAACTGAAAGTATGCATCCATTGTATTTATCCAATTCAAGTGTAAACTCCATTCCTTAGAAAATCTTTGCATATTATATATCTATAAATAACAAACACATAAAGTAAGTATGATGTAATTCTTAATTTAGTTTGTCTTAAATTTATTTTAACCAAAACATTTTCAAGGTGCCAGGTTTTTATTAAATTTGTTGAGAAAGAGAATTCATGAAGAACCTACGTAAATTTGGTATTAACTAGATGAACAGTGGATCACTCATTTACTCATTTACTTACTAGACATTTATTGAGTGCCTACTAGGTGCAGGGAATGTGATAGGCATCATTAATACAAAGATAAAATTCTAGTCTAATAGTGAAGCTTTCCAAATAGTATTAGATAATGATAGAGTACCAGTGGAGAAAATTAGAGAGGTGCCCAGACTTTAAATATAGAAAGCTTCCTGGAGGAAATGACATCCACACTAATATCTGAATGAATTCATTAGGTGAAGTGTGTGTCCATGTGTGAGCATGGGGAAAGGTATCATAGGCAAGTTCCAATTGTTGCAGACAGAGAGAATAGAATATGCCAGGGCTCTGTGGCCAGTGGATGCATGGCACATTCCATTTGTACTGTATTTAGTACAACTGAAATATAGAATGTTCCTGACATGCTTGTTACAGGAAGGGTAGGGGAGATGAATAGCAACAAGACTGGAGAAGTAGAAATCCAACAAAGGAGAGAGGTAGATGGGTTCACAAGATATTTAAGAGGTATATTTAAGAATTTTAATAAAGATGGGATTTCAATAGTGAGGGAAAGGGTGAATCAAGGAAGGTACTCGAAGTTGCAGTTTGAGTAAACAGATAGAAAGTGGTGCCATTTACTTAAAAACAAAACAAATCAAACAAACAAAAAACAAACCCAGGAGGAGGCAAGCTTTTCAGGGAAAGATGAGAAAATTGGGTTGGATTTTTAAATTTGAAGTGCCTTGGGGATATAAAGTAGAAAGTCCTAGTAGACAGTTAGAGATGTGGTTCTGATATTTGGTAGCCCCCACTAGAGAAACACATTTGGGATTCATCATCATATAGTCTAGGGTTTTTCACCTTGACACTTCTGACATTTGGAACCAGATAATTATTTGCATTAAGGACCATCTTGTGCACTATAAAATGTTTAGCAACATTCTTGACCTCTACCCACTAGCTGCCAGTAGTTTATCCCCAAATTGTTACACAAAAATATGTTTCCAGATGTTGGCAAATGCCCCCTAGGGGACAAAATCATCCCCAGCTAAGAACTACTGATATGGATGGTACCTAATCCATGAGTGTGGATATGGAAAGTAAGAGGAAACGAGGTCTTAGGATAGAACACTGAAGGACAACACACCATTTAGGGATCAAGAAGAAAAAGGAAACCCCATGGAGTGGTCAGATAAGTAGGTGAAAAAAACACAGAAGCCACAGGAAAAATGTTTCAGCAGAAAGCCATAATTCCAAGGGGCAAATGTGTCTAATTTAATTAGATTAATTAAAATGAAGCCTAATAAGCTTCCTTCTGTTTAGCAGCTAAAATGTCACTGACAAACCAAGTGCAAGTACTTTTGGTAGAACAGGGGACAGAGGCCAGAGGGCAGTGGGGTGAACAGTAAATGAATTTATATTGCACTATTGTATTATTTTATCTGGCCAGTCATGACAGCCCACGCAAGAGAATATGGACTGTTAAAAGGGCTTGGGTTGGGGTTTTTAAAGAGGGTTCAAAGGACAGTTGAATGGCAAATGGAAACCGACAATATTGACAAGAGAGTGAATGAAGTGGAGGACAATGGAATGAATACAAGAGAACTGATATAAGAGAGATCTGAACACAAGATAAAAAGGAGAGAGTTTAGATTCAGGATGTCTGTGAGTATAATGAGTAAGTAAAGTATGAATTACTGAGGCGAAGATTTGAATTGTATATCAGTGGAATAGTCACTAACCAAATTAGGCCTTGAGATCTTTATCTCTTAGTTCAGAGAGTTAACCTAGATGCCCCCAATATCCCTTCAAACTTGATTGATTTAAAGTAGTAAGAATCTTTCTGATAATTATGTGATAGAAATACGACTGTAGGACATGAAAGATATGTGTATATTGAGTTTATGTCTATGAAAGTTTATTGATATCAAATTTTTCTTAGGCTTCTCTTTGATTTAGGTCCATCCTGATTTTGATGCTGTAAATTAAATACTATAAGTTAAGGTATTTTATTCTCAATAATTATATCTAACCAACTTTGATAGATTCTTTAGTTTAGAAAGAGGAAACCTTAGATACCTGAGAAAGTTTTGGGTGGTTCAATAGCTCTATTTTGGAGAGAAGCATTATTTCTTTAAAAAAATAGAAAGATCAGGGAAACTTGGTGTTTTTGCTCTTTCTTCCTTTTAGCATACATTTCTTTTTAGTGGTATCTCTTTATCCCCAGTGAGCCTTCTTCTGACAGGTTAGCAATAATAAAGGATGAAATGTCTGTGTCTTATAGGAAAATGAGAAGGCTATAAAACAAGGCCGGGAAATATGGATGGAGGACATACATGACTGCCGTGCCTTTTGACACTACAGGCAGACATTACTAATTGAATTCAGCACTCCTTCCTCCAGGATTTGGACCTGTACTTAAAGCCGTGGTTCTTACCTCTGGCTGAGAACAGAATCACTTGTGGAGATTAAAAAATATAAAAAATTTCTCAGACCTCATCCTACATTTACTCAATCAGCATCTTTAGTGATTCTGATGTCTCTGTGTAAGACACATTTTCTATATATGGCTCTAGACAGACAAATTGGAGTTGTCACTTGAAATGACAGATACATTGTCTCAGCTGGACAATATCTGCTAGCTCTCACCCTCCTCCCTCTTCCCTCTATCAATAAAGGAGCTAAAGCAAGATTGAAAATGATTCTAACCAACCCCTTGCCCATTTAGTAATTATCCTTACAGGTAACAACATCAACCAGGTCATGGAAGCATTATTCCATTGGGAGTCAATCATTGATTAATCTATTCTAAAAAAATTTATTAAGAGCTGGTATACTCTAAAGACGGCATACATTTCAGGTTGTAAGTAGAATAGGTAATAAAACTATGTATCGATGCAATTAATTAGCTTTTGCTTAATTGTGCTTCCCCAACTAGCCAACAAAACTTTAAATCAAAATACCAATCATCATCAGGGTTTCCCTAAATGATGGATATATGAAACGCAAGAGCAAGAAGTGTGATAAAGTCAGCCTGTCTGAGGTGTGTGCCAACACTTTCCCAATGATGTCATGTCCATGATTCTCACAGAGAAGCCCTAAGAGAGGTAAGGTTAGCATCAGGAAAGACTTTCTGGCTCCCTACTCTCCCCAGCATTGGGTCAGTCTTCTTGCTTGGGGAGGTGGTGGGGGTGGGATTGGAATTTCTAGTGCTTTGTTGTGCAGAGGCCAGTGTCCATTTCTTTTTATTTTATTTAATTTTATTTATTTAATTTTATTTTAATTTATTGGGGTGACAATTGTTAGTAAAATTACATAGATTTCAGGTGTACAATTCTGTATCACATCATCTATAAATCCCATTGTGTGTTCACCACCCAGAGTTAGTTCTCCTTCCATCACCATATATTTGATCCCCCTTACCCTTATCTCCCACCCCCTACCCCCCTTACCCTCTGGTAACCACTAAACTATTGTCTGTGTCTATGAGTTTTTGTTTCTCATTTATTTGTCTTGTTCTTTTGTTGCTTTTGGTTTATATACCACATATCAGTGAAATCATATGGTTCTCTGCTTTTTCTGTCTGACTTATTTCACTTAGCATTATACTCTCCAGATCCATCCATGTTGTCACAAATGTTCCTATATCATCTTTTCTTACCACCGAATAATATTCCATTGTGTATATATACCACAACTTCTTTATCCATTCATCTATCGAAGGACATTTTGGTTGTTTCCACGTCTTTGCCACCGTAAACAAAGCTGCAATGAACATTGGAGATACGTGTCTTTATGTATAGATGTTTTCAGATTTTTTTGGTAGATACCCAGGAGAGGGATTGCTGGGTCATATGGTAATTCTATGCATAATTTTTTGAGGAACCTCCACACTGCCTTCCATAGCAGCTGCACCAGTCTGCATTCCCACCAACAGTGTATGAGGATTCCTTTTTCTCCACAGCTTGTCCAACACTTGTTACTATTTGTCTTGTTGATGATAGCCATTCTGACCGGGGTGATATGATATCTCATTGTGGTTTTTATTTGCATTTCTCTGATGATTAGTGATGTTGAGCATTTTTTCATATGTCTATTTGTCATTTGTATGTCCTCTTTGGAGAAATGTCTCTTCAGGTCCTCTGCCCATTTTTCAATTGGGTTGTTAGTTTTGTTGTTGTTGAGTTGCATGGGTTCCCTGTATATTTTGGATATTAGCCCCTTATCAGAGGCAATGTTTGCAAAAATCTTCTCCCATTCAGTTGGTTGCCTCTTTATTTTGTTGATGGTTTCTTTTGCTGTGCAGAAGCTTTTAAGTTTCATATAGTTCCATTCATTTATTTTAGCTTTTACTTCCATTGCCTTTGGAGTCAAATTCATAAAATGCTCTTTGAACCGAAGATCCATAAGTTTAGTACCTATGTTTTCTTCTATGTAGTTTATTCTTTCAGGTCTTATGCTTAAGTCTTTGATCCATTTTGAATTAATTTTGGTACATGGTGACAGATAGCAGTCCAGTTTCTTTCTTTTGCAAGTGGCTTTCCAATTCTCCCAGCACCATTTATTGAAGAGGCTGTCTTTCCTCCATTGTACGTTTTTAGCTTCTTTGTCAAAAATTATCTGTCCATTGTTATGTGGTTTTATTTCTGGGTGCTCAATTGTATTCCATTGGTCTATGTGTCTGTTTTTCTGGCAATACCATGCTGTTTTGATTATTGTAGCACTGTAGTACAAGCTATAGTCAGGGAGTGTGATACCTCCAGCCTTGTCCTTTTTTCTTAAGATTGCTTTGGCTATTCGGGGTCTTTTGTGGTTCCAAACAAATCTGAGGATTTTTTGTTCTATTTCTTTAAAAAATTCGATTGGAATTTTGATGGGGATTGCATTAAATCTGTATATTGCTTTGGGTAATATAGCCATTTTAACTATGTTGATTCTTCCAATCCATGAGCACAGAATGTCTTTCCATTTCTTTGTGTCTTCTTCAATTTCTTTCAAAAATGTCTTATAGTTTTCAGCATATAGGTCCTTCACATTCTTGGTTAAGTTTACTCCCAGGTGTTTTATTCTTTTTGCTGCAATTGCAAAAGGAATTGTTTTTCTAATTTCTTTTTCTGAGATTTCATTTTTAGTATATAGGAATGCAATGGACTTTTGTACATTGATTTTGTAGCCAGCAACTTTACTGTATTCATTGATTGTTTCTAATAGCTTTTTGGTGGAGTCTTTAGGGTTTTCTATATATGGCATCGTGTCATCTGCAAACAGTGATAATTGAAATTCTTTATTCCCTATTTGGATATCTTTTATTTCTTTCTCTTGCCTGATTGCTCTGGCAAGGACTTCCAACACTATGTTGAAAAGCAGAGGTGATAGGGGACAGCCCTGTCATGTTCCTGAATGTAGAGCAAAGGGCTTCAGTTTTTCACCATTAATTATGAGGTTAGCTGAGGGCTTGTCATATATGGCCTTTATTATGTTAAGGTATATTCCTTCTGTACTTATTTTATTAAGTGTTTTAATCATAAATGGATGTTGTATCTTGTCAAATGCTTTTTCTGCATCAATTGATATAATCATATGATTTTTGTCCTTTATTTTGTTTATGTGATGTATCACATTGATGGATTTGCGGATGTTGAACCATCCTTGTGCCCCTGGGATGAACCCCACTTGGTGGTGATGAATAATCTTTTTAATGCATTGTTGAATTCGATTTGCTAGAATTTTGTTTAGGATTTTTGCGTCTGTATTAATCAGAGATATTGGTCTGTAGTTTTCTTTTTTTATGTTGTCTTTACCACGTTTTGGTATCACGGTAATGTTGGCCTCATAATATGAGTTAGGAGTGTTGTCTCTTCTTCAATTTTTTTGGAAGAGTTTGAGCAGGATTGGTATTAGATCCTCTTTGAAGGTTTGGTAGAATTTGCTAGTGAAGCCATCTGGTCCCAGACTTTTGCTTTTGGGAAGGTTTTGGATGACTGATTCAATTTCCTTACTGGTGATCGGTCTGTTTAGATTTTCCAGTTCTTCATGGTTCAGCCTTGGAAGGCTATCTGTTTCTAAGAACTTGTCCATTTCTTCTAGGTTATTGAATTTGGTCGCATACAGTCCTTCATAGTATTCTTGGATGATCCTTTGTATTTCTGTGGTGTCCATGATAACTTCCCCTTTTTCATTTCTGATTTTGTTAATTAGTGTCTTCTCTCTCTCTTTTTTTTTTTTTTTTTGGTTTTTTTTTTTAGATTATAGTTAACTTTTATTTTCTTACGCTTCTTTGAATTTTTTTAATGATTTTTTTAATTTATTGGGGTGACAATTGTTAGTAAAATTACATAGATTTCAGGAGTACAATTCTGTATCACATCATCTCTAAATTACATTATGTGTTCAGCACCCAGAGTCAGATCTCCTTCCATCATCTTAGTAAGTCTAGCCGAGGGTTTGTCAATTTTGTTAATGTTTTCAAAGAACCAGCTCTTTGTCACATTAATTTTTTCTATTGTCTTTTTGTTCTCTATTTCATTTAGTTCTGCTCTGATTTTTGTTATTTCCTTTCTTCTGCTGACCTTGGGATTCCCTTGTTCTTCTTTTTCTAGTTCTTTAAGGTGTAACATGAGGTTATTTATTTGGGATTTTTCTTGTTTCTTGAGATAGGCCTGTAATGATATAAATTTCCCTCTTCAAACTGCTTTCGCTGCATCCCAAAAATTTTGGTAGGATGTATTTTCATTGTCATTTGTTTCTATGTGTCTTTTGATCTCTCTTCTAATTTCTTCTTTGACCCAGTTGTTCTTTAAAAGTATGTTGTTTAATCTCCATGTATTTGTGTTTTTTCCTGCTTTCTTTTTGCAGTTGATACCCAATTTCAAAGCCTTGTGATCAGAGAATATGCTTGGTATGATTTCAATCTTCTTAAATTTGCTGAGGCTGATTTTATGTCCCAATATATGGTCTATCCTTGAGAATGTTCCATGTACACTAGAAAAGAATGTATAGTGTGATGTTTTAGGATGAAGTGCTCTATATATGTCAATTATGTCCATTTCATCTCATGTGTCATTTAGGGCTGCTATTTCGTTATTTATTTTCTGTTTGGATGATCTATCCATAGCTGTCAATTATGTATTTAGGTCCCCTAGTATAATTGTATTTTGGTCAATTTCTCCCTTTACTTCTGTTAATAGTTGCTTGGTATTGTTCGGTGCTCCCGGATTGGGGCATAAAAATGATGACTGTTATGTATTCTTGTCGTGTAGTCCCCTTTACCATTATGAAATGTCCATCTTTGTCTCTTGTTATCTTTTTCACCCTGAAGTCTGCTTCATCTGATATCATTATGGCTCCACCTGATTTTCTCTGGGTACCGTTTGCTTGGAGTGTCAATTTCCACCTTTTTAGTTTGAGTCTACACTTCTCCTTGTAGCTGAGATGTGTCTCTTGGAGACAGCATTAGGTTGGGTTTAGTTTTTTGATCCAATCTGCTACTCTGTGCCTTTTTATTGGTGAGTTCAGTCCATTTACATTTAAGGTGATTATTGATATGTGAGGATTTCCTGTCATTCTATCCTTAGTTTTCCGGTAAGGCTGTGTCTCCATTGTTTCTTTGCCTTTTTGTTGTTGTCTATTATTTCTGTATGGTGGTATTCTATGATGTTTCCCTCTGTTTCTTCTTTTATTACAGTATATATTTCAGTTCTGGATTTTTCTTGAGTGGTTACCCTTAAGTTTATGTAAAAGGAAGTTTTATATTTAGAGTGTTCCATTTTCTTTAGCACGCTTACTTTCTCCATTCCCGTATTCCAGTTCAGGCCTTTACTCTCCCCCTTTTTATGTGCTGGTTGCCACAAATTGTCCCTGTTGATGGTGGTCGAATAGCCTCCTTTAGTATTTCTTGTAGTGTAGGTCGTGTGTTAGAAAATTGTCTCAGCTTCTGTATGTCTGGAAAGGTCTTTATTCCTCCTTCATATGTAAAGGATATCTTTGCTGGATACATTATTCTTGGCTCATAATTTCTTTCTTTCAATAGTTTGAATATTTGTTTCCACTCCCTCCTGGCTTGTAGAGTTTCTGCTGAAAAATCTGATGATAATCTCATGGGCTTTCCTTTGTAGGTTACCGTCTTCTTTTCCCTGGCTGCCTTGGGGATCCTTTCTGTGTCGTTGATTTTAGACAGCTTCAATACAATGTGCCTTGGAGAAGGCCTGTTGGGGTTGAGGCAATTAGGTGTTCTATTTGCTTCTTGGATTCGAGGATCCAGTTCTGTCCACAAGTTTGGGAAGTTCTCATCAACAATTTGTTTGAATATATTGTCTGTTCCCTTGTCTCTTTCTTCTCCTTCTGGTACGCCCATTATTCTTATATTGCTCTTTCTGATGGAGTCAGAAAGTTCTTGTAGAGTTCTTTCATTTCTTTTAAGTCTCAAGTCTCTTTCTTCTCCATCCGTGTCTTTTCCAGGTTTCTATCTTGGATTTCACTGATTCTTTCCTCCATCTGGTCAACTCTACTACCTAAGCTGGTTATTTCATTTTTAATTTCTTCTATTGAGTTCTTAATCTCCAGCAATTCTGTACGGTTCTTTGTTAAAATTTCAGTCTCTTTCGTAAAATGCTCATGTTGTTCTTTGATTGTGTTTCTGAGTTCATTAAACTTCCTGTCTGTGTTTTCTTGCATCTCATTGAGTTTTTTCAGAACTGCAATCTTGAATTCTCTGTCGTTTAAGTCACATATTTCTATATCTTTAAGTTCCTTTTCTGAGACTTCTCACTTTCTTTCTGAGCTATCTTGTTGCCTTGGTTATTCACGGCAACCAATGATTTATTATTTCTCTTCCTAGACATCTATAGGAGTGGGTTCTGCAACAGGTTGATAGGAAGAGGTCTTTCTTTTGTTTTCCAGTACTTGTTGGTAGAATGTTTTATTTTCTCTCTGACTTCAGCCTTTTATTTCTCTCACACAGTAGTGCTATGTTTTCTCTGCACTATTCCAGCTTCTCACACAATGGGGGGATTCCCTTGGAGACGGGCTTCTCCTCTGTTAATAGTTCGCTTGGGTCACAAGGCACAGTGTCCGTGTAGGTATGTGGAGAGCTTTTGAAGTTCCAAAGCTCTTCCTGTACCAGATTCAGAGCCCATATTTTTCAGCAGTTCTGTTTACTCCTGCAGGGATCCACCCAGATAGGTGGTGCCAGGGGCGGGGTGAGTTGTGAGAGGTGGCCCAGAACAATGGCGGTAACCACCACCACAGCCGGTCCTGCTTCAACAGCTCCCTCCCCTGTGCCAGAACTAGTTGTGCTGTGAATCTGTGTCTGCGCAGGGTCCACAGTTCTCAGAACAGCAAATATTCTGTTCTTTTGATCTGACACCGTTACTGTTCCGCTTCTAGCACCGGGCTGGTGGGGGCTGACGAGATCTGGGAGGGTGGGAGGGGCGGCTAGTCTCAGTGCCTAAGGCTTCCGTTCTCTGCTGGGTAGTGATGGCTTAAACCACCGTTTTCAGCCTTCTTCCCTCAATCTTTGCTCCGAGGTCTCTGCCATGAGCATTGGGTTCAACCATGTTATATGCTACCCCCTCATCCCTGTGGGCCATAAGCGGAGCACTAGCAGTCCGAGTTCTTCCCTCTCCTGCAGCTGCGGTAGTTCCAGGATGCAGCGAGCTCAGAGCACTGATGTAGGTCTGCGTCCTATGCCCACGAGGCTCCGTCTTCGCACTTCTCCCTTTCGTCCTCCCCCGCTCACGCAATTCGCCCACCTTTCGATGAATTCAGTAGTGGGCCTCTTCGTCTTGCCTGTCTGCTGTGCCGGGAGTCCTTTGTGGAGTTATTGTTGTTTGATTAGTTGTAAATTCCAGGGGAACTTTACAGAGGCTTACCTCATGCCGCCATTTTGATGACGTAATCCCAATGTCCATTTGTTAATAAACTTTTTGTTATACTTTTATTGGCCCTTCTTTCATACTATCCTCCAAATCCTTGACTACATTTTTGCTAAAATGACAAATTATAAGGTCTTGTTTTTAGTGAATTATTCCTCTGAGATAAGAGGTTATCTCATGTTAGTGTTTCATCTACTTTCTGGAAAGAGAACACTGAGGAAGATTTGACAAATTATTGACTGGCTCCTCTGTGGAGCTCTGTGGGTCAGGGTGGTGTTGGAGCCTCAAAGTGGGAGCAGATAAGAAGGAAGCCAAAAGGACTGGGGCTCACCATTGCCACTTCAGGGAAGCAAGCTCTGGTTTGTATGTTACCTATTAATATTTCAAACAATTGTGAATAAATATTTACTCTCTTTAAAATGTTTGAAAACAACAACAAAACAAATCCTGAAGTTAAAGAGACAATATCCTAAAACAGTAGTTGTCTAACTTTAGCTGCATCAGTATCACCAGAGGTCTTGTTGAAACAAGGGGGCACCACCCCTAAATTTTCCAATTTAGTAGGTCTGGAGTAAGGCTAGGGAATTTGCATTTTAACTAGTTCCCAGGTGAAGTCCTAATGAGATAAGATAGTTAGTATGTTGCTAGGAAGACAGGGGGATCCCTGGTGGAATAAAGAAAAAACAGCCGTATCCTGAAACTCCAGGTTCTAGAATGTTTTCACTCCAGGACAAAAATGTGAGACCATGCCTTGAGGTTAATAAATGATCTCAAATCCCTTTTGTTCTGACAAAGGAGCAGATCTGATAGATAGGAATGGGTTAGTTAGTTAATCCCTTCAGGATAGGCAAACAGGACAGACCTGACAGATTAATTGAATTAGGAGGCTCCAGACCCCTTCCCCAGCAGGCAGGGGTAGGTACAAAAGTAAGAGTTTTGCCTCAGTCACTGGGCACCCACATTTAGGACCCCTTCCCACTCGGGAGCTGCAACCTCTTCTCCTGCCTCTAATAAACTATCTTCCTTTACAACTTTTTGCCTCTCCCTGATTCGTGTGTCGATTCTTCGGCCTCAGGAGACAAGATCCCGGCCCACACCCAGAAACTGCCGGTAGATCCAACATCATTTACATCATTTGGGGACTCACAGAGAAATAGTCCTACATCACTAATGCTGCTTGTTCTGTGACTACACTTTGAGGAACACTGCTCTAGAAATATGAAACTATAAACTGCATTGGTCTTGTGATCCTGTAGTTTCAATGAGATGTCTTTTAGTGCCACCTGAGATTTGTATATGTACAGACATCACAGCTTGACGTAGCCCTGCCCTCAGTCCTCTTAACCAGAGGTTAAAAACTCATTTGCCCAATGAAAGTTGTTCACATTTTAAAATTAGATACCACAATGTTGTACGGAAGGTTTCACGTATAAATCTGGATTTCCAGCTTTTGAAAAATCACAGTAACTAGCACCAGTTGGCCTGTATTGCCACCCAGCACCCAGCTAGCGATGAGGTAGATGCTGCCTTCCCTCACCTCAGCTTCTCCCTCAGGCTCCCCAAATTCTCAAAAAATCAGACACACTTGTATTCAAATCTCAAAGCTCAGACTTTTGGAGTTATGTACCTAATCATTGAAGATTATCCTTCCTTTACTGTCATTGTTGAAAGGACTTTGAATAAAGAATGATGAATTAAAACCATTTCCTATTGTGTTTGCCATATCATAGTGTTAAATATGAATATATATGCAGAAAATTTAGCTTACCATAAATTTACATGAAATATATCATTGTTCTAGATGAAAACAATAGCCCGACCCCCCTACCTTGCCTTAGAAGCCTGAACTAGTACCTGATGCAATATAGTTCACGTGGGGGTTTTAAAGGAAATTTCACTGAATTTTATTCATCTGCCAGTGCTGGCTACTTCCTGAGTTCATATAAAAAATGAATCTGTAGGACGATGGCTGGAAAAACAAACACATTTAAAATTCTTAGGCTATTTGGAGAGTCTGTTGCTGCCATTGACTGATATTTCTCTGAATTCTTTGGATGAAAGTCCTAACCTCCGAATCTTTCAAAAAAGGGATTTGCATTAAAACTGATGTTTCTAGTCCATGCTCGGCAGGGTCAGAGGCTGCCTTTTCCGCTGAGGTCCCTTAATATTCACAATCATTTCACAGTTTAGTTCAGCCAGTTTCCCTAAATTCAAAGGCAGAAAAGTCCTGTAGAACTTGCTTTATTTAACAAAGGAGGTTTTCTTCCCCAAACTCTTCTGGCTTTGGTGACTTGGAAAAATCTTATTAGCCAGATGAAAAAAAAAAAAAAAATTCACCATCAACTCTGGGACTCGAACAGCTATTTGGAGGCTTGTGTAGAGCAAGAGCCCAATTAGGCAGCTCAGGTGCAAGGCCGAGGGTAGCGTGCGGACTCAGGGTGCCCTCGCACACTCGTCCAACTCTGCCCAGCTGAGCTGCCTGTAAGCTCTCTGTCAAAATGGCCTGAGTCTGAGTGATTCGTTTCCCAACCACAAGACAGCAGTGGAGGGGAAAGATAATGTGCACTGAAGTAGCCGGATCAGGGAGCTAAGGCTCTACTGTCTAAACAGGGATTTGGATGGAGCCGAGGCGGGCTTAAAACAACTTTTTCATAACAAAATAGAATGGCTAAATGGAGCAGCAAAGGCATTTTCTTTGACCCTTTTGTCCTTAGTTTCAAAAGGAACAAATATATTCTACTTTCTTTGCTAGACCTCTCATCTGAGGAAAAAAATGACCCTTACCCCAGGAACAGTGGTGACAAATCTTTCATAGGTCCAGTTTGAAACTAAATGGACCCCCGGTGGTGGCTGAATCTGCAAAGGGATCAGGGAATTTTAGGGTGTCCCTTTTGGGAAGACACATGAGAGGGGTTTCCTGAGTGGGGACCAACCATTCCACACAGGGGCAGGGCCGACTTGGCATACTGACCTAAGGTGAGATCAGGCCGGAGGCCGCAGCCTGTTAAAACCATAGGTTGCCCAAGTGATTTGCATAAGCTGGTGTTATCTTGAAAATATTTTGCAAGATATTTTAGAAGCAGAACCACATAAACTTTATTAAAATTTATGTTATCGCTACCTATGTGAGTTTCAATAACTTAATTCAAATCCAAGTCCATTTCTCATGAAAACCAACTTCGGAGACAAATCAAAAGTGAATAATGTTATAAATATTAGTTTGTTAATAGCATATAGGTTTGGAGAGATCCTGATTTGTATGGTTTTCTATCTTAATTATTAATTTCCTTTCCTTTTATTGTATGCTTTTTTGTGTCCTTGAATGGATTCATCCAATACTTTATACACCTGCATTCTGTCTTCTGACATGGCTTTTTGTACCTATCAAACAATCTTTAAAGTTCTCTGAGTCTAAAAAAAAAACAGGGTTTTTTTGTGCGTGTTCTGTTTTATTTTTCCCTCAAAGGGATTACAATTTAGTTAGGGAAATGAATCTAACACAGGAACTATTAAGAAAATTTATGGGCAGGTATGGTTCACTTTTGCATTGTAATGTAATTCAAAATTCTACCCTTGAACTCTTTCTCTACTTATTTACCCACTGTTTTTGGAGGCTGTCTTATGTGCACCTGTAGATGTCTTCTATATCACTATCTCCAACTCAGACTTTTCTTCAAATGTATCAATTTTTATTTTGAATGCTCTTCTGGAATTCACCCCTGAGTTTCCCACAAGTAGTTCCAACTCAGCCTCTTTAGAACCTTTCTAATCTTTCTCTCCTGTGAGCAAGTTCCTCCTCACGCACTGCTTATCAGTGTGATGCCCTTGCCATGCACCCACCTGACCATGCAGAGACTCGAGATTATTCTAAGCTCCTGCTTCTGCCCCTCTCAGATAATCATCAAGTGTAATTAATTAAATAACTGACTATGTCAATTTCCTCTATATTCCTATCAATCTTTCAGTTTCTTAGCATCAATGAATGATCTCATTCACTTCAATGTGTTAAAGTGTCATCTAAGACTTCTCAAGTCTTTATTTTCAGTTTGGACCTCATTCTTGAGCTCTGTTTATATATTCAAATGCTTATTGGTCTCTTATTTTTGGACACTTTACAAACAATTTACTGTAGAGGTTGTTAAATTCTTAATTATAAAACCCCAGTTTTGCTCAGGAGGACAATATTTTCAGAAGCACATTTTCCCATATTCTCCTGTGGGCAAGAGGATGGCATGGACCAATTCTGGCCCATGAGATGTGAGTCCCAAGTGAGACTCAGCCATGGGGCTTCTGGAGAGAATAATAAAAGACAAGCTCAACTGAATGGGTCAGTCCTTTGCCATTTGCCTTTTTCAGTTTTCCTCCTTCTTTCTGTCTGTTTCCAGTTTGTAGAATAAGCACAATTAGTGACATAAGCAAAGCAAAACATTTTTTTCTTCTCTCATATTTCTATAAAATGTATTCAATCAGGTAAGCTTCTTCTGCATTTTATTTCTCAGTGGATGGTGCCACTATTTACCCAATTGTTTAATACTTATAACTTGCTTATCACCCCCATGATTTCTCCTTTTCCCCTCAAAAATGTATAAAGTCTGAGAATTAATTTTGCGAACTTGCCACCATGCACTTACATTGCCAGAAATGTACAAACAGTTCAGTAAGGTTTCATAAACTTGGTGTATCAGTGTCTCACAGCTGTGTTCGAGTTGATGTGTGGTGGTGTCTTGTTGAGTGTCATTCATTATTATTGTTGTGTATTTTTGTGTGTCATTGTGAGAATGTCTGAGCTTTAATTAGAGCAACAAACAAACGTTAAATTTCTTGTTAAACTTGGCAAGAGTGGAAGTGAAATCAGGGACATGTTAGTCCAAGTTAATGGGGATAATGACATAAGGAAAATGGCAGTGTACAAATGGATTAAATGTTTTTCTGATGGGAGAGAACATGTCACTGATGAAGAAAGGTCAGAGTGGCCAATAACGAGCAGAACTGAGGAAAACATTGCAGAAATTCATTGAATTGTGCATCAAAATGATGAGCTGACTGTGAGAAGCATAGCAGACCAAGTAAACATGGATAGAGAAACAGGAAAATCTTAACTGAAAGTCTTGGCTTGAGAAAGGTGTGTGCAAAAAGGGTCCCGCAGGAGCTCTTGTATTATGACAATGCACCAGCTCACACAGCACTGCCTGTGAGGGAGTTTTTAGCCAGTTAAACAAATAACTGTATTGGAACAACCTCCCTACTTACCTGATCTGGCCCCCAATGACTTCTTTCTTTACTCAAAGGTAAAGGAAATATTGAAAGGAAGATATTTTGATGACATTCAGGACATTGAAGGTAATAGGATAACAGCTCTAATGGCCAATCCAGAAACAATTCCAAAGTTTCTTTGAAGGGTGGACTAGGCACTGGCAATGGTGTATAGCTTCCCAAGGGGAGTACTTTGAAGGTGACTATAGTGATATTCAGCAATGAGGTATGTAGCACTTTTTCTAAGATGAGTTCACAAACTGCATTGTCAGAACTCAGTTTCCAAATTCTACTCCTTCTGCCTCTGATTGTCATTTGAACACTCCACCTTTCCCTTTTCCCACTGCCCACTTCCAGGTGTGCCAACTCTCAGCTCTTACCTAGAGCACAGCCACAGTTCCCAACTGCTCTCCTGGCCCCAGTTCTTCCTGCTTCAATCCTATGGTCATTCTAGAGCTAGAGGAACTTCTCTCTAAACTGATGTTTTGATGGAACTTTTCTCTAAACTGCAGGTACTTAAACCCTGCAATGACTTCCTATGTCTTTTAGGATAAGTCTGAAAATCTGTAAAAATCTTCCAAGACCCTTCACATTTGGACCCTGCTTACTTCTTCATCTCACCTTTACCCACTCATTGAGCTTCCACCCATTCTACTCTGTAGCTATAATGAACTTCCTTTAGGTCCTCAAATGTATCTTAATATTACTTGCCTTGGTCATTCACTCCAGATACTTCCCCTGTGTTGAATAATTGCCTCCTTCCTTCCTTGGACTTAGTACCACTCAATTTTTAAGGATATATACAGCCGGTGCCAAAAAATGTATATGCGTTTTTTAAGAAAGGAAAAACTGTATTAAAATTGTAATACTCAATATATACTGATAACAAAAGATGAATCCAAGTCATATGTATACATTTTTTTGGCAACTTCGGTATACATGCTTCTCCCAGAAGATTTCCCTGATCTCTTTCTACCTGGGTCATGGAAAATGGTTCTCTCAGACTATTTCCTGCTACAACCATATCATAGCATATGTCACTTGGCATAGCAATTGCTTGTTTACTTGCAATGGTACTATGAGCTCATACTATAAAGCTCTCTTTACTTTATCCTCCACATACACATAAGCAGCAATAGATAATTTTTTAAAAAAATCGCAACACAATGCTGAACTCAAAAAAAGATTAATATCTCCATGGATCTGAAATAAATCAGAAGTACAGAATTAAGTATAAGCAGAAGCCATGGACTTCTTGGGGTCTAAAACAGGTAAGGTTAGTTAACATCTTTCCCAGAGCCTGAAAAATGTGACTACATTCCAGGATTGCAACTAACGTCAAGCTGTACATCTAAGGTGTATGGAGGAAGCAGAGGGTATTGTACATCCTGCAGAGAGAGGATGGACCCACACTCAAAATTTGGTTCAATAACAAGATTGATGATACGACACACACCAAGTGGGTCTGAAAAGGTTTATCACTCAAATAATAAGACCTTTCAAGGACAGTGGGACAGGTCTGTCAAGCTGGCTTGAGAGTGTAGAGAAAGGATACTGGCTTGGAGTTTTAAAGTGGTGAGAGTGTGGGGTTGGGGTGAGGGTTCTAGAGGAGGCCAGAGGATTGCAAGATTTGAACCTCCCACCAATGCCAAAGGAGGAAGCACCTGAGCTTTCTTATCAGCATGCTCAAATGTAAAACAGAAAGGTGGGGCTTAAAAGTCATCATCAGTTAAACATTACAAAATTGAGCCAAACTCTTTATTACATAGAGACCCCCAAATACAGGTCTGACAATTACTGACTTATATTCAGTTAAGTCTTCGTTCCCTTGCAATATCTCCAAGGAATAAATTTCCTGAGCTGTAAATATAATATTGAGTCTTATCTTGGTTCTGTGAGAGAGTAGGTTCAGGGAAAACCAAAACGTTTCTTATAGACAGCGGTTAACAGGATAAGAAATGAGAGCTAGAGAGAAAGAGAGGAGAGTGTAGATAGAAAAATTTCTTAAAAAGTTGAATTTGTAAACTAGAATTCCAAACACAGACAGTTGTTTTCTATCTTTCTAGTGCTAACAATGATTTCTGCTCCCCAGTTCCTTTTGGGTACCTGCTCCTTAGATTTAGACATGACCACATGTACAGAAATGACTTTCATTCTGAAGAGGCTGTGTGAGATCTCAATGTTTGTTTCCTTTTTATGTCAAACATTGAAGATGAGTTTTGAATGGCAGTGTCATAAAACAGTGTTCAGAAACCTAGATCTTTGAGTGACTACAATGGACAGAATTCTCCTGCTGAGATACATAATAGAGAAAAATACCTTTTGTTGTTTAAAATAAAAATACACGGGGTTGTTTAGTACTTCAGTATTCAAAGTGAAGAATGACTGGCTCATAGCAGTTCTCAGATTTCCCTGGTAGACATGGTGAAGACTCTCTATGTGGACCATGCTGGTTACTCGACCAGTTTGAGTCTGCATAGAAAGAAACTGCTCCATCCACTATTCTCCGTGGTCCCTTCCTCCACCCTCAGGGAGACTGGTGCTTTCCCAGTGTTTTTCTTGGCTACGTCTGGAGTGGTGATTGTGGAGCATGCGCCTTGGGAGATATGTAGACCTTGAATATGCTTTCTGTTCATGGAAGATTGGAGGTGGGGACAAGGATTAATTTAAAACTCAAACAGTAAAATGCATCTTTAATCCAAGCTTATGGTATATATGACAATTCAATTCACTCAAACACTTAGAAAGCTCCTGATCTGTTTGCTTCTGGTGAGCTTCATATGCCAATAATACACTACCATTCTTTAGGACGTAGTTCTCAAATCTGCTCTGTCTTTGCTCTATTAACTCCATGCCTCTCTCACTTGAGTTAATGGAAGCCAACTTGAGAGACCAAACCAATAGCATCATACTACATTCTGTTTCCTACTTCTTACATTAGAATACGAGTTAAGTAGGTACTTACTCTGCTTTCCAAGTTATAATTGGAAAAAGTTTTATCAGTGCTTTGTCAATGCTTATTACGAATCTATATCTTTCTAGCCTTCACTAATGGTATCCCTAGTATGTGCTGCCAGAATTCATCATGGATTAAACCTTTTAAGTTAAGAAGACAACAGATAGAATATTTTTCCAGCAAAAGATGGTATTAAGGCTATAGCTATTAGGATAAACATTAAATTTTTAAAAATTCCTTAAGAAGAAAGCCCACCTGCCAAAGTTTCATGCTAAAGATGGCTGCCTTTAAGTCTCCAAATTCTAAATGTCTCCTGACCACAATGATAATAATAATAATAACAGCACAAACTTATATTGGAGAAGTAAAACATTTTCCAATTTATGAAGATCTTCTGTACAAATTAAATAAACACAATATTTTTAAAATAGTACACTTTGTAAGAAAAGATTTAGGTTTACAGAAAAGTTGAGCAGACGTAGAATTCTCATATAGCTCTGCAACTCCATCAATGTGGTACAGTTGTTATAATTGATGAGTTAATATCAATAAATTATTATTAAATAAAGTACATAGTTTACATTAGGGCTCACTCTTTGTGTTGTATTAATACATTCTATGGGTTTTGGCAAAGGTAAAATGACATGTTGCTACCATTACAGTATCATACAAAATAGTTTCACTGCCCTAAAAATCCCTTGTGCTCCACCTATGTGTATTTTTCCCTCTGTCCCTCATCCCTGAACCCCTGGCTAAAAACTTCTTAAACATAAATAAAATAAATTAATGTTATCTTACTTATGAGGTCAGACAATTACGTTCGTGAACTCATCCAAGCAAAAGTGCTACAAACCTTACTGCTGAATATCACTATGGTCACGTTCGAAGTACTCCACTTGGGAAGCTATGCACCGATGTCAGCACCTAGTCCATCCTTCAAAGCAATTTTGGAACACTTTTTCTGGACTAGCCATCAGAGCTGTTGTCATATTATCCTTGATATCTTGAATGTCATCAAAATATTCCTTTCAATATTTCCTTTATCTTTGGGTAAAGAAAGAAATCATTGGGGGCCAGATCAGGTGAGTAGGGAGGATGTGTCAATACAGTTATTTGTTTACTGGCTAAAAACTCCCTCATAGACAGTGCTGTGAGAACTGATGCATTATCGTGATGCAAGAGCCACGAATTTTTGGCAAAAAGTTCAGGTCATCTAACTTTGCCATGCAGCCTTTTCAGTACTTCCAAATAGTAAACTTGGTTAACTGTTTGTCCAACTGGTACAAATTCATAATGAATAATCCCTCAGATATCAAAAATAGTTTGCAACATTGTTTTGACTCCTGATTTGAACTGATGGAAATTTTTGGTCTTGGAGAATTGGCTGACTTCCATTGTGCACTTTGACGCTTTGTTTCAGGGTTGAATTGGTACATACATGTTTCCTCACCAGTGATAACATGGCCCAAAACACCATCTTGCCTCTCTAGAAGGTCTTGATGAACTTTGACTCTCCTATGCTTTTGTTCATTGGTGAGCTCTTTTGGGACAATTTTTGCACACACCTCTCTCAGGCCAAGATTTTCAGTTGAGATGTTTCCTGTTTTTCTATCAATGTTTACTTGCTCTGCTATGCTTCTCACAGTCAGCTGAATGTTTTGATGCACGATTTGATGAATATTTGCAATATTTTTGTCCTGGCCGCCCTGACTTCGCCTCATCAGTGACATGTTCTCTCCAATCAGAAAAAACATTTAATCCATTTGTACACTGAAGTTTTCTTCATGTCAATATCCCCATAAAATTGGACTAACATGTCCCTGATTTCACTTCCATTTTTGCCAAGTTTAACAAGAAATGTGATGTTTGTTTGTTGCTCGAATTAAAATTCAGACATTCTCAAAATGGCGCACAAAAATGTGCAACAACAATAATGAACGCCACTCAGCAAGACACTGCCACATGTTGACAGGAACACTGCTGTGAGACATTCATATATCAAGGTTATGAAACCTTACTGAGCTGTTTGTCCAGTGCTGCCAATGTAAGTGCACAGTGGCAAGTTCGCGAACTTAATGGCCAAACCTCATACTTACAGTGAAGTACTTAAATATTCAGTGCACACCCTGATAAATATTTATGTGTTATGGCTCGTTGGAATTATTCACACAGTATATGAAGGTGAAAAGGTTAAAGTGAAATCACCTAATTTTAAACTACTGAGCCAAATACTAATAAGAGTTTGTTGACCATTTTCCCAAATATTTCTCTTTATATAAGTGCACATACCCATATAAATACATGTTAACCGTAGTGTGATTACAAGATATATGGTATTCTCTACCCTGATGTATAAAAAGTTATGTTTTGTATCTCAATCTAGACTGGGGTTACATGAGTGTAATGAAAATCTGTGTGTGTGTGTGTGTGTGTGTGTGTGTGTGTGTCTATGTGAGAAAATTTTTAAAAGAATAGTCATCTTGCTAGATGACTAAAGTATTTATTTTAGTCATATTCATTCTGAAATAATTCTGTATAAGTGTATTAGTTTTCCATTGTTGCTGAAACACAAACTCAGTGGCTTAAAATAACACAAGTTTTTATCTTATAGTTCTGGAGTCCAGAAATCCAAAATAAGTTTCACTGGGTTAAAATCAAGGTGTCAACAGAACTGCATTTCTTCTGGAGACCCAAGGGGAGAGTTTATTCCTTGTCTTTTCCATCTTCTAGAGGCTACATGCCTTCCATGGTTTGTGGCTACATCTCACTTATGTCTATTTCTGTTATCACATCTTCTCTGACTCCCCTGCTTTCCTCTTTCCATTTTAAGCATCCTAATGATTATGTTGCACACAGGTGAGTAATCCAGAATCATCTCTTCAACTCAAGATACTTAATTTAATCACACCTGCAAAGTCCTTTTTTGTCATTCACAGGTCCCAATGACAAAGATCTTCAAAGGACCATTATTCTGCCTACCACAATAACTATGGGTAAAAAATAAAATCACTACAGAAATAAGAAAATGTTGCTATTCGAATAAAAATAAAAACAAAAAATATCAAAATGTGTAGGATTTAATGAAAACTGGTTAAAAAATATTAATAGTTTTATATGCTTAAAAAAAAAGCAAGGACTCAAATCTATGGTTTTGTCCACATTAATACTCTAAAAATAGAAAATCAAATTAAAAATAAAACAAGCAGTAAGAATAAAACAACAAAAAGTCAGCACAGATGTAATTGAAATTAAAAATAGAAATACAATAAAGAAAATTAACATCAAACAAAACATCATTTTTGAAAGTATGAAGAAAATTGCTAAACTTCTAACCAGACTGATCAAAAAAGAGAGAAGACACAATTACTAATCTCAGAAATGAAAAATGGAGCATTACTTCAGATATAACAGATAAAAAAACAATAATGGAATATTATGAACAACATCTTGCCAATAAAAATGATAACTGAAATTGATAAATTTCTTGAGAGAAACAGCATATCAAATCCTGCCCAAGAAGAAATAAACTCAATGATCCTATATTTATTAAATAAATTGAATGTGTAATATCTTCCCACAAGATAGATCGATAGACAGATTAGATAGACAGATTAGACAGATAGATAAAGTTAAAACCTCAGATTGCGATAGCTACACAGGTGATTAAAAAAAAACATTTACAGAGAAAATATTATCAATCTATACACTTTTTTCCAGAAAGTTGAAGAGTGTGAAACTTTTCCCAAATTATTTTGTGAAGCCAGCATTACATTCGTTCCAAAACCAAACAAAGGCATTTCAAGAAGAGAAAACTGCAGATCAATATCTCTCATGAAAATGAATGCAAAAATTCTCAGCCAAATAGTATGAAACTGAGTCAAGCATTGTATAGAAAGTATAATAAATCATCACAAAGTGGGGATTAGCCAAGAAATGTAAGATTGGCATAACATTCAAAAATAAATCACTGAGACGTCATGAAAATGGCGGCGTGAGGTGAGCCTCTGGAAATCTCCCCGGGAATTTACAACAGATTGAGAAACTATAACTCCACAAAGGACTCCTGGCACAGCAGACAGGCAAGACAGAGTCTCACTACTGAATTCACCTAAAGGTGGGCAAATTGCACAGGCAGGGGAGGAGGGAAGGGAGAAGTGCAGAGGCGGAGATGCCTGGGCTCAGGAAGCAGACCCAGCTCAGTGCTCTGAGCTCACTGCATCCCAGAACTACCGCAGCTGTGGGACAGGGAAGAACTTGGACTGCTAGGGCTCCATTTATGGCTCACAGGACTGAGAGGACAGCATATAACACGGCTGAACCCAATGCTCATGGCAGAGACCTCGGAGCAAAGACTGAGGGAAAAAGGCTGAAAATGGTGGTTTAAGCCCTCACAGCAGAGCACAGAAAGGAAGCCTTAGGCACTGAGACTAGCCACTCCTTCCCTACCCTCCCAGAGCTCGCCCCACACCCACATGCCCAGTGCTAGAAGCGGAACAGTAGCAGTGTCAGATCAAAAGAACAGAACATTTGCGTTCTGAGAACTGTGGTCCGCAGACATAGATTTGCAGCCCAACTAGTTCTGTCAAAGAGGAGAGAGGTATGGAAGCAGGACTGGCTGTTGTGGTGGTCCCTGCCATTGCTCTGGGACAATTCTCACAACACACCCTGCCCCCGTCTCCACCTATCTGGGCGGATACATGCAGGAGTAAACAGAACTGCTGAAATATATGGGCTCTGAATCTGGAGCAGGAAGAGCTTTGGAACTTCAAAAGCACTCCGCATCCCCACAGGAACGCAGAGCCCTATGACACAGGGGAACAGTTAACAGAGGAGAAGCCTGCCTTCCAGGGAATCCCCCATTGTGTGAGAAGCTAGAATAGTGCAGAGAAAACACAACACTACAGTGTGAGTGAGAAAAAAAGGCTGCAGTCAGAGAGAAAATAAAACATTCTACAAACACCTATGGGAAAACAAAAGAAAGACCTCTTTCTATCAACCTGTTGCAGAACCCACTCCTGTAGATGTCTAGGAAGAGAAATCATAAATCATTGATTGCTGTGAATAACCAAGGCAACAAGACAGCTCAGAAAGAAAGTAAAAAGTATCCAGAAAAGGGACTTAAAGATATGGAAATATGTGACTTAAATGACAGAGAATTCAAGATTACAGTTCTGAAAAAACTCAACGAGATGCAAGAAAACACAGACAGGCAGTTTAATGAACTCAGAAACACAATCAAAGAACAACATGAGCAGTTTACCAAAGAGATTGAAATTTTAAAAAAGAACCAAATAGAATTTCTGGCGATTGAGAACTCAATAGAAGAAATTAAGAATGAAATAACCAGCTTAAGTAGTAGAGTTGACCAGATGGAGGAAAGAATCAGTGACATCAAAGATAGAAACCTGGAAATGACACAGATGGAAGAAGAAAGAGACTTGAGACTTAAAAGAAATGAAACTCTACAAGAACTTTCTGAGTCCATCAGAAAGAGCAATATAAGAATAATGGGTGTCCAAGAAGGAGAAGAAAGAGGGAAGGGAACAGATAGTATATTCAAACAAATAGTCGAGGACTTCCCAAACTTACAAAGAACTGGATCCTCGAATCCGAATCCGAGAAGCAAATAGAACACCTAATCGCCTCAACCCCAATAGGCCTTCTCCAAGGCACATTGTATTGAAACTGTCAAAAATCAAAGATAAAGAAAGAATCCTCAAGGCAACCAGGGAAAAGAAGACGGTAACCTACAAAGGAAAGCCCATTAGATTGTCATCAGATTTCTCACCAGAAACTCTACAAGCCAGGAGGGAGTGGAACCAAATATTCCAACTATAGAAAGAGAGAAATTATGAGCCAACAATAATATACCCAGCAACGACATGCTTCAGATATGAAGGACGAATAAAGACCTTTCCAGACATACAGCAACAGAGGGAATTTTCTAATACACGACCTGCACTACAAGAAATACTAAAGGATGCTATTCGGCCACCATCAGCAGGGATAATTTGTGGCAACCAAAACAGAAAAACAGGGAGAGTAAAGGCCTGAACTGGAATATGGGAATGGAGAAAGTAGGCATGCTGAAGAAAATGGAGTACTGTAAATATCAAAATTTCTTTTACATAAACTTAAGGGTATCCACTCAAAAAAAAATCCAGAACTGAAATACATACTGTAACAAAAGAAGAACAGAGGCAAACATCATAGAATACCATCACACCGAAATAATGAACAACAAAAAAAGGCAAAGAAACGACACAAACACAGACTTACCAGAAAACTAAAGATAGAATGATAGGAAATCCTCACATATCAATAATCACCCCAAATGTAAATGGAATAAACTCACCGACAAAAAGACACAGAGTAGCAGATTGGATCAAAAAACTAAACCCAAGCATATGCTGTCTCCAAGAGACACATCTTAGCAACAAGGACAAGCATAGGCTCAAAGTTAGGGGTGGAAATTGACACTCCAAGCATTGGTATCCAGAGAAAATTGGGTGTAGCTATACTGATGTCAGGTGAAACAGACTTCACGGTGAAAAAGATAACAAGAGACAAAGATGGACATTTCATAATAGTAAAAGAGACTATACAACAAGAAGACATAATAGTCATCAATATTTATGCCCCCAATCAGGGAGTACGGGAATATACCAAGCAACTACTAACAGAACTAAAGGGAGAAATTGACCAAATTACAATTATACTAGGGGACTTAAATACATCATTGACAGCTATGGATAGATCATCCAAACAGAAAATAAATAACGAAATAGGATGCCCTAAATGATACATTAGATGAAATGGACATAATTGACATTTATAGAGCACTTCATCCTAAAAGATCACACTATGCATTTTTTTTCTAGTGTACATGGAACATTCTCAAGGATAGACCACATATTGGGACATAAAACTAACCTCAGCAAATTTAAGAAGATTGATATCATACGAAGCATATTCTCTGATCACAAGGCTTTGAAATTGGATATCAACTGCAAAACGAAAGCAGTAGAAAAAACCAAAAATACATGGAGATTAAACAACATACTTTTAAAGAATGACTGGGTCAAAGAAGAAATTAGAGAAGAGATCAAAAGATTCATAGAAACAAATGACAATGAAAATACATCCTTCCAAAATTTTTGAGATGCAGCGAAAGCAGTATTAAGAGGGAAATTTATATCATTACAGGCCTATCTCAAGAAACAAGAAAATCCCAAGTAAATAACCTCACGTTACACCTTAAAGAACTAGAAAAAGAAGAACAAATGAAACCGAAGGTTAGCAGAAGAAAGGAAATAACAAAAATCAGAGCAGAACTAAATGAAATAGAGAACAAAAAGACAATAGAAAAAAATTAATGTGACAAAGAGCTGGTTCTTTGAAAAGATTAACAAAAAAGACAAACCCTTGGCTAGGCTCACTAAGATAAAAAGAGAGAAGACACTAATAAACAAAATCAGAAATGAAAAAAGGGAGGTTATCACAGATGCCATAGAAGTACAAAGGATCATGCAAGGATACTATGAAGGACTATATATCACCAAATTCAATAACCTAGAAGAAATGGACAAGTTCTTAGAAACATATGACCTTCCTAGACTAAATCGTGAAGAACTGGAAAATCTAAAAAGACTGATCAACCGTAAGGAAACTTGAATCAGTCATCCAAAACCTTCCCAAAAGCAAAGGTCCGGGACCAGATGGCTTCACTAGTGAATTCTACCAAATCTTCAAGAATATTTAATACCAATCCTGCGCAAACTCTTCCAAAATATTGAAGAAGAGACAGTACTCCCTAAGTCATTTTATGAGGCCATCATTACCCTGATACCAAAACCTAGTAAGGACAACACAAAAAAAGAGAACTACAGACCAATATCTCTGATGAATAAAGATGCAAAATCCTAAACAAAATTCTAGCAAATCAAATGCAACAATGCATTAAAGAGATTATTCATCACGACCAAGTGGGGTTCATCCCAGGGGCACAAGGATGGTTCAACATCCGCAAATCCATCAATGTGATACATCACATAAACAAAGTAAAGGACAAAAATCATATGATTATATCAATTGATAGAGAAAAAGCATTTGACAAGATACAACATCCATTTATGATTAAAACACTTAATAAAATAGGTATAGAAGGAAAATACCTTAACATAATAAAGGCCATATATGACAAGCCCTCAGCTAATCTCATAATTAATGGTGAAAACCGGAAGCCCTTTGCTCTACGTTCAGGAACACGACAGGGCTGTCCCGTATCACCTCTGCTTTTCAACATAGTGTTGGAAGTCCACACCAGAGCAATCAGGCAAGAGAAAGAAATAAAAGACATCCAAATTGGGAATGAAGAAGTTAAATAGTCACTCTTTGCAGATGACATGATGCTATATATAGAAAACCCTAAATATTCCACCAAAAAGCTATTAGAAACAATCAAAGAATACAGTAATGTGGCCGCCTACAATATCAAAGTACAAAAGTCCGTTGATTTCCTATATACTAACAATGAAATCTCAGAAAAAGAAATTAGAAAAACAATTCCTTTTGCAATTGCAGCAAAAAGAATAAAATACCTAGGAATAAACTTAACCAAGGATGTGAAAGACCTATATGCTGAAAACTACAATTCATTTTTGAAAGAAATTGAAGAAGACACAAAGAAATGGAAAGACATTCCATGCTCATGGATTGGAAGAATCAACATAGTTAAAATGGCCATATTACCCAAAGCAATATACAGATTTAATGCAATCCCCATCAAAATCCCAATGGCATTTTTTAAAGAAATAGAGCAAAAAACTCATCAGGTTTGTTTGGAACCACCAACGACCCCGAATAGCCAAAGCAATCTTAAGAAAAAAGAACAATGCTGGAGGTATCACACTCCCTGACTTTAGCTTGTACAACAGGGCTACAATAATCAAAACAGCATGGTATTGGCAGAAAAACAGACACATAGACCAATGGGGTAGAATTGAGAACTCAGAAATAAAACCACATAAATATGGACAGATAATTTTTGACAAAGAAGCAAAAAACATGCAATGGAGAAAAGACATCCTCTTCAATAAATGGTGCTGAGAGAATTGTAAAACCACGTGCAAAGGAATGAAACTGGACTGCTATCTGTCACCATGTACCAAAATTAATTCAAAATAGATCAAAGACTTAAGCATAAGACCTGACACAATAAACTGCATAGAAGAAAACATAGGTACTAAACTTATGGACCTTGGGTTCAAAGAGCATTTTTATGAATTTGACTCCAAAGGCAATGGAAGTAAAAGCTAAAATAAATGAATGGGACTATATCAAACTTAAAACTTCTGCACAGCAAAAGAAACTATCTACAAAATAAAGAGGCAACCAACTGAATGGGAGAAGGTTTTTGCAAACAATGCCTCCGATAAGGGGCTAATATCCAAAATATAAAAGGAACCCACGCAACTCAACAACAAAAAAACAAACAACCCAATTGAAAAATGGGCAGAGGACCTGAAGAGACATTTCTCTAAAGAGGACATACAAATGGCAAATACACATAAGAAAAAATGCTCAAAACTACTGATCATCAGAGAAATACAAATAAAAACGCAATGAGATATCACCTCACCCAAGTTAGAATGGCTATCATCAACAAGACAAATAATAACAAGTGTTGGAAAGACTGGAGAAAAAGGAACCCTCATACACTGTTGGTGGGAATGCAGACTTGTGCAGCTGGTATGGAAGGCAGTGTGGAGGTTCCTCAAAAAATTATGAATAGAATTACCGGTTGACCCAGCAATCCCTCTCCTGGGTATCTACCCAAAAAATGTGAAAAGATTTATCCATAAAGATACGTGTACTCCAATGTTCATTGCTGCTTTATTTACGGTGGCCAAGACATGGAAACACTGAAAATGTCCTTTGATAGATGAATGGATAAAGAAGTTGTGGTATATATACACAATAGAATATTATTTGGCAGTAAGAAAAGATGAAATAGGACCATCTGTGACAACATGGATGGATCTTGAGAATATAATGCTAAGCGAAATAAGTCAGAAAGAAAAAGCAAATAACCATATAATTTCACTGATATGTGGTATATGAACCAAAAACAACAAAAAAACAAGACAAACAAATGAAGAAACAAAAACTCATAGAAACAGACAATAGTTTAGTGGTTACCAGAGGGTAAGGGGGATCAATCATATGGTGATGGAAGGAGAAGTGATTCTGGGTGGTGAGCACACAATAGTATTTATAGATGATGTAATACAGAATTGTACACCTGAAATCTATGTAATTTTACTAACAAGTATTGCCTTTTTCTGTGTGACTTGTCTCACTTAACATAATGCTTTCGAGGTCCATCCATGTTTTCACAAATGGCAGGATTTCCTTCTTTTCTATGGCTGAATATTGTGTACCACATCTTCTTTATCCATTTATCTGTTGATAGACAATTTGGTTGTTTCCAATTGTGAATGATGCTGCAATAAACTTTGGAGCACAATCTTTCTGATATCCTGTTTTATTTCTTTTGGATATATATATAATCCCAGAGTGGGATTGCTGGGTCATATGATAGTTCTATTTTTAATTTTGGAAGAACCTTCATAGTGGTTGAATCAATTTACATTCCCACCAACAGTACACAAGATTTACTTTTTCACGCATCCTTGCCAACAGTTGTTGATTTCTAATCTATGGATAGTAGCCATTCTCACATCTGTGAGGTGATATCTTATTTTGGTTTTGATATGCGTTTTCCTGATGGTTAATGACATTGAGCATCTTTTCATGTGTCTCTTGGTTCTTTGAATGTCTTTTTTGGAAAAGAAAGTCTATTCAGTTCCTTTGCCCATGCTTAATCAGATTTTTTTTTTTTTTAGTTTGTTATTTAGTTGCATGCATTCTTTATATATTTTGGATATTAATACCTTTCCAATATACGGTCTGCAAATATTTTCTCCCATTTGGTAGGTTGCTTTTTCATTTTGTTGATTTTCTTTTTTTGTGCAGAAGTTTTTTATGTTGATGTAGCCCCATTTGTTGATGTTCACTTTTTTTTTTTTTTTTTTTTTTTTTTTTTTTTTTTTTTTTGCTGGTGCTTTTGGTGTCATATCCAAAAAATATTTGACAAGACCACTGTCAAGTAGATTCTTCCTTATGTTTTTTTCCTAGGAGTTACACAGTATCAGGTCTTATGTATAAGTCATTAATCCATTTTGAGTTAATTTTTGTGGTGTGAATAGGGGTCCGATGTCATTGTTCTGCTTGTGGTTGTCTAGTTTTCCTAACAGCATTTGTTGAAGAGATCATCCTTTTCTGATTGTGTGTTCTTGGTGCTCTTGTCAAATATTAGTTGACCATATAAACTGCAGTTTATTTCTAGTCTCTCTATTCTGTTCCTTTGGTCTATGTGTCTATTTTTATGCCAATCCATGCTGTTTTAATTATTATAGATTAGTAGTATAGTTTGAAATCACAAAGTGTGATGCCTCTGGCTTTGTTCTTCTTTCTCAAGATGGCTTTGGTTATTCAGGGTCTTTTGTAGTTCCACACAAATGTTTGGATTGTTTCTTCTACTTCTTTGAAAAATGCCATTGGAATTTTGATAGGACTTGCATTGAATCTGTAGATGGCTGTGGGTAGTATGAACATTTTAACAATATTAATTCTTCCACTCCATACATAAACCCAGAATATCTTTCCATTTGTTTCTGTTTTCTTCTGTTTCTTTTATCAAAATCTTTGTTGAGAGTTTTTATCATGAAACGATGTTGTATTTTGTCAAATGCATTTTGTCAAATGCATCTATTTAGATGATTATATGATTTTTATCTTTTACTCTATTAATGTGGTGTATCACATTGATTGATTTGCATATGTTGATCCATCCTTGCATTCCAGGGATAAATATCACTTGGTCATGGTATGTGATCCTCTTATTTATAGTTTAATTTTGTTTACTAGTATTTTGTTGAAAATGTTTGCATCTACATTCATCAGGGATGTTAGTCTGTAGTTTTCTTTTCTTGTACTGTCATTATCTAGTTTTGGTGTTAGGGTAATTCTGGTTTCATAATAAGAGTTTGGACATGTTTCCTCCTTTTCAATTTTTGGAAGAGTTTGAGAAACAGTGGCATTAATTTCTCTTTAAATGTCTGGTAGGATTCACCAGTGAAGTCTTCTATTTCTGGGCTTTTTTATGTTGGAAGATTTTTATGGCTGAATCAATCTATTTACTCATTATTGGTCTATTCAGATTTTCAATTTCTTCTGATTCAGTCTTAATAGGTTTATATTTCTAGGAATTTATCAATTTTCCTAGGTTATCCAATTTAATAGCATATAATTGTTCATAATAGTCTCATGACCTTATGCATTTCTGTAGTTTGTTATAAAGTCTCCTCTTTCATATTTGATTTTATCTATTTGAGTCTCCTCTCTTTTTTCTTAGTTAGCATAGCTAAAGGTTCACAACCAGTAAATTTAACTTTGATATAACAATATTATCTAAAAGAGTCCATATTAAATTCCTCCATTGTCACCAAATATACCTTTTTGCTATTTTTTTTTCTTTTTCTTTTTAAGATCCTCAATCTAACAAGGGATTGACCATGTTTTAGGTCATCACATTCATTTGATCTTCTTTACTCTAAAATAGTTATTTATTTTTGTTTGTTTTTCATGGCATTAATATTTTTGAGGAGTGTAGGAATGTTGCCTTGTTAAATGTGCCATAATGTGGATTTGACTGTTTATTGTCTCATAGTAGGTTTCAGGTTAAATATTTTGAACACTGCAAGGGAGATGTTGTGTATGTTCTATTTCTTCTGGTCAGTAAGAACCAAATCAACTGAATATCAATATATTTACTCATTTGCACTATCTTAAAATTCATGCAAAATGATCTCAGCATTAATTTTACTAACAACAAACTTATTTAAGCAAATTTCCATATTTTTTTTTGTCTCTAAAATAGATCCCATAAAGAGTGTAGAATCAGAGAATCAGAGCACCATGAATTAATTCTGTTTTCTGTAGGGTTAGGTTGTATGTTTGATACTACATTGAGTTCATTTTATTCTGTAGAGTTTACTTTTATAATAATTTAAAAGCATTTTTGAATATGTATCTTTTAAGTGATTCAATATTATATCAAAAGATATATTAGAAAAAGTCTCATGCTCATTCCTCTCTTTCATCTCCTTGCCACCCACCTCTTAGTTGTAAAAATTTGCATTAATATCTGCTTTATCCTTTCCATGTTTATTTGGCAAAAATGTGTGCTTCTCTGTGTGCCATTTATATTTATATATTAAAATTTATGTAAAACTTAAAAAAATATACAATGTATACCTTTACTTTTCTTCCATAAAAGATAGAATACAGTGTATATTCTTTTTCATATCAAGTTTTTCCCTCAACAATATATATCTTTTTAATTATTCCATACATACTAATGCTATAGAAATGATCTCTGAAAGTAACGAGACATACAAATAAAGAAACAAAATCTCATAGACACAGACAATAGTTTAATGGTTACCAGAGGGTAACAGGTCAGGGGTGTGGTAGATGAGGGTAAATGGGGTCAAATACATGGTGATGGAAGGAGAATTGACTCTGGGTGGTGAACGTACAATATGATATATAGATGATGTATTACAGAATTGTACACTTGAAACCTATGTAATTTTACTAACCATTATCACCCCAATAAATTTTAATAAAAAAATTATTCCATAATAGTGCATAGAGATTTCCCTCACTCTTCCTTACGGTTGCATATTACTCCACTGTGTAGATATAACGTTGCTTATTCAATCTTATAAGAAAAGACATTTAGGACACTTTCAAGGCTTTGTGATTACAAATAATATCACAATAAATAATATTGTATGATGTGTGAACAGTCTTCTAACAATGGCTAAAAAGCCATTACCAATTAAAAAGATACACTCAACTACATAAAAATAAATTTTAAAAAGTTAGCATTCAAGCCAAAACAAATGAGCAAAGACCAATGAGAGAAGACAAATTTGTTGAAACATATGTACAAGCTATATCGTGCAATGGAGCTAATCTCTCTAATATGTAGGTAATTCTTTTCATTTAGGGAAAAAAGGAACTTCAAATGGAAAAGTGGCCAAAATATATAAGAAAACAGTTCATAGAAATTGATGTGTAAATCACTCTTAAACATATGAAAAGATGTTTTCCACCTATCTTATACCAAGAGTAAGGTAAACTGAAATGACACGGAGAAACCAATTTTCACATGTCAGGCAGGCAGAACTTCAGAAGCTTTACGACATATTCTGAGGAGAGGGTGGTAGAGAGATTGGTCTCTTCATACATTGTTCATGGGAGAGCCAAAAGGCATATACCTTACTGAAGGAATACAACAATAATTAACAAAATTTTATGTGCCTTTACCTTTCGGCTCATCAATCCCACATCAGAGATTTATTCTGAATTTTCAGCTCCACAACCATGTTATTAAATTGAAAATACACTATTAAAAATTGTCACAAATAGTATTATATTTAAACTATGTTAGATGAATACCATGATTTCTTTGATTGAGTGCTGGATTTTATTGTCTTTCAGTTAAAACACTGGGAGAAAAATGTTCATTTCTGAAGGTACAATGGATAATGGGAAACAAATATTTTTAACTTCCTTCAAAGACAGTAGTTTAGTATGACTCCAGACTTCATCAAATGATAAGGAAAATCAGTTTAAAGTACTAACTGGATATGTACATATTGAGCACTGTGTCCAACCATCTTGGGACATGTTGTATCTTTTAGTGAGGGAAATTCTAAAGGTTCATTCCATGGCTCACTTGGATGGATAAGCATTTAACTGATTGTAGTTTGTTGTAACATATTTTCAGAAAACAATTTTATATATTTTTCCCATTTAAAAACTTATTCTCCTCATAGATATTTTAATAAGAATAAGGGAACAAATTAATTTTTTCAAATTTGGTGTAACGTACAAACTATGGCTGTTTCAACTATCTATTATATCTGTGTAATAAGCCACCCTAAAACTTAGTGGCTTAATAGAAAACAATGTATTTATTTACAGAGGGTGTCCCAAAGAAAGTAAACATATTTAAGAAAGGAAAAAACCTGCATTAAAATTGTAATACTCAATCTTTTGGGACGTCATTAAAATGGCGACGTGAGATGAGCCTCTCCCATGAAATTTACAACTAATCGAACAATAATAACTCCACAAAGGACTCCCTGCACAGCAGACAGGCAAGACAAAGAGGCCCACTACTGAATTCACCAAAAGGTGGGCGAATCCCACGAGCGGGGAAGGAGGGAAAGGAGAAGTGCAGAGACGGAGCCGCCCAGGCGGGCGCAGGACGAAGACCTAGCCCAATGCTCTGAGCTCGCTGCATCCCGAAACTACCGCAGCTGCGGGAGAGGGAAGAACTCGGACTGCGAGGGCTCCGCTTATGGTCGACAGGGCTGAGGGGACAGCATATAACATGGCTGAACCCAACGCTCACGGCAGAGACCTTGGAGCAAAGACTGAGGGAAGAAGGCTGAAAACGATGGTTTAAGCCCTCAATGCCAAGCAGAGAACAGAAGCCTTAGGCACTGAGACTAGCCGCCCCCTTCCTACCCTCCCAGAGCTTGCCCCGCCCCACCTAGCCGATGCTAGAAATGGAAAAGTAGCAGTGTCAGATCAAAAGAACAGAATATTTGCTGTTCTGAGAACTGTGGACCAGAGACAAAGATTCGCAGCCCAACTAGTTCCGGCAGACAGGAGGCAGCTGTGGAAGCAGGACTGGCTGTGGTGGTGGTTGACACCATTCCTCTGGGCCATCTCTCACAACTCACCCCACCCCTAGCCCCACCAATCTGGGCGGATCCCTGCAGGAGTAAACAGAACTGCTGAAACATATGGTCTCTGAATCTGGTGCAGGAAGAGCTTTGGAACTTCAAAAGCTCTCCACATACCAGCAAGGACACTGCACCCTGTGACCCAAGCGAACTATTAACAGAGGAGAAGCCGTCTCCCAGGGAATCCCCCCATTGTGTGAGAAGCTGGAATAGTGCAGAGAAAACATAGCACTACCGTGTGAGAGAAATAAAAGGCTGCAGTCGGAGAGAAAATAAAACATTCTACCAACAAGTACTGGAAAACAAAAGAAAGACGTCTTCCTATCTACCTGTTGCAGAGGCCACTCCTGTAGATGTCTAGGAAGAGAAACAATAAATCAGTATTTGCCATAAATAACCAAGGCAAAAAGACAGCTCAGAAAGAAAGTGAAAAGTCTCCAGAAAAGGAACTCAAAGATATGGAAATACATGACTTAAACGACAGAGAATTCAAGATTGCAGTTTTGTAAAAACTCAATGAGATGCAAGAAAACACAGAAAGGCATTTTAATGACTGCAATCAAAGAACAACACGAGCATTTTACCAAAGAGATTGAAATTTTGAAAAAGAGCCAAATAGAATTTCTGGAGATTAAGAACTCAACAGAAGAAATTAAGAATGAAATAACCAGCTTAGGTAGTAGAGTTGACCAGATGGAGGAAAGAATCAGTGACATGGAAGACAGAAACCTGGAAATTACACAGATGGAAGAAGAAAGACTCTTAAGACTTAAAAGAAATGAAAGAACTCTACAAGAACTTTCTGACTCCATCAGAAAGAGCAATATAAGAATAAAGGCATACCAAAAGGAGAAGAAAGAGAGAAGGGAGCAGAGAATATATTCAAACAAATTGTTGATGACAACTTCCCAAACTTGTGGACAGAACTGGATCCTCGAATCCAAGAAGCAAATAGAACACCTAATTACCTCAATCCCAACAGGCCTTCTCCAAGGCACATTGAATTGAAGCTGTCTAAAATCAATGACAAAGAAAGAATCCTCAAGGCAGCCAGGGAAAAGAAGACGGTAACCTACAAAGGAAAGCCCATTAGATTATCATCAGATTTTTCAGCAGAAACTCTACAAGCCAGTAGGGAGTGGAACCAAATATTCAAACTATTGAAAGAGAGAAACTATGAGCCAAGAATAATGTATCCAGAGAAGATATCCTTTAGATATGAAGGAGGAATAAAGACCTTTCCAGACATACAGAAACTGAGGAAATTTTCTAATACACGACCTGCACTACAAGAAATACTAAAGGAGGCTATTCGACCACCATCACCAGGGACAATTTCTGGCAACCAAAACATAAAAAGGGGAAGAGTAAAGGCCTGAACCGGAATATGGGAATGGAGAAAGTAATCGTGCTAAGAAAATGGAATACTCTAAATATCAAACTTTGTTTTACTTAAACTTAAGGGTAACCACTCAAGAAAAATCCAGAACTGAAATACATACTGTAATAAAAGGAGAAACAGAGGGAAACATCATAGAATACCACCATACAGAAATAATAGACAACAACAAAAAGACAAAGAAACAATGGAGACACAGCCTTACCAGAAAACTAAAGATAGAATGACAGGAAATCCTTACATATCAATAATCACCTTAAATGTAAATGAACTGAACTCACCAGTAAAAAGGCACAGAGTAGCAGATTGGATCAAAAAACTAAACCCAACCATATGCTGTCTCCAAGAGACACATGTCAGCTACAAAGACAAGCATAGACTCAAAGTGAAAGGGTGGAAATTGACACTCCAAGCAAATGGTACCCAGAGAAAATCAGGTGTAGCCATAATTATATCAAACGAAACGGACTTCAGGATGAAAAAGATAACAAGAGACAAAGATGGACATTTCATAATGGTAAAGGGGACTATACAACAAGAAGACATAAAAGTCATCAATATTTATGCCCCCAATCAGGGAGCACTGACATATACCAAGCAACTACTAACAGAAGTAAAAGGAGAAATTGACCAAAACACAATTATACTAGGGGACCTAAATACATCATTGACAGCTATGGATAGATCATCCAAACAGAAAATAAAGAACGAAATAGCAGCCCTAAATGACACATTAGATGAAATGGACATAATTGACATATATAGAGCACTTCATCCTAAAACATCACACTATACATTCTTTTCTAGTGTACATGGAACATTCTCAAGGATAGACCATATATTGGGACATAAAATGAGCCTCAGCAAATTTAAGAAGATTGAAATCATATCAAGCATATTCTCTGATCACAAGGCTTTGAAAATTGGGTATCAACTGCAAACAGAAAGCAGGAAAAAACACAAATACATGGAGATTAAACAACATACTTTTAAAGAACGACTGGGCAAAAGAAGAAATTAGATGAGAGATCAAAAGATACACAGAAATAAATGACAATGAAAATACATGCTACCAAATTTTTGAGATGCAGCGAAATCAGTTTTAAGAGAGAAATTTATATCATTACAGGCCTATCTCAAGAAACAGGATAAATCCCAAATAAATAACCTCATGTTACACCTTAAGAACTAGAAAAAGTATAACAAGGGAAACCCAAGGTCAGCAGAAGAAAGAAAATAACAAAAATCCGAGCAGAACTAAATGAAATAGAGAACAAAAAGACAATAGAAAAAATTAATGTGACAAAGAGCTGGTTCTTTGAAAAGATTAACAAAATTGACAAACCCTTGGCTAAACTCATTAAGATAAAAAGAGAGAAGACACTATTTAACAAAATCAGAAATGAAAAAGGGGAAGTTATCACGGACACCACAGAAATACAAAGTATCATCCAAGAATACTATGAAGGACTATATGCCACCAAATTCAATAACCTAGAAGAAATGGACAAGTTCTTAGAAACATATGCCTTCCAAGGCTGAAGCATGAAGAACTGGAAAATCTAAACAGACCGATCACCAGTAATGAAATTGAATCAGTCATCCAAAATCTTCCCAAAAGCAAAAGTCCCGGACCAGATGGCTTCACTACTGAATTCTACCAAACCTTCAAAGAGGATCTAATACCAATCCTCAAACTCTTTCAAAAAATTGAAGAAGAGACAATACTCCCTAACTCATTTTATGAGGCCAACATTACCCTGATACAAAAACCTAGTAAGGACAACACAAAAAAAGAAAACTACAGACCAATATCTCTGATGAATACAGATGCAAAAATCCTAAACAAAATTCTAGTAAATCGAATACAACAATGCATTAAAAAGATCATTCATCACGACCAAGTGGGGTTCACCCCAGGGCACAAGGATAGTTCAACATCCGCAAATCTATCAATGTGATACATCACATAAACAAAATAAAGGACAAAAATCATATGATTATATCAATTGATGCAGAAAAAGTATTTTAGAAGATAGAACATCCATTTATGATTAAAACACTTAATAAAATAAGTATAGAAGGAAAATACCTTAACATAACAAAGGCCATATATGACAAGCCCTCAGCTAATCTCATAATTAATAGTGAAAAACTGAAGCCCTTTGCTCTACATTCAGGAACACGACAGGGCTGTCCCCTATCACCTCTCCTTTCAACAGTGTTGCAAGTCCTTGCCAGAGCAATCAGGCAAGAGAAAGAAATAAAAGGCATCCACATTGGGAATGAAGAAGTTAAATTATCACTCTTTGCAGATGACATGATGCTACATATAGAAAACCCTAAATACTCCACCAAACAGCTTTTAGAAACAATCAACGAATACAGTAAAGTTGCTGGCTACAAAATCAACGTACAAAAGTCTGTTGTATTCCTGTATACTAACAATGAAATCTCAGAAAAAGAAATTAGAAAAACAATTCCTTTTGCAATTGCAGCAAAAAGAATAAAATACCTAGGAATAAACTTAACCAAGGGTGTGAAGGACCTGTACGCTGAAAACTATAAGACATTTTTGACAGAAATTGAAGAAGACACAAAGAAATGGAAAGAATTCCATGCTCATGGATTGGAAGAATCAACATAGTCAAAATGGCCATATTACCCAAAGCAATATACAGATTTAATGCAATCCCCATCAAAATCCCAATCGCATTTTTTAAAGAAATAGAACAAAAAATCCTCAGATTTGTTTGGAACCACAAAAGACCCCTAATAGCCAAAGCAATTTTAAGAAAAAAGAACAATAGTGGAGGTATCTCACTCCCTGACTTTAGCTTGTACTACAGGGCTACAATAATCAAAACAGCATGGTATTGGCAGAAAAACAGACACATAGACCAATGACATAGAATTGAGAACCCAGAAATAAAACCACATAAATATGGACAGATAGTTATTAACAAAGAAGCAAAAAACATACAATGGAGGAAAGACAGCCTCTTCAATAAATGGTGCTGGGAGAATTGGAAAGCCACGTGCAAAAGTATGAAACTGGACTGCTATCTGTCACCATGCACCAAAATTAATTCAAAATGGATCAAAAACTTAAACATAAAACCTGACACAATAAATTTCATAGAAGACAACATAGGTATTAAACTTATGGACCTTGGGTTCAAAGAGCATTTTATCAATTTGACCTCAAAGGCAAGGGAGGTAAAAGCTAAAATAAACGAATGGGACTATATGAAACATAAAAGCTTCTACACAGCAAAAGAAACCATTGACAAAACAAAGAGGCAATCAATTGAATGGGAGAAGATTTTTGCAAACAGTGCCTCCGATAAGGGTCTAATATCCAAAATATGCAAGGAACTCATGAAACTCAACAACAAAAAAACAAACAACCCAATTGAAAAATGGGTAGAGGACCTGAAGAGACATTTCTCCAAAGAGGACATACAAATGGTAAATAGACGTAAGAAAAAATGCTCAACATCACTAATCATCAGAGAAATGCTAATAAAAACCACACTGAGATATCACCTCACCCCAGTCTAAATGGCTATCATCAACAAGACAAATAGTAACAAGTGTTGGAAAGACTGTGGAAAAAAAGGAACCCTCATACACTGTTGATGGGAATGCAGACTGGTGCAGCCATTATGGAAGGCAGTGTGGAGGTTCCTCAAAAAATTACGAGTAGAATTACCATATGACCCAGCAATCCCTCTCCTGGGTATCTACCCAAAAAATCTGAAAACATCTACACATAAAGACACGTGTGCTCCAATGTTCATTGCAGCTTTGTTTACGGTGGCCGAGACATGGAAACAACCAAAATGTCCTTTGGTAGATGAATGGATGAAGAAGTTGTGGTATATATACAGAATCGAATACTGTTTGGCAGTAAGAAAAGATGATATAGAACCATTTGTGACAACATGGATGGATCTTGAGAGTATAATGCTAAGCTATATATGTCAGAAAGAAAAAGCAGAGAGCCATATGATTTCACTGATATGTGGTGTATAAACCAAAAACAACAAAAGAACAAGACAAACAAATGAGAACAAGAACTCATAGACACAGAAAATAGTTTAGTGGTTACCAGAGGGTAAGGGAGGTGGGGGGTAGGAGATGAGGGTAAGGGGGGATCCAATATATGGTGATGGAAGGAGAACTGACTCCGGGTGATGAACACACAATGGGATTTATAGATGATGTAATACAGAATTGTACACCTGAAATCTATGTAATTTTACTAACAATTGTCAACCAATAAATTAAATAAAAATAAATAATAATAATAATCTTTTTATTAATGAAGAAAAAAATTGTAATAATATATACGAATAACAAAAGATGAATACAAGTCACGTTTGACTTCTGCAATTACAAGAAGTGTTCAAAGTGGTTACCATCAGCATAATTTTAATAATTTTTTCCTTTCTTAAAATGTGTGTATTTTGTTTTGGCACCTTCTGTATTTATTCAAAATCCAGCCAGATACACAGGACAGAGAATGTTCCCTGATGAGACACAGCTGTGCTTCCTTCATCCATTGCTCTCTGCAGATCTTGATTATGCCTTTTACTCATATGGCCCTATTCTCTGAGAAGTACACTTCCAGCACAAATGACTATGTCTGCAGCTAAATGGGTCTCTCAGCCTGCTTCTCACACATAGAAAATTAAAAGCCTTTAGACCTTTTTTTTTTGACATTCAATATTATTTTATGTTAATTTCAGGTATACAGCATAGTGATTAGACATTGATATAATTTAAATGTGATACCCCTGGTTAGTTTAGTACTCATCAAACACCATACAGAATTATTAAAATATTATTGACTATATCCCTTACATCTCCATGACTATTTTGTAATCGATTTGTACTTCTTAATCCCTTCCTTTAGGCCTCTTTATTTTGACTCGTTCTTGTCCATTTTCGTCCAAGCTGCTGTCCAAAGTCATTCTCTTAAAACCTTTTTGGGTTTTCTATGAATTTTTTGGGGTTTACTCTTTGCACTAACAGCCTCATCCATAATTCTCGCCAAACAAACCTCATTCTACTTTGAGAGTGTCAATCTAATATATGTTAATATCCTTAAGAATCTAGAAGTCATTTTATCTTCCTAAGAGGATGTAGAATACTACTATAAATCTTTCAGAAATCTAACAAGCATCTTACATTTACATCCTTGGTTTTTACTTTTTATCTTGAGGTCATATTTTACTCAATGTATCTTGCTTTGATCCTTGCCATGAGACAATATCTCATTTCGCATTTTTTTTGCTCTTTGGAGAGACTGTTCAGGGCCTTCTATATTTCCTCTAGGTTTTGCTTGCATACTTTATACTTCTTTTACTAGTTCATCTGGCTCACAATATTTTATCACATACTGCTAAAAGAAGTCAAATGACATGTTAAACATCTGTTCAGAAATCTTCTCAACTAAATCCACAAGTTCTATTAGGTGCATTTTCTATCTTTTTCATTACCACAGGCAACCATACTGCCAAAATTCTGCCTCTGCATAACAGGGATTGTTCTGTATCCAGTTTTCATTTGTAATTTCTTCATTGCTTTTCCACCTTCTACTGACAGTTTTTTTGTCACCCTGCCAGTCTTTGCCATCAGGTCATTTCTAGTGCCAGGGATGCATGTCTTAGGACATTTACTTACTTAACATCAGTACCCTAGTTTCAGGTACCAATTTCTGTTTTAGTTACCTATTTCTGTGTAAGAAACTACCCCCAAACCTAGTGACTTAGAATGACAACCATTTATTGTCTCGTGATTTGCAGTCAGTGTAAGGTTTGGTGGGATTGGATTATCTCTGCTCCCTGTGATGTTGGCTGGGGTCAGTCACGAGTGTGGAAGACCCAATGTGGTTTCACTTTCATGTTTGATGCCTCAGCTGGATGGCTGGCAGAGCTATGTCTCATTGGTCCTCTCTCCCTTTATAATTTCTCATTCTCCAGAGCCTCTCTCCACATGGCCTCTCTCTCTAGGTGGGTAACTATATTATTTTACACTACTAGCTTTCAAGGGGGCAAACACAGAAACTGCAAGGTTCATGAAGTCTTATGCTGTGGAACTGGCAGAATGTCACTTCCAGCACATTTTTTTTTTAGTCAAGACAAGTCACAGGGCCAGCCCAAAGCTCACATGAGAGAGGATGTGGAAACCACCCCTTGGTGAGAGGAGTTGCAAAGAATTGTGGCCAGTTTTAATCCACTATAGTTATCAAGTTTGATCAGCTTTAAGGAAAAACTCTATGATACATAGTTTATTGATGATAAAGTGATGATCTGTATAAAAGGAGTCCACTACTAGAAGGCTGAATCCTCTAATCATCCAGTCTCAAAGTCAATTGCTCCCCTAACTTTGAATTGGTCACCTAGTCCATTGTCCAGTTGACCAGACTTTTGTTCTCCTTTTCTTGTCATGACCTTTAAACTCATCCATTTCCCCTTCTATCTCCACCCCCACAATGGGTTTTACTTTGGTTCACTTATAAAGGCCTCTGGGAAACCAAAATTAAAAGCCACTTCAAAATATTATATGCCTGTTAGATGGATGTAGTTGGATAGAGGTGTGGGAACATATGGACATGAAAATGCCTATTGACTTATCACGGCAGATTTTATTTCACCCAACATTGATTTCAGCAATGATATACTATGCTTTTATTTACCTTTCTATGTCACCAAGTTTATATAAAGTAGTGCAAAACATTTTCATGTATATCATCTCATGATATAAGAACTTTTCAAAATAGCCCAAACTAAACCATTAAAATTCTAGCTCTAAAAAAGTTACCAACTAATCAGTTTAATGACAACATAACCAATTAGTTAGAATAATTAATTAGTTAATTATTTATTAATTATGCATTAGTCAAAATAATTACTTAATTGTTTATTAGCTATTAGTTAATTAGTCCAACAAATTAGTACATAATTATCAATGAATTAGAAATTTAATAACTAATTTAGTGGAAGATAAGGAATGAGGTGCATCTGGTGAATAGCTGGAATTCAAAGGTGAAATGAGGAATGGGGTAGACTTAGAGAAACGGTAAGGATGTGAAAAGGATAAATGATGACATAAGGCACAGAATGAAATGATATATGAAGAAAAATAAGATCCAGGAAAAGCTGAGATTCAAATTTAGGGTAAGGATCAAGGAAAGTTGTGCAAATTACTGTGTACTAAATTACTATTATTATCACATTATTATTATTTACATATTTGTCATAGTTTAAAAAAACAAATACAAAAAACAACCTTGGAGAAAAGGTCCAAGATGGCAGAATAGGTAAATGCTAGAACTCCCACTTCCCATGATCACATTACAATTACAACTAAATCATAGATCAATCAACATCAAGAATCATCTGAAGACTAGCTGAATAGAGCCTCTATAATTAAGGATATAAAAAAGAGGACACATCAAGACTGGTAGGAGGGGCAGAGATGCAAAACAGGCTGACTCCAAATTCACAGATAGGGGGTGAGCACTGGAAGGGACACCTCGGTGGTGGAGGTCCCCCCAAAGAGTGAGGGTCCCAACCCTGCATTGGGCTTCCTAGCCCAGGAGTCCTGTTCTGGAAAGAGAAGTTCCCACAACTTCTGGCAGTGAAAACCAGCAAGGATTCTGTCTATTCATCCTGGTGAGATGGAAGGGGGCTGGAAACTCAGACATCTTTGATGCCCCGTGCACAGACTCCCTTACTTGCAAGCACTCAAGCTGAGCTCTGGTGGAGGGGTGACAACTCAAGAGGCACCAGAGACATACGGGGATAGATTGAGTTGTGTGGTCTCAGAAAGATGGCTAGAGGAACAGCTGCTGTTATTCCTGTGTGAAGTCCACTTCAAGTGTAGCCTACAGGAGGGTGCAATCTGTCCTGTGTTGAATCCACACCTCAAGGGCCAAATCTGAGACTCCATTTGTAAAAGCTATGCACACAGCACCTTGACAATGCCCTGAGACTCTGCCCTGCCCAGCCAGTGCAACATTGACTAGGACACTCGCAGCTATTGGACAGCCAGCCCTGCCCCACAAGCTGCAAGTGACCTCTACAGTAGTGGACAGGTCATGGAGACCTGGGAAACTTTCAGAGGCAGGTCGTCATCCCCAGCTTATGCTACAGCCTTTCTTGGGTGGCTCTCAGGGATCTGCAGACCTGAGTCAAGCAGTGGCTGGCCTGAGTGTTCTCAGGGCATTTTGCAGAATGGCCATAGGCTCAGCACTGGTGCAAGAACTGAATTGGCACTAACTTTGTGAAAACCACTGGACACAGATTGTGACTCCCTGAGACCCTACTCCACCCAACTCAGGCCACATCACTGGGGACACTGTCAACACTGGTCAAACAGCCCAGACCATGCAACTAAGGAGGTGCTTTCAGTTGCTTAGCCTAACAGACAGCCAGAATGTGGTAACAGGCCAAGAGGAACCCTGGGCCTGATACTGGTGGCAGGGACCTCAGTTCACTGTGAGGCCACCCACACATGCCACCAGGTCCAACACTGGCAGCCTCCAACTGCACAGAGATTTGCAGCCCCTATCAAGTGGCCTCAGGAAGGTCACAGGAAAGGCTGAAATTAGCTTGTGCAAGAGCCCCTCCCAAGAGGCATGGAAAACAATACACTCAGAGGCCAGCCTCAGACCACACCAGAGCACTATTTGGTTAGTCCCACAAGTGGTACACCTCAAGGGGGGTCTCAACAGGCACAAGAGCTTATGGGGGCAAATCCCCCTCTGTGGGATCAGCCAATACACAGCAGATAATTTGTCGTGGGCATAGCCAATTTTCACAGTCAGTCATCCTGAGAGTCAATTCTACCCACTGACAGGCCAAAAGAAATCAAGGCTCAACTACAACAAAAGAATACACACAGCCTTCACAAGGGGCACTCCTGGAATACACACACAGGAGATCAGGGGGACTGTGCCACTGGACTACAAAGGACACCTGGCAAAGACTGAGAGACATAGGAGATCTACCTAATATATAGGAGCAAAGACAAAGATGCAGCTAGAATGAAGAAGCAAAGAAACATGTCCAAAACAAAAGAACAGGAGAAAACTTCACAAACAGAACTAAATAAAATGGAGGTGACCAACCTACCAGAAACAGAGTTTAAAACACTGGTTATAAGAATGCTTAAGGAAGTTAGTGAAAACTTCAACAAAAAGGTAGTAAGAATAAAGAAGGACAAAGAAACCATAAAATAGGACCAGTCAGAAATAAAGAATACAATAACTGAAATGAAGAATACACTAGAAGGAATCAATAGCAGATGAAGCAAAGGATCAAATAGGCAATTTACAAGACAAGGTAGCAGAAAGCACCCAATTGAAAGAACAAAAAGATAAAACATTTAAAAAAAAAAACATAGTTTAAGGGACATCTGGGACAACATCAAGCATAACAACATTTGCATCATAAGAGTGCCATAATGTGAAGATAGGGAGCAAAAGATTGAGAATGTGTTTAAAAGATAATGACTTAAAACTTCCCTAATGTGGCAAAAGAAATAGACGTAGAAGCCCAGGAAGGGCAGAGTCCCAAACAAGACGAACACAAAGAAGCCTACACCAAGACACATTATAATTAAAATGGCAAAGGTTAAAGACAAAGAGAGAACTTTAAAAACAGCAAGAAAAAGGCAACTTATAACTTATAAGGGAGCTCTCATTAAAATTGTCAGCTGATTTTTCAATAGAATATTTGCAGGCCGAGGGGGAGGCAGGAAATATTAAAAGGGATGAAAAATGAGGGCCTATGACCAAGACTACTCTACCCAGCAAGGCTATCATTTAAAATTGAAGGCGAGACAAAGAGCCTCAGACAAGAAAAAGCTAAAAAATATTTATTACCACCAAGCCAGTATTACCAGAGATGTTAAGGGGACTTGTTTAAGAAAAAAGGGGGGAAAACAAACAAAATCTAAATATGAATAATAAAATAGCAATAACTATGTGCTTAATAATAATCACTTTAAATGTAAATGGATAAAATGTTCCCATCAAAAGACATAGGGTAGCTTAATGGATAAGAAAAGAAGACCCATGATATATGCTCTCTACAAGAAACTCACCTCAGGTCTAATGACATACATAGACTAAAAGTAAAGGGAAGGAAAAAGATATTTCATGCAAATGGAAATGATAAAAAACTGGAGTAGCAGTATTTCTATCACACAAAATAGACTTTTAAGCACAGATTATAATACGACAAAAAAGGATAATGTATAATGATAAAGGGATCAATCCAACAAGGGGACACAACCCTCGTAAACATCTATGCCCCCAACATACGGGTACTTCAAGGTATAAAACAAATATTGACTGACATCAAGAAAGATATTGACAGAAACACAATCATAGTAGGGGACTTTAACACCCCATTGACACCATTAGCTATATCTTCCAGTCAGAAAATAAACAAGGAAACAGCAGACTTAAATGACACACTGGACAATATGGACATTATTGATATTTTTAGAACATTTCACCCCAAAGCTGCAGAATATACATTCTTTTCTTGTGCACATAGAACATTTCCGTGATAGACACATTTAGGCCAAGGAACAAGTCTCAATAAATTTAAGAAGCTTTAAATTATATCAAGCATCTTCTCTGACCACAATGGTATAAAACTAGAAATTAATTACAAAGGGGAATAAAAAACCTGAAAAACACACAAACACATGGAGACTAAACAACATGCTACTAAACAATGAATGGGTCAACAATGAGATCAAGGAAGAAATCAAGAGACAAATAAAGATGAAAACACAATGATCCCAAATCTGTGGGACACAGTGAATGCAGTCCTAAGAGGGAAATTCATAGCAATGCTGGCCTACCTTAAGAAACAAGAAAAATATCAAATAAACAGTCTAAGTTTACACATAAGGGAACTGGAAAAAGAACAGCAAACAAAGCCCAAAGTGAGTACTAAAAGGAAATAATAAAGATTAGAATGGTAATAAATGAACGAGAGGCAAAACAAACTAACAAACAAACAACAACGACAGCAACAAAACAACACAAAAGATCAAAGAAACCAAAAGCTGGTTCTTTGAAAAAATCAATTGACAAACCTTTCCCAGACTCATCAACAAAAAAAGAAAGAGGACCCAAACAAATAAAATCAGAAATGGAAGAGGAGAAGTGACAATGGAGACCACAGAAATACAAAAAAAAGTAAGAAAATGCTATGAGCAAATAGGACAATCTGGAAGAAATGGATAAATTCCTAGGAGCATGCAATCTTCCAATACTGAATCAAGAAGAACAATCCTAAACAGAAAAACTGAACTTACCAATTACTACTAATAAAATCAAATCAGTAGTCAACAAGCTCTCAACAAACAAAAGTCCTGGACCAGATGACTTTATGGGTGAATTTTATCAAACATTCAAGAAAGATTTAAGACCTATTCGTTTCAAACTACTCCAAAAAAGTCAAGAGGAGAGAAGCTCCCAGGCTCATTTTACAAGGCTACAATTACCCTGATTCGAAAACCATAAAAATCCGTTACAAGAAAAGAAAACTATAGGTTGATGTCCCTAATAAACATAGATGCATAAAACCTCAACAAAATATTAGCAAACTGAATTCAGTAATACATTAAAAAGTTCATACAACATAATTAAGCGGGATTTATTCCTGGTATGCAAGGTTGGTTCAATAACAGGAAATTAATTAATGTGATACACTACACAAATAAAATGAAAATTAACAATCACTGATCACATCAATAGATACAGAATAAGTGTTCGACAACATCCAACATTCATTTATGATAAACACTCTCTGCAAAGTGGGAATAGAGGGAACCTAACTCAACATATACACAGGCCATATATGACAGACCCACAGCTAACATCATACTCAATGAGGGAAAGCTAAAAGCATTTTCCTTAAGATCACGAACAACACAAGTTGTCCACTTTCATCACTTTTACTCAACATAGCACTGGAAGTCTTAGCCACAGCCATCAGACAAAGAAATAAAAAGCATCTAAATTGGAAAGGAAGAAGTAAAACTGTCATTGTTTGCAGATGACTTGATACTATACACAGAGAACCCAAAACATTCTACCAAAAAATGATTAGAACTGATAAATGAAACCATTGAAGTAGCAGGATTAATATTCAGAAATCAGTTGCATTTTTATACAACTGTCAGAAAGGAAAATTAAGAACAAATTCCTATTTACAATTTCATCAAAAAATAAAATGCCTAGGGTTAAATTTAGCCAAGGAAGTAAAAGACCTGTACTCAGAAAATTATGACATTGAAGAGAGAAATTAAAGAAGATACAATTAAATAGAAGTATATGTCATGCTCATGGATAGGAAAAATTAATATTGTTAAAATGTCCATACTACCCAAAGCAATCTACGGATACCACGTAATCTCTATAAAAACACCAATGACATTTTTCACAGAACTAAAACAAATAATTCGAAAATTTATATGGAACCATACAGACCCCGAATAGTTATGGCAATCTTGAGAAAAAAAAAAACAAAGCTGGAAGTATCTCACTGCCTGATATCAATCTGTACTACAAGGCCATAGTAATAAAACAACATTGTATTGGCATAAAAACAGACACATAGCTCAGTGCAATAAAATAGAGAACCCAATGCTGTACTCCACACCTGTATAAAAAAAAAAAAAAAAAGAATAGAGAGCCCAGAAATAAATCCACGCCTATATGGTCACTTAACCTAAGACAAAGTAAGCGAGAATATATATTGGGGTAAAGACAGTCTTTTCAATAAATGGTACTGGGAAAATTAGATACATGCAAAAATAAAAATCAGACTGAAAAATGCAAATATCATATGATGTCACTTATATGTGGAATCTAAAGAACAAAATAAACGAGCAAACAGAAGCAGACTCATAGATACAGAGAACTCATAGTTATTAGATGGGACGGGTTTGGGGGCTGGATGAAAAAGGTGAAAGGATTAACAAGTACAAATTGGTATTTACAAAATAGTCATGGGAATGTAAAGGACAGTATGGGGAATATAGTCAATAATATTTTTAAAACTATGTATAGTGTCAAATGGGTACTAGACTTATTGGGAGGATCACTTTATAAGTTATATGAATGTCTGACCACTATGCTATACACCTAAAACTATTATAAAATAATATTGAATGTGAACTATAATTTAAAAATCATGACAGGGATATAATATACAACATAGGGAATATAGTCAATAAAATTGTAATAACTATGTACAGTGTCAGATGAGTAATAGACTTATTGGGGTTATTACTTTGTGAGGTATATAAGTGTCTAATCACTACATTGTTTTGTGCACCTGAAACTAATATGAAAAAAGGAGAGGAGGACATAAGTCAAAGAAGAGGATGAGAAGGAGAAGAAGGAGTGGCATGAGGTGGCAGGAGGAGGAATAGAAATAAAAGGAGGAGGAAGATAAGAACGACAAAGAAAAGGAGACTAAAAAGGAGAAGGTAGAGAAGAATGAGAAAGAGGGCATGAGGGGGTAAGAGGTGGAAGATGAAGAAAGAAAAATGACTTGGCTATCCTTCAGTAAGATATGGCTCATATTAATATGGTTTACACCTGCAGTGATATAGCATGCAGAGTAGTAGAGATAATGAATAGTTACATATTTCCACATGTAAAGATGTTCAAACAGTGTTGAGGAAAAAAAAAAAAACAACATGTCTAATGGGTAAACAAGAACCTTGAAAAAACCATTAGGAGAGCTATAATAATGCTCTTCTACTACTGCCCATTGTTTTGCACCATATCCTGCTCATCTCCACATTGATGTCTTCTCTCTTGCAATTCTTCTGGAGAGAGCCATTCCTCTTCTCAACCAGCTATGTTCCAGCCAGCCAGTAATGTCTGCTCAGATGCTAACTTTCCAGTGAGCTTTGCCAGGAGACCAGTCCACTCTTAGGGCCACTTTTGATAGGTAGACTCGGTACCATTTCATTAATACTCACCTTGTCTGAAACACATAATTTATCACATCAATATTTGTCATGTTGCTCTATATAATATACTACTACTACTTTATTTCCTTGTTATTCCATAAAGGTGTCCCCTTTATCTTATCTAGATTAGAGACCATTTCTTTTGCCTAGTAGATGATCTACGTGTTGAATTAAGTGGTATTAAATGACTACACACAACTGACTAGAGGAATTTTATTCCGTTTGGGCATTGTACGACTCTCATCCTCCAATTAAACATTTTAATTGTAAAAAAGCAGAGTAAAAAAAAAAAAAAAAAAAGCAGATTGATAGGAAAAAAAAAGAAAACTCAACCAGTTCTCAGACGTCCTGGATTCTTGCTTTATCTCTCCTGTTACAATCTTTGAGAATATCAACCACTCTTTTTTTTTTTTTTAAGTTTTTTTTTTAATTTATTTATTTATTTATTTTTTTTTCCAGCTTATTAAACATTTGTATTTATTTAAAATCTCCTCAACACAAGAATATAATTTTTCTGATGGTATTAAAAGCTTGGTGGAGCAATCACATTTTTCTCTTATCCTTTTCTTTCATTTTAGATATACAATTTAGATCTAATAAGTGTCATAGGCTTTTGCCATCATCTGTAAAAATGTCATTTGGATAACACATACAATGGTGGGGGAAAACACCATTACAAAGAATGTGAGCAGTAAAGAAATATAGACATGAACTATTTTTCCATAATTTTAGATGTGCCCTAAAATATACGTCACACACAAAGAAAGACAATATGAAAACTCCATTCAAAACATTTTGTGTATCTAAATGTAGACATCTTAAACTTTCACTTAATGTCTATTTTTTTTTTTTTTTTTAATTTTCATTATTTACTGTTAATTAATTTTTACAATGATTATGTGTGAGTCAAACAATTAGAGGATGTTAAGGTCATGGTACATTATGAAATTGTTCATTTTAATTTTATGTGTTTGCACAATATTGCTGACATAATTCTGTTATCACGTTGGCTGCTGTAATTGTTGCTGTGTTTGTTTTTTTTTTAATTTATTTTTAATTTATTGGGGTGACAATTGTTAGTAAAATTACATAGATTTCAGGTGTGCAATTCTGTATCACATCATCCATAAATCACACTGTGTGTTCACCACCCAGAGTCAGCTCCCCTTCCATCACCATACATTTGATCCCCCTCACCCTCATCCCCCATCCCCCAACCCCTTTACCTTCTGGTAATCACCAAATTATGTTCCCCAGATTAATTTTCAAACCCCGTGGCCATCCTGTGGTCACCGACTGCCCTCCAATCCCCTCACCCTCCCCCCCACCCCCCACCCCTCTCGCCCATCTAGCAACCCTCAGTTTTTCCTCATTGTCTCCCAAACTGTTTCTGATTAGTTCATTCACTTATTCTTTTCTTTAGAATCCGCAAATAAGTGAGATCATATGGTACTTATCTTTCTCTGTCTGACTTATTTCACTTAACATAATGTTCTCTAGATCCATCCATGTTGTTGCAAATGGTAAGATTTCTTTCTTCTTTATGGCTGCGTAATACTCCATTGTATAAATGTACCACAGTTTCTTAATCCAGTCATCTACCGATGGGCATTTTGGTTGTTTCCATGTCTTAGCTATTGTGTATAGTGCTGCAATAAACATAGGAGTGCATAAAGATTTTTGAATTGAAGTTTTGGATTTCTCCGGATAGATACCTAGGAGTGGAATTACTGGATCATAGGGTAGTTCCATTTTCAGATTTTTGAGATACCTCCATACTGTTTTCCATAGTGGCTGCACCAATCTGAAATCCCACCAACAGTGCACAAGCGTTCCCTTTTCTCCACATCCGCGCCAGCACTTGTTGTTTGTTGATTTATTGATGATAGCCATTTTGACTGGGGTGAGGTGGTATCTCATTGTGGTTTTTATTTGCATTTCTCTGATGGTTAGTGAGGTTGAGCATTTCTTCATGTGTCTGTTTGCCATCTGTATGTCCATTTTAGAAAAATGTCTCTTGAATTCCTCTGCCCATTTTTTAATTGGATTGTTTGTTTTTCTGGAGTTGAGTTGAGTGAGTTTTTCATAGATTTGTGATATTAATCCCTTATCAGATATATCATTGGCAAATATCTTTTCCCATTCAGTAGGATCCCTTCTTGTTTTATTGATGGTTTCCTTTGCTGTGAAAAAAGTTTTTAGTTTGATATAATCCCACATGTTTATTTTTTCTCTTAGTTCCCTCGAGCGAGGGTATATATCAGTAAAAATCTTAATCCGGGTAATGTCTGAGAAGTTTCTTCCTATATTTTCTTCTAGGTATTTTATGGTTTCAGATCTTACATTTAAGTCTTTAAGCCATTTTGAATTTATTTTTGTATATGGTGTAAGGAGGTGGTCCAGCTTCATTTTTTTGCATGTGTCTGTCCAGAGAATATCAACCACTCTTGACCTCTCAGCTTTTCTCCTTTTTTGTTCCCCTGGTTCCCCTACTGGGATGCATAAAACATGGTGATGGTTATGAAAAAACCTTGAAAACTCTAAAGCCTTACTTATTGTCATGTCACTTGGTGACAGAAAACTTTGTTTTCTCAACTTTGTGCCCCAAAGTTCCTAACAGAGTACAAAATATAAAATTTGTGGTCTTTAAAAGTTGTTTGAATTGAATTTACATGTAACGAATGTCTAGCTTTTCCTTATCCATATTAGTTATTTAGATGCTGCTAAGTCTGGGCCAAAAAGTGGTAGATCTTCAACAGACTTCTTTCTGTCATTTGTGGTTTTAATTCCATTAGCCAATCCAGGTCAGTAACAACATCTTAAATGTGCTCCATCTTTCTTACGGTCAGCAATCTTTGTTACTTGTTCTCATATTTAGGGCTTCACCTTGCTCCTCAAACCAGAAACTTCAACCTGTTTTACTCAGTGTAACCTCAGTATTCTTACTTGAGTACATCTCAGACATATTCTCAGATAGAAGCCCTATTTCATGATGCCTCAACATAGTTGACTTAATTTGGGCTCTTCCAGAGGAGACCTGGAGACAATAATTAAAGGTGATCTCAGGACTAGTAGGGGAGTAGGGAAGTGACATAGGAAAGGGTATGTTCTCAAGTCAGTGCCACTGTGTCTGATGGGAGCTCAACCCCATAGGAGAACCCTGAAGAATAAGTGGGGCACCTGCCTCAGTATTATCCCACCTAAGGGCTATGGGAATTGGAGATTTGTATGTTCACTCCCTTTAGTCATTTGTTGAGGGCTGCTGGGGATGGGGTTTATTTTCTGGAACTTCCAGCTTTCTGTGCCCTGGTACTGGGTGGGCTCCAGCTGCCAGAGAAAGCCCTCACATTTGGAGCTTGGGCTGTTGCACAGTTGTATATAATGGATGCAGATGGGACACCACCTATTTTGGTGGTATTCCCTCTCTCTGCTCTATTCCTGGACCTATGAGAGCGCTCCTGTTTTAATGATGTATTTCTTCTTATTTCAAAACCTGTTCAAAATCACCCACCTACAACTAAGACAGCCGTGCTGTCATACCACTCCCCTTTGCTCAAATGTAAGCATTGCCCCAATAGACAATCACCAAAAGAACCAGCTCCACTAACAACTGGTATGAGCACGTATGTTTGCCTAGAGATTTTGATGTAGTAGGAAGCAGCAGGCTTTGGCAGGAGAACAAGAGGCTGTGGTTACCAGTTAGGTCTCTCTCCAATCACTGTACTACCAACAACCTGTTTTTCTTCTCAAGCATAAGAAAAATGAAGCATTTCTGTCTTTCTTTTCTGCTAAATATTTTTCTCCAGCCACAATATTATTCTCACTCCTTTCAGGACTCTTTCTGTCAAGAATTTTCACATGATTTATAAGCATAATATCTCAACTGACTCCACTTCAACAGGCACAGCTTATTTGCAGTACTACAGTAGTTTGTCTTTAGTCACCTACTTCTCTTGGGCCAAATCCTTCATGGCCATTCTCTTTTCCCCACACTTCCAACCAGCTTTCCCCTGGATCGTGGTCTTACCTCCTTACCCCACTTGGTCTTGTTAGCCACCCCTGGTTTCCTTCCTCTCATTGTTCCTAACTCCATTCACATATTTCTGTCCTATAGCTAATGCTTTTATATCACGGCATATTTCTTGGAGTAGAGGTCAGAAAACCTTTCCTGTAACAGACAATATAGTAAACATTTGGTTTGTGGGCCACATGGTCTCTATTGCAACCATACACCTCTACCATTTTAAAGAAAAAGCAGCCATAGACAGTACATAAAGGAATGTGCTGTGTTTTTGTAAGTATAGGCAGTAGTTCAGAGTTGGCCTGGAGGCCATAGTGTGTTGGCCTCAGCCTTATTAAAAACAAAAAACGTAACAACTTTCTTTTAGAGTGCCTGGTATATATTTGCTTAATACACATTTATTAAAATATTTTGAGACATGTACAAGAAAATGAAATATTATCCTTATCTCAACTAATATATTTGGTGGAAACAAGATGTTTTTATACCAATACTTGAAGGAATTCATATAATCTCTCTTCCGTTTAAATAAAAAACTAGCACATTATTTTTTTAAACAAAATAAATCAAAACAAAATTTTGAATTAAATAAAAGTTTAAAAATTGAGGATCAAAATAAAGATTTGAAATCCGGTTTTCCTTCCTTTGAACTTGAGACAACAGCAGTAAAATAATAGTGTGTAGATGGATTTTTGAGACTTAATTTTCTTATAGCAGTTTTAGGTTTACAACAAAACTAAGAGGAAGGTAAAGAGATTTCACATATGTCCCCTGCCTTCACACATTCATAGCCTCTCTCATTATCAATGTCACACACAAGAATGGTACATTTTAAACTACACTGGCATACCTCAATCACCCAAACTCCATAGTGTACCTGAGGATTCACTCTAGGTGCTGTACATTCTGTGGGTTGGAACAGATGTATAATGACATATACCCATCATTATAATGTAGAAAGTATTTTCACTGCCCGAAAAATCTTCCATGCTCTATCCATTCATTTTCTCCACCTCCTAACCCCTGGAAACCATTGATCGTTTCATTGTCTTCACAGTTTTGTCTTTTCCAGAATGTCATATAGTTGAGATCATATGGTGTGAGTCTTTCAGATTGGCTTCTTTCACTTAGCAATATGCATTTAGTTTCCTCCATGTATTTTTATTACTTGATAGCTTTTTAATTTTAATTTAATTTAATTTTTTTTTTTAATGTTGAATTACATTCCATTGTCTGGATTTGCCATAGTTTATCCATTCACCCACTGCAGGACATCTTCATTCCTGATAAGTTTCTAAGTTTTGGCAATTATGAATAAAGCTGCTATAAACATCTTTGTGTAAGTTATTGTGTTGACATAAGTCTTTAACTCTTTTGGGTAAATACCAACTAGCATGATTGTTGGATTGTATGGTAAGAGTATGGTTAGTTTTATAAGAAATGGCCAAACTGTCTTCCAAAGTGGCTGTGCTATTTTGTATCCCCACCAACAAGGGATGAGTGTTCCTGTTGCTCCATATTCTCACCATCATTTAGTGTTGTCAGTGTTCTGGATTTTCATCATTCTAATCAGTTTGTTGTTGATGCTCATTGTTTTGATTTGTATTATCCTGATGACATATGAAGTGGAACATCTTTTCATATGGTATTTGCTATCTGAACATCTCCTTTGGTGAGGCATCTGTTAAGATCTTTGGCTCATTTTTAAATTAGGTTGTTTGTTTCCTTACAACCTAATTTAAATCTTAAAATTGTTGAGTTTTAAGAGTTCTTTGTATATTTTACATAATAGCACTTTAACAGATGCATCTTTTGCAACTATTTTCTCCCAGTCTGTGGCTTGTCTTCTACCTCTCTTGATTTTGTCTTTTGCAGAACAGACATTTTTTAACTTTAATGAAGTCCATTTTATCAATTATTTCTTTCATGGATCATCTCTTTGGTGTTGAATATGTAAAGGCATCTTGGTTTTCTCCTATGTTATTTTCTAGAAGTTTTACAATCGTGTGTTTTACATTTAGGTCTATGATCTATTTTAAATTAATTTTTGTGAAGAGTGTAAGATCTGTGACTAGATTCTTTTTTTTTTTTTGCATCATTTGGATGTCCGGTTTTTCCAGAACCATTTGTTGGAAAGACTATCTTTTCTTTACTGTGCTGCCTTTGTTTCTTTTTCAAAGATCAGTTCACTATATTTAGGAGGGTCTATTTCTTAGATCTCTATTTTGTTCCATTGATCTATTTGTCTATTCTTTCACCAATACTGTAATGCACTCTCTTGATTATGTAGATTTATAAAGTCGTAAAGTTGGGAACTTTATTCTTCTTGGTGGACAGGACTTTTACTAAAATGTTTTTGTTTAAAGGACCTAGAGAAGAAGAAAAAAAGAGCCCTCAAAATACTAAAACTCAAGGGAATATCACATTGTCGTTTTGGCATATGTAAATTCTACCCATTTTCCTCCCTCTTTTCTCTGCATTGGTGAGGTTATTTTCATGGTTTCAATCAAGTATTAATTCACTCAACACATATTCACTGATGGAATATTATTTGACAAGCTCTGTGTATTCAGCAGTCAATAAAGTAAATAAAATCCTGTTTCATGCAGCTTAAAAGCAAGTAGAGGCTGAGGAAGGGAAGATAATCAATAAACAAATACATACTATAACAGGTGGTGGTACATGCTAAGTATGAAAAATAACAGTAGGAAAGGGGGATCAGGAAGTGCTAGTATGATGTGATGATGGGACCATCAGTATATGTCCCTCTGATTGTAAAGCATTTAAAAAACTACCTGAAGGAAGGAAGGAATGGAAGGAGCCATGTGAATACCTAAGGAAAGACTGTTCTAAGAAGAGAGAACAGTAAATACTGAAGTGCTTAGTAGGTGATGGTTAGTTTTACATCAACTTGACTGGGCCATTGGGTGCCTAGAGTTTTTGGTGATACCTTATTTTGAGTGTTTTTGTGAAAATTTTTTTGGATGAGATTAATTTTTATATTAGTAGACTGAGTAAAGCAGATTGCCTTCCCTAATGTTGGTGGGCCTCATCCAATCAGTTGAAGGCCTGAATAGAACAAAAAGCTGACTATCCCCGGAGTAAGAGAGAATTCTCTACCTGATGGTCTTTGAACTGAAACATTGGTTCTTTCTGCCTGATGGCTTTTGAACTGGCACATCAGCTCTTCTTTGTTCTACAGTAGCTTGTTGGCCTTCAGATTCAAACTAGAACATGGACACTACAGATTTTGACCTTGCCAGCAACCGTAATTACACAAGTAAATTACTTTTAATAGTTAGATAGATGATAAATAGATAGTTCTGTTTCTCTGTAGAACCCTGACTAATACAATGAGGAAGTGATTGGGTGCTTGGCTGTTTTACAAAGAAGATGGAAGAAAGGAAGTTAAAGAAGGACTGGGAGGAGTAAAGCATGTAGGGTCTTTTAGGTCATTGGAAGGACTTAGCATTTATTCCAAATGGGAAGGTTTTGGATGGTTTTGAACTGAAAGTAACTTACATTTTGAGATCATTCTAGCTGCTACATAAGAACTAGTCTGAAGTGGGGGAGAACAGAATAACGAAGACCAGTTCAGATGCTATTTAGAGAGTCTAGGTGACTAGAGTTGTGGTACTGGAAGGGGAGCTGGTCAAAATGTGTGAGATTTTGAATATAATTTAAAGATAGTTCTGACAGGGGTGAGGTGTTTACGATAGAGAAAAATTAAGGTAGACTCCAAATTTCTTGCTATAGCAACTGAAAGAATTGTATTTCTATTCATTGGTCTGGAGAAGAATGTGAAAGAAGCAGATTTTGAGGCACAGGAGGTGTCAGCAATTTGAATGGAGCCATGCTAATTTTGAGAATTTGATTATATATCCAAACAAAACAGAGATATGGAATTATGAAATTCTGGGAAGTGACTTTATATATACAGAGAGGGTGCCAAAAGATGTATACACATTTAAAGAAAAGAAAAAACTGTATTAAAATTGTAATTCTACTAACAATTGTCACCCCAATAAATTAAAAAAAAAAAAAAAATTGTAATACTCAATACGTACTGATAACAAAAGATGAATACAAGTCATGTGTATACATTTTTGGCACCACCAGAATATATATATATATATATATACCCTGTTTCACCCGAAAACAACACCTAACCGGAAAATACGCACTATCATGATTTTTCAGGATGACATCCCCTGAACATAAGCCCTAATGAGTCTTTTGGAGCAAAAATTAATATAAGACCCAGCCTTATTTTTGGGGAAACATGGTATGTATGTATGTATGTGTACATATATATATATATATATATATATATATATATATATATATATATATATCACGGTATAGGTGGCATTTATTGATATGAAACTAGATGAGATCACCAAGGAAGTGATTGAGTCCTGGGCACTCCAATATTTATAAGTCAGAGAGATGGGATTCAGTCAAAAAGTGGAGAATGTGCTATTAGGAAAGTGGGAGGAGAACCAAACTGGAATATAGTCCCCAAAGCTATGTGGAAAACCATTTCAAGAAAGACACAGTATTCAGTGCTATCAAATGCTGCTGATAGGTCAAGCAGAATTAGGATTTGCACTGATATCTAACCACTGGATCTGACAGTGTGGGGTCGATCAGGGAAGATCTTGAGAAAGAGCTGTTTTGGTAGAGTAATGTATGGAAAAGCTTGATTGGAATCAGTTCACTAGGAATAAAAAGAATAACTGGATGCAAGAAAGAAAGATAATTTTGTGAAGAGATTAGCTATAAAGGGGAGCAGAGAAATGGGCTGTTAGTAGGAGGGAAAATATTTATTTGGGACTGATCTGAAAGAGGGAAATTTGATGATATAGAGGGAAAAGATAAGGTATCTTTAAATAGACAAGAGGGGATAGGTTGGCTTTTGCTAGAGAATAGGAGTGTTTGTAGTAATAGAAAATAAGGCAAAGAATATGGACATTGATATAAGGGGGTAAGTAGCTGTATTAGTTGAAGCTTGTGGAAATTCCCTTCTGATCACTCCTATTTTCTCAGGGATGTAAAAAGCAAGGACAACAATGGAAAGACAATAAGACAGAACTGGAATTTTGGAGAGAAAAGTTGTGAAATCTAGAAAACATGGGAAGTAGAAGGGTGACTGGATTAGAGAATTGTACTATTCTAATACCTCTAATGAGTCTAATATGAAGCTTGGAGCTGTCAAATTTAAAATGAGATCAGTAAATAGTGTCATGTGTCTTTTTTTAACCACAGTGAGTTCTAGATGCAGGTGTGCATTAGGCAGAGTTAAATTAAGAAGGCAAGGGAGAAAAGGTGAGAAAAATGAGGGGGAGTGAGACAAGGGCAATGCGGTATATGCAAAGAAGAGTTTATCATGGTGGGCATGGAATCTCTGCTATGCAAGAAAGAAACTGAGGACATTAAGGAAGGCAAGAGATAGTTATAAAAGATAGTTGGTCTTGGCAGGTTGAACAATTGTTGAATTGAGATAGTGAGCTTTATTTTTATTTCCCTGTCTAATTCTTCACATCCATTTTAGCAGCAAGTCCTATTGATTCTACCTGCCAAATATATAGAGAATCTGAGCATTTCTCATCATTATCAAGATGGCCAAGCCATCATCATTTCTCACCTTAATTATTGCAGTAACCTTATAATTGAGATTCCTACATCTCTTGTTACACCCCCTGACCCCCATCTCAAGGTTATTTTCCATACAATGTCTAAGTAATTCCTTTAAAAGATAAAGAAGACCATTTCTTCTGCTCTGAACCTCCCAATAACTAACCGTCTCATTCAGAGTAATGACCAAAGTCCTTACAGTGACCTACCCCGTTCAACACAAACTGTAAACCACCATGTCTCCACGACTTCACTCCCTGCCTTTCTCCTTCCTCATACCACTCCAGTCACATCCAGCTCTTTGCTGTCCTCAACCCACCATCGCACTCCTACCTCAGGGCATTCACACTTGACCTTTCTTCTTCCTGGAAATTTTTACCAGTAAGCAATCAGCATGGCTTACTCTCTCATTTCAAGTCTTTGCTAAATTTTCACCTTGCCAATGAAACTTTTCCTGATCATCCTGTTTAAAACAGTACTTTAGGAAGTAAGTCAATGGAGACATGAAATCACTATACTTTGATTTCATTTGGGGCATTGAAGGGCAAGATTCCCTTTATTCTCTAACATGAAACAAGCTAGCAAATTGACAAAGACTATATTTTTAACAGAAAATTTGCAAGCATTATATGTATTGCATTTGATTATGCTCCATTTTTCTGCAACCTGTAGCTAATATATTGGAAGAAAAACACACAGATATTAATATAATTAGTTTAAAACAATAGTCACATTTATAAATTCCATCTAGTTCTTATAAGAAAGAAAAAAATGTCATTTCTATGATTTCATTTTTAGTTTTTAAATAAATCATTCTTATTTCATACATTTCCCATTTGTACATTGCATCCCAGCAATATCTTTATGTCTTTAAGCTCCTATATCATGGAGGTAATGCCAAATAGTTTCCCAACAATTTCTCCTGGTTTCAGTATTAAGTGAATTTTAGAAGTCTATGCTTCTGAATTCTCAGAATAATATTTACTTTCTGTGGTTCCACAGAATTAGTTCATGGGTCCTAATCATTGCGTGTTCTGATGCTCATACTTGAAGAGACTTTACAAGATCTATCACTCAGCAACTGGCCGATCAGGTGGGTTGTCCTGGGCTCTGTGTCTGGTCATTTTGGTGCTTTGTGGACTTATTACCTGCCTTTACTCCTATTGTATAGTAGCCCATGCTGGCTCTGCTGGTGCAGCAGAGACTGTCAGAGCTCACTTACATTTGCTACCTTTCTCCTTGACATCTGTCAGCTGCCTTTGCTATTAGATCGATGATGTTATTGAGTTCTGGGCAATAGCATCTAAGTGAAAGTGACACTTTGCCTCCATTCTGTGTCCAGGATCTCTCTTACATGCACATATGTCTGGGAGACTAGAAGATAAAACGGTGGGACCACACAATGGAACTAGCATGGATATCTGAATCACCACTTGGAGCAGAGTTGCCCTGAAGAGTTACATGACTCACATCCAACTGTGATCTGAAAAAAGACGTTTTTGGATATAGATAGATGATAGATAGGTAGGTAGGTAGGTAGGTATGTAGGTAGGTAGATAGATAGATAGATGATAGATAGATATATATGGGTATCTATAGACTCCTTCTCCCCATCTCTTTTCTCAATTTATTGTTGATGGAGTTTTAGGATCTTCTGAATATACCGACAAGTGCTAATGGGGAGAGGGTAGAGGAACAAAACAGTAGTTACAAGGTAGTAAAGGACCGAATGCTTAAGTCGTGATTTTGTTTCCTGAATCAAGGAGCAGAGATAAAGTTTCTTTGTACCAAATTTCAGTTAAACAGGATAGAAGAAACACTAAGTATATATTTTTTAAACTTATTGGGGTGACAATGGTTAGTAAAGTTACATAGGTGTCAAGTGTCAATTCTATAATAATCATCTATATATCACATTGTGTGTTTTAATCAAGCTCTGTTAGGTGGTTTTTTTTTTTGTAACTTCGTAGGGATTTTTTAGTAACTTTTTTTATAACTTAACTTTTAAATAGTTTTCAGAAATACAGAATAGTTGAAAGAATACGAAAAACAATCCCTGTTCACTGTTCATAAATTTCTCAATTGTTAATACTTAATTACATATGATTTATCATTTTCTCTTTATATGTACACATATTATTTTCCTTAACCATGTGCAAATAAGTTATAGACATTTTTCCTATCTACTCGTAAATCTGCTATGTGTATTTCCTAAGAACTAGGATATTTGCTTATATAAACACATTATCAAGAAATTATGATCAATATACCATTATTATCTAATATGAGAACCTAATTCACATACTTACAATGGTTCATATGTATAGCAAGTATGTGTGTTTGTGTGTGTGTGTGTGTGGTGTGCTATCATGCACATGAGCCTGCGTGTATATTACTATCCAACCTCCAGTTCTGCATACAATCTGGTATCAAACATTGATCAAACCTTTGCGTTTAGTTATCATGTCTGTGTAGTCTCCTTTAAATTGAAACAATTTCAGTCTGTTCTTTATAATCTTTTTCTAATTAAAGTTTATTGGGGTGACAATTGTTAGTAAAGTTACATAGATTTCAGGTGTACAATTCTGTGTTACATCATCTATAAATCACATTTTGTGTTCACTACCCAGAGTCAGTTCTCCTTCTATCACCATATATTTGATCCCCTTTACCCTCATCTACCACCCCCTTACCCCTTATGATTTCACTGGTATGTGGTATATGAACAAAAAACAACAAAAGAACAAGACAAACAAATGAGAAACAAAAACTCATAGACACTAGTTTAGTGTTCTTTAGAATCTTGATGGAGCATTTATTTTGTAGACTGTCCCACAATATGGATTTATCTGACAATTCCTCATGATTAGAGTTAGGTTATGCATTTGTGTGTTTGTGTGCGTGTGTGTGGTGTGCTATCATGCACATGAGCCTGCGTGATTCGTGATAGTGATATTTTGTGTACTAACCTGACAGGATCATGGGGTGCCCAGATATCTGGTTAAACATTATTTTGTGGTGTGTCTGTGAGGGTGTTTCCAGAAAAGATTGGCATTTGAATTGGTATATTGAGTAAAACTTGTTGCCCTCCCTAATGTGGGTAGGCACAATCATATCCATTGAGGGCCTGAATAGAACAAGAACATGAAGAAAGGGAGAATTCTCACTCACTTTCTCTCTCTTTTTGACTGCTGAGCTGGAACATCAATCTTCTGTTTTCAGACTTCAGACTCAGACTAGAATTTACATCATAGGCTCTGCAGTTCTCCGGCCTTCTAACTACACCACCAGCTTTTCTGGGTGTTTGGCTTGCAGATGGCAGATTGTACGACTTCTCACCTCCATAATCATGTGAGCCAGTTCCTTATAATAACAAATCTCTCATTATATATGATTAAATATGTATGTAATCACAGGATTACCATAAAAATGATCCTGCACCCTTCTAACCTTCTAAGTCCATAATATCAGGAGGCATATGATGAAATTTGTCCCAATTCTGGTGTTAACTTTTATCATATGTTTCATATTGCCTGTCTCTGAACTTTATAAAAATGGAATTAATCTTTATTTTGCTATATATCACTCAAACATTATGTTTATGAGATTCTTTTATTATTCTTGTGTGTGCAATGGTTTATTTATTCCTAATGCTGATTAGTATTCCTTTATATGGATACATCACAGTGTATTTATTATTCTTTTTATGAACATCTGCAATTTTTAATTATTATAAATAATGCTACTATAAACATTATTTTTAATGTCTTTTGGTGCATCTTCACATTTTTGTTGGGTATATATCCAGGAGTGAATTATCAGCATTATTTGAAATCTTTGAGTTCAGTAAGGTATAAACTAATTGGTTATACCAATTTAGGTCCCACAAGCAATATTTGAATATTTTCACTGCTCCCCGTTTTTGCTAACTTGGTAAGGTCCATTTTTTAAATGTAGGTATTTCAATGGGTAATTAGTGGTTTCTACTGTTGTTTTAATTTGCTTTACCTAATGACAGGTGAGATCAAATATATTTTTGTATCCTTACTGGTAATTTGGGTATGTTCCTTTGTGATATAATTGTCTATGTCTTTTTACTATTTTTAATGGGATTATCTGCTTTTTTTCTTATTGATCTGTAGGAGTTCCTTACCTATCTTGGCAGGGCATTCTTTGTCAAATATGTGTTTCACAAATATCTTCTGCAATCTGTGGCTCATATTTTTACTCTCTTAAAGAAGTATTTTGATGAATAGAATTTGCTTATGTATGTAAAGGCCCTATTCCAAATAAGGTCACATTCTAAGGTACTGGGGGTTAAGACCAACATATGAATTCAGAGGGGCTTGGACACAATTCAACCGAGAACAACTTTAAAGATGTCATTCCATATTCTTCCAGAATCTTGTGTTTCTGTTGAGAATTGACCCATCAGTTTTACCGTTATTCCTTTATTTTATTGTTTATTATTTATTTTTTTAAATAAATTTATTGGGGTGACAATGGTTAGTAAAATTACATAGATTTCATGTGCACAATTCTATAATACATCATCTATATATCACATTGCATGTTCACCACCCAGAGTCAGTTCTCCTTTCATCACCCTTTTGACCCCCTTTACCGACTTCTACCATTCCCTCTTTCCCCCTTAGCCTCTGGTAACCACTAAATTGTTCTCTACGTCTATGAGTTTTTGTTTCTTTATTGTTACTTCTTTCAAGATAAAATCTTATTTTTCTTCTAGAAACTTTTAAGATAACTTTTTTTGCTTTTGCCTTTCAGCCGTTTGTTTTAATGTACATAAGTTGCCTTGAAATTAATACAACTGTTTGAAAATGTGACTTGATATCTTTTGAAATATTTGGAACATTATCAGCCATTATCTCTTCAAAGATTACTTCTGACCTATTCTCTCTTTCCTCCTACTAAGTCTCCAGTTACACATAAATTAGACATTTTCACTGAACTATATATGGCTTTCACAGTCTTTACTGCATTTTCCATCTTCTTTTTCTCTTTGTACTTCAATATGGATGTTTTCTATTTACCTATACTCCAATTTACTAATCATCTCCTCAACTACATCTACTCTGTTATTAAACATATCTATTCAATTCTTAATATGAGCTGTATTTTCTCAACTCTAAGTTTTACATTACGTACTTTTTATTGATTTTAGTTTTCAGGTAAAATTATTCATGTTTTATCTCTTTTGTATAATACTTTTATCCCACTTACTTTTTTTTTTTTTTTTTTTTTTTTTTTTTATTTTTTTTTTTATTTTTTTAATTTATTGGGGTGACAATTGTTAGTAGAATTACATAGATTTCAGTTGCGCAATTCTGAATCACATCATCCATAAATCACACTGTGTGTTCACCACCCAGAGACAGCTCCCCCTCCATCACCGTACATTTGATCCCCCTCACCCTCATCCCCCACCCCCCAACCCCCTTACGCTCTGGTAACCACCAAATTACGTTCCCCAGATTAATTTTCAAACCCTGTGGCCATCCTGTGGTCACCGACTGCCCTCCAATCCCCTCACCCTCCCCCCCACCCCCCACTCCCCCCGCCCATCTAGCAACCCTCAGTTTTTCCTCATTGTCTCCCAGTTTCTGATTAGTTCATTCACTTATTCTTTTCTTTAGAATCCGCAAATAAGTGAGATCATATGGAACTTATCTTTCTCTGTCTGACTTATTTCACTTAACATAATGTTCTCTAGATCCATCCATGTTGTTGCAAATGGTAAGATTTCTTTCTTCCTTATGGCTGCATAATACTCCATTGTATAAATGTACCACAGTTTCTTACTTTTAAGTGAATGTCTGACAACTTTAAATGTATTAATTAATGGGTATATTTCAATTGTCTGCTTTTTTTGCTTGGATTTGATCATTTGGTTCTATTTTCTGAAAGTGTTCTAATTTTTTATTAAGTATCATGTACTTTTAATGAAATATTATACAGACTCTCGATAGTGATATTTTCTACAGAGAATATAATTTTTTTAAATTTATTGGGGTGAGAATTGTTAGTAAAATTACATAGATTTCAGGTTTACAATTCTGTATTACATCATCTATAAATCCCATTGTGTGTTCACCATCAGGAGTCAGTTCTCCTTCCATCACCATATATTTGATCCCCCTTACCCTCATCTCCCACCCTCCACCCCCTTACGCTCCGGTAACCACTAAACTATAGTCTGTGTCTATGAGGTTTTGTTTCTCATTTGTTTGTCTTGTACTTTTGTTGTTTTTGGTTTATATACCACATATCAGTGATATCATATGGTTCTCTGCTTTTTCTGTCTGACTTATTTCACTTAGCATTATACTGTCAAGATCCATCCATGTTGTCACAAATGATCCTATATCATCTTTTCTTACCGCCGAATACTATTTCATTGTGTATATATACCACAACTTCTTTATCCATCCATCTATCGAAGGACATTTTGGTTGTTTCCATGTCTTGGCCGCCGTAAACAAAGCTGCAATGAACATTGGAGCACACATGTCTTTATGTATAAATGTTTTCAGATTTTTTGCGTAGATACCTCAGAGACGGATTGCTGGGTCATATGGTAATTCTATTCGTAATATTTTGAGGAACCTCCACACTGCCTTCCATAGCGGCTGCACCAGTCTGTATTCCCACCAACAGTGTATGAGGGTTCCTTTTTCTCCACAGCCTCTCCAACACTTGTTACTATTTGTCTTCTTGATGATAGCCATTCTGACCGGTGTGATATGATATCTCCTTGTGGTTTTTATTTGCATTTCTCTGATGATTAGTGATGTTGAGCATTTTTTCACATGTCTATTTGCCATTTGTATGTCCTCTTTGGAGAAATGTCTCCTCAGGTCCTCTGCCCATGTTTCAATTGGGTTGTTTGTTTTTTTGCTGTTGAGTTTCATGAGTTCCTTGTATATTTTGGATATTAGACCCTTATCGGAGGCACTGTTTGCTCCCATTCAGTTGGTTGCCTCTTTATTTTGTCGATGGTTTCTTTTGCTGTGCAGAAGCTTTTAAGTTTCATATAGTACCATTCGTTTATTTTAGCTTTATGTCCCTTACCTTTGGAGTCAAATTCATAAAATGCTCTTTGAACCCAAGGTCCATAAGTTTAGTACTTATGTTTTCTTTTATGCGGTTTATTGTGTCAGGTCTTATGCCTAGTCTTTGATCCATTTTGAATTAATTGTGGTACATGGTGACAGATAGCAGTCCAGTTTCATTCTTTTGCACGTGGCTATCCAATTCTGCCAGCACCATTTATTGAAGAGGCTGTCTTTTCTCCATTGTATGTTTTTTGCTTCTTTGTCAAAAATTATCTGTCCATATTTATGTGGTTTTATTTCTGGGTTCTCAGTTCTATTCCATTGATCTATGTGTCTGTTTTTCTGCCAATACCATGCTGTTTTGATTATTGTAGCCCTGTAGTACAAGCTAAAGTCAGGGTGTGAGATACCTCCAGTATTGTTCTTTTTTCTTAAGATTTCTTTGGCTATTCGGGATGTTTTGTGGTTCCAAACAAATCTGAGGATTTTTTGTTCTATTTCTTTAAAAAATGTGATTGGGATTTTGATGGGGATTGCATTAAATATGTATATTACTTTGGGTAATTTGGCCATTTTAACTATGTTGATTCTTCCAATCCATGAGCATGGAATGTCTTTCCATTTCTTTGTGTCTTCTTTAATTTCTTTCAAAAATGTCTTATATTTTTCAGCATATAGGACTTTCACATCCTGGTTAAGTTTATTCCTAGGTATTTTATTCTTTTTGCTGCAATTGCAAAAAGAATTGTTTTTTGTATTTCTTTTTCTGAGATTTCATTGTTAGTATAGAGGAATGCAATGGACTTTTGTACGTTGATTTTGTAGCCAGCAACTTTACTGTATTCGTTGATTGTTTCTAATAGCTTTTTGGTGGAGTCTTTAGGATTTTCTACATATGGCATCATGTCATCTGCAAAGAGTGATAATTTAACTTCTTCATTCCCAATTTGGATGTCTTTTATTTCTTTCTCTTGCCTGATTGCTCTGGCAAGGACTTCCAACACTATGTTGAAAAGCAGAGGTGGTAGGGGACAGCCCTTTCGTGTTCCTGAACATAGAGCAAAGGGCTTCAGTGTTTCACCATTAATTATGAGATTAGCTGAGGGCTTGTCATATATGGGTTTATTATGTTAAGGTATTTTCCTTCTATACCTATTTTACAAAGTGTTTTAATCATAAATGGATGTTGTATCTTCTAAAATGCTTTTTCTGCATCAATTGATATAATGATTTTTGTCCTTTGTTTTGTTTATGTGATGTATCACATTGATGGATTTGCGGATGTTGAACCATCCTTGTGCCCCAGGATGAATCCCACTTGTTTATGATGAATAATCTTTTCAATGCATTGTTGTATTTGATTTCCTAGAATCTTGTTTAGGATTTTTGCATCTGTATTCATCAGAGATATTGGTCTATAGTTTTCTTTTTTTGTGTTGTCCTTACTAGGTTTTGGTATCAGGGTAATGTTGGCCTCATAAAATGAGTTAGGGAGTACTGTCTCGTCTTCAATTTTTTGGAAGATTTTGAGCAGGATTGGTATTAGATCCTCTTTGAAGGTTTGGTAGAATTCACTAGTGAAGCTATCTGCTCCTGGACTTTTGCTTTTGGGAAGGTTTTGGATGACTGATTCAATTTCATTACTGGTGATCGGTCTGTTTAGATTTTCCAGTTCTTCATGGTTCAACCTTGGAAGGTTATATGTTTCTAAGAACTTGTCCATTCTTCTAGGTTATTGAATTTGGTGGCAGATAGTCCTTCATAGTATTCTTGGATGATCCTTTGTATTCCTGTAGAGTCCATGATAACTTCCCCTTTTTCCTCTCTGATTTTGTTAAATAGTGTCTTCTCTCTTTTTATCTTAATGAGTCTAGCCAAGGGTTTGTCAATTTTGTTAATGTTTTCAAAGAACCAGCTCTTTGTCACATTAATTTTTTCTATTGTCTTTTTGTTCTCTATTTCATTTAGTTCTGCTCTGATTTTTGTTATTTCCTTTCTTCTGCTGACCTTGAGTTTCACTTGTTCTTTTTTTACTAGTCATTTAAGGTGAAATGTGAGGTTATTTATTTGGGATTTTTCTTGTTTCTTGAGATAGGCCTGTAATGATATAAATTTCCCTCTTCAAACTGCTTTCGCTGCATCCCAAAAATTTTGGTAGGATGTATTTTCATTGTCATTTGTTTCTATGTATATTTTGATCTCTCCTGTAATTTCTTCTCTGACCCATTCATTCTTTAAAAGTATGTTCTTTAATCTCCATGTACTTATGTTTTTTCCTGCTTTCTTTTTGCCATTGATATCCAATTTCAAAGTCTTGTGATAAGAGAATGTGCTTGGTATGATTTCAATCTTCTTAAATTTGCTGAGGCTTATTTTATGTTCCAATATATGGTCTATCCTTGAGAATGTTCCATGTACACTAGAAAAGAATGCATAGTCTGATGTTTTAGCATGAAGTACTCTATATATGTCAACTATGTCCATTCATCTAATGTGTCATTTAGGGCTGCTATATCGTTATTTATTTTCTGTTTGGATGATATATCCATAGCTGTCAATGATATATTTAAGTCCCCTAGTATAATTGTGTTTTGCTCAATATCTCCTTTTAGTTCTGTCAGTAGTTGCTTGGTATATTTCGTTGCTCCCTGATTGGGGGCATACATATTGGTGACTGTTATGCTCCCTTATTGGGGCATAAATATAAGATGACTGCAATCTTCTTGTTGCATAGTCCCCTTTACCATTATGAAATGTCGATCTTTGTCTCTTGTTATATTTTTCACCCTGAAGTCTGTTTCATCTGATATCATTATGGCTACACCTGATTTTCTCTGGGTACCATTTGCTTGGAGTGTCAATTTCCATCCTTTCCCTTTGAGTCTATGCTTGTCCTTGTAGCCGAGATGTATCTCTTGGAGACAGCATATGGTTGGGTTTAGTTTTTTGATCCAATCTGCTACTCTGTGCATTTTTATTGGTGTGCTCAGTCGATTTACATTTAGGTTGATTATTGATATGTGAGGATTTCTTGTCATTCTATCTTTAGTTTTCTGGTAAGGCTGTGTCTCCATTGTTTCTTTGCCTTTTTGTTGTTCTCTGTTATTTCTGTGTGGTGGTATTCTATGATGTTTCCCTCTGTTTCTTCTTTTATTACAGTATACATTTCAGTTCTGGATTTTTTTTTTTTTTGAGTGGTTACCCTTAAGTTTATGTAAAAGAAAGTTTGATATTTAGAGTATTCCATTTTCTTCAGCACGCTTACTTTCTCCATTCCCATATTCCAGTTCATGCAACTCTCCCCTTTTTTGTTTCGGTTGCCACAAATTGTCCCTGTTGATGGTGGTTGAATAACCTCCTTTAGTATTTCTTGTAGTGCAGGTCGTGTATTAGAAAATTCCCTCAGCTTCTGTATGGCTGGAAAGGGCTTTATTCCTGCTTCATATCTAAAGGATATCTTTGCTGGATATATTATTCTTGGCTCATAATTTCTCTCTTTCAGTAGTTTGAATATTTGGTTCCACTCCCTCCTAGCTCGTAGAGTTTCTGCTAAGAAATCTGATGATAATCTAATGGGTTTTCCTTTGTAGGTTACCGTCTTCTTTTCCCTGGCTGCCTTGGGGATTCTTTCTGTGTCGTTGATTTTAGACAGCTTCAATACAATGTGCCTTGGAGAAGGCCTGTTGGGATTGAGGTAATTAGATGTTCTATTTGCTTCTTGGATTCGAGGATCCAGTTCTGTCCACAAGTTTGGGAAGTTCTCATCAACAATTTGTTTGAATATATTGTCTGTTCCCTTCTCTCTTTCTTCTCCTTCTGGTACGCCCATTATTCTTATATTGCTCTTTCTGATGGAGTCAGAAAGTTCTTGTAGAGTTCTTTCATTTCTTTTAAGTCTCAAGTCTCTTTCTTCTTCCATCTTTGTAATTTCCAGGTTTCTATCTTCGATGTCACTGATTCTTTCCTTCATCTGGTCAACTCTACTACCTAAACTGGTTATTTCATTTTTAATTTCTTCTATTGAGTTCTTAATCTCCAGAAATTCTATTTGGTTCTTTTTTAAAATGTCAATCTCTTTCGTAAAATGTTCATGTTCTTTGATTGTGTTTCTGAGTTCATTAAACTTTCTGTGTTTTGTTGCATCTTGTTGACTTTTTTCAGAACTGTAATCTTGAATTTTCTGTCTTTTAAACCACATATTTCCATCTTTAAGTTCCTTTTCTGGAGACTTTTCACTGTCTTTCTGAGCTGTCTTGTTGCCTTGGTTATTCATGGCAATTACTGATTTATTATTTTTCTTCCTAGATATCTACAGGAATGGCTTCTGCAACAGGTTGATAGGAAGAGGTCTTTCTTTTTTTTCCAGTACTTGTTGGTAGAATGTTTTATTTTCTCTCCGACTGCAGCCTTTTTTTTCCCTCTCTCACACGGTAGTGCTATATTTTCTCTGCACTATTCTCTCACACAATGAGGGGATTCCCTGGTTGACGGGCATCTCCTCTGTTAATAGTTTGCCTGGGTCACAGGGTGTAGTGTCCGTGTGGGTATGCGAAGAGCTTTATAATTCCAAAGCTCTTCCTGCACCAGATTCAGAGCCCGTATGTTTCAGCAGCTCTGTTCACTCCTGTCAGGATCCTCCCAGATAGGTGGGGCCAGGGGCGAGGTGAGCTGTGAGAGGTGGCCCAGAGCAATGGCTGGTGGTGACCACCCCCACAGCCGGTCCTGCTTCCACAGTTCCTTCCCCTTTGCCAGAACTAGTTTGGCTGCAAATCTGTGTCTTTTGATTTGACACTGCTGCTGTTCCGCCTCTAGTACCAGGCAGGTGGAGGCGGGGCGAGCTCTGGGAGGGTAGGGAGATGGCGGTTAGTCTCAGTGCCTAAGGGTTCCATTCTCTGCTAGGCAGTGAGGGCTTAAACCACCATTTTTAGCCTTCTTCCCTCAGTCTTTTCTCCGAGGTCTCTGCCATGAGCGTTGGGTTCAAACGTGTTATATGCTGTCCCTTCAGCCCTGTGGGCCATAAACGGAGCCATAGCAGTCCGAGTTCTTCCCTCTCCCACAGCTGTAGTAGTTCCGGGATGCAGTGAGCTCGGAGCACTGAGCTAGGTCTGCATCCTGTGCCTGCGCAGCTCCGTCTCCGTGCTTCTCCTTTCCCTACTCCCCTGCTCATGCTGTTCGCCCACCTTTAGGTGAATTCAGTAGTGGGCCTCTTCGTCTTGCCTGTCTGCTGTGCAGGGAGTCTTTTGTGGAGTTATTGTTGTTCGATTCGTTGTAAATTCCAGGGAAGCTTTACAGAGGCTCACCTCACGCCACCATTTTGATCCCAAGTCCCATCGAGAATTTAATTTTTATTGTCAGGGATGTAGTATGAAGATCTCAACTAGATCTATGATCTCTAGGATCTAGTATAAATCTAATTGATGCTGCTTAATATTTGGTGTTTTGTCACTTCTGCCATAACCCATTAAATGGTGTCAATGTACATCTGTGTTGTTGGCCCAGACCCCTTTATCTTGGGAAGTTCTGAATTCTAAGTTTTGTCTTCTTAACTTCTTCAGAATACTGAAAAATGTAATTATCTTAGCTGCTATATTATTCTTAGTTTTTAGAGTATCTCTCTGAATTTGCGTATTATTTCATTTAAAGGAAAGGTCTAGAGGAAAACTTGCTTACAGAACATCTAATTCACTTGTCCACAGTTTCTTTTTCTCCGGGGTCCTGACACCTTAAATCCTGGATGCTCTTTTAGCCATCACAGCCCAGTGATACTGCAAACTCTAGACCTAAGCCATCCAATATGGTAGTCATTAGCCATATGTGGCTACTGAGCAATTTACATATAGATAATCTAAATTGGTATGTACTGTAAGTATTTTGAAGTTGCAATACCAAAAAAATGTAAAATATTTCATTATTTTTTTTTATGTCACATGCATGTTGAAGTGATACTTTGAATCTATTGGATTGAGTAAAATATATTATTAAAATTAGTGTTGTCTGTTTCTTTTTATCTGTTTTAATGTGGTTATTAGATCACTTAAAATTACGTGGCTCCCTGTGATAAGTCCAGCAACCGTCTGACATTGTACCATGCTATCACAATATTATTATTCTTATTTTTTGTCTTTTTATAAATTTTTATTAAATTTATTAGGGTGAGATTGGTTAGGTATATAAATGTTGAATAACTATGGTGTACCCCTGAAGCTAATATAATATTGTATGTTAGCTACATTTTTAATAAAAATATTTGTTAAAATTTAAAAACCTGGAAAAAAAAGTTACATGGCTCATATTATATTCCTATTGAGCAGAACTGCTCTAAACGACTGCTTTCTGTTTGACTTCCATGTCCCGTACTATGAATTGGCATTTGTCCAAAAGGGATAAAGTGACTTCAAATGTAGAGCTTACTTCAATATGCTTCCCTTTTTTCAAGAATTTTAGCCCCTCACGTTCTGACTGCTTTGGTTTTTCTCCAATGTCATTAAACAGTGTTTCCTTCTTCCCTCCATCTGTTTCTCCCTCCCTTCCTTCATTTTTTTTTTTTTTTCTGTTTTTTGGGTTCGTCTTTTACAGTTTCTCTTGGCAGTGGGGCAGTCCAATGATACCCATATGTCATAGATTGAAGTCAAACTACTACATTTGATGTTTTAAAATTTAAATTATAGTTGACATACAATATTTTATTAGTTTCAGGTATAGACACTTGTATATTCCTTTTATATACATTTTGAAGTGATCACCACAAGTCTAGTAACCATAGCTATGATGATGTTATTGATTACAGTCTTTATGCTGTGCAGTATAGCCTGTGACCTATTTTGTAAGTGGAACTTTGTACTTCTTAGTCCCCTTCTCCTTTTTTCACCCATCACCAAAGGTTTTTAGCAGATTCTATCAATGTCCCCACATATTCCTTGGACACTATCACTTAGTGTGGTACAAATGAATTCTAACTGCTAGTATCTGCATTTCTGTGCCTACAGAATTTTTTATGGAATCACAGAATATTTCTCTTCTCACTCACATTGCAGGCTGGAAGTGTCCAGAAATTAACAGCCTGTGTGAACAACCTCAACCAAAAACTATTGGGAATAGGTCCAAAACATTCCAATTTCCATTTCCCTTGGTAGAATAACATCGAGGCCTGTGTTTTGCAGTTCCTTAGGTTTTCCCAGAAAATCAGGCTCCAGTTGTCCAATGTGGAATCTGCTTTAAATCACACCCATCATTGGCCGATTTCCTTTCCCTGTTTTAATTCCCTACCCTTTTTCAGTATTCTCTGAATTTGCCATGTAATCTACTTGAAATTGAATCATTGTCTCAAAATGTGGTTTTTGTGGGAAGCCAAAATAAAACAAGTTGGAATTACTCTTCTAAAATTCACCTTCTGTCTTTGAATTCCTTAAACATATGTTTACTTAATGCTTTATTTTTAAAAAATTAAATTTAATTTACATATAATGCCATGCAAATATTTTGAGTACAGTTTAAGGAGTTTTAGAAAATGCATGCACCTGTGAAATCTATATACAAGTAAGATAGAACATCTATCACCCCGCAAAAGTTCCCTATGGCCGTTCCGAAATTTAACTATGATAATAGAAATTAGGAGACTACAGAATCCATGTAGTACATATTCCTGTGTCTTGCTTCTCTGTCTTAACATGACTTATATGAGATTCATGCAGGCTTTTATAAGAAAAATGAATTATTTTCCTCTTCATTGAGAGCAGTATTCCACTGTATGAGTGAATATACTATAATTTGTTTATCCACTCTATGGGGTTTTTCTTTGAAAACATATGTTGTTATTATCTTAGATAAACACCTAGAAGTGAAATTTCTGGAGCATATGATAGATACATGTTTTAAAGTTTTTTAGAATCCCCCTCTTCCCTTACTCTCTGGTAACCACTCAACTATTATCTATGTCTATGAGCTTTTGCTTTTTTATTTGTTTGTCTTGTTCTTCTGTTGTTTTCAGTTTTATATACCACATATGAGTGAAATCATATGGTTCTCTACTTTCTAGAACAGCTTTAAGGGGCTCAAATATATGGTTATGGAAAGAGAACTGACTCTGGGTGGTGAACACACAAGGTGAGATATAGATGATATATTACAGTATTGTACTCCTGAAATCTATATAACTTTATTAACAATTGTCACCCCAATAAGCTTTAATTTAAAAATAAAAATAAAGTAATATGTTTCCCAAAGTAATACTAAGGTTCCCAGTTGTTCTATATCTTCACCAACACTTAGTGTTGTCATTTTTTTAATACTAGCCATTCCAGAAAATGTGAAATTATATTTCATTGTGGCTTTAATTTGCATTTCCCCAATGACTAATGAGCATCTTTTCATGTGTGATAGCAATTTGTGTATCTTGTGTTATAAAATAACTGTTCAAAGTTTTGCATATATATATATATATGTACTCATATGTAAGTGAATATTTTCTTCAGTCTGTAACTCACCTTATTATATTTTAATGGCACCTTTTAATGAATAAAAGTTTTAGTTTTCATGAAGTGCAATTTATAAATTTTTAATTTTATTGTTAATGCTTTTTGTGTTCTGTGTAAGAAATCTGGTAAATGAACTTGTTATTCAAAACCAGTTGTTGCCATTGTAGAAAACTTACTTTTCTTTCAACGGCTGTGACTTGGAATGTTTCTCCATTTCTTGATGTGTTGCTTTAGGTAGAATGTTCTCATTTTCTTAGTTCCACAGCCTCATGGAACCCAATCTTCATACTCACCAATTGACTGGTGACCTAATCAACTGCCTCTTACTTCAAACTACTTATCTCATCCTTGTAATTAGCAGAAATTTTCTCCATGTTCTGGCAATGGGTTCTTTGTAACATGCAGTTTTCTTGTGCTATGTGTATTTATGTTTCTGGGTCCCTAATAGCTAATTTACTAGGAAGTTGGGAAAAGAGCTGTTTATAAAAAATATAAATACTCAGTCAAAATTGTTCATATAAAAATGAAAGATGTTTGAATTAAAAAGACATGACAGATTGTAACCTAAATTATAGTGTATTTTAATTTAAAAATTCCAGGCTGTTCCAATGAATATTTTCATAAATGACTTGTCTCAAGTCATAAATTAAATAGGCAATTATCTCTATTTGTTTAGTTAAAAATGGTCACTCTTGAGGATCAAATAACTTGCTTTAAAATAATATGCTGCAGATTTCAACATTTGAGGCACTGAGAATGGTTTATCCATCCTTTCACCGTTGAACGCCACAGTCAGGGTATCTTATGATCATCTAAGCATTGCTGCCCTAAGAATTAAGTAAAACATTTTTGTCTTTAAAGTATAAACAAAGCCTCAAGATTCTGTAAATAAAAGATGAATCAACCAGTTGGGGGAAAACAAGAGCATGTCAAGTGACAAAGCTAAGCCAACTCTCAAATAGGTCAGCCTTGACTAGTATTGTTCATTAGCTATCTGTATGCCACTCCTTCTGTCATCAACAAATAGATGACTTTTCTGGGTGGCCAGTTAGCTCAGTTGGTTAGAGCGTGGTGCTGATAACACCACGGTTGCCGGTTCGATCCCCGCATGGGCCATTGTAAGCTGCACCCTCTGGAAAAAACAACAAAAAAAAGATGACTTTTCTAAATTCCACTGTAACATGTATCTGAAAAACTCAGGCATTTCTTTCAGATTTATAGTTTTATCAGGGGGGATTTTTAACCTGTAACAAATAATTCATGGCAAAGTCTTTTTTCTTTTTCTTTTTCTTTCTTTTTTTTTTTTTAATTCTAATGGAGGTTCTTGTTATGGCAAGAATCATTTTTGGAGAAAGAAACAAAAGCAATGAGAGAGCCAATAATATGTCCAAGGTCATGCAGCTAAGAAGTGTAAAGTCTGGCTAAAACGTGGCCACTGGATCTAGAACAGGTTCCTCACTAATCACCTTCCATCAGCTGTATCTAGAATTTACCTTCTGAAATATTTTTGCCCAGCACTGGTTTAAAAATTTCCTAATGACTGGAACCATAAATTGGAACAGTGCTGAGCATGGGTGGTTTCCTCTAAGATTTGACATGGTGCCTAAAATTAATATGATGCTCAATATTCTAATTAAGTTACTGAAGGTACTTTCAAAATGCAAATATTATCTGGCAGAGGATAATGTGTTAAATAATGGTGAGCATTAATACTTTAATGAAATGATTTCTGAGAAATTAGACAGCAATTCATTTAGCTGAGCCCTGAGAAAATGGGAATACAGCAGGTAATTTAGATAAGAGAGAAGTGATTGAGCAAGATTTGGAGTATTGAGGTGATAAGAAAGGATTTAATCTGATATAGAATTAATTTATTTGCTGATGTATCTTTGTTCAATTTTCCCAGCCTTTCCTGTCTAATCTATTCTTTTGTTGATGTTATTTTTGTTTATGTACTTTTATCTTACCAAGAAGATATGGGAGAGGCCAAATGCTAGCATGCTATAAAGTAAAAAATAAGAAACAGACTGCTCAGTTGGAACCAGAAAAATTTTCCAGTGTTATATATTATAATGCAAAACAAATTGACTGTTAAGAATTATTCTTCTGGAATGGTGAATGTGGGAGAAGCTTGTTCATAGTGAAGCTTATACCCAAGATTTTGTACATGTGTGTTCTGTAAGATCTGTCTCCACAGACCAGTAGAATGGAGAAACTGAGGTGGCTTTGCATATGACTACTGGTTTGTCATACACTAGCCACAGGAGTGGTTCCAGACTAGGCATCTGAGGATAGGAAAAAGGAATCATATTGAAAGCATAAAAGCAGTGGAAGATAAGATGGACATAGGACTTGGGCAAAAAAGGAGAACTAATGGGAATTTGGTGGAAAGGTGATCTTTGCAACTTTATGGTTTTGATATGGCTGAACAACTAACTACCAACTGTACACACTGCCAATTGCCCACTGGACACTTAGTCAAGAACTGTAGGCAACACTGGCTGACATTCGTGCAATGTTACTTTATTCTTTATTTAATGTATTAGAGGTTTGTTATTCAAAGATAATCACTTCAAAATATCCTAAATGGAAAAACAACTTTATCTCAGTAAAAAAAACAACTCCTTTCTCTGAAAATAATAAAAATTCTAGCTATTCAACCAAACATATATGAAGTGTGTGTTTCATAGAATCAGTGTCATAGATTATTTTCTTCAAGTTTGGAAACTTGAGATTCTGTATTAACTCCTATGACGTTTTCCAAGTTTAAAAGTATATGTGTATGAGATCTCAATATATAAATCATTGAAATGAAACTTTTACTGCTGGGTCAAAAAGAACCTTAAACATCATCTGAAGAGTCCACCCCAAATGTGATGTTTTAATCTAATATGCACTTGGGTAACTGTAGTGATGAAGAATTCACCTCATCTCATTCTCTCTGGGGATAAACTTCATTTTAAGGAAAATATAATTTATTTACACCTTCCATCCATTAGCTTTGGTGGCATAAAGACAATTCCATTTCTTTCTTCAAAATATCTAATTATCGATTATCAGATTTTCTGAGACTTCAATAGGCCAAATATTAAAATTCCTTGATTAGTTTCTTATATAAAAACACATTAGTATAATTTTGAGTTACTTTCTCTTCCATCAATTTATTTTCTGAAAACTTATGTTTTTCATATTTATAACATTAATTGGACAGTTTTTCCAACAGACATAAACTTAGTGTGCTGAATCCCAGCTACAAAACTAAACTAATACTGGAAAGAGGGTCCAAGATGGTAGATTAGATAAACTCTATGCTTGCTCCCTGCCAGGATAAAATCAAAATTACAACAAAATTATAGAACAATTGACCTCATGAATCATTTGAAGACCAGCTGAACAGAATCCCTATAACTAAGGATATAAAGAAGAGGCCACATTGAGACTGGTAGGAGGATTGGAGATGCAAAACGGGCTGACCCCAAAACTCACAAGTAGTGGTTGAACACCAGAAGGACACCTCAGTGGCAGAGGTCCCCCCTGAAGTAGGAGGGGTCCAAGACCCACATTTGGCTCCCCAGTGTGCCAGGAAGAAGAGTCCCCACAACATCTGGCACTGAAAAGCAGTGAGGATTCTATGTATTCATCCCAATGAGACAGAAAGCAGCTAGAAACCCAGACTTCCTCTTAGAGGGCCTGTGTATAGACTCACTCACTTGCAAACGCTCACCTGGGCTCTGGTGCAGGGAGAGCAACTTGAGAGGTGCCAGAGACATACCGGAAAAGACTGAGTTGTGTGGCTTTAGGGCAAGGGCTGGAGGGACAGCCACAATTATCCCTGTGTAGCCTACAGGGGAGCACAATGTTTTCTATGTTGAACCTTCCCCCAAAGGGCCAAATCTGAGACAACATTGGTCTCGTAAAATCTGCATGTTTGCACCACTTTGGTGATGCCCTGGGTCCCAGGCCTGCCCAGCTGGTGTTGTATCGCCTAGGGCACTCTTGGCTCCTGGGCAGCCAGCCCCACCGCACAAGGTGCAAAATCCTTTTATAGCAGCAGAGAGCCCATGACAGCCTGGGGAACTTTCCATGGCAGACAGTCAGCCACAGCTTGCACTGCAGCCTCTCTTGGGAGGCTCTCAGGGACCTGCAGGCCTGAGATGAATGGTGGTTGGCCATGGTGTTTTCAGGGTTTCACAAAGTAGTCACAGGCTGACACTGGTGCAAGAACCGAATCTGCATTAACTTTGTAAAAACCACAACCCAACCCCATGACATCCTAGAACCCATCCCATCCAGCCAGTCCTACATCTCTGAGGGCACTCTCGGCTCCTGGGAGGCTGGCCTCATCCCCAAAGCTACAAAAGCTAGAAGCAGATGGACAAGGAGACCGGGGAAACTTTTTGTGGTGAGCAAGCAAAGGCAACGAATGCTGCAGCCTCTCTTGGGTAGCTCTCAGGGATCTGCAGATGTGAGGTGAGTGGTGGCTGGCCACAGTGTTCTCAGGGCATTTTTCAAAGTGTTTACAGGCCCGGCACTGGTGTAAGAACTGAATCTGCATTAACTTTGTAAAAACCACACCCATACCCTGTGACTCTTTGGTACCCATCCCTGCCCAGCTAGTGCTGCATTGATAACAACACTCTCAGCATCCAGTAAACAAGCCTGGACCACACTCCTAAAGGCAGCTATTTCAAGAGCTGAATCTTATTGGCAGCCAGCAAATAACAACAGGTATAGGGGAGATTTGAGCTTTTTGTTAAGATGCCCCAGACCCAATACTGGCGGTAGCCAGCCTTGGTTCACAGTGAGGCTACCCTAATAGGTTTCCAGGTCCAGCAAAGGCAACAACCAACCATGTATTTGTTGTTGCTCCTACCAGGAAGGGCTGATCTAGTCACAGGCAAGGCTGACATTGGTCAGCATTGGAGTGCATCCCAAGAGACACCAGAAACAACACACTCAGAGATCAGCTTCAGACCACACCACAGAACTACCTGATTAACTCCACAACTGGTACACCCAAAGGGTGGTCTCAACAGGCACAAATAAATCACTGGGGTGAATCCCCTCTACACTGTGTGTGTAGGCAATCCTCACAGTCAGTTCACCTGGGAGTCATTCCCACCCATGGACACACCAAAAGTGATCAAGGCTCAACTACAACAGGAAAATACACAAAACACATACAAGGGACACTCCCAGAACACATGCACAGGTGATCAGAAAGACTGTGCCACTAGACCACACAGCTACATACTACTAAGGCCATCTGGCAAGACTGAGAGACATAGGAGATCTACCTAATACATAAAAGCAAACACAGAGAGGCAGCCAGAATGAGGAAACAAAGAAATACTTCCCAAATGAAAGAACAGGAGAAAACCCCAGAAACAGAACTAAATGAAATGGAGACAATCAAACTACCAGAGACAGATGATAAAATGCTGGTTGTAAGAATGCTTAAGGAACTTAGTGAGAACTTCAAAAAAAAGAGAGCAAATGTAAAAAAGGACAAAGAAACCACAAAAAAGAACCAGTCAGAAATAAAGAATACAATAACTGAAATAAAGAATACTCTAGAAGGAATCAATAGCAGATTAGATGAAGCAGAGAACTGAATTCGACAATTTAAAGACAAGGTAGCACAAAGCACCCAATCAGTACAACAATAAGATTAAACATTTTAAAAAAGAAGACAGTTTAAGGGGACTCTAGGACAACATCAAGCATAACAACACTTGCATCATAGGGGTACCAGAAGAAAAGAGGGAGCAAGAGATTAGGAATCTATTTGATGAAACAATGACTGAAAACTTATCCAACCTTGCGAAGGAAATAGACATGCAAGCCTAGAAAGAGCAGCGAGTCTCAAACAAGATAAACCCAAAGAAGCCCACAGCAAGACACATTATAATTAAAATGGCAAAGGTTAAAGACAAAGAGAGAATCCTAAAAGGAGCAAGAAAACAATAACTAGTTACTTGCAAGGGAGCTCCCATTGATTGTCAGTTGATTTCTCAACATAAACTCTGCAGGCCAAAAGGGCATGGTAAGAAATATTCAAAGTAATGAAAAACAAGGGCCTACAACCAAGACTACTGTATCCAGCAAGGCTATCATTTAAAAATAAAGAAGAGATAAAGAGCTATTTAGACAAGAAAAACTAAAAAATATTTATTGCCACCAAGCCAGTATTACAAGAAATGTTAAAAAGACTTCTTTAAAAAGAAGGAGGAAACCAAAGAACAATCAAAAAAGATAAAAAATGTGAATAAAATAATGGTGATAACTATATACCTGTCAATAATCACGTTAAACGTAAATGATTAAATGCTCCAACCAAAAGACATGAGGTAGCTGAATGGATAAAGGAACAAGACACATGCATATGCTGTCTACAAAAGACCTACCTCAGATCGAAAGACACACATAGACTGAAAACAAAGGGAAGGAAAAAGATATTTCATGCAAGTGGAAACAAGAATTAAGCTGGGGTAGCGATACTTATATCAGACAAAAGAGACTTTAAAACAAAGACTATAAATAAGAGACAAAGAAAGACATTACATAACAATAAAGGGATTACTCCAGTACGAGAACATAACCCTAGTAAACATCTATGCCTCCCATATAGGAGCACCTAAATACATAAAACAAATATTGACAGACATGAAGGCAGAAATCAACAGTAACACAATCAGACGTCATCAAAATGGCGGCGTGAGGTGAGCCTCTGGAAATCTCCCCTAGAATTTACAACTAATCAAACAATTATAACTCCACAAAAGACTCCCTGCACAGCAGACAGGCAAGACAAATTGTCTCACTGCTGAAGTCACCTAAAGATGGGCAAATAGCGCGAGCAGGGGAGGAGGGAAGGGAGAAGTGTGGAGACGGAGCCATGTGGGCGCAGGGCACAGATCTAGCTCAGTATTCCAAGCTCGCTGCATGCCAGAACTACCGCAGATGTGGGACAGGGAAGAACTGGGACTACTAGAGCTCCGTTTATAACCCACAGGGCTGAGGGGACAGCATATAACACAGCTGAACCCAACGCTCACAGTAGAGACCTTAGAGCAAAGACTGAGGAAAGAAGGCTGAAAACGGTGGTTTAAGCCCTCACTGCTGAGCAGAGAACGGAAGCTTTAGGCACTGAGCCTAGCTGCCCCCTCCCTAGCCTCCGACCATGACCGGCCCCCACTTGCCCAGTGCTAGAAGAGGAACAGTAGCAGTGTTAGATCAAAAGAACAGAAAATTTGCAGTTTGGAGAATGGTGGTCCACAGACACAGATTCACAGCCCAACTAGTTCCAGCAAAGTTGAGGGAGCTGTGGAAGCAGGACTGGCTGTGGTGGTGGTTGCTGCCATTGCTCTGGGCCATCTCTCACAACTCACCCCGCCCCTGACCCCACCTATCTGGGCGCATCCCTGCAGGAATAAACAGAACTGCTGAAACACACAGGTTCTGAATTTGGTGCAGGAAGAGCTTCAAAACTTCAAAAGCTCTCTGCATCCCCACAGGGACGTGACCCACTATGACCCAGGCGAACTGTTAACAGAGGAGGAGCCCGCCTTCCAGGGAATCCCTCCTTGTGTGAGAAGCTGGAATAATGCAGAGAAAACATAACACTACAGTGTGAGAGAGAAAAAAGGGCTGCACTTAGAGAGAAAATAAAACATTCTAGAAACAAGTACTAAAAAACAAAAGAAAGACCTCTTCCTATCAAACTGCTGCAGAACCCACTCCTGTAGATGTCTAGGAAGAGAAATAATAAATAATTAATTGCCATGAATAGCCAAGACAACAAGGCAGTTCAGAAAGAAAGTGAAAAGTCTCCAGAAAATGAAGTTAAAGATATGGAAATATGTGACTTAAATGACAGAGAATTCAAGATTGCAGTTCTGAAAAAACTCAACAAGATGCAAGAAAATACAGAAAGGCAGTTTAATGAACTCAGAAACACAATCAAACAACAACATGAGCATTTTACAAAAGAGATTGAAATTTAAAAAAGAACCAAATAGAATTTCTGGAAATTAAGAACTCAATAGAAGAAATTAAGAATAAAATAGCCAGCTTAGGAAGTAGAGTTGACCAGATGGAGGAGAGAATCAGTGATATCAAAGATAGAAACCTGGAAATTACACAGATGGAAGTTAAATTATCACTCTTTGCAGATGACATGATGCTATATATAGAAAACCCTAAAGACTCCACCAAAAAGCTATTAGAAACAATCAACGAATACAGTAAAGTTGCTGGCTACAAAATCAACATACAAAAGTCCATTGCATTCCTATATACTAACAATGAAATCTCAGAAAAAAAAATACAAAAAACAATTCCTTTTGCAATTGCAGCAAAAATAATAAAATACCTAGGAATAAACTTAACCAAGGATGTGAAAGACCTATATGCTGAAAACTATAAGATATTTTTGAAAGAAATTGAAGAAGACACAAAGAAATGGAAAGACATTCCATGCTCATGGATTGGAAGAATCAACATAGTTAAAATGGCCATATTACCCAAAGCAATATACAGATTTAATGCAATCCCCATCAAAATCCCAATCACATTTTTTAAAGAAATAGAACAAAAAATCATCAGATTTGTTTGGAATCACAAAAGACCCTGAATAGCCAAAGCAATCTTAAGAAAAAAGAACAATACTGGAGGTATCACACTCCCTGACTTTAGCTTGTACTACAGGGCAACAATAATCAAAACAGCCTGGTATTGGCAGAAAAACAGACACGTAGACTAATGGAATACAATTTAGAACCCAGAAAAAAAAAAACACATAAATATGGACAGATAATTTTTGACAAAGAAGCAAAAAACATGCAATGCAGAAAAGACAGCCTCTTCATAAATTGTGCTGGCAGAATTGGAAAGCCACGTGCAAAATAATGAAACTGGACTGTTATCTGTCATCATGTACCACAATTAATTCAAAATGGATCAAAGACTTAAGCATAAGACCTGACACAATAAACTGCATAGAAGAAAACATAGGTACTAAACTTATGGATCTTGGGTTCAAAGAACATTTTATGAATTTGACCCCAAAGGCAAGGGAAGTAAAAGCTAAAATAAATGAATGGGGCTATATCAAACTTAAAAGCTTCTGCACAGCAAAAGAAGCCATCGACAAAATAAACAGGCAACAAACTGAATGGGAGAAGGGTTTTGCAAACAGTGCCTCCGATAAGGGGTTAATATCCAAAATATACAAGGAACTCATGAAACTCAACAACAAAAAAACAAACAACCCAGTTGAAAAATGGGCAGAGGACCTGAAGAGACATTTCTCCAAAGAGGACATACAAATGGCAAATAGACATATGAAAAAATGCTCAACATCACTAATCATCAGAGAAATGCAAATAAAAACCGCAATGAGATATCACCTCACCCCGGTCAGAGTGGCTATCATCAGCAAGACAAATAGTAACAAGTGTTGGAGAGGCTGTGGAGAAAAAGGAACCCTCATGCACTGTTGGTGGGAATGCAGACTGGTGCAGCCATTATGGAAGGTAGTGTGGAAGCTCCTCAAAATTTAAAAATAGAATTACCATATGACCCAGCAATCCCACTCCTAGGTATCTACCCAAAAAATCTGAAAACATTTATCCATAAAGACATGTGTACTCCAATGTTCATTGCAGCTTTATTTACGGTGGCCAAGACATGGAAAAACAGAAAATGTCCTTCGATAGATGAATGGATAAAGACATTGTGGTATATATACACAATGGATTACTATTCCGCAGTAAGAAAAGATGAAATAGGACCATTTGTGACAACATGGAGGATCTTGAGAATATAATGCTAAGAGAAATAAGTCAGACAGAAAAAGCAGAGAACCATATGATTTCACTGATATGTGGTGTATAAACAAAAAACAACAAAAGAACAATACAAACAAATGAGAAATAAAAACTCATAGACACAGACAATAGTTTAGTGGTTACCACAGGGTAAAGGTGGTGGGGAGGTAGGAGGTGAGGGTAAAGGGGATCGAATATATGGTGATGGAAGGAGAACTGACTCTGGGTGGTGAACACACAATGGGATTCATAGATGATGTAATACAGAATTGTACACCTGAAATCTATGTAACTTTACTAACAATTGTCACCCCCAATAAACTTTAATTAAAAAAAAAAAAGAAACTACATCAAACTAAAAAGTTTTTTCACAGCAAAGAAAACCATCAACAAAACAAACGACATTCTATGGAATGGGAGAAGATATTTGCCAATGACATCTCAAAAGGGGTTAATATCCAAAATTTATGAAAATCTCATACAACTCAGCACCAAAACAAACAAACAGTCCAATTAAAAAAATGGGTAGAGGACCTAAATAGACATTTCTCCAAAGAGGACATGCAAATGGCCAATAGACATATGAAGAGATGCTAAACATCACTAATCATCAGTGAAATGCAAATAAAAACTCCAAAGCGATATCACCTTACACTTGTGAGAATGGCTACATTAATAAATCAACAAACAATACTAGCAAGGATGTGGAGAAAAGGGAACTCTTGTGCACTGTTAGTGGGATTGCAAATTGGTACAGCCACTATAGAAAACAGTGTGGAGGTTCCTCAAAAATTAAAAGGAGAACTACTTTATGACCCAGCAATTCCACCCCTGGATATTTATCCGAAGAAATATAAAACACTAATTGAAAAAGATATATGCACCCCTATGTTCACTGCAGTCCTATTTACAATAGCCAAGATATAGAAACAACCAAAACGTCCTTCAATAGACAACTGGATTAAGAAATTTTGGTCCAAATATACAATGGAGTATTACTCTGCCATTAAATAAAAGGAATCTTACCATTTGTAACAACATAGATGGATCTAGTGGATATTATGCTAAGTGAAGTAAGTCAGACTGAGAAAGACGAATACCATATGATCTTACTTATACATATGTCGAATCTAAAGAGCATGATAAACAAACAAACAAAACAGTTGTAGACTCATAGATACAGAGAACAAACTGATGGTTGTTAGGACGGAGGGAGTTTGAGGGGATGGGTGTGAAAGGTGAAGGGATTAGAAAGTATAAATTAGTAGTTGCAAAATAGTCACAGGGATATGAAAAACAATATAGGGAATATAATCAATAATATTGTAAAGACTACCTATAGTGTCAGATGGGTACTAGACTTATCAAGGGAATCACATATAAATTATATAAATATCTAACCATTACACCCTACATCTAAATCTAATATAGAATAATATTTAATGTCAACTATAATTAAAAAATATATAGTCATGAAATGTAAAGTATAGTATAGGGAATACAGTCAATGATATTATAATAGCTATGTACGATGTCAGATGGGTAGTAGACTTGTTGGGGTTATCGCCTTGTAAGATGTGTAAATGTCTAATCACTATGTTATTTTGTACACCTGAAACTAATAAAGATAAATTAATAAATTAATTAATTAGTAACCCACACCCCCAAAAAAACCTAAAATTAAATATAACGAAAATGTCTTTTAAAACATAATAATTTGAAATGGTCAATAATTATCTTCAAGAATATGATCTCTTGAGCAAAAATATCATCATTGACCTTAAGCAAATATTAAATAGGCTTAAAGCAGAATAGTTTATTTATTTAATAAATAGATCTCATTTCTGTCAGGCACTGTGCTTTGTCTTAGTGATTCAGTGCAAAAGAGGACATAGCTACAGCCTCAAGAATCTGTTCCTAGGGGAAAATTACAGTTGCCTAACCATAGTACAGTGTGTTAAAAACTATCAAAGAAGAAACGCAGTTGTAAGGGGAAGCAGGTCAACCATCTTAACAAGTCATGGTGGTGAGGGGCACCGGCGTCAGGGAAGGGTGTATGGGACTTAGCTGACAAAGTGGGCCACTGTAGTGTTGCATTTTGTAGAGTTGCATGATGTGGAGGAGATCCTCCCAGAAGAGAGGCATTGGGACAAAGTTTTGCAAATGAGAGAAATAACGTATTCAGAAAAGCACAATTGCTTATAGATGACCTGAAATGGGGAGGAAGAGGGTGAGGAGGAGAAAAAGGAGGGAGAAGAGAGGACAAGAGAGAGTTAGGGGTGGGGAGTGGAGAGAAGGCGAAGATCAGGATGAAGAACTAAGGCACACTATGAATGTCCTGGTAAATCACTTTAAGGATTTCCAATTTTATCCCAAGGGCAATGAGGGTGCACTGAAGAGTATTAAAGGGATTTTCATTTTAGAAAAATCACATTGATTGAAGTATGGAGAAGGGCTGAAGGGGATTAAGACTGGATGCAGAGACATCAATTAGGTTACTGTAGGAACAATTTAGGTAAGATATGATGGTGGCCTGAACTGAGGTAGCAGCTGTGCCCTGGACAGATGGGTAAGAATTCAAAGTACACAATAAAGAAGAATCCAGGTAAGAGGAAGGAAAAAAGAGTGTCAGTTCTGACATCGGGGTTTCAGCTCGAGCAACCAGATACACACAGCTGCCATGACTGAGTTAGGATTCAGAGGAAAAGGCCTGGATCAAAAGGAAGATGGGTGGTGAACACACAGTGTAATTTATGGATGATGTGATACAGAATTGCACACCTGAAATCTATGTAATTTTACTAACAATTGTCACCCCAATAAATTTAAAAAATAAAATTTAAAAAAAAAAAGAATATTCAACGATCAAAATCAAAAAAAAAAAAAAAAGGAAGATGAAGAGCGTTTCGGTTGTAGCTGTTAAGTTTAATATGCTTTGGGGGAAGCCTGAGTGAAATATATAGTAGCAGTTTAACTATAGGAAAAGCTCAAGAGAGAGTTTTAGGACAGAAATAGATTTTAGAACATCAACATTTGAGTAGAAATTAAAGTTCCATGTGTGGATTTCATTGCCCAGGAGAAGTATGAAAAGTGAGATAATTAGGGGCTCAAGGAAGGGTCCCTAGGGAAAGCAAGAAGATTAAAGAAAGGAGAATAATCAAGAGTCTAGGAAAGAGTAGTTACAGAACTGAAGGAAAATGTGCCCCGAAATAAAGAAAAACAAACTTTTCAGAAAAGAAGGTCATAGCTAGGAGTGACAAATTCTTCAAAGAGGCTGCATGGTTAAGTAATCTAAGAGCAGAAAGGTAGCCTATGGACTTAGTGACCAGGAGCCCTTGGGAACCTGGAAGTGAGTGTTTTCTCAGTGGTGGTAGGGGCCAAACTTTACATACCTTGAGGTGTGACTGCAAGGGAAGGATGTGGAAGAAGCTAGTGTAGCCAGTGCTCATGGAAGTTTGGCTATGAGAAGAAGAGAGAGAGAAAGCAGAAGCTTGAGAGGAACTGGGGATTGAGGTGAAGGCCTTTGAAAATGGATGGGATTCTGGCACATATGCAATGGGAAGAAACCAGAAGAGGTTGTGGAGCTGAAGATATAAGAGAAAGGTACCAACAATGGAGGGAGGTCTCTGAGGAAAGAGAGAGAATTTGGTTTTAGAGGACAAGTGGAGGCTAAGACTTGAAAAAGAGAGAGGGATTGCCATTGTCATAGGAGGGAGGGAGAAAAAGGTGAATATGTTTGTGGCTGCGTTGGTTGCAACAAATTGTGGCTCCTCTCTTCTCTATGACGTAGATGGGGAGGGCATATCAGGTTGCATTCTCTGAGAAGCAGATACCAAGATGGAATTGGACATATGAGAGATTTATTGGAAGGGAAATGCTGGTGAAAGATAAAGGGAAGAGAAACCAGGAGCAGCTTGTGAGAGTCTTAGTCTGCGTTAAGTTCTGACACATATCAAGGAAAAGAGGGAAGCAAAAAGCATTGAATAGGAAGAGCTTCAAACTGCAGTATGGCTCTGAGAACATCTTGGCCAGGCTGTTGAGAGCCCTCAGGCAAAGCCTGACTGTGAGGACAGAGCCAGGAGTGCAGTTTCCAGGCTCTCGGCCTCAGGTGGAAAGGTGCTGGCTCAGTTAGTAAATGGCCATCAACTGTGATTGGATGGCCATCAGCTGTGGCTAGTTGGCCATCAGCTGTAACCAGTGAGCCATTGGCCACTAATATAACTGCCGAAGCTACGCTAGCAGAAAATGGGGGCTAGCAAGAAGACGGTGGCTGAGCTAGCAAGAGTGGATTGCGGTTAGCACAGCGGATTGCAGCTAGCAAGTGAGGTTGGTTGGCAGAGACAAGTGGACGGCAGGTTGCGGATAGTGTGGCTCCTGCTTCCTGTCTCCAACCCAGCCACCAGTGAGAATATAGTGGTATGACTTCCCTATCTATGGCTCCGTGGGTGTTCCTTTTTGGCCTCACCATGTCCTGTGTTCTTATGTGGGGAGCGGGAGCTGAGATCTCGCATGCTACCCCACGTGACACTGCCCATTAGAGGAGTCCTGCATCAGACAGATGTCCTGTCTCGAGTAGCCCACATGCTCAGTTAGTAGATGGGTGTGGGGACAATGTGGCTTCTGCATGGCCACCATGGAGGATCTGAAGGCTAGGCAGCTGGAGGCTCCTTGCAGCTTCTCTCCCAAGATCACCACATGGGGAATTTCCTGGGAGCAAGGAGGACATAGGAACTCCAGCTTCTGCTGTCTGCAGAATCTCCACCAGCAGCTGTGGGCTCCGGCTTCTGGGCTCCCGGTTCCACAACTTTGACTCCCATTATATAGGTCGGTGTGATTCTAATTCCCAAATGGTTGTGCTTGGCTGCTGGCCTCCTCCCAAGGTTTCTCCAACACTGGTGTGTGCAGCTTCTTGCTGTTACTAATCTGTGATTGCATCATCTTCCTCTGTTTGGTCTCTCAGCTCTTCTATCACTTGCGTAACCAATTCCATGCATGAAATCCCCTGTGTGTGAATGCTGAGAATGGTTTCTTCTTTCCTGGATGCATCATGACTGACAAGGGAGCCCGTATCCCCAACACCTCTCACCCTCCGTCTTTTCCCCCAAACCCTGAACATAGAATTCTTTATTTTGTTTTGTTTTGTAATCTCCTACTTACACTAACTAGGAACTAGAAATCTATCTGAAAGGCCTGGTTCCAACAAAAAAAATTAACATCTGGGGTTTCAGAAGAGGCCCAAATGTAATTGTAATAAATACAGCCACGAGGTGTTGGGCATAGTGAGCTCGTGTTTCTTGGCTGCATCGCTCAATTCCCATAATGCAATTCTCACTTATTTCTCACATCGGGGTGATGCCTATCTTATTCCTTTATTGGTTTTTATGTTCTGTTGGATGTAATATGTGTGCTAAAAATTCACTGAGGAATAATGGCTTTGCATTTACTACATTATCTTTACAACTTATGTGTATTTGTTCCACATAGCCAGGTATACTGGCTATGTGGTGTGCTGCTTTTCATTGGGCACAGAGAGAAGGGTAATTGTTCTCTTTTTTAAACTAACATCTAGAAGGAAGAAAAGACATTCTTCAAATAATGGGTTCACCTCTTAAACACAGGATCATTCTGAGGCTCACTGTAAGTGCAAGGAATTATATGTTTTTTCTAATACTTTTTATTCATTTTTCCCCCATGGAATAGCTATATTAGGTAAAAAGCCATAATTCCACCCACGTATAATTTGCAGAGACATTTCATATGGACTGTGGGTTACATCACCCACACCTGGCAGTGCAGTAGCTGGCCTATTTGTTTGCTACTGTCCATTGAAATGAGGGCTATAGTGCCAGCAATGCATTTTCTCATTCTCTTTTAGGAGGAAATAAAACCAGGAGGGGTGGGTATGCATTTAGTGGCTTGCAGAAAAAATCTAGTTGTCTGAGGTGGATTTATGATAATGTTTCCAATACGTTCATGCTTCCCTGTATGCATGTCACCTTGCAGTATGACTTTGACCACAAAAAGTGAAGTCTATTTTTCTATCCTTTGGCCAGTGACTTGCTTTGACTAATAGAACAAGTTCAAAAATGATGCATGATGCAGAGGGTAGAAAGTGCCTGTGAACTGGCCCTTGCTCTTTTGTGTCAGGATCCTTCTGTCACCAGGTGAGGAAGCCCAGGCTGACATGCTACAGGGTGAAGACCATGTGGAAAGAGTGGGGCAGCCAGCTTAGCTGAGACCCCAGATTAGAGGAACCTATAGAATTACAATGTGAGCTCTCGGGGATGTTTTTATACCCTTCCAACCTGAATTCTCTTCTTTTCAATGGATATTTGGGAAAACTGTAAAAATACTGTTTAGCATAATTTCTCAAGTACATTCTTAGTTTCCTGTTGATAGGTTTCATTTTTAAATTTCCTTCTTGTGGTTTCACTAGCTGAGTTACCAGTGGGATATGTTTGTATGCAAGCCCATTTTTGTCTTTTAATAGTGTGTAAAATCATGAACATAATGTTTGTTGCTCTGATTCACTAAGCTTTGAGTGGTTTATTAGGTAGCAAAATCTAAGAGTGTCTAAATGCGATAACGTTTATGAAATGCCTAACATAGACCTGATGCATGCTAGGTGTTCTATACTTGTTTGTTGCAATGATTGCAAGGATGTCTAAGTCACTTATGAAATAGAAAATGAAATATTTCTCCAACCTTGAGATCCTCTTATAAGAAACTATAGTGTACCGCTTTAACTTCTTCACATCTTTTTCTTAACTAAGATAAGATAAGTTTAAATATGCACAGATTTTTATCCACTTATCTAAGGGATAATTAGAAAAGGGTAAAACTAGGGGGTGGAAGAGAAAAGAAGAAGATAGAGCCAAAGGCAAAGTGGGCACAGAAGTTTTTATAGTGCAGTCTTGGCTCAGCTACAGGAAGCGGACACAAAACAAACTTGGTCCTTACAACTGTTCTCAGGGATGTGTGGGGGTGAAAGAACTGATAGACATGGAAGAACTGAAGGAATCAGGTGCCTCTGCTACCTTCTTGTGTGTGCAGGAAGTGGAGAAAGGCTGTGTTTATCTTTTGTATTTGGGAGAGACGTTGGGAAATACCTACTCAGCTCTGGCAATATGACTGAGTTAAATAAACATTTCCCAGACAGTTTATATCTCAGGCTTCCGAATTAACTGCAGTGTGAGACCTTAAAGGTATGTTTCAACAGCTCCTAATTATAAAGCATTGAGCGTTTTAATGGAAGACCAAGAGCAACAATAATAAAATAAAATATCAAGCAAAGACTTTTTTTTAAAAATATGTGTATCAAGAAAATGAATTACAAGAATTTTGTTAATACTTCATAGAAAGTTGATCTTGAAATATTTCAATCACATAGGACAGAGATTGGCAAATTACAGCCCACAGAACAAATCCAGCCTTGTCCGCTGTTTTTTGTAAATAAAGTTTTTTTGGAAGACATACTTGCTCATTCATTTACTTGCTGTCTGTGGCTGATTTGGGGTTACAACAACAGAGTTGAGTAGTTCTGACACAGACCATCTGGTTTGTAAGGCTTAAAATATTTGCCATCTGCCATCTCTATGAAAAATGTTTTCCAACCCCTGACATGGAAGAAGGTAATGATAACTGCACGTATCTATGTCTACCAGTCATTGGAGATGTTGAAATATCATTGATATTTTTCTTTGTTGTCTTTGTTGTTTTATGTTAATGATATTGCAGTAGGTGTTCTGGCTTGATATCAAATCTCAAACATATCTAGTCAGGGAGGTGAGAGCTCCAGAAACCCATTTTTATGGGGACTGAGGAGCATCTTTGGAGAACTCAAAGTGAGGCAAGACAGAGTCAGGAACACTGGGCCCCAATAAGAATGTATTGGCTACCACACGGGGGCCTCATGCATACAGGTCTGTTTTAGTTACTTGAATTTATCTTCTAATCATAACTCCATAAGACTCATCTCTTCATTCTAACAAAATCTGGGACCAAAATTATTTTTCTGAGTTATTTTACTACAATCTCTTTAAGAGATGTGCTGAATGTAGTGATGTTGTGGGATCCATTTGAAGGGGAATAAAGCCACAAAATGAAAGGTAGAGGGGTTATTTTTCCCCATGGTGCCAAGGCATATCATGAGGATTTGGTAATAGGTGGGCTCTGGTCAGTTTTTGGTGTCCAGCGCTGCAGCTGCCAAGGTGGGAGGCAGTAGCAATAAAAGTGCCTACTTAATGAAGCTTAGTTAAACAGAAAAGTTGAATAGGAGTGCCAACCCTTGGAGCTTAGTGGAGGCCCAAGTTGGAGAGGTGTAGAGGGAACCTCACTGCTTGAAAATAGCCCTTGAGGCCTGGAGTACCTGGCAAAGCTGGGTGAAGGTTAGAGACCACCACTCAGGAATCCAGCCATGGCAGACTTTCTATGAGACCCTGACCACACTGGAGTGGGAGAAATGAATGTTTGTTTCCTATCAGAATTATTTTCCAATTTGTTTTAAAAGTAGCTGAGGGAATCAGAGTGTATGGGAATCAGATAATTGGTCGTATACCAGCAAGAATGTGAGAAAGAGAAAATGTGTGTCTGGTCACTCTTCTTCCTAACCTCCTATTTGTTCTTTGATGAAAAGCAATGGCCCTAATGTCTGTGTACTTTTCTCTGTAGGTTTACAGAGAGCCAGTGCAAGAGCACCTTCATCCTACTGGAGACACTTGAGGCCAACTGCCAAAATTGCTATCAAAAAGAGAGATAGAGATCAGCTGTTAAAAAAATATAGGCCTCTTCCCACACACATATACAAATTCTCTATGAAAAATATGACAGAGAAATGCTGGGTTACAAAACATAAATTGTTTATCTACTTCAGAACACCTCAGGTTCTTAAATATGCTGATGTGTGAAATGCATTTCCAAGAGAAGGACATCATTTGAAGTATTACTCAAATACATTTGATCAATGGGGCCCTTTGGTGTAACATAATTTTACACAAAGCACATTTAATTATGGCATGATCTAAAATCCCAATTTATTATGGGACAGGAATTTGCTTAAGATGGTAGACATCTGGGAGTATGCACTATATTAGGTAGAACTCTTAGGGATGAATTATAAAATTTCAATGCAAAAACAGTTCCTGTCAAACCAGTAGAGTCCAGAAGTGCTGTACTCGCCTGTTCCCATGACCGCATCAAAATTACTGCTAAATTATAGAGCAATAAACCTGGAGAACCACCTGAAGACTAGATGAATGAAATTCCTATAACTAAATATATAAAGAAGAGACCACATCCAGACCAGTAGGAGAGGAGAAAATGAGAAACAGGCTGGTCCCACACCCACACGTGGTGGCTGAGAATCGGGAGGAATATCTTGGCTGCAGAGGTCCCCACCAAGGAACAAAGAGTCTCAGCTCCAAACCGGGCTCCCTAGCCCAGGAGATGTAATGCCAGGAAGAATAGTCCCCACAGCAGCTGGCTGTGAAGATCTGCAGCAATTCTGTCCTGACATGGTGAGACAGAAGATGCTGGAAACCCAGGCAAACTCTGAAAGGGCCTGGGCACAGAATCAATCATTCATGGCACTCACCCTGAATTCCAGCAAAGGGACAGCAGCTAGAAAGTCACCAGAGCCATATGGGGAGAAACTGAATTGTGTGGCTTAGAGTTAGGGCTGTCATTGTCCCTGTCTTGAGCCCTCCCCTCACCCAGCCTGCAGAGGCAGGCAGATGCCAAATCTGAATCAGCATTAACCTGGTAAACACAGCTGCCCCATTCTGCGGATTCCCTGAGACCCCTCTCCACCCAACTTGCATACTGCCTTTGGATCTTTCAGTGGCTGTGACTCATGGGAAGCCTTGGCCCAGCCTGCAAGTTTTCCTAAAATCTCTCCAAGGTTTGCAGGCCCCAGGCAGGTGATGGCTGACCTCAGTGTGCCCTGCTACTTTTGATGAGTGGTCCCAGTCCTGGCATAAGTGGAAACTGGACTCTGGTCACAACATGACATCCCCACATGTCTCAGGGGCCAGCACAGACAGCTGCCAACCATGAATCACTTTGTAGCCCTTACCATGTGTCTCTGGGCAGGGCATAAGCAATGGCTAACTTTGGCTTGCACCAGAGCCCCACCCAAGAGGTCCCAGAACCAACACACCCAATGGGTGGCTTCAGATCACAACAGAACACCACCTGGTTATATTTGCAAATAGCACACCTAAGTGTCACCTCCTCAGGCACCAGAGCTACTCTTTAGTGCATCCTGCTCCATGGGGTCAACCCCTACTTTGGTCATGGTCAGTCCTCACAGGCAGTCATTCTGAGAGTGAACCTCACCCACTCATGAGCAAACAGCAATCAAAGCTCAACTGTAACAGGAGGGCACACACAATCCATACAAGGGACATTCATGGAGGACCACACTGAGGTGACCAGGGAGACTTGCCACTGTGTCCCACAGGATACCTACTATATAAGGCCACCTTGCCAAGGCAGGGAGATGTAGCATATTTACATAATACATAGAAACAACCACAGGGAAGCAACCAAAATGAAGAGGCAAAGAAACATGTCTCAAAGGAAAGAACAGGAGAAAAATCTAGAAAAAGAACTAAATGAAATAGAGGCAAGCAATCTAACACATACAGATATCAAAACATTGATTATAAAAATGCTCAACAAACTTGGAAGGATAGATCACTTTGGTGGGAACTTCAACAACAAAAAAAATTGGTAAGCATAAAGAAAGACATAGGAACCATAAGAAATAACCAGTCAGAAATTAAGAATATAATAACTGAAATGAAAAATGTACTAGAAGGAATTAACAGCAGATCACATGAAGCACAGAATAAAATAAATGATTTGAAAGACACTTGGTGGTGGAAAATGCCCAATCTAAACACAAAAAGAAGAAATTATTTTTTAAAAATGAGAATAATTTAAGGGAACTCTGGGAGAAAAACATCAAGTATACCAACATTCACATTATAGGAGTACAAAAAAAGAAAAGGAGAGCAAAGGGTTAAAAACATATTTGATAAAATAATAACTGAAATCTTCCCTAACCTAGCAAAGGAATAGACAAAGTAGTCTACAAAGAACAGAGGGTCCCTCCCAAAATTAACCCAAACAGGCCTACATCAAGACATATCATAATTAAAATGCCGAACATTAAAGACAAACTAAGAATCTTGAAGTCAATAAGAGAAAAACTGTTAGTTAAACACAAGGGATCTCCCATAAGACTGTAAGCTAATTTTTCAACAGAAACTTAGCAGGTCAGAAGAAATAGACAGGAAATATTCAGTGATGAAGAAGAGTGAGGACCTACAGCCAAGATTACTCCACCTAGCAAGACTGTCATTTAGAATTGAAGTAGACATAAAGAGCTCCCCAGACAAGAAAAAGCTGGAAAAAAAAAAAATTCATCCCCACCAAACAAGTATTACAAAAAATGTTAAAGGGATAGGAATGGCGGCAGCAGGGCGCACTCTCTGAGTTCTCCTCCGGATCTTGTTGCAAACGGGACCTATAACCCATCAAAGAAATTTTCGCTCACCACACAGAATAGTGGGGAGATTCGTGGATTACTTGAAGCTAAGAAATTCTTGAAGGTACGCTAATTGGACGAGCAAGGAAAGGAAAAAGAGGAGCGGCGTGAGAGCGCCCGGCCGGCAGCGGCGGGAGAGCCCAGCCCCCAACGGAGCCTCAGCTGGCGGGGGCGAAAACCGAAAACCGCTGAGCCGGGCACGCACGCACGGGATCCCAGGCGGAGCGGAGAGCGCGGGGACCAGGAGGTGGGCTCTTTCCCTGCATCCCACGGCTGATTTCTCCCACCGGGAAACCGGCCAGGGCGCCCTACTGTGAACAAGGAGCACAGACTCCATACCTGGGCCCCTCCCTCGCCCCGCTCTTCCAGGCAAACACGGGATCCCAGGCGGAGCGGAGAGCGCAGAGACCGGGGTGGGCTCTTTCCCTGCGTCCCACGGCTGATTTCTCCCGCCGGGAAGGCGGCGCGCCCTGCGGCGGACGGGGGGCGCAGTCTCCATACCTGGGCCCACCCCCCGCCTTGCTCTTCCAATCTTACCCCTCCCTTCCAGAGACTTAAACCGGCCCCTGAACCGAGAACTGGTATCTGAGGCTCAGGCTTTGGGATGCCTGACGGGCAGCCCTGACCCAGGCAGACTGGGTAGTGTGCGTGATTTTGGCTGCGCTAGGAGAGAAGAGACGCCTCCACCCCCAGCCACCACCTTTTCTGGCCTGCGGGAAGAGGGCGACGCACGGCTGGGCTGGGAGAGTGAAGACCCCTCCATCCCCAGCCCCACCCTTCCTGGCTTGCCTAGGGTGGGGTGGGTGCAGCTGCCGAGACACACCCGGAGATCAGCAGTGAGGCAGGCACAGCTCTGGGCTTTCAGCAGATCAGAAATCTCCTGCCCACACTCACACACACACACTGAAGAGGTGCCTTAAGACTCAAGAGTTTTGGTCACGTATCTGGTGGTGCCACTCTCAGTGTGCATTTGTGCAGGCAAGGGCAGAAACTGCACTGACATTGTAAAAACTATCATCCAGACCCCTCAGGCCCACGCATTTAAGTCTGCAGTCCCAAAGTCTCTCTGGGCACCAGGTGACCGGCTCTGCCTGCGCAATAAGCAGGGGGCTCCTTGGTACAGCAGAGAACAACCTGGACATTGCTTGGTGGGCTTAGGCCGAGACAGTCGCTGCTTTTTGTATTGCTTTGTTTTGTCTTGTTTTGCTTTGTCTTTATATCTTTGATATCTTTGCCTCTGTCGAGTGGGGGTTATCAGGTGGTTTTGCATGTGAACGTATTTGATATTTTTCTTTGTTGTTGTTGTTGCTGTTGTGCTTGGTGATTTGCTTTGTTCTGAAACTGCCCTGCCAGGGCCCAGCTTGTGAGGCACGGTCAGCAGATCAGAAATCTACCGCCCGCACCCATACACACACACTGAAGGAGTGCCCTAGGACTCTGGAGCTCTGGACAAAGGACTGGTGGTGCTACTCTCGGTGTGCATACGTGCGGACAAGGGCAGAAGCTGCACTGACTTTGTGGAGACTATCATCCAGACCCCTCAGGCCCACGCTTTTAAGTCTGCAGTCCCAAAGTCTCTCTGAGCACCAGGTGACCGGCTCTGCCTGCGCAATAAGCAGGGGGCTCTTTGGTACAGCAGAGGACAACCTGGTCATTGCTTGGTGGGCTCAGGCCGAGACGGTCGCTGCTTTTTGTTTTGCTTTGTTTTGCTTTGCTTGGTTTTGTTTTGCTTTGTCTTGTATCTTTGATATCTTTGCCTGTGTCGAGCGGGGGTTATCGGCTGTTTTTTTTTTTTTTTTTTCTTTGCTGTTGTCGTTGCTGCTGTGCTTGGTGATTTGCCTTGCTCTGGGACTTACCTGCCGGGGCCCAGCTTGGGTGGCACGGGACTCGGCATATCTGGGGGCCAACTCCAGACCAAATCGGAGTGCAGCCGGGTTTGACCTGCAGGTCACACACCTAGAGGGGGTTCTCGGCAGGCTCTGGAGCCCATAGAGGCCAAATCACATTGGGGTGGTCAACCCTCACGCAGCAGAGTGCCCTGCGGGGGGCAGAGCCAAGTCTCACGGCAGGTCAGCCTAGGAGTTGACCCCACCTGCTCATTAGCGGGAAGCAATTAAAGATCTTCTTGAACGGGACAGTGTACAGAACACAAGACTCACCTTTGGAGCACACGCAGAGGAGGATGACGTGGTGCGAGTCAAATATAAAGGACACATACTACATAAGATAACCTAGCAAGAACTAAGAACTCTAGGGGATCTACCTAATATATCAAAATAAACACAGTCAGCCAGAATGGGGAAACAAAGATACACGTCCCAAATAAAAGAACAGAAGAAGCTTCCACAACTGGAACCAAATGAAGCAGACGTAACCAACCTCTCAGAGACAGAGTTCAGAACACTGGTGATAAGAATGTTTAAGGAGCTTAGAGAAGACATAAAGAAGGATGTAGAAATCATAACAAACGAGCTTAGAGAAAACATAAAGAAGGATGTAGAAATCATAACGAAAAACCAGTTGGAACTAAAGAACACAATTACCGAAATTAAGAACTCACTTGAAGGAATTACCAGCAGGCTAGATGAAGCGGAGGATCGAATCAGCGATTTAGAAGACAAGGTAGCAGAGATCACCCAAACGGAACAACAGAAAGAAAAAAGAATAAAAAACAATGAGGATGGCCTAAGAGACCTCTGGGATAACATCAAGCGCAACAACATGCGCATCATAGGAATACCAGAAGGTGAAGAGAGGAAGCAAGGGATTGAGAACATATTTGAAGTAATAATGTCTGAAAACTTCCCCAACCTGATGAAGGAAACCAACATACAAGTCCAGGAAGTGCAGAGAGTTCCAACCAGGATAAACCCAAACAGGTCCACACCAAGACACATTATAGTTAAAATGGCAAAGCTTAAAGACAAAGAGAGAATCCTAAAAGCAGCAAGAGAAAGACAGAGGGTCACATACAAGGGAACTCCCATAAGACTATCAAATGATTTTTCTACAGAAACATTGAAGGCCAGGAGGGAGTGGCAGAAGATACTTAAAGTGATGGAAAACAAAGGCCTACAACCTAGATTGCTTTATCCAGCAAGGCTATCATTTAAAGTTGATGGAGAGATAAAGAGCTTTCCAGAAAAAAATAAGCTAAAGGAATTTATTACCACCAAGCCAGCATTGCAGGAAATACTAAAAGGACTTCTGTAAATAGAAGAAAGATCAAAACAACCTAACTACAAATTTAAAAATGGAAATATCTATGTACCTATCAATAATCACTTTAAATGTAAATGGATTAAATGCTCCAATCAAAAGACATAGGGTGGCTGACTGGATAAGACAGCAAGACCCTTGTATATGCTGTATACAAGAGACTCACCTCAGAACAAAAGACACACACAGGCTGAAAGTGAAGGGTTGGAGTAAGATATTTCATGCAAATGGAAACGAGAAAAAAGCTGGAGTTGCAATACTTATTTCTGACAAAATAGACTTTAAAATGAAGAACATACTAAAAGTTAAAGATGCGCACTATATAATAATAAAGGGATCGATCCGACAAGAGGACATAACCCTAGTAAACATCTATGCACCCAACATAGGAGCACCTAAATATATAAAACAGGTACTGACTGACATAAAGGCAGAGATCAACAGTAACACTATTATAGTCGGGGACTTCAACACACCTCTGACTACAAGGGACAGGTCTTCCAGACAGAAAATCAATATGGAAACAACAGCCTTAAATGATACATTGGACCACTTGGATTTAATCGATATTTTCAGAACATTTCACCCCAATGCTGCAAAATACACCTTTTTCTCAAGCGCACATGGAACATTTTCCAAGATAGATCATATGTTAGGCGACAAAACAAGTCTTGATAAATTTAAGAAAATTGAAATCATACCAATTGTCTTCTCTGATCACAATGCTATGAAATTAGAAATGAACTACAGGAAAAAAACTGGAAGACACACCAATTCATGGAGGCTGAATAACTTATTACTAAATAATGAATGGGTCAAGCAGGAGATCAAGGAAGAAATCAAAAGATATCTCGAGATAAATGAAAATGAAAACACGACGACCCAAAATCTATGGGATGCCGCGAAAGCAGTCCTAAGAGGGAAATTCATAGCTTTGCAGGCCTACCTAAAGAAACAAGAAACATCACTAATCAACAGTTTATCTTCACATTTAAGGGATTTGGAAAAAGAACAGCAAAATAAGCCCAAAGGGAACACAAGGAAGGAGATAATAAAGATCAGAGCAGAAATAAATGAAATAGAAACCAGAAAAACAATACAAAAGATCAATGAATCCAAGAGTTGGTTCTTAGAGAAGATAAACAAAATCGACAAACCTTTAGCCAGACTCATTAAAAAAAAGAGAGAGAGGACCCAAATTAATAAAATCAGAAATGAAAGAGGAGAAGTGACAACGGACACTGCAGAAATACAAAGAGTTTTAAGAAGTTGCTATGAGCAACTATATGCCAACAAATTTGACAATTTGGAAGAAATGGACAATTTTCTAGAGGCGTACAACCTTCCAAGGCTAACTCAAGAAGAAACAGAAAACCTGAATAGACTGATTACCACCACGGAAATTGAATCAGTAATCAACAGTCTCCCAAGAAACAAAAGCCCTGGACCAGATGGCTTTACAGGTGAATTTTACAAAGCGTTCAAAAAAGAATTATCACCAATTCTCCTCAAGCTCTTCCAAAAAATCCAGGAGGGAAGACTCCCAAACACTTTTTACGAAGCCACTATCACCCTGATCCCAAAATCAGACAAAGACACCACAAAAAAAGAAAACTACAGGCCGATATCTTTAATGAACATAGATGCAAAAATCCTCAACAAAATATTAGCAAACAGAATTCAGCAATACATTAAAAAGATCATTCACCACGATCAAGTGGGATTCATCCCTGGTATGCAGGGGTGGTTCAACATCCACAAATCTATTAATGTGATACACCACATTAACAAAATGAAAAATAAAAATCACATGATCATATCAATAGATGCAGAAAAAGCATTTGATAAAATCCAACAGCCATTTATGATAAAAACCGTTAAGAAAGTGGGAATAGAGGAATCTTATCTCAACATAATAAAGGCCATATATGACAAACCCACAGCTAACATCATACTCAATGGGGAAAAGCTAAAACCATTCCCCCTAAGATCAGGAACAAGGCAAGGATGCCCACTATCTCCGCTTCTATTCAACATAGTTCTGGAAGTTCTTGCCACAGCAATCAGACAAGAAAAAGAAATAAAAGGTATCCAGATTGGTAAGGAGGAAGTGAAGTTATCATTGTATGCAGATGATATGATACTATATATAGAGAACCCTAAAGACTCCACCAAGAAGCTATTAGAGCTGATAGATGAATTTAGTAAAGTGGCAGGATACAAAATTAATATTCAGAAATCAGTTGCATTTGTATATACCAATAATAAAACATCAGAAGGAGAAATTAAAAAACAATCCCATTTACAATCGCTCCAAAGACTATAAAATACCTGGGAATAAATTTAACCAAAGAAGTAAAAGATCTATACTCAGAAAATTATAAGACACTGAAGAAAGGAATGAAGGAAGATATAAATAGATGGAAACACATATCATGTTCATGGATAGGAAGAGTTAATATAGTTAAAATGTCCATACTGCCTAAGGCAATATACATATTCAATGCAATTCCTATCAAACTGCCAACGTCGTTTTTCACAGAAATAGAACATATAATCCTAAAATTTATATGGGACCATAAAAGACCCCGAATAGCAAAGGCAATCTTGAGAAATAAGAACAAAGTGGGAGGTATAACAATACCTGACTTCAAATTATACTACAAGGCTACAGTAATCAAAACAGCATGGTACTGGCATAAAAACAGACACATAGATCAATGGATCAGAATAGAGAGTCCAGAAATAAATCCACGCCTATATGGCCATTTAATCTACGACAATGGAAGCAAGACTGTACGATGGAGTAATGACAGTCTATTCAATAAATGGTGCTGGGAAACCTGGACAGACACATGCAAAAAAATGAAGTTGGACCACCTCCTTACACCATATACAAAAATAAATTCAAAATGGCTTAAAGACTTAAATGTAAGGTCTGAAACCATAAAATACCTAAAAGAAAATATAGGAAGAAACTTCTCAGACATTACCCGGAGTAAGATTTTTACTGATATACACCCTCGCTCGAGGGAACTAAGAGAAAAAATAAACATGTGGGATTATATCAAACTAAAAAGTTTTTTCACAGCAAAGGAAACCATCAATAAAACAAGAAGGGATCCTACTGAATGGGAAAAGATATTTGCCAATGATATATCTGATAAGGGATTAATATCACAAATCTATGGAAAACTTACTCAACCCAACTCCAAAAAAACAAACGATCCAATTAAAAAATGGGCAGAGGACTTGAAGAGACATTTTTCTGAAAAGGACATACAGATGGCAAACAGACATATGAAGAAATGCTCAACCTCACTAACCATCAGAGAAATGCAAATAAAAACCACAATGAGATACCACCTCACCCCAGTCAAAATGGCTATCATCAATAAATCAACAAACAACAAGTGCTGGCGCGGATGTGGAGAAAAGGGAACGCTTGTGCACTGTTGGTGGGATTGCAGACTGGTGCAGCCGCTATGGAAAACAGTATGGAGGTATCTGAAAATTCTGAAAATGGAACTACCTTATGATCCAGTAATTCCACTCCTAGGTATCTAACCGGAGAAATCCAGAACTTCAATTCAAAAATCTTTATGCACTCCTATGTTTATTGCAGCACTATACACAATAGCTAAGACATGGAAACAACCAAAATGCCCATCGGTAGATGACTGGATGAAGAAACTGTGGTACATTTATACAATGGAGTATTACGCAGCCATAAAGAAGAAAGAAATCTTACCATTTGCAACAACATGGATGGATCTAGAGAACATTATGTTAAGTGAAATAAGTCAGACAGAGAAAGATAAGTACCATATGATCTCACTTATTTGCGGATTCTAAAGAAAAGAATAAGTGAATGAACTAATCAGAAACAGTTTGGGAGACAATGAGGAAAAACTGAGGGTTGCTAGATGGGCGAGAGGGGTGGGGGGTGGGGGGGAGGGTGAGGGGATTGGAGGGCAGTCGGTGACCACAGGATGGCCACGGGGTTTGAAAATTAATCTGGGGAACGTAATTTGGTGGTTACCAGAGCGTAAGGGGGTTGGGGGGTGGGGGATGAGGGTGAGGGGGATCAAATGTATGGTGATGGAAGGGGAGCTGACTCTGGGTGGTGAACACACAGTGTGATTTATGGATGATGTGATACAGAATTGCACAACTGAAATCTATGTAATTCTACTAACAATTGTCACCCCAATAAATTAAAAATAAATTAAAAAAAAAAAGTTAAAGGGCCTTCTTTAAGGAGAAGGAAAAAGAATGTAAATATGAATAATAAAAAGATAATAACTAAAAAAAAAAAGATAACTGCATATAAGTTCTGACAATTACATTCGTGAACACATTCTAGGAAAAGTGCTACATACCTCATTGCTGAATATCACTTAGGGCCCTTTGAAGTACTGCCCTTGGGAAGCTATGCACCAATGCCAGGGCCTAGTCCACCCTTCAAAGCAATTTTGGAACTCTTTCTGGAATGGCCATCAAAGCTGTCCTCCTATTATCCTTGATGTACTGAATGTCATTCAAATGTCTTCCTTTCAATATTTCCTTTATCTTCGGGTAATGAAAGAGTCATTGGGGGCCAGATCAGGTGAGTAGGGAGGGTGTTCTAATACAGTTGTTTACTGGCTAAAAACTTCCTCACAGACAGTGCCTTGTGAGCTGGTGCATTTTCGTGATGCAAGAGCCATGAATTCTTGGCGAAAAGTTCAGGTCGTCTAAGTTTTTCACTCAGTCTTTTTAGCACTTCCAAATAGTAAACTTGGTTAAGTGTTTGTCCAGCTGGTACAAAATCATAATGAATAATCCCTCTGATACCAAAAAAAGTTAGCAACATTATTGCAACAAGTTCGCAAATTTGTCAGTCTTTCTCTCTCACTCTCTCTCTTCATATATATATGTTTGTATACTTGATGTTTTTCTCCCATAGGTCCCTTAAATTATTCTCATTTTTTAAAAAACAATTTCTTCTTTTTGTGTTTAGATTGGGTATTTTCCACCACCAAGTGTCTTCCAAATCATTGATTTTATTCTCTACTTCATGTGATCTGATATATATATATATATATATATATATATATATATATACACACACACACACACACACACACACACACACACACACACACACACTGGTTGACGGAATATACACAAAACAAGTATAGTATGATAAATTAGCTTTGTAAAAATCACATTGGATTCCACATTTAAATGAGATCATATGGTATTTGTCTTTCTCCAACTGACTTATTTCACTTCACATGATATTCTCTAGGTCCATCTACAGAATTGCAGATGGTAAGATTTCATTCTTCTTTATAGACGAGTAATACTCCATTGTATAAATGTGCCGCAGTTTCTTAATTCGGTCATCTACCAGTGGGCATTTTGATTATGTCCAAATTGTATGTCAACTATAATTTAATATATATATATATATATATATATATATATATATAGTCACAAGATATGGAGTACAGATTAGGGACTAGAGTCAAAGGAATTGTAATAGATACATACGATGTCAGAGGGGCAATAGATTGGGGGCAGGAGGTTATCACTTTGCGAGGGGTGAAATGTCTAACTATTGCATTGTTTTGTACACCAGAAGCTAATAAAAAAAAATCACATTGGAAAAATTGTACATGTGTATTAGAAATTTAAAAATTATATGGAAAAGATGAGAAGAGGAAAATAATAAATAAATGTTAATTGCCTATACTACAGTTGGGTGATACATGTGAAGAGTGTCTTAACTGCTACTGAGAACCTCTGTCCCATTGAATGATTCAACAACTCATTCTGAAATAAAAGAAACAAAAGGGACGAATGTACTCCAACATCAGATAACACTGGACAACCTCCTGGCTGTGGTGAAGGTCTGTGTGTTACAGATTAATGTACTTGGCCTGCTCTTGATCCAGGAGTGAGAAAGAGTTTAATTATAGATCACACACCCAATTTAATAATAATAAATATATTGAAGAAATTAAATTGGGTTACAACTCCAATTTTCAATTCATGGTTGAATTGCAACTGTAGGTTGGCTACAAATACAATATTTCACGAAAATCAATAAAAAGATTCTTTGAGAATCAATTGACTATATGGGACTTTCAATAAAAATTATAGTAAATTTTATTTTTTTTAATTATGTGCTACAGTATTTTATATCAGTAAAATTCATAACTTAGGTGCATATATATATATATATATATATATGCATAGATTTTTCCAAATCCGGTTATTAAACATTTACCAGAACATCACTGTTTGTAGATGATTATTGTTTCTAAAAAAAAAAAAACAATTACAATTAAGTTAAAAAATAGCAATATAAAAAAATACAAAAATACTTATGGAAATATTTTTATTTGATAAAACTGAGAGAAGCATTTAATTTATTAATTGAAAACAACCTATTAAAGTGGAGAATCAATGAAAATTATACATATATAACTGAAAATTATGTTTTCAACTAAAACATTTATGACAATTTGCCAATTTGGGGGGCCGGGTATAAAGCTAAGGCCCTTTCTTTCAGTGTGTGTGCATTCATAAAATTACCCTTTCGTCTTTCTTGCATAAATCTTATCCATTAATGCCAAGACCTCGAGGACTTTTGTCACCCAATGTACACAAGTTGCCCAAGGTCACTAGAGCAGATAAGTGACAGCGCTGATATTTGCCCAGGTTGGGCACACCACCTGTGTCCTAAGCAGCGCACTGCCCTGACTGCTGTGAAAACACTGGAGAGCAATCAGCCGGCTGTGAGTAGTCATTGTGCGGGAGGGAGGCATTGGCCAACACGTCGGACCCAGGCACAGGAGGAAGAGGCTCTGAGGAGATCTATTACAAGACTTACTATAGCTTTATTTTATAACAGCACTAATTAATTTAAAGGTATTATTAAAAATTTCAACTGAACCGGTGGATCAGCGGAGGGATCCGCGACGTCGGTTGACTGCGGCCTTGCAGGGTTCTGGGTTGGGCGCGGGTCAGGGGCTGCGACTTAGACCCAGCATCCCCGGAAGGTGAGCCACACCACTGAAGCGATGGGGCTGTGCCTGCGCCTGGGCACCGAGGAGGGCGCCGCCTGTCCTCCTAGGGAAACCCGCGTGGATCATCCAGCGGAGGGGAAGTTGTGACCTTTCATTCCCCAGCATTAAACTGCTCTCTGGAGACCCCTTGCAGTGGATGAAAACTCTGGCCAGGTGTCACTGGGAGATGCCAGCACCAATGGATCAGTCATTAACAAGCTGAAGGTGCTTAAGAAGCAGACCTGCGCTTTACAGACCTGGATGTCACCTACCGGTTTTCGGTGAACAGGAAGAGTGAGCCAGAACACGATGGATGCCGCGTACCTCTACGAGTCTTTAAATGAGAAGCCAAGCGTGACACAAGACTCCTCTGAAGCTAATAAAGAAAACGTGTTCCTTGTGACCAAAGATACCTCAAGTGCAGGGCGAGGCGACGATCCCAGGCCCTTCGTCATCGCCCACTACGCAGCCATGCTTTGAGGAAACACAGCCATGCCATCTACGTGGGACCTCTTCACCTGAGCCTCTGCTTCCACAGAGCCCACCGCAGGGCGAACGCCTCCCTCCAGCTCTGCCTCCAGAGGTGCTGCGTCTCCCCCAAAGGGTGTGGTTCGTCATGTCATGGCGTGAAATCTTCAGCGTCCCTTCAGCTCTCCCCGACACACAGGAGCACCCTCTCCTCTGTCGGAATGGCAGTATCAGGAGGACTCAGAGCTGGTTCAGAAAAGAATGAGAGGAGACTAGGAGCCCGATCTGAACCTGCATTTGTTGGTCACAGACCAGTGTGACACCCACTCTGCCCTTGAGGATGTCGGAGCTGTGGCGGTGAAGCTGGGCACAATGGGGAAGACGCTTACGGGTATCCTCTCCCAGCACCTGCTGTATGACTGGGTGAGCCTGCAGGCATGCATGCACTCCTGTACAACCCAGTGGAGCATGCCTGTTGGAACCACATACTCAGCAACCTGGTGGAGGTGAACATGCTCCAGCACCCAGACAAGAGTCGTCGCAAGGAAGATGTGTGGGGCTTGGTGTCCAGGAACAACATCACTCAGGCTACGCTGCAGCCTGCAATTAGGTGGTCTTTCTCCGACGAGAGAGCAGTTCCGAGGACCTGCTGGAACTGTCAGATGTGGACAGCGAGTCCTCGGATGTCAACCAGCTGTACATCATGTGTAGACAGTGCCCGAGTACCAGAGACAGGTGGGGCAGACTTTTCCCTGCTCAGGGCCTGACAGCAAGAAGAGAGCACCGCAGGCCTCCAGTGACACACCGTCGGGATCCACCAGCGTCACGACAGCCCAGGTTTGTGGGTGTGCCCTGCAAAGAAGCCATGCCACGTGCACCTGCAGCTTCCATCACGTGCCCCACTGGAGGGTGGAGCGTGAGCAGGACCCCACATCTCCCCCCAGAAGTGTGTGGTTTGCCTGCAGCCCTTCTGCCACCGGTACTGGGGCTGCACCTGGACCAGCTGCCTCATCTGCCTGGCCCCCTTCTGTTAATTCAACTTGGGTGACAGGTGTCTGGATGGCCAGCTCAGCAACAACAACTATGAGTCTGACATCATCAAGAATTACTTAGCAGCCAGGTGTTTGACGTGGAAGAATGTGCTGACCAAAAGCCTCAGGGCTCTGCAGAGGGGCGTGCTCCTGCTGTCTCATTACAGGAATATGGAACACCGTGCTGCGGCCTGCGAAGCTTCCAAGAACAGAGCTGACTTACCAGTAGCAGCAGAACATTCCTGCCTCCATGTTGCCAGTGGCTGTGACATCCTGCCCTGACTGCTACTGTGGCCACAACTGCCGCACCCAGGTGAAGGCCCACCAGGCAATGAAATCCAATGATATCTAAGGACAGACCAGGTTCAAGAATAAGCATCTGGGGAGGCACTAAGATGTCCTGGGATTACTGGGGTGGGTGATAGCATGTTTCAGGAAATGCTGAATACTAACATTTTAAGGACATTTTACAGTTCTCCCTCCAGACACTGGTGGTATCTGCATCAGGCACTCTGGTGTGACCTTTTCTTTTGTGGGGTGCACACAACCATCTTCTGAGCTCGGGGCCACCTGAGGCCAGAAGAAGAGCCATCGGCATCCTCTCCCATTGAGGTGATGACAGCAGGTTTGCTGTGTGTACCTTTCCCAGCACTGTGGTTAAAGCTGACATCTCTCTTCAAGAAAAGTTTGTCATAAACGTGTTGTTTAAGGAAAAAGAGCAAGTGCTTACAGCCTGCAGAATTCCCTGCTGCGGGAAACCATGGCATCTTCTATATTTTTATTTTAATAGGTTTAGTGCTTACCTTCTAAGATTTAAACACCACAAACTATAGCACAAATCATATAATTCATTATTTACAAATTAACAAAAGTTGGGGTAGTATGGTATTTGAAAGAATAAACATATGTTTCTGTTTACTAAAAAAAAATCATGAGATGTCTAGAACTGGTAACCCTAGACACCTGATGTTGACTGAGCCACCACCTCCCAGGCAAGTGTAAGTGATGTAACTACCACCGGAGTAAAGTGCTGGTCCCTACTTCCCCTCGGTCAACATAGCTGCAGGCCCTCCACCCCAGCTGTGTCTACTTCTTATACTCCTCACCTGTAGGGCCCTGGCCATGGGTGGTCAAGGTGCCAGATGCAGGTCAGCCCTGGAGACACCAGATCCCGCTGGAGCAGCCCCTTCCCACCAAAAGCAGGAGGGGCCTTTGCTTCCGCCAGTCCTTGCCCTTTCCCCCTGCATTGGGTTTGCCATGTCATCTGGAATAATACTTGAAATTTTGTTATTTGTAAAAGAAAACAAAATTATTTTTTGTTAAAATCACCTGTTATATTTGTTTGCAAAATTGTAACTTTTTTGCTTCTTCTCAGAAATGATTTTCATCTGTTGACTTTCTCTTGATACAGACTCTGAGAAGCCCTGTGTGGGGAAGAAGGTCTTCTTCCTTCGCATAATACACACAGCAGTGCCTGTTTCTCTCTCCTGCAAAACAAAACAAAACAAAACAAAACAAAAACAAAAACAAAAAAAGAAAAACAACTCAGTTTAAAACTACAATGAGATACCACTTCATTAAAATTTAAAAAGTCAGATAATAATAAGTGTGACAAGGATGGAGAAATTGAAACCCTCTTACACTACCAATGGGAATGCAAAATGGTGCAGCTGTTGTAGAATAAAATTTGGCAGTTACACAAATGGTTAAATATACTGTTATCATATAATACAGTAATTCCAATTCTAGGTATCTATCCAAGTGAAATGAAAACCCATATCCATACATGCAAATGTTCATAGAAGCTTTATACACAATAGTAAAAAAGTGGAAACAACCAATATGCCCAATACTATTTTTAAATAACCCAAGAAAAATATGAAAATACTTGTTAGTAAGTATAACATAAAATACATTTGTTCTATGTGAAGAAAAGTGCTACAACTTTTGAAGATGGAGATAAAGATTTGAAAAAAGGGAGATATGTCTGTTTAAACAGAATTTTTTACTGTGTGGATGCATTATATTATGGAAGATTCAATATTATAAACAGACGAACTCTTCTCAAGTTATTTTAAAAAATTAAGTAAACTATTTAACTAATTTCAGTAAAAATCTCATCTCCTTTTCCATACTTAATAGGATAATAGGATTCTAAAGTTGACCTGAAAATTTAAATTAATAAGAATTATCTTGAAATTAAAAAAATAGGAATATAAGAAGAGATTTACTCTACCATATATAAGGAATTATTAAGTTTCAGGACTTGTACAAATATGAAGAAGTAGATATTTTAATTGAACAGAAAAGCCCAGAAACATAATTTAATATATGATTAAATTTTTGTACAAAATAATTGGGGAGAGAAACAATTACTGAATAAATTATAACAAGACAACTAGTAAAAGATGAAATTCAATTTCTGTCTTACATCTTTTGTTGAAATAAGTCAGAGATAAGTTAGAAAATTTAACTTATTTCCAATATGGTGGACTAGGTAAATGTTTGCTCACTTCCTCCCATGACCACGTCAAAATTACAAGTAAACTACAGATCTACCATCATTGAGAATCGCCTGAAATTTAGCTGAACAGAAGTCTTATAGCTGAAGATATACAGAAGAAGTCATATGGAGACTGGTAGGAGGGGCAGAGACATGGAAGAGCCAGGATCCACACCCACGATGAGGCAGTTAAGAAACCAGAGGGATATCTCAGGTGTGGAGGTCTCCCCTGAGGAGCAAGGGGTCCCAGCCCCACACCAGACTCCTTAGCCAAGGGTCCCAGTGCCGGGAAGACCCCATAACTTCTGGCTGTGTAAAGCAGTGGGGATTATGGCTGAGTGAAATGGAGAGCTGCTGGATTCCCAGGTATTCCTCTTAAAAGGCCCTGTACATGGATTTTCTCACAGATGGACTCACTTATTCTGAGCTCCAGGGCTGGGGCAACCCCTTGAAAAATGCCAGGGATATACGAGAAAGAACTGAATTGTCTGGCCTCAGGACGAGGACTGGAGGGACAACTTTCTCACAGACAGAAATCCTGAAAGAACATTGTTCCTTTGTTGAGCCCCCACACCAGCCTGCAGAAACAGGTGGGTGCCAAGTATGAGTCTCCATCAGACTATCCCATTTTGCTCTGCCTTGACCTGTCCCACCCAACTTATGGGCCCAGTCAAGCTGCTTCCAACAGCATTTGCATACAAATGACCTGTCTCTGATTGTGCTGTGGATATTCCTAAAATCTGTGAAAGGTTCACAAACCTCAAACAAGCAGTGTTTGGCCATGCTGTGCCCTGTGCCTCTTGCTCAATAGCCCCAAGTATGGCACTAGTGGCAGCCAGCCTTACTCCACAGTTTAGCCTCTTCCAGGTACCTCCAAGTCCAGCACAAGTGGCAGCCATCTGCAGGTCACTTTGTAGCTTATACCAGGTGGATCGAGGCTAGGCATAGGCTATAGCTGAACTTAGCCTGCAACAGAGTCCCTCTCAAGAGCTCCCAGAACCAATACACCTGGTGGTCAAGCTCAACCACAACAGAGGATGACCTAACCATCTCCAAAAATGACATACTGAAATGGTGGACTTGGCAGGCTAAAGCAAAACCTGCTCTATTGGGTCATCTCCTGCACAACAGCTCCTCCATCATAGTCAGGGCTATTCCTCATAGCCAATCAGCCTAATGGTCAATCCCACCCACTAACATGCCAACAACAACCAAGGCTCAAATACAATAGAAAGACACACTCAATCCACTCAAAAGACACATCTAGAGCAGCCAGTTCAGGTGACCAAGGAGACTGTGCCACTGGGCCCCACATAACACCTACTACATAAGGCCACTCTTCTAAGACTAGGAAATGTAATCCGTCTACCTAATATATAGAAACAAAAACAGGGTGTCAACCAAAATGAGGAGACAAAGAAACATGTCTCAAATGAAAGACTAGAACAAAATTCCATAAAATGAACTAAACAAAATAAAGGGAAGCAATCTACTAGATGTAGAACTCAAAACAGTCGTTATAAAAATGCTCAATGAATTTAGGTGAAGAGTAGATTAGCAAAGAGATAGAAAACATAAAAATGGAGACAGAGACCACAGAAAGAACCAGTCAGAAATGAAGAATACAAAAACTGAAACGAATACATTAGAGGGAATCAACAGTGGATTAGATGAAGCAGAGGATAGAATCGGCAAACTGAAAGACAAGGTAGTGGAAAACACCTAAATCAGAACAGCAAAAATGGAGAGAAAAAAAAAAAAAAACCTGAAAATAGTCTATGGGACCTCTGAGACAAAATCAAGCATACCAACATTGGCATCATAGGGGTACCAGAAGGTTAAGAGAGAAAGAAATTGAATACCTATTTGAAGAAATAATGATGAAAAACTTCCCAAACCTGGAAAAGAAAATAGAGAAAGTAATCCAGGATTCACAGAGAGTCCTAAATAAGATGGACCCAAAGAGGCCCACACCAGGACACCTCATAATTAAAATGGCAAAGGTTAAAGACAAAGAGAGAATCTAAAAGTGCCAAGAGAGAAGCATTTAGTTACCTGCAAGGTAACTCCCATAAGACTGCCAGCTGATTTCTCAACAGAAAGTTTGCAAGCCTGAAGGAATTGGCAGGAAATATTCAAAGTGATGAAAAGTAAGGACCTATAACCAATATTACTTTACCCAGAAAGGCTATTATTTAGAATTAAAGGACAGGTAAAGAGCTTCCCAAATAAGAAAAAGCTGAAAGAATTCATCACCACCCAACCAGTATTACAAAAAAAAAAAAAAAAATGTTAAAGGGACTTCTTTATAAGAAGAAGAAAAAGACAAAAAATCTGAATAATGAAATGGTAATAACTACATATTTATTAATAATTATTTTAAATGTAAATGGATTAAATGATCCAATCAAAAGATATAGGGTGGTTGAATGAGTAAGAAAAAAAGACCTTTACGTATGCTATCAACAGAGACTCATTTGAGATCAAAAGACACATACAGATTGAAAGTAAAGAAAGCAAAAAGGTATTTCATGCAGATGAAAAAAAAAGCTTAGGTAGTAATAGTTATATTAGAAAAGGTAGACTTTAAAACAAAGTCTATAACAGGAGACAAAGGATGACCCAGCATTTATAGTTATGGTTATTTATTTAAAGGAACCCAAAACACTAATTCAAAAAGATATATATATATATATATATATATATATATATATCCCTATGTTCATTTCAGCATTATTTAGAATAGTCAAGATATGGAAGCAACCCAAGTGTCCACTGATAGACGGATATAGAAGAGGTGATACATATATACAATGGAATGTTACTCAGCCATAAAAAAAATTGAAGTTTTGCCATTTGTGACAACATGGATGGACATACAGGGTATTATACTAAGTGAAGCAAGTCAGACAAAGACAAATACTATATGATTTCACTTACATGTGGAATTAAAAAATAAACAAATAAAAATGAAACAAACTCATATATACAGAGAACATTTTGATGGTTGCCACATGGTGTTGGGGTGATAGGTGAAAAATGACAAGGGATTAAGATGTGCAAATTGTCAGTTATAAAAACAGTCCCTGGGATTAAAAGTACAGCATAGTGAATATAGTCAATAATAGTGTAATAACTGTATGGTGTCAGGTGGGTACTAGACTTACCAAAGTGATCACTTCATAAATTATATGAGTGTAATCACTATGTTATACACCCGAAATTAATATAATATTGTATGTCAACTCTAACTGAAACATAAAAATATATTTAAAAAAATGTTCTTGTTTCTGAAAAATTAAAAAAAAATTAACTTTCCTAAAACATAAAAGATATAAAATAACTAAGGTGATGTCATCTGAGAAAGAGCATCAAAGGAATAAAAACTATAAAAGAAACCAAAATTTTGTTGGTATATGCAAAAATGGAAACTTTGTTTATATCAAGAAGCATTATAAATTTAAGCTGAAATGGCAAAGAGTGAAAAATTTGTGCGATAAGTGCTTCCTATCTGTAATATGTAAAATGCTTTTATAACTCACTTAAAAAAAGACAACCAAAAACACATGAAGAACATGTATAATTAATTTATTTAATAAAAAATCTGCTTATGAAAACACATTGCCACAAACAAATAATAAATTAAGTTCAAATTAATGGATAATGAAATATTTTTCACATAGTTTGAAAAAAAAGAGTGATAATCACTGTTATCGAGTGGAGTGAAAAATATTCTTGAAGATTTTTAGTTTGACTGTAAACTTCTATAACCATATTATTATCCTAATGGAATATTAGTGATGTTAAAAGACTAATATACAAGGGTATTCACGAAGGTATTATTTGTTCTTACCCAAAATAACTAAATAAAGCAAACTTTATGGCCATAAATAAGATACATGCCTAACAAGTTATGGCAAATCCACATGTTTGAAAAGTATGTAACCACTAACAATCATGGTTTCAAAGAATTAAGTCATGTGAGAAAAAGATCATGATATGTCCAGTCAAAAATTTTATGCATATGATTTCAGTTATCTTCTATTTGTACAGATACACATGCACACACACACACAAGCATCAAACTATATTTTCAAAAACACTCACACATGAACTGGAAAAAGTACACAAAATTGTTGATAATTATCTTAGTCAATAGTATCACCAATAATTTTATTTTTTCCTGTAAGTTTTAAATTTTTTCCAAATTTTCTGTAATGAAACTATTTATTTTATAAGTGGGAACAATGAAACAGAAAGTTTTAAATCAAAGGCATCACACATAAGTTTACAATAAAATAGTGAATATTCAATCAATAAATATTTATTAGCATTTTCTATTGCACTCTTCTAGGTGATGCAGGTACAATGGTGCACAACTTATCTAGTCTCTGGAACCTTACATGCTAGTAACAGATCACACCAAAACATTTCCCTCAGATTCTGCTGCCAAAAACTGTTTTAGGGTTCAAAGTAACTAGTACTAAGTGGGGAATCTTATGCTAAAACATATGTTTTAGCATAAACTTATGTCTCCTAAAACATAAAAGATATAAAATAACTAAGGTGATGTCATCTGAGAAAGAGCATCAAAGGAATAAAAACTATAAAAGAAACCAAAATTATGTTGGTATATGCAAAAATGGAAACTTTCTGTATATCAAGAAGCATTATAAATTTAAGCTGAAATGGCAAAGAGTGAAAAATTTGTGCAATAGATAAGTGCACAATTTATCTTGGTATGACAAGACTGGGAGACATACCAGATCAACCTAATACATAGAAACAAATACAGAGAGGCAACCAAAATGAGGAAACAAAGAAATGTGTCCCAAATGAAAGACTAGGAGAAAAAATCAGCTAACTCAGCTAACTCAGGAGGAGTTCTCTACCTGTGTGAGTACGGATTAACTGTGGACCACTCACAGGTAAACCACACATTTAAGGCTGAGTGCTTAGGTACCTAAGCACTAACAGAAAATGCGGGTAGTTTAAGTCCATATCCATTCTCTTTCCTAAAACTAAGAGATTATCGTTCTGTTTTTACAAAGTTCAGTATTGAAGCGTTTGTATCTTTATAGAAGATTCACAGCAGGTCTGCTGCATGGTTTGTGTAATTCATTAGCAGTCTGAGATCCAAAAGTCATGCTTATTTACTGCCAGTGGAGGGAGGAGTGAAACTTCTATCAACTCTTTTTCATTTAAATAGATTCAACTATATCCACATTCTTTCATCCACATTAAGTTTAAGTTTCTGGAAGACTGAGACCTTAGAGGCAACTCTGAAATTTGTACATACACTAACTTAAACACTTTAATTCTTAATAAAGACTCTAATGCTTCAGGATGATTAACACTGGGTTACTTGATACTTAGTACAGAACTGTGCACGTTATTTAATTAATGACTTACCTGGGGAGGTGTATACATGTACATATGCTCTTATACACTTGTCCATACATGTTCTACTAGCTTGCTGAAAATCATGTTTTTAGACTATTTACACAAAATAATGTCGATGCTGCCAACAATTTTTTAAAAAGTGCTTTATTCTTCTTAGTTGAAAGACTGTATTATTATATAGGAACCTATGTTGCTGGAGGAACACAACATAATTATAATGTTTCTGTCTATTTGGTGTAGCCATATTCTCCATAGAAGGAGAACATTGTCAGGGCTAGATTATTTTTACATCAACATGTATATTGAATCTATGAAGAAATGGTATATAGTAGATAAATATATATATATATATATATATATATATATATATATATATATACACACACACACACATATACATATATATGTGTGTGTGTGTATGTATATATAATTAGCCAAAATGGTGAATGTGTTAGAATAGCCATAATCTATTTTCCCAGGAAGGAAATATATATATATATATATATATATATATATATATATATATATATATATATATCTTAAACTCTCCTAATTTTTTTGGATTCTTTCTTCTTTTTGCTGTTCCAATTGGGTATTTTCTACCTTGTCTTCCAAATCTCTGATTCAATCCTCTGCTTCGTCTACTCTGCTGGTGATTCCTAGTGTATTCTTCATTTCAGTCATTGTAGTCTTCACTTCTGACTGGTTCTTTTTAATAGTTCTATGTCCTTTTTCATGCTTACTATCTCTTTGTTGAAGTTCTCACTAAGTTCCTTGAACATACTTATAACCATTATTTTGAACTCTGTATCTGGTAGTTTGTTTGCCTCCATTTCATTTAGGTCTTTTTCTGGATTTTTTCTCCTAGTCTTTCATTTGGGACACATTTCTTTGTTTCCTCATTTTGGTTGCCTCTCTGTATTTGTTTCTATGTATTAGGTTGATCTGGTATGTCTCCCAGTCTTGGCTGGGTGGCCTTATGTACTATGTGCCCTGTGGGGCCTAGTGGCACAATCTTCCTGTTCACCTGAGTTGGGTGCTCCAGGAATGTCATTTGTGTGGGCTGTGTGTGCGCTCCTTTCATGATTGAGCCTCGATTGCTATTGGCACTTCAATGGGTGGGATTGATCCTCAGCCTCACTGGCTGTGGGGGTTTGGCCACATCTACAGCTTATAGGCTGCTGTGCAAGGGGCTTACCCCACTGAGTGGGATTCACTTCAGTGGTCTCTTGCCTGTTGAGACTGCCCTTTGGGTGTGCTAATTGTGGGGCTAATTGGGCGGTGTTCTGCTGTGGTATGAAGTCAACCTCCAAGCATGTTGGTTCTTTTGGGAGGGAGTCCGGTGCAGGCCTAGGTCACCCACTGCCTGTGACTATTCAGGAACTACTTGGTAGGAGCTACAAAGCCATCTGCAGTTGTTCACTGTCTGTGCTAAACCTGCAGGCGTATGGGAGATGCCATGCTGTGAACCAAGGATTGTTGCCACTAGTACTGGGTCTGGGGTAGTTCCACAAAAAGCCAGGACACCCCAAGGCCTGCTGCCACCTGCTGGCTCCCTTAAGATTTGGGTGGGTGGGGTCCCAGTGAGTAAGCAGAGTGCAGCAGCAGAGTTCACCAGGCCAATCAGATTCAGATTTGGCCTGTGGTCGGGGCAGGCTCAACACAGGAAAGATGGCACCCACCTGCCAGTTGCACGGGAAGGTGACCTCACACAGGGAAAATGCTGACTGTCCTCCAATTCTCCCCCAACACCACACACCTCAATCTGCCCTCCCTCCATATGTCTCAGAGGCTTCCTGAGTCACCGTTCCTCCACCGTAGCCCAAAGTCAGTGCCTGTGAGTGAGGGAGTCTGTGCACAGGCCATTTAAGAAGATGTATGGGTTTCCTGCAGCCTTCTGTCTCACCTATATGGGCAGAATCCCCACTGTTTTTCACAGCCAGATGTTGTGGGGGCTCCTCTTCCCAGCACCAGTACTCCAGGCTGGGGAACCTGGTGGGGCGTCTGGGATCTCTCACTTCTTCAGGGGCAATCTCTGTGGCTGAGATAGCCCTCCTAATTCTCAACCACCACACGAAGGTTTGGGGCCCGTTCCATATCTCTGCTCCTTCTACCTTTCTTGATGTGGCTTTTTCCTTATTTTTTAGTCATAGGACTTCTTTTTGGCTAGACTTCTGAAGATAGTTCTCCAGATTTATTGTTCTATAGTTTAGTTGTAATTTTAATGTGCTCATGGAAGGACACATGCACAGTGTTTATCTACTCTGCCATCTTGGTATTTTAAACAGGAAAGAAAACAAAAACTTATGCAGGTAATTCTGATATGTCCTAAAGGTAGAAAACCACTGTTTTGAGATATATTAATAACTCCTCGAGGATTTTAAAAATTATGTCAGAAGATTAATTGTTCACATAATAGAGTTTTCCATTTAATTTAGCTATATCAACTCAACTTATATTTATCAAGTATCTATTATGTACAAATCACCTTCCTCTGATTGGGGAATTCAAAGATATGCTAAAAACAAAATGAAACAAAAACCTATTGCAAAGTTACCTTAGTAATTAAACTCCAAGCTAAATCTAGTAGGATCTATAAGAGATGGAAAAATTATTATGAGGGTTTGAAGGAAGGAAAGGTATTATCACTCACATCAAATTATGGAAATCTTTATTAAAGATGCATTTGAGATAGGCATTGAGGGATGGATGGGAATTTGACAAGCTGGAGTCACAGGTCAGGCCAGGGCCAGACACTGCAGGAGGAGGGAATAGATAACTATGCAGCAAATTGGCTGGAGCTTAAGTAGAAAAAATGAAGTGGGAAAGTTCTTTTGGTAAATTAATTCCATAGACAGGAATTCAGTCCAAAGAAATGAAAGTAATTCCCTTACCACCACAGAACTTAATAAAAAATCATTTTCAAAGAAAGAGCTCAGAAAAAGAATATAAACAATAGAATGAATTGGGGGGAAAAAGATATTGCAGAGTTAAAGAAATAAAATAAGAAACAAAACAATATTAAAAACACATACATTAGACACTATAATAAACAGGACACCATGTCTTAAATTTAATTATTAAAATAAAGACTTGAGATATAAGGGTTAGTGAAGAGGGCATATATAAGAAATTAATACATTTAGATATTTTTTCCTCATTGTCTCCCAAACTGTTTCTGATTAGTTCATTCACTTATTCTTTTCTTTAGAATCCGCAAATAAGTGAGATCATATGGTACTTATCTTTCTCTGTCTGACTTATTTCACTTAACATAATGTTCTCTAGGTCCATCCATGTTGTTGCAAATGGTACGATTTCTTTCTTCTTTATGGCTGCGTAATACTCCATTGTATAAATGTACCACAGTTTCTTAATCCAGTCATCTACCTATGGGCATTTTGGTTGTTTCCATGTCTTAGCTATTGTGTATAGTGCTGCAATAAACATAGGAGTGCATAAAGATTTTTGAATTGAAGTTTTGGATTTCTCCGGATAGATACCTAGGAGTGGAATTACTGGATCATAGGGTAGTTCCATTTTCATATTTTTGAGATACCGCCATACTGTTTTCCATAGTGGCTGCACCAATCTGCAATCCCACCAACAGTGCACAAGCGTTCCCTTTTCTCCACATCCGCGCCAGCACTTGTTGTTTGTTGATTTATTGATGATAGCCATTTTGACTGGGGTGAGGTGGTATCTCATTGTGGTTTTTATTTGCATTTCTCTGATGGTTAGTGAGGTTGAGCATTTCTTCATATGTCTGTTTGCCATCTGTATGTCCTTTTTAGAAAAATGTCTCTTGAAGTCCTCTGCCCATTTTTTAATTGGATCGTTTGTTTTTTTTGGAGTTGAGTTGAGTGAGTTTTTCATAGATTTGTGATATTAATCCTTTATCAGATATATCATTGGCAAATATCTTATGGGCGGGAGGGGTGGGGGGTGTGGGGGAGGGTGAGGGGATTGGAGGGCAGTCGGTGACCACAGGATGGCCACGGGTTTGAAAATTAATCTGGGGAACGTAATTTGGTGGTTACCAGAAGGTAAAGGGGTTGGGGGGTGGGGGATGAGGGTGAGGGGGATCAAATGTATGGTGATGGAAGGGGAGCTGACTCTGGGTGGTGAACACACAGTGTGATTTATGGATGATGTGACACAGAATTGCACACCTGAAATCTGTAATTTTACTAACAATTGCCACCCCAATAAATTAAAAAAAAAGTGCCATCAATTTTAAGACATACTGTTATTTTATGTACCACTTCAAAAGGAAAAAAGAACCGCCAATTACACTATGACACAATTTTTATATGTAAAGAAGGAGCTCATTTAATCTTAGACATACATTGTTTTATATCATGTATCATTCTGGTGCATACAAAAAAGATACATTATCAAGATATATAACAAGATAAATTAGTTAAGACATCCTACTTCCTCACTTTGTGTCCAATTGCTCTGAATTACTTTTCAACTCAGAGTTGTTGATGTCTGTGTTTTTCCACTTAGTATCTCAGTAACACAATGTAACACAACATCATCTAATTGTGAGGGCTATTGCTTAGTAAGGAAATATGGCATTTTAGTCATTCTGCCATTGATGAATATTTGTTTCAAAGATAATCCAACACACAAACAGCAGATAACCTGAATGAAAAATTCAAAAGATGGATTTTTGAAGAAGTGTTCAAACTGTAAGGAAAAAATATCCATGAAGTAAGGCATACTCTGTTCCAGAAAATATATATACATAGAATTTGGATATGGGAACCATGTTAGTTAGAGTACCACATTTCAAAAATAGACTGCATATTTTATTTAAGCACATGGGGTGAAATCAGACTGCCAGAGTTCAGGTCACAGTTCTTCCAGTTACCATCTGCATCCTTCAGGATATCCTTGATACCTCTCTAGGGGTTTAAAATGTCTGTATCTCATAGATTTGTCCTGAGGATTAAGCAACTCTCAATAAGTGTGTTCAACAACACTAAACATAAAACAAACAAACAAAGCCTCAGACATTCAGAGTTCCACTTTGGCTAACATGCAGTAATAGGGATGGGATTTGCCCTTTCCCTTGAAACTAAAATACTGATCAAAAATATGAAACAAAGGTTTTCAAGATGTTATAGACACCAGGCAACAAACCACAGTGATCCCTGAGAGACTGGTAACATTCGAGGTGTGCCCTATGATTGCCCCATTTTTCTTCCTGGGGAGTGTTTCTAGGCCTCAGTATAAGGTGGGGATCTCAGGCCAAGTCCAGTTGTTTCCCTGAGCTGAGGAGATGGAGATGGGTGTCTTGGGAGGTCAGGTGCCCAGAGTCCACAGGACAGAGTGCCAGATCAGAGAGAGCAAGCTCTGGAGATCTGCAGGGGTCTCTCTCCAGTCTCCTTCAGCGGAGTGGATCAGTAATGCATGTGAGAAAGCTACCTGAGAACCACTGATATGATTATGGAAAATAATTTTTGCGATTCACAACAGGGCCAGAAATTATTCCTGTTCCCAAGAGCCACATCTGAAAACCTCAAAATTCATGGGCCATTGGGTAGAGTGCTCAGACGCCTCGATCAGAGGAAAGAATTAGCTCTAGGCCAACTGCTGCTCTGGGTCAGCCCACCAAGGCTTAGAAGAAAGATTTGAAAGGTTTCCAATTTGTTGAGTGGTTCCAAATACCTCCTTTGGTGACATTTCTGACCAACTGTTTTGCTCATTCTTTTTCAGTTGGATTTTTTTTGTTTGTTTTGTATTATTGAGTTTTAAGAGTTCCTTATATATTTTCTTTTCAATCTTATTGAGATATAACATTGAGATATAACAATGTTATATGTCTTGTTGACACATAATATTGTATTGGTTTAAGGTATGCAACATAATGATTTGATATATGTTTATGTTTCAAAATTATTACACAATTTTATTTAACATCTATCACCTCACATATTTATAAATCTCACTTAAGAACTTTTTAGATCTACTCTCTTAGAAACTTTCAAATACAATACATGTATTCTTGATAACAGACATTTTCAGTGGTTTGCAAATACTTTCTCTCAGTGTGTGGTTTGTATTTTAATTCTCTGACCAATGTCTTTCAAAGGGCAGAAGTTCTTATTTTGATAAATTCCAATGTATCAATACATACATACATACACACACACACACACACACACACACACACACACGTTCATAGCAACTTAATTTGCAATAACAAAAACCTGCAAACAATGAAAATGCCATCAAGAGGTGAATGGATAAATCAATTGTGGTATATTCATCCAGTGAAACACTATTCAATAATAAAACAAATGAACTATTCATATATGCAACAAGGATAAATCTCAAAATAATGCTCAAAGAAGCCAGACCAACACATCCCCTATACACACACATACACAAAAATCTGAGCACATTCTGTGTGATTCCATTTATCTGTAACTCTAGAAAAATGCAAGCTAACATGCAGTGATAAAAGCAGAGAATGGTTGCCTGGAGAGGGGGAGATGAGGGCAGCACAGAGAGATTATAAAGGGGCAAAAGGACACATTTGGGCGTAGTGAATATGTTCACTATCTTGATTGTGGTGATTATCTCATGGGAATATATATTTGTTGAAACTTAGCAAATTGTACACTATATATATATATATATATATATATATATATATATATATACACACTTTATTGTATGTAAATTATACTTTAATAAAGCCCTGAAATTATTCAGTCATCTAAGTGTAAAAATCAATTACAAAGAAAGGTGAAAAAAAATCAAGCTAAGTTCAGATCTCTCCATGGCCATATCACTCACTTTATTTTATTTTATTTTGTTATTTTAGTTAATGATTTTATGAAGACAGTTGACAGACTTTCTCAAATAAGAGCCCAGAGGATACATTATCTATGATAAATTCTTTAAAAGAAAAGGTCAATAACTGTAAATCATTATAACTGTGACAAGCGTTACAGATTAGTCCAGGGTGCTACTGCAATGGGTCTCCAGGGTCCTGATCCAATCTGAGTGTCTGAAGATCATGTCTCTGAGGAAAGTACATCTATGCTAGGATAAAATACAGTATGCTGGATGAAAAGGAGTCAGAAGATTCTTTTTGGAAGAAAGATGTACAAACGAGGTTTTCCCTTACGGTAAGCTAAAATCTTCTTTAGAGGAAATGACACCAGATCTAAGAAACTCAATTCAAACGTTTAAGAGCTTGGCCAAAGCACACTATGAAGTGGCAAAGACTAGACAAAACCTAAACAGATCTACTTGACATATTTAGTCCTAAAAAAAAATCTATATAATTTAACCATCTGAGCTGAAAAAGGGAAGAGTCATACACTACCATTGGGAAAATATGGAAGATACATGCAGAATTTTCCAAATGCCTTTCTTTTTATAAACAAACATAAAACTTCCAATGGTTTACCAATTTTTTACTGAATAAAATGTAAACACACTTGAGTGACATAGAAAGCCTGCGTCATTTGCTCACTTCTCTGTATTATTCATCTGTCTTTTTTTTCTTCATGTTCCTTCTGGTCACACTGCAATACCCAAGTTTTAAATGCTTTGCTGTCTCCCACCTTTTCAAGGACTGCTCCCTCTGTGCAAAAGCTTCCAGCCTCTTGCCCAGCAGGGTTCACCTCCCACTGGGTAAGTCTCCTCCTCCAAGGAGCATGCACTGGGTGGAGTAGTCTGTGCCCAAGCCAGAGGTTACCCCTTAGGCAGCAGAGAGAATGTGCTCCACCAAACCTGCCCACAGCCCTGTCATGTTTCAAACCTCTAAAGGAGTACTGAATGAGAGATCTGCAAGTTAAGCACCTGAAAACTGCAGGATTTCATGGGTTGATGGAGAGAGAACGTTTTGGAAGAGTTAGAATCACACTGTTAAGCAGTGGTTTCTAAACATTTTAAAAGTAGAGGCCTTTTCTTCATATATAGGATTCGAGTATATAATATAGATTAAAGTAGGACTTTACGAGTAAAAGTTTAATTTATAATTTCACATTTTAAGGGCAATTAATAAGAACAATGGGGCAATTTAGAGAACACTAAATTTTGGTACCTAACACATTTGAGTGTGTGTGCTTTTTAATTTCAACTTTATTTAAAGTTTTTAATGTGTTTTTAAAAAAGTCATCCAAACATTTGCAGACCCGGAAGCAATCCAGAACCTGGTTTGAAAATTACTGCCTTAAGTATGGAGGAGTAGGGCTTAGACCGAAGTCAACGGGCATTCAGGGAATTCAGTGGTGTTGCTTGATTTAAGCCTGCGTCTGTCCAATTCTGAAACCTGGTGCACTTTCCATTGCATCACCGCTCCCCAGGCTTTGTGAATTCACCCTGAGGAGTTATAGACAGGCATTTGCACAATCCTGAGCTCTAATTAACAGACCAGAAAATGTTCTGGTGGAGGTGGGGAACAGAGGACCCCAATAACTCTGCATTCTGCAAACTGCTCACTCTCCTGCAAGGCATGCCAGGCTGGGGTACACCCTGCAGCCCTTCAAAACATGCATTTGGTGAGGCCACAATGAACTGGGTTTGGGTAGCTTAACAATGATAAAAAGGGAAAGTATTTGACTTCGTCCCAGTACTTTTAAGAACAGCCAGTATCAAGTGCATTTATGAGGTTCCTTCATCTCAATAGAAGCAGAAGGTTCTAAATGGAGTCATTGTGCACACGCTTTGAGGCAATCTGAGCCACAACCAAACCACATGAGGATAACAGGCATCTCAACACAGCAACCAGAGCTCTGTAAAGCTCATATACGTAGACGCTGTGGGCTTCAGGCTGTCTAAAAAAGCAGGGAGGTTGCATGGTATATTAAACTCACTAAGTTTTACAGCTAACATCTGGCCTCAAGGACAGCTGTGTTCAGGTTTAGTGAAAGACTTCAGTGAAAAATGGTAACGTCAAAATATTTGAGACTCTCAATTTGTAGTAAAGCAATTTGTTAATCAGCTGCTCTGCATCAGGAATTAACATTTTCTAGTTTCATTTTACTTGAGGTGATAATGAACTTCTTAAACAGTTAAACATCATCCCTTGGATACAAGAGTCTTATTCATATAGCACTGTCTTTTCTGTTTGAGAAACATATATTTTATTGCTAAGAAATTATCAATGTTTCTCTTAACATCCCTTGAGTTTTGCTCACCTTGATATCACTTGACACATAACGATAAACAAATAGTGTATAAGGAGGGTGTAGAATGACCAGCACTGAAGCCAGCCTCCCTGCACATCTGAGATATTGAATAAAAGGATATACAGTGGTACCTTGGGTTTCAAATGTTATCCGTTCTGGAAGTACATTCGAGTTCTGAAACGTTTGAAAACCGACGCACGGTTTCCCCATAGAAAGTAATGCAAAATGGATTAATCTGTTCCAGACCTTTAAAATGAACCCCTAAAACTGCAAATTTAGCATGAATTTTACTATCTAATGATACCATAGATCCATAAAATTTACAGCATTCATAAACCGAAATGTTTGTCAATGGAGACGTTCAAAAACCGAGGTACTACTGTATAGCATAAATAAACACTCTTACAAGCATGAAAAAAAAAAACTGAGGGAATTTATATTCAGTGCAGAAAAGTTGCATCTCAAAACTATTGACTTCAGATTCCAGTCGAGATGGTGGAGTAGGTAAATACCGTGGTTACCTTCTCCCAAGACCACATCAAATTACAACCATTGTTTTGTACATCTGAAATTAATAAAAAAAATTATGACTAAATACAGAACAACCATCATTGAGAATTGCCTGAAGTCTAGCTGCACTGAAGTGCTACAACTAAGGATATACAGAAGAAGCTACCTCGAGACTGGTAGTAGGGGCAGGGACTCGGAACGGGCTAGTCCCACACATGTCTGTGACTATTAAAATTGGGAGGAATATCTCAGCTGTGGAGGTGAGAGGAGCAAGGGGTCCCCACCCCATACCAGGCTTCCCAGCCCAGGGTTCCAGTTTCAGGGAGAGAAGTGCCCATAATTTCTGGTTGTGAATACCAGTGAAGATTGTGACTAAGTAACACGGAGCGTGGCTGCAATCCCAGGCACTCCTCTTAAAGAGCCCATGCACGAAATTACACGCTAATGGACTCACTGGCTCTGAGCTCCAGTGCTGTGGCAGTAGCCCAAAAGTTTCCAGGGGAGGAACTGAGTTGTTTGGCTTGAGGGTGAAGGCTAAAGGGGCAGCTTTCTCCTGGACAGCGGAGCTGGCAGAAGCCATAGTTTCTTTGTTGAGCTCTCCTCCTTTCCAGTATGCAGACAATGCCAGCCACCATATCTGAGTTTCTATCAATCATGGTAATAACATTTATTCACCCTGTTTCCCTGAGACCCCACCCCACCATATATTCAGGAACACCTAAGCAGCTTCCAGTGGCTGTTTTTGTACAAACCGCCTGCTTTGGCTCATGCTGCAGACTTTCCTAAGGTTCACAAGACCCAAACAAGCAGCTTCTGGCTTCAGCATGTCCCATGCCTCTGGCTGAGCATCCCTAAGCCTGGCACTAATAGCAGCTGACCTTGGTTTGTGGCTTGGCCTCTCAAGGCACTTCCAAGCACAGAACAGGTGGTGGCCATCTGTGGATTGCTTTGTGACTCATGGTAGGTGGCCCCAGGCAGGCCATAGACTGCAGCTGAACTTGGCCTGCGGTGGGTCTCCTCCCAGGTGGGCCTAGGGCTGGCACATGTGGCCAGCTTTGAACCACACTGGAGAATCACCCAGCCACCTCCAAGGATGATACATCCAAGGAGTGGATTATAAGGATGCTCAATGATCTCAGGGAGAACTTTAACAGAGAGGCAGAGAACATAAAAATGAAGATAGAAATCATAAAAAAGAATCAGTCAGAAATAAAGAATACAAAAACTGAAATGAAGAATGCATTAGAGGGAATCAACAGTAGATTAGATAAAGCAAAGGATTGAATCAGTGATTTAGAAGATAAGGTAAAAGAAAACACTCAATCAGAACAGCAAAAAGAAAAAAGTATCCAAAAAAAATGAGTACAGTTTAAGGGGCCTCTGGGACAATATCGAGTGTACCAACATTCGTATCATAAGGGTACCAGAAGGAGAAGAGAGAGGGAAAGGAATCAGAAAACTATTTGAAGAAATAATCACAGAAAAATTCCCTAACCTGGTGAAGGAAATGAATATTCAAGCCCAGGAAGCACAGAGTGCCAGACGAGATGAACCCAAAGAGGCCCACACCAGACACATCATAATTAAAATGGCAAAGAGTAAAGACAAAGAGAGAATCTTAAAAGCAGTAAGAGAAAAGCAGTTAGTTACTACAAGGGAGCTCACATAAGACTATCAGCTGATTTTTCAACAGAAACTTTGCAGGTCAGAAGGGATGAGCAAGAAATATTCAAAATGATGAAAAGACCTACAACCATGATTATGCTACCCAGCAAAGTTATCATATAGAATTGAAGGACAGTTAAAGAGCTTCCCAGTCAAGAAAAAGCTAAAGGAGTTCATCATCCCAAACCTGTATTACCTATAATCTTAGAGAAACTTCTTTATGACAAAAAAATAAAAATAAATAAATAAAAATATGAATAATAAAATGCAATAACTACATATCTATCAACAATTACTCCAAATGTAAATGGATTAAACATCCTAATCAAAAGACATAGGGTGGCTGCATTGAAAAGGACACAAGATCCATATATATGCTGCCTACAAGAGACTCACTTCAGATTGCAACACACACACACACACAGACTGAAAGGAAAGGGATCAAAAACATATTTCATGAAAATGGAAAAAAACACAACCAAAACCTGGGGTAGCAATACTTATACCAGACAAAATAGACTTTAAAACAAAAGCTATAACAAGAGACAAAGAAGAAACCAGTAATCCCACTTCTGGGTATTTATCTGAAGAAACCCAAAATTCTTCTTTCAGCGACTGTGTTCATCCATACATTCATTGCAGCATTGTTTACAATGGTCAAGGTATGAAGGCAGCCTGGTTGTCCTGAATGGATGAATGGATAAAGAAGAGGTCGTACATTTATACAGTAGAATATTACTCAGCCATTAAAAAGAATGAAATCGTGCCATCTGTGACAATATGGATGGACCTAGACGGTATGGTTCTGAGTGTAGTAAGTCAGACAGTGAAAGAAATGTCATATGATCTCAGTTATAAGTGGAATCTAAAGAACAAAATGAACAAAGAAATAAAACAGAAACAAATTCATAGATACAGAGAAGTTTTGATTGTTGCCAGATGGGAGGGGGTTTGGGGGTGGGTAAAAAAGGAGAACAGTTTAAGAAGTACAAATTGGTTGTTACACAGTAGTCATGGGGATGTAGGGCATAGCATAAAGGAATACAGTCAATAATATTGTGATAACAATGTATGGTATCAGATGGGTACTAGATTTGTTCGGGTGATAGATAGGAGGGGGGCTGGGGCCAGGGTGAAAAGATAAAGGGATTAAGAAATACAAATTAGAAGTTACAAAATAGTCAATGGTATATAAAGTAAAACATAGGGAATATAGTCAATGAAATGGTAAAAACTATGCATTACCAAGTGGGTACTAGACTAGTCAGAGGGATCACTTCTTAAATTATATAAATGTCTAACCATTATGCTATACATCTGAAATTAATATAAAATAATATAGAATGGCAACTGTGATTAAAAAATTTTAAAGGTGGGGGAAGATAATGGGGAATAGAGGTTCAAAATTCCAGGTATCAAACAAGGAATGGGGATGTAATGTACAGCATAGGAAATATAGTTAATAATATTGTGATAGGATATCATGGTTGCTGAATTTATCATGGTGATCACTTCTTTAGATATGTAAATGTTGAATAACTATGGTGTATACCTGAAACTAATATAATACTGTATGTTAGCTTTATTTTAATAACATTCTTAAAAAACAACACCTGTTGTGTCATTTAGCGGTCTGTTTCCAACCTCTCAGAAAAGAACATGGATTTAATGTGATCCTGGAGAATACAAGAAAAAGAGGGCTTGCCCTCTGATCCTCTATTTGAAGCTGTTGATTTAGTCCAAGCACATTTGAAATGAATCAAGATGGTTAACATCTGCCTCTCTTTATTAGAAAAATTCTCCTTATTATAAATAAACACTTTGGGTATGATTATGAATTCCATTTAGTCAATGGATTTGTGTTTCCTAAGCAACTTGAGCACTGGGCCAAAAGCACAAGCTGTGTTCTAAATTTCTCTAGAATCCATCTGTTGTTCAAGGTGGCCTGCGGGGCCTCTGGTCCCACTTCCCACATAAGAATGCAGGATATGGCTGGGCCAAAAAGGAACACCCACGGAGCCATAGGTAGGGGAGTCATCCTGCTATAGTCTCACTGGAGGATGGATTCACACAATGTGCAACCTGCTGTCCGCTTTCTGCCAACCAACCGACTCTCTCCTTAAGTCCACTCCTCAGCGCAGCCGTGGCAGCTATATTAGTGGCCGATGGCTCAAGGGTTACAGCTGAGGGCCAACTAGCCACAGCTGACGGCCATCTACTACCCGAGCCAGCACCCCCCCCCATGTGAGGCCAAGAAACTGCTCTGGAAACTGCTCTCTGGGGCTCTGTCTCCACACCATCAGTGGACACAAAGGAAAAAGCAAATAATTAGCCAGTACATACAGGCTCTTGCCTTTTCGTATGTAACAGCTGATTCAGCTACACTGAAGAACCTTGAACCACTGTCTTGATTTTCCTGATTGCCATGACAATGGAATGGTGTAGAGGTGCTTGGGCCTCCTGGGACAGAATCACACCTGAATCAACACTTCATTAATTACCAGAACACAGAAGAGGCCCATCAAACAGTTGCTTTGCCTTTCAGCCTTCTCAATGTGGGTGTTCAATGATGTCAGGGAAGTAAAGTAGACCTAGATGAGATAGTTTTTTGAGGGGACGTGGGCATTAGAAAACAGGACCTTTGAGAAGAGGTTGGGCATCCTACCCCACACACCTACTCCATGTATTCTCTCCTTCTGTCATGCAGGGTGTCATATGGGGTCTCTGGTCCTGCTCCCCACATAAGAACGCAGGACATGATGAGGCCAAAAAGGAATACCCACGGAGACATAGATAGGGGAGTCATATTACTATGGTCTCGCTGGTGGCTGGGTTGGAGACAAAGGAAGCAAGAGCCAGATGATCCGCAACCTGCCGTTTACTTCTCTGCCAACCAACCTCACTTACTAACTGCACTCTGCCATCCTAACTGCAATCCACAATCCACAATCCGTGCTTGCTAGCTTAGCCACGGCAGTTATATCAATGGCTAATGGCTAACCGGTAACAGCTGATGGCCAACTAGTCACAGCTGATGACCATCTACTACCCAAGCCAGCACCTTTTCACCTGAGGCCGAGAGCCTGGAAACTGCTCTGTGGGACTCTGTCCCCATATCTTCAGTTCTCATGAATGTACACTATGTAACTGTATTATAACTCTTCAGAGAGATAACCACACTGCTGTTGTTTAAACTTCTTTAATGGGGTGTGTCATGCAGGGTCTCTGGTCCTGCTCCCCACACAAGCACGCAGGATATGGTGAGGCCAAAAAGGAACACCAACGGACCTATAGTTAGGGGAGTCATACTACTATATTCTCGCTGGCGGCTGGATTGGAGACACAGGATGCAGTCCACTTCTCTGCCAACTAACAACAACAACCCCCTAGCGAAGCCATGACAATTATATTAGTGGCTAATAGCTAACCTGTAACAGCTCACAGCCACCCAGCCACAGCAGATGGCCATCTGATTACAGCTGATGGCCATTGAGTAACTGAGCCAGCACCTTTCTATGTGAGGCCGAGAGCCTGGAAACTGCTCTTTGGGACTCTGTCTCCACAGCATCCCTGGAGTGGGCTCATGCTCCCCTGTCATGCAGGGACTCAGCTCCCGCTCCCCACATAAGAATGCAGGGTATGGTGAGGCCAAAGAGCCTCACCAATAGAGCCATAGGGGATTCATACCACCATATTCTCAATGGTGGCTGGTCGAGATACAAAAGCAAACATCCGCCAGTACCCCAACAAGGTGTCTTCCTGCACCCCAGTCTCACTGGTGGTGGGGCAAGACACAGGAAGCAGGATTAACACAATCTGCAATCCAAAATCTGCTTGCTAAATGCACTTTCTAGCCATAATATGCTGTCCGCTTATTATTAACCAACCTACCCCACTTGCTAGCTGCAATCTGCCCTTGCTAGTGTAGACACGACAGTTATATTAGTGGCTAACCGCTAACTGGTTACAGCCAATGGCCAGCTAGTCACAGCTGATAGCCATCTATTACCTGAGCCGGCACCTTTCCAGGTGAGGTCAAGAGCCTGGAAACTGCTCTCTTGGCTCTGTCCCCACAGGATGGTTCTGTGAATTCTGGGAAATGATTTCTTGCTAAAAGCTGGAAAAATTACAAGCCTATAATAGAGAGTAAGGCCCTTTTCACTGAACATAGTATACCTCTCACATTTGAAAATTTAAAAACTCAACGTGTATGTTTGAAAACAAATAAGGCCAACCTGAAGATTAAATGATAAATTGGAAGATTAATGTGGGGACAGAGCCCCAGAGAGCAGTTTCCAGGCTCTCAGCCTCAGGTGGAAATGTGCTGGCTCAGGTAGTAGATAGCCATCATCTGTGGCTGGTTGGCCGTCAGCTGTAACCAGTGAGCCATTGACCACTAATATAACTGCCGCGGCTACGAAGAGAGAGGAGGAGAGAGGAGGAGACTGAAGGAGAGTGGAGGAGAATGGGTCAGTTGGCAGCAAAGCGGACAGCGGGTCGCACGTCGTGTAAACCCAGCCTCCAGTGAGATCATGGTGGTATGACTTCCCTACCTATGGTTCCGTGGGTGTTCCTTTTTGGCCTAGCCATATCCTGCGTTCTTGTGTGGGGAGTGGGACCAGAGACCCCGCAGGGTCCCCCGCATGACAAATGGCACAGCGAGCAGGGTCTCCTGCACAACAAATGGTGCAGCGAGGAGAGTATGGTGTCGGCCAAAACTCTCCGGAACATACTGGAGCAGTATAGACGTATAAAAGCTCAGTTTCATAAGCAGGGTGTGGTGCAGGCCAAAACCTACCAAAGCATGGTGGAGTGGTTTGTGCGTGTGAGAGCCCAGCTTCGGGAGGCCCGTGAGGAGCGACACCGGGAACGGGAGGTGCGGTCCACCTGGGAAACTCAAGCCTCCAGCTGGCACACCATCTTTTTGGCTATGGAAGGCATTGCCTTAATTTTGGTGATCTGCTGCGGCCTTAGGCTCCGAGGGTTGTGGACATCTTACAAGGAGGCCTCCACACACTCAGACACCTGGCACGGTGAGCAGGAATCCGACCAGGTAGGAATGGAGTCTGACTCTGGGCAGGAGGACGTGTGGCCCCCACAGAGTGTGTGGTGTCCGGTGGCCACTGTTCTCAAGAGTTGGACCCCCAAGGAGGGGTGGGAGGACATGGATGGCTCCCCGGCCAGCGTGGAGAGCGCCCTGCAGGCTCTGGCTGAGCGGTTGCCAGAGGAGGAGAAGGCCACAGCCGGCCGTGTGGGCTGGATGTTCCTCACGGTCTTGAGTCTCAACACGGAAAATGCGCTTAATGAAATGGCCCAGGTGCCAGACCAGGTGTCCTGGTTGGAAGCATTGGAAGCCCGGGTCCGCCTATTAGAAGAGGGAAGTCTCCCACAGTGGAGACTCTGAGGTAGAGGCTGAGGCAGCAAGTGGAGACAATGTAGCTCCCAACCCCCAAGCCCGGCCAATCTTGAAGCAAAAAGTAAAACGTGAGCAACCTTTGGGCCCCGGGGGCGTTGCTGCAGGCAACCCAGCTGTGACTGAGTTCACAAACTACACCCCTTACACTCCCACTGAATTGCAGGAGCTAGGGAGGCGGTACAAACAGAGCCCTGGAGAGCCAGTCTCAGCTTGGCTATTACGTTTATGGGATGAGGGAGCAGACAAAATTCTCTGCTCCCCAGGTGAGATGGAAAAGCTAGCCTTTGTGACAGTGCATCCGTCCTTGCGACAAAGATTACAGAACTGCCATAGTTTGGCCCACGACCAGGGCAACCATTCTCTAATGGAGTGGCTCACTGCTGCGGTACGCACAGTATGGGGACAGGCTGGCGAGCTGCCAGACACTGTGAGTCAATGGCAGTCATATACGGAACTTACGCAAATCATCTGTGAAATGGGTATGAGACATGCTATTTTTAACCTTAACATACAGGAGCCGGATGACGAGCTTTTCACAGCCAGCATGAGAGATCTGGTTTTGGATACTGCACCTGCGAGTGCTTTTGGATCCTTGGTTGCTATTCTTATACCTTATGTAGGGCGACAGATCCATGAAGTTACAACTGCCATGGCCACCCTAGGGGATGTTGAAAGCCAGAGGCGAAGGAAATTAAGACAGGAGGTTCACACAGTTGAGACCTGGAAGCCCAAACCAAAGGTAAAGGGGTGAAGTCGCGGGTCTCAGAGAGTAACATGTGCACAAATGTGGCGTGATCTTGTGACAGCAGGAGTCGATCAGGAGAAAATAGACGGAAAACCCAATGCACTCCTGCTGGAAATTTGGAAACAGTTGCGACCAGAACAACAATTCCGGAGAAGCATAAAGGAGACGTCTGGGAAAGCGCGACCCATGTCCCTCCAGGACTTCATGAAGCCGCTTGAGGACAACTCCTTTCAGCTTGATTAGAGGTGGGGCCAAGGTACCCGGTCAGAGGGGACGAGCAGGGACTGGAGGCCCCACATGGAACTATCCATACATTGGTCCCCTTCTAATGTGCAGAGGGTTTTGGCCCTAGTTGACACTAGTGCAGACATATTGTTTATGGGAGCCCAGAACTGTTCCCTGGACCAGCAATCTGCATTGATGGCTACGGGGGAAAGACTGTGACTGTGAAAGCCGTTTCCTTACCACTGGGTATAGGAAGGCTTCCCCCTCGTACCTACAAGGTTTATGTCTCCCCCGTTCCGGAGTATATTCTAGGGTTGGGCATGCTACATGGCCTCAGCTTACAGACGTCAGTAGGAGAGTTCCGTCTCCGGATCCGGGTGGTGAAAGTGGTGACATGCGGGGATGCTCACCACCCTCCTCAAGTGTTGCCACAGCCCCGGCGTGTGGTTACAGTGCGACAGTACCACCTGCCAGGAGGGCAGGAGGAGATTGGTCGTACAATATTGGAATTGGAGAAGGCACATATTGTGAGGCCAACACACAGTCCCTTTAACTCCCCAGTATGGCCTGTCAAGAAGCCAGATGGGACCTGGCAAATGACTGTGGACTATAGTTTCCACCAGTGAGACTCTGTTAAAACCAGGCTATGGCAGAAATGGAAACATTTTGCTGCCAGCCCCCACATGCTTGAAAGCAGGGAAACGGCAGCAATGGACTTGGCCCTGGCAGGTCAAAAGCCCCCACTGTCGATGGTTGGGCCTGATAGACCCATGGGGGGCCTATTTGACTCATGATTTACAAGTGACGCCAGGGGTGGTGGCTGAGTAGCCACCGCAAGTGACTGTAGTATACGGATGTCCCGATACCAGGATGATTTTGCGGGGAGAGTGTGTGCTCTCACTATGGCCTATTATGGGGTCCCCTGTTCTGTTACATGTTGAAACTATGCAAGGGACCCCAAGCACTGCCATAAAGGTCTGGTACCACAAACCGGGAAAGGTGCCCATGGCAGCGACCCTCCTTTCCCAGGACAAAAAGCTAGTGTGTATCCTCCCAGATGGAAGGGATTTGCCATTGTTGGTTCCTAAGACTACCATTTCTTTTCGTCCGTAGGTGTCAATAGGCTAATATGGCACAGGGACCCTAGTGAAAGACGCTTGTTGTGTAGATTATGAGGCGAGAACCTGTAAGGGTGGAGTGTGGGGACAGAGCCCCAGAGTGCAGTTTCCAGGCTCTTGGCCTCATGTGGAAAGGTGCTGGCTCAGGTAGTAGATAGCCATCAGCTGTGGCTGGTTGGCCGTCAGCTGTAACCATTGAGCCATTGGCCACTAATATAACTGCCGCGGCTACGAAGAGAGAGAAGGAGAGAGGAGGAGACTGAAGGAGAGTGGAGGAGAATGGGTCAGTTGGCAGCAAAGCGGACAGCAGGTCGCACGTCGTGTAAACCCAGCCTCCAGTGAGACCATAGTGGTATGACTTCCCTACCTATGGCTCCATGAGTGTTCCTTTTTGGCCTAGCCATATCCTGCGTTCTTGTGTGGGGAGTGGGACCAGAGACCCTGTAGGGTCCCCCGCACGACAATTGAACTGAAGGAACTATTTAGCATGTAGCACAAAAATTCAAAGGAATAATAATTGTGAAAGAGAGTTTAAGAGACCTAGAGGATACAATGAAAAGAACTGATTCATACTTCAAATTGGAGTTCTAAAAGTAGAAGAGAAAAAGAATGTGGCAAAGGATATATTTGAAGAAAGTCATGAGAAATTTTCAGAACAATGGATTCAAGAATTTAAATATTTAAAAAGGGATAAACAAAATGATATACAAGATCTGCCAGTTAAGTTCACAAACTTGCCACCGTGTGCTTACAATAGGCAGCATTGGACAAACAGCTCAGTGAGCTGGATAAACCTTGGTATATCAGTGTCTCACAGCCATGTTCGTGTCGACATGTGGCAGTGTTTTGCTGAGTGGCATTCATTTTTGTTGTTGTGTGTTTTTGTGTGCTATCATGAAAATGTCTGAGTTTGAATTAGAGCAATAAACAAACATTAAATTTCTTGTTAAACTTGGCAAGAGTGAAAGTGAAATCAGCCACATGTTAGTCCAAGTTTATGGGGATAATGCCATGAATAAAACGGAAGTGTAAACATGAATTAAACATTTTTCTGAGGGGAAAGAACACATCACTGATGAAGTCAGGGCAGCCAGTAATGAGCAGAATGGATGAAAGTGTTGCAAAAGTTCATCAAATTGTGCGTCGAAATCGTCAGCTAACTGTGAGAAGCATAGTAGACCAAGTAAATATTGATAGAGAAACAGGAAAATCTTAACTGAAAATCTTGGCATGGAAAAGGTGTGTGCAAAAATGGTCCTGAAGGAGCTCACTAATGTACAATAGCAAAGAAGAGTCGAAGTTTTCTAAGAGTTGTCGGAGAGGCAAGATGTTTTGGGCTGTGTTATCAGTGGTGATGAAATATGAGTGTACCAATACGCGCTGGAAACAAGCATCAAAGTGCACAATGGAAGTCAGCCAATTTCTCCATGACAAAAAATGTTCTGTCAGTCCAAATCAAGAGTCAAAACGATGTTGCTAACTTTTTTGATATCAGAAGGATTATTCATTATGAATTTGTACCAGCTGGACAAATAGTTAACCACATTTACTATTTGGAAGTGCTGAAAAGGCTGTGTGAAAAGTTAGATGACCTGAAATTTTTGCCAACAATTCATGGCTCTTGCATCACGACAATGCACCAGCTACATGGCACTGTCTGTGAGGGAGCTTTTAGCCAGTAAACAAATAACTGTATTGAAACACCCTCCAGACTTACCTGACCTGGCCCCCAGTGACTTCTTTCTTTACCCAAAGATAAAGGAAATATTGAAAGGAAGATATTCGATGACATTCAGGATCATCATGGGTAATACGATGAGAGCTCTGATGGCCATTCCAGAAAAAAAGTTCCAAAATTGCTTTGAAGGGTGGACTAGGCACTGGTATCAGTGCATAGTTTCACAATGGGAATACTTCAAAGGTGACCACAGTGATATTCAGCAATGAGGTATGCAGCATGTTTTCTAGGATAAGTTCTCAAATGTAATTGTCAGACCTCATACACAATAAGGTACATCATATTAACTCTAGGAAACATAAATGACATAGCAGAGATACTAAAGGAAGTAATAGATATGAGACAATTTGCCTTCAAGTCAGGCAGAGAGCAGGCTTCTCAAAAGCCACACGAAAACTACAATATAGTGAGTGGAATATTCATTTGTGCTGGGAAAACAAACAAGCAAACAAACTAAACCCAGAAACTATTCAATCTAGGAGTCTATGTCCAAGAAAAATATATTTCAAAAATGATGTTAGTTGTTTTCAAAGAAACAAGAATTAATGGGTTTTGCTGCCCACAGAACTCACTAAAGAAAATTATATGCTTTTAAGACCAAAGGAAAGATCAAAATGGTGGCTTGAGGTGAGCCTCTATAAATCTCCCCTGGAATTTACAACTAATTTAACAACTACAACTCCAGAAAGGACTCCCTGCACAGCAGACAGGCAAGACGAAGAGGCCCACTACTGATTTCACATAAACGTGGGCGAATGGCGTGAGCCAGGGAGGAGGAAAGGGAGAAGTGCGGAGACAGAGAGGCGTGGGTGCAGGATGCAGACGTAGCTCAGTGCTCCAAGCTCACTGCATCACGGAACTACAGCAGCTGCAGGAGAGGGAAGAACTCAGACTGCTAGGGCTCTGTTTATGGCCCACAGGGCTGAAGGGACAGCATATAACACGGCTGAACCCAACGTTCATGGCAGAGACCTCGGAGAAAAGACTGAGGGAAGAAGGCTGAAAACAGTGGTTTAACACCTCACTGCCAAGCAGAGAACAGAAGCCTTACGCACTGAGACTAGCCGCCCCCTCCATACTTTCCCAAAGCTTGCCCCGCCCCCACCTGTCCTGTGGTAGAAGCGGAACAGTAGCAGTGTCAGATCAAAAGAACAGAATATTTGCTGTTCTGAGAACTGTGGACCGCAGACACAGATTCACAGCCCAACTAGTAAAGGGTAGAGAACTGTGGAAGCAGGACTGGCTGTGGGGGTGGTCGCCGCCATTGCTCTGGGCCACCTCTCACAACTCACCCCACCCCTGTACCCACCTATCTGGGCGGATCCCGGCAGGAGTAAACAGAACTGCTGAAACATATGGGCTCTGAATCTGGTGCAGGAAGAGCTTTGGCACTTCAAAAGCTCTCCGCATACCCACACAGACACTGCACCCTGTGACCCACACGAACTATTAATAGAGAAGAAGCCCGTCCTCAGGGAATCCCCCCATTGTGTGAGAAGCTGGAATAGTGCAGAGTAAACATAGCACTACCATGTGAGAAAGTAAAAAAGTCTGCAGTAGGAGAGAAAATGAAACATTTCACCAACAAGTACTGGAAAACAAAAGAAAGACCTCTTCCTATCAAGCAGTTGCAGAAGCCACTGCTATAGATGTCTAGGAAGAGAAATAATAAATCAGTAATATCAGTAATTGCCATGAATAACCAAGGCAACAAGACAGCTCAGAAAGAAAGTGAAAAGTCTCCAAAAAAGGAACTTAAAGATATGGAAATATGTGACTCAAATGACAGAGAATTCAAGATTGCAGTTCTGAAAAACCTTAATGAGATGCAAGAAAATACAGAAAGGCAGTTTAATGAGTTCAGAAACATAATGAAAGAACAACATGAGCATTTTACCAAAGAGATTGAAATATTAAAACAGAACAAAATAGAATTTCTGGAGATTAAGAATTCAATAGAAGATATTAAGAATGAAAGAGCCAGCTTAGGTAGTAGAGTTGACCAGATGGAGGAAAGAATCAGTGACATTGAAGATAGAAACCTGGAAATGACACGGATGGAAGAAGAAAGAGACTTGAGACTTAAAAGAAATGAAAGAATTCTACGAGAACTTTCTGACTCCATCAGAAAGAACAATATTAGAATAATAGGCATACAAGGAGGAGAAGAAAGAGAAAAAGGAACGGAGAATATATTCAACCAAATTTTCGATGAGAACTTCCCAAACTTGTGGACAGAACTGGATCCTCAAATCCAAGAAGCAAATAGACCACTTAATTACCTCAATCCCAACAGGCCTTCTCCAAGGCACATTGTATTGAAGCTGTGTAAAGTCAACGACAAAGAAAGAATCCTCAAGGCAGCCAAGGAAAAGAAGACGGTGACCTACAAAGGAAAGCTCATTGGATTATCATCAGATTTTTCAGCAGAAACTCTACAAGCCAGGAGGGAGTAGAAACAAATATTCAAACTATTGAAAGGGAGAAATTATGAGCCAAGAATAATATATCCAGCAAAGATATATTTTAGATATGAAGGAGGAATAAAGACCTTTCCCGACATAGAGAAGCTGAAGGAAAGTTCTAAGACACGACCTGCACTACAAGAAATACTAAAGGAGGCTATTCGACCACCATAAACAGGGACAATCTGTGACAACCAAAACATAAAAAGGGGGAGAGTAAAGACCTGAACTGGAATTATGGGAATGGAGAAAGTAAGCGTGCTGAAGAAAATGGAATACACTAAATATCAAACTTTCTTTTACTTAAACTTAAGGGTGACTACTCAAAAAAAAAAAAAATCCAGAACTGAAATATATACTGTAATAAAAGAAGAAACACAGGGAAACATCATAGAATACCACCACACAGAAATAATAGACAAGAACAAAAAGGCAAAGAAACAATGGAGACACAGCCTTACCAGAAAACTAAAGATAGAATGACAAGAAATCCTCACATATCAATAATCACCCTAAATGTAAATGGACTGAACTCACCAATGAAAAGGCACAGAATGTGGATTGGATCAAAAAACTAAACCAAACCATATGCTGTCTCCAAGAGACACATCTCAGCTACAAGGACAAGCATAGACTCAAAGTGAAAGGGTAGAAATTCACACTCCAAGCAAATGGTATCCAGAGAAAATCAGATGTAGCCATAATGATATCAGATGAAACAGACTTCAGGGTGAAAAAGGTAACAAGAGACAAAGATGGGCAATTCATAATGGTAAAGGGGACTATACAAGAAGACATAAGATTCATCAATATTCATGCCCCCAATCAGGGAGCACCGTAATATACCAAACAACTACTAACAGAACTAAAGGGAGAAATTGACCAAAACACCATTATGCTAGGGGACTTACATACATCATTGACAGCTATGGATAGATCATCCAAACAGAAAATAAGTAATGAAATAGCAGCCTTAAATGACACATTAGATGAAATAGACATAATTGACATATATGTAGCACTTCATGCTATAACATCACACTATACATTTGTTTCTAGTGTACATGGAACATTCTCATGGATAGACCATATATTGGGACATAAAATCAGCCTCAGCAAATTTAAGAAGATTGAAATCATATCAAGGATATTCTCTGATCATAACACTTTGAAATTGGGTATCAACAGCAAAAAGAAAGCAGGAAAAGACACAAATACATGGAGATTCAAGAACATACTTTTAAAGAACGACTGGGTCAAAGAAGAAATTAGAGGAGAGATCAAAAGATACATACAAACAAATGACAATGAAAATACATTCTACCAAAATTTTTGGAATGAAGTGAAAGAAGTTTTAAGAGGGAGATTTATATCATTACAGGCTTATCTTAAGATAAGAAAAATCTCAAATAAATAACCTCACGTTACACCTTAAAGAACTAGAAAAAGAAGAACAAATGAAACCCAAAGGCAGCAGAAGAAAGGAAATAGCAAAAATCCGAGCAGAACTAAATGAAATAGAGAACAAAAAGACAATACAAAAAATTGATGTGACAAAGAGCTGGTTCTTTGAAAAGATTAACAAAATTGACAAACCCTTGGCTAGACTCACTAAGATAAAAAGAGAGAAGACACTAATTAACAAAATCAGAAATGAAAAAGGGGAAGTTATCACGGATGCCACAGAAATACAAAGGATCATCCAAGAATACTATGAAGGACTATATGCCACCAAATTCAATAACCTAGAAGAAATGGACAAGTTCTTAGAAACATATATCCTTCCAAGGCTGAACCATGAAGAACTGGAAAATCTAAACAGACCAATCACCAGTAAGGAAATTGAATCAATCATCCAAAACCTTCCCAAAAGCAAAAGTCCCGGACCAGATGGCTTCACTACTGAATTCTACCAAACCTTCAAAGAGGATCTAATACCAATCCTGCTCAAACTCTTCCAAAAAATTGAAGAACAGACAGTACTTCCTAACTCATTTTATGAGGCCAAAATTACTCTGATACCAAAACCTGGTAAGGACAACACAAAAAAAGAAAACTACAGACCAATATCTCTGATGAATACAGATGCAAAAATCCTAAACAAAATTCTAGCAAATCGAATACAACAACGCATTAAAAAGATTATTCATCACGACCAAGTGGGTTGCCTCCCTGGGGCACAATGATGGTTGAACATCTGCAAATCCATCAATGTGATTCATCACATAAACAAAATAAAGGACAAAAATCATATGATTATATCAATTGATGCAGAAAAATCTTTTGACAAGATACAAAATCCATTTATGATTAAAACAGTTAATAAAATAGGTCATATATGGCCTTAACATAATAAAGGCCATATATGACAAACCCTCAGTTAATACCATAATTAATGGTGAAAAACTGAAGCCCTTTGCTCTATGTTCAGGAACATGACAGGGCTGTCCCCTATCACCTCTGCTTTTCAACATAGCGTTGGAAGTCCTTGCCAGAGCAAGAGAAAGAAATAAATAAAAGGCATCCAAATTGGGAACAAAGAAGTTAAATTGTCACTCTTTGCAGATGACATGATGCTATATATCTGTTATTTATTTGGGATTTTTTCTTGAGATAGGCCTGTAATGATATAAATTTCCCTCTTCAAACTGCTTTTGCCCTATCCCAAAAATTTTGGTAGGATGTATTTTCATTGCCATTTGTTTCTATGTATCTTTTGCTCTCTCCTCTAATTTCTTCTTTGACCCAGTCGTTCTTTAAAAGTATGTTGTTTAATCCCATGTATTTGTGTTTTTTCCTGCTTTCTTTTTGTGGCTGAGTCCAATTTCAAAGCCTTGTGATCAGAGAAAATGCTTGTATGATTTCAGTCTTCTTAAATTTGCTGAGGTGATTTTATGTCCCAATATATGGTCTATCCTGAGAATGTTCCATGCACACTAGAAAAGAATGTATAGTCTGATGTTTTAGGATGAAGTGCTCTATATATGTCAATTATGTCCATTTCATCTAATATGTCATTTAAGGCTGCTATTTCATTACTTATTTTCTGTTTGGATGATATATCCCTTGCCTTCAGTGATGTATTTAGGTTCCCTAGTATAATTGTGTTTTGGTCAATTTCTCCCTTTAGTTCTGTTAGTAGTTGCTTGGTATATTTTGGTGCTCCCTGATTGGGGGCATAAATATTGATGACTGGTATTTCTTCTTGTTGTATAGTCCCCTTTACCATTATGAAATGTCCATCTTTGTCTCTTGTTATCTTTTTCACCCTGAAGTCTGTTTCATCTGATATCATTATGGCTACACCTGATTTTCTATGGGTACCATTTGCTTGGAGTGTCAATTTCCACCTTTCAGTTTGAGTCTACGCTTGTCCTTGTAGCTGAGATGTGTCTCTTGCAGACAGCATATCGTTGGGTTAGTTTTTTGATTCAATCTACTGCTCTGTACCTTTTTATTGGTGAGTTCAGTCCATTTACATTTAAGGTGATTATTGATATGTGAGGATTTCCTGTCATTCTATCTTTAGTTTTCTGGTAAGGCTGTGTCTCCATTGTTTCTTTGCCTTTTTGTTGTTGTCTATTATTTCTGTATGGTGGTATTCTATGATGTTTCCCTCTGTTTCTTCTTTTATTACAGTATGTAATTCAGTTCTGGATTTTTCTTGAGTGGTTACCCTTAAGTTTAAGTAAAAGAAAGTTTGATATTTAGAGTATTCCATTTTCTTTAGCACGCTTACTTTCTCCATTCCCATATTCCGGTTCAGGCCTTTACTCTCCCCCTTTTTATGTTTTGGTTGCCACAAATTGTCCCTGTTGATGGTGGTCGAATAGCCTCCTCTAGTATTTCTTGTAGTGCAGGTCATGTATTAGAAAATTCTCTCAGCTTCTGTATGGCTGGAAAGGGCTTTATATCTCCTTCATATCTAAAGGATATCTTTGTTGGATATATTATTCTTGGCTCATAATTTCTCTCTTTCAATTGTTTGAATATTTGGTTCCACTCCCTCCTGGCCTGTAGAGTTTTTGCTGAAAAATCTGATGATAATCTAATGGGCTTCCTTTGTAGGTTACCGCCTTCTTTTCCCTGGCTGCCTTGAGGATTCTTTCTTTGTCATTGATTTTAGACAGCTTCAATGCAATGTGCCTTGGAGAAGGCCTGTTGGGATTGAGGTAATTAGGTGGTCTATTTGCTTCTTGGATTTGAGGATCCAGTTCTGTCCACAAGTTTGGGAAATTCTCATCAACAATTTGTTTGAATATATAGTCTGTTCCCTTCTCTCTTTCTTCTCCTTCTGGTATGCCCATTATTCTTATATTGTTCTTTCTGATGGAGTCAGAAAGTTCTTGTAGAGTCTTTCATTTCTTTTAAGTCTCAAGTCTCTTTCTTCTTCTATCTGTGTAATTTCCAGGTTTCTGTCTTCGATGTCACTGATTCTTTTCTCCATCTGATCAACTCTACTACGTAAGCTGGTTATTTCATTCTTAATGTCTTGCATTGAGTTCTTAATCTCCAGAAATTCTATTTGCTTCTTTTTTAAAATTTCAATCTCTTTGGTAAAATGCTCATGTTGTTCTTTGATTGCGTTTCTGAGTTCATTGAACTGCCTTTCTGTGTTTTCTTGCATCTCGTTGAGTTTTTTCAGAACTGCAATCCTGAATTCTCTGTTGTTTAAGTCACATATTTCCATATCTTTAAGTACCTTTTCTGGAGACTTTTCACTTTCTTTCTGAGCTGGGTTGTTGCCTTGGTTATTCATGGCAATTACTGATTTATTATTTCTCTTCCTAGACATCTACAGGAGTGGCTTCTGCAACAGGTTGATAGGAAGAAGTCTTTCTTTTGTTTTCCAGTACTTGTTGGTAGAATTTTTTATTTTCTCTCCGACTGCAGCCTTTTATTTCTCTCACACAGTAGTGCTATGTTTTCTCTGCACTATTCCAGCTTCTCGCACAATGGGTGATTCTCTGGGAGATGGGCTTCTCCTCTGTTAATAGTTCGCTTGGGTCACAGGGCGCAGTGTCCGTGTGGGTATGTGGAGAGCTTTTGAAGTTCCAAAGCTCTTCCTGCACCAGATTCAGAGCCCGTATATTTCAGCAGTTCTGTTTACTCCTGCAGGGATCCGCCCAGGTAGGTGGGACCAGGGTCGGGGTGAGTTTTGAGCGGTGGCCCAGAGCAATTGCAGCGACCACCACCACAGCCGGTCCTGCTTCCACAGCTCCCTCCCCTTTGCCGGAACTGGTAGGGCTGCGAATCTTTGTCTACGGTCCACAGTTCTCAGAACAGCAAATATTCTGTTCTTTTGATCTGACACTGCTACTGTACTGCTTCTAGCACTAGGCAGGTGGGGGCGGGGGGAGCTCTGAGAGAATAGGGAGGGGCGGGTAATCTCAGTGCCTAAGGCTTCTGTTCTCTGCTGGGCAGTGAGGGCTTAAACCACCGTTTTCAGCCTTCTTCCCTCAGTCTTTACTCTGAGGTCTCTGCCATGAGCGTTGGGTTCAGCCGTGTTATATGCTGCCCCCCTCAGCCCTGTGGGCCATAAGTGGAGCCCTCGCAGTCCGAGTTCTTCCCTCTCCCACAGCTGCGGTAGTTCCGGGATGCAGCGAGCTCGGAGCACTGAGCTAGGTCTGTGTCCTGCGCCCGCCCACGCGACTCCATCTCTGTACTTCTCTCTTCTCTCCTCCCCCACTCACGCGATTCGCCCACCTTTCAGTGAATTCAGTAGTGGGCCTCTTCATCTTGCCTGTCTGCTGTGCCGGGAGTCCTTTGTGGAGTTATTGTTGTTCTATTAGTTGTAAATTCCAGGGGAGCTTTACAGAGGCTCACCTCACGCCGCCATTTTGATGACGTCCTGTTTTCTCGTCTAACTTTTTCACACAGCCTTTTCAGCACTTCCAAATAGTACACTTGATTAACTGTTTATCCCATTGGTACAAATTCATGATGAATAATCCCTCTGATATCAAAATAGTTTAGCAGCATTTTTGAAACAAGTTCGCAAACTTAATTGTCAGACCTGGTACTTCCTGATTAGCCTCAAAGAGTCCTGGTTGCTGTTTTTTTTTTTTTTTTTTTTTTTCTGGTTGCTGTCTTGAGATCCCTTTAGTTTTGCGTTTGTCCGGAATTTTTTGTTTTCTAACAAGGTAGTAGTAGCAGTTTCATTAAAGTATCATGGGAGAAATTGGATACACTTCTTTTTATCTTTGGCTCCTGTCCTGGTGTCATCGAAGAGGTGGGGGAGGTATTATCAGTGAGTAGAGAGTTTTCACTTTATTGCCTAGTTAGAGCAGAGAGACAGCCAGTGGTAACCTACTCTCTTTCCTTAAGCCTTCCCATATGAAACACTTATTTTGTGACACAGTATGCAGAATGGTGGCTGACAAATTAGTCTGGTTGGGCACCGGTGGCTTGAGACAACTTATTGTTTCCAATCTCTAGTGTTACATTGAGAGAAGCATTCTGGCCATCTTGTATACCAATCTGTGATGCGCTGGCCAGCACTGTAGACTGTGAAGCACAAGGAGACACAAGGCCACTAATCATATCTTACACTTAGTATGTGGTTGAACTGGGTCTTAAACCTCTATGTATTTGACTCGAAAACTCATGCTCTTAAAAACACTACCAAAACTACTCCCTTGCTTTCAATAAAGACTATGGTAAAGACTCAGCCTCCCTTTCCAATCCATATTTCTTTCTTCTCAGGTGAATTCCATGTCCACATGGTCAGTTGCACCATCATTTCAAGTTCACAGCTCCACGCTAATGGATACTCTAAAAAGGTTGGAAGCTGATAGGAGAATTTAACAACTCTGAGCATTAGTGCAATTATGATTTCCTGGGCCAGTAATATTTCCTGACAACTTCTTTGCTACTCTTTGATTAGCTCACTAAAAACAATTATTTAAAACACTTAACTTTTCTGAAGGCAATACCTACCCTTCTCTCCAAAAGTGAACTTGCATCCTATGTCATTTCTAGAGAGTATTGAGAGGATTGGCTATGAATTTATTGATCTTTACATATTACATTCTCTCTCCAACTTTTTTCTGCCCTCTGCTAACAGTTAAAATATTCATATGAGCTTGTGATCCTCTCTGCTTCTTTCCTTCAATGACCTGGCTCCATCACTTATTACAGTAATTTTTGCCTTTATCCTATTCTACTCTACTGTCTCATTTCCTTTTGTTTGTAAACTTGATCAAGTGTCCCTCATCAAAAGAAACAAACACACAAATCAACAAATAAAAATCCTAAAACTTAAACTATTCCCAGCAGTATCCTTTTACTCTTATCCCTCCTTTTTTCTCTTGTAAGGCAAGGATCCTGAAAAAGTAGAATATATTTCCTCTCCAAATTTTTTTTACTGCCAATTCTCATCTCAGACCCTCATAACGTAACTTCTACCCTTACTACACCTCTGAAACTAGTCCAGAAAAAAAATCAGTGTTCTCTCTATTGACATTTCAGTATTTTGCTCTTATTTCCTTGATCCGCTTCATAATTTGATACATTTTAATATTATACTTCATGGAACTCTATATACCTGGATTCCTGTAACCACTACCTCCTGAGTTTTCCTCTCCCTCCAAACCCACTCCTTTTTCTCTTTCCTTATATCGATCTGATACATCCTCCCCAAAACTGAACATTTCTTCTCAATCTCCTTCCTGGGAACATTGGTGTTCCCAAGATTCCCACTTGGCTAACAATGGTCCTCACTTGACTGCTGTCCAGGGCAACCCCACCCGTGCTCTTGGATCATCTACCACCTATGGGACAATGACACCAAACTCTCTTTCTCACCTTAACTTTTCACTAACACATCAAATGTATATACTTATTTTGCCCCTGAAATTTGTACATTTAGTTGTCACATAGGTATCTCACAGCTCAAGGGGTCCACTATCATTATTTTCTCTTAAAACCTACTCCCTGTAATCCCTACTTTTGTTTATCATTGTTCTACCATGCAACAGCCACTTAGGTCAGAAACCTGAGAATTATCTGAGGTTCTCCCTTCCCTTCAGTGTCCAATGTTCAATGTATCATTAATTACCCACTTTTATCCTAAATATTTTTCAAAATTCTTCTCACCTTTTATGGCTTCTATTCCCCGGCCCTTATTCCCTCACTTTTCTCCCTGCCTCTCTCCTTACACTCTCTTTATTCTGTGTTACCACCAGGCTAATATGAACATACCACCAAAATTTTTAAAGCAAACCTTTCATGGGCTCCCTATTGCCTGCAGGGTCAACTCCAGGCTTTCAGGATGGCAGACGCAGCTCTCCATGGCATGCAGGCCGAGTTTAGGCCTCACCTTGCCTCAAAGAGCTTGGTGCCTCTCTTTGAGGGACTCCAGGAGAAGCACACAGAAGCAACTTCACTTCCCTGTTAACATGAAATTTGAACATGCATAAACCAGCAGCAAGGTGATGTAATCTCATCTAATTTTCACAGATAATATTCAGGGTGGAAATGTTTCCAAACCACAGCTGAAAGACACATATGGTATTATTAGGCATGAAATTTAGCAAGTAATTAATACTCAGTTCTGTCATGTTCCTGGAAGTAGGGCCATTCCTGGAGCTTGGCAGAGTGAAAGTAAGACCCACATCTTGGTCTATACTGACTCCCTCTGTCCCACCAGGGAAGGCTGAAGCCTTTCATACCTACTGCTAGGTAATTACACACCTGTATTGGCTCCTTCTTGGGCTGCATGGAGAAGTGTTGAAGATGGTGGATGATTATGTGAGAGTACCCTGAATCAAGACTGTTTCAGGGGCTGTTTTTGAGACTGATTTTCCTACAACACTGTCCAGAAACTATACATAGCTAAAGATATTATAGAAAAAATGTATAATCACCCTAAAGGTTTATACTATACTAAAGTTATCAGATGCTAGAAAACCTCACTTTGAAGACCAGCTGAAGGAAACCCCAGGGCCAAATTACAGAAGCAGTCAGGCTGCAGCAGTATGTATGTGAGAAAAACTCACCACAAGAGCATTTTTATAGACACTTGTCATAACCATTGTGGGGTTTTTCTTTTCATTTTCTCCTTCTCTTTGCCCCTTCTCCTACTGAACATATTCATTTCTTACTTGATCCTGACTTTAACCTATCTCCAATTCTGCTTGTTAATAGACATCAATGGTTTTAATAATTTTTTGGCTTTCAAGCACATGTTGGTTTTAATATTTTAGGCACCTCTTTGAGAAACAAAGTAAAGCTATTGACTTTCTCTCCAGCAAGAAAACTGTATATACAGTTGAAGTTTTGCTTATAGTTAAGGGAGTTCATGGACCAGTCTCTCCCCACAAAGGATATCCACAGCTCTCATAGGGCCTGATTTGCCTTTCAGATGACAAGCTTCAAGTATTAGAAGAGAACTCTCATGCATCACTTTCTCTCCTTTCTACCTCTAATTTCACTTGCGCAAGGCTTTCCTCCCTTGTCATATTTCTCCCCCAAACTGAATTTGTCATTTTCCTTTATGAGGATGTCCTCAGTTGCATTGGCTGTATGGGTTTGGCATGCTGCATACCCAGTAAGATAGGCCATTGCATCCTCCTTCTCAGGACAATCATGTAGGCAATGTCGTCCACCAGAACTTCCTCTGCAGCTCCATTGGGGGCTGACATAGAACTGCTGCCAACTAAATTCTGAGGATGTTTCTTGACATATTGATACTAAGTTGCATCTCTATCAAGCTCTGCTTGTTGGATCTATGGGCACCACATAGAAAGGACTCATCAACTGTAACCCAAGGAAGCAGATTAGGAGAGGCCAAAACCTGGAATCAGAGTTCCCCATGGGGATGGGGATGGTTTTAGAAAGAACTTAGAAGAATACCTAACACACTTTGGGGACTGGAGAGTCAGGGAAGGTTTCCTAAGGAACAATGACATCAATGGTGATTTGTAGAGAACAAGTAGGTGCTAGCAGGTGATGTGTGTGTGTGTGTGTGTGTGTGTGTGTGTGTGTGCTGGGGGTAGAGGGAAGGAAGTGTACAGAGGTAAACTGGTGGTGAAGAGCAGTAAGAGAGTCTGGGAGAACAGAACATCAGTAGGTGCTACAGGAGGTAGGAAGGGCCCAGAAGGGCCTCTGACATTTAAGAACTTTATACTTTACTCAGAAGAGTTTTAATCAGGGTATGATCAAAGGAGATGTGAGCCTCGGAGCAGTGCTAGTGGAAATCTGGAGCATTTGTCAGCTTGTAGCAGGAGCATGCACCTGACCCAGCAGGGCAACATATTTTGTTCCCTGTGGTTTGGGTACAGGGAGCAGAAAACCACCAAGGTCCAGTTCTGCCCTGAGGGCCAGCTGGCAGAGACTGGAGTACATAAGAGTGATTTGTTTCTTAAACATTTGCTACATTGTCTCTCACCCACACATTTGCCCCTTGTGCCCTCAGAGTGTTGGTCCCTTAAGACTCTTACTTTTCCTACCTATTCTTAGAGGTGGAGCAGTGGTGAGGCCTAGCACTGACTAAAGGCCACAGGTAATAAACTAGGAATAAGAGTATTATTTGCTCTTTGCCAAATTTCACCAATGTCTATGCAGTATCCTGCTCTACTTTGGGTTTCTGAAATCCACTCAGAAAGCCTGAAACTGGAACTCTTAGAAGAATCTCGCCATTCCTGGGCCCAGGGCAAAGAGGCCACACTGTCTCCTGGTGCCCTGGCCCTGCCAGGTGACAGGCTGCCTGAGTGGCTGGGCAGGCCTCAGTCTGCCTTCCTGATTATATTCCCATGGAAATGAATTGTTAAGTAAATGGACGGTCCCGAGGGGGCAGAAGGAACAGGTGAGGCTTGTCTCTTAAAAAAATGATGTAATGATGTGGGTGGGTGTCTACATGTGTTCCCGGGATTGTGATCTCGCAGTTGCCAAAGAATGGGAACACGGATCAGAGAGGCAAAGTTTAAGCAGTGCAGTTTTATCATAAAGTGCAAGAGAAAAGCTCTCTGGAGGGGGTGGGGGACTGAAAATGGAATGCCCCGCAGGCTCAGCTGCACCAGAGACTATATGTCCTTGTATCTGCAATTGTTGTTTACTAGCAGCTGATTGCGCGACCCCCATCCTCCCTCCATACCTAGGCTGGTGTCTTGGCTGACTCTGCAGTCTGACGTGGTAGCCCCTCCTGCCCAGTTTCCTTCTCTACATTTTTCTGTCAGCTAATTTGAAACTGTTCTCTTTGGCTTTGAGGTCCTTCTCCGCATCCCTGACTGCCCACGACTTTCCCCTCTCAGTTTGAAACTGTTTTTGTGGGCCTTGGGGTCCTCTACCGCAGTCCTGTCCCTGACTGCCTATGACTTTCTCATCTCAAAAACTTCTCATTAAAACAACAAGCTTTTCAGTGTCTGTTCAAAAATGGCTGGACTTTATGTACAGAAAGGAAGATTCGTTTACACTTCTGTGTTTGAGATCCTAAGGCGGGGATCTGTAGCCTGCTGTTTCAGGCCTCTGGCTCCAGCCTCGATGAGACAGAGCAAGGAGTCCCTTTCATCCTGGAAATAACTTGCTTACCTGGCATCCAGGCCCGGCCCTCCTGACAGAACTTGTTCTGAGCACAGCATCTGCACCTGCATGTGAGAACTGAGTGATACTGTGCCCCGGTGGAGGCCTCCTGGTCTCAGCAGTTCCCCGGGATGACCTATTGCTGACTCCCTCACCCCATACCTTTGGTGCAAAACCCAGGCAAGGTAGCTGCCTGTTATCCTCAGTAGTAATAGGACCCCTTATACATACTTATCAAAGTGCAGGGCACTGAATGTGAGCTCTGGAAATTACTTTCACTGCAAGATTTCTGGTGCCTGCCCCTGCATTCGGTTTCCAGAAACTCTGAAACCACTGGGGTTTTTACTTAGCTCTGTCTAAATTTTTGCAACCAGCTTGTGTGTCCTGGATGACACTTGTTAAATGGGTTTTGGAGGACTTATGTGCTGCCTGTTAATGAGCTGGGCTGGAAAACTCAGCCATTCCTGGGGCAGGTTCCTGCCCTGCTATATGTGGGTGAGTTTGGAGGGCTTCGGGATTAGCTTGGCCTGAGAACTGGAGGAGCATTGGTCACGGTGTTGAAAAGCACTAATGTAATGCAATCTGAGGAGGGGAATAAAACCCTGAAGGTTGCTATCTGTTCCTCAGGGCCAAAGTTAAGAAGAACATGAGCCAAACTTTACATTGAGTCCAGTAACCCCTGAGCATTTCATGCCACAAAACCCCTCATTCAGGCAGCCCACCACCCTCTGCTTGGACAAGTTATTTTTTCTTGTCTCATATAGCAAAGAAATTTGCAAATTCTTATAGATTCATTCACTAATAAATATTCATGAAACATTTATGGTAAAAGATAGAATCATAAAATAGATACTTCCCATGTTATTATGAAGTCTGTAAGAGAAGAGAAATAGATTCTCAAGATTGGAAAGGGATTTAGGGCCATAAAAGCCAGACATCACTGGGAGATCACTTCTCCTAGGTTGTCTTTTTCCTTATCAGGCAGACTTGGAGCCCTGGAAGAACACCCTTTGGTAAATCACTGTGACTTAAACTAAAATTGTTGGGTTCTCTTCCAGGGAGCAGCTCATCAAATAGTCTAGTGTCTTCTGTCCCTCCTTGTACTGTCTCCAGAGTCTTCAGCCATTCCTCCCATGTGGTCCATGGAAGAAGCTCATCCTAAGCCTTGTCTCCATCATCCTAAGCTTATGAGGCTGATTGTTTAGGTCTAAAGTCAGCACCTTGTTTTTTATTTAAAATAACTTTATCTTTTTATATTCACTCCAATATTTTGTTCTAGACCAGGGATGGGCCAAATCTGTCCCACCACCTATTTTAGTACCGGCTCCCATCTAAAAATGGTTTTTACATTTGTAAATCATTGAAAAAAATATTTTAATGATGCATGACAATTATATAAACATACTTACATAATCCTCAATTTTACCTCTTTGCCTGAAAAATCCTAAAATGTTTACTCTGTGGTCACTTACAAGAAAAGTATGCCAAACCCCAATCTAGATGTTTTTCATTCTGAATTTTATTTTTTTCTCTTTTATTTTTAACATTATTTTTTTCAATTAGAGTTTACATGCAATATTATGTTAGTTTTAGATCTACAACATAGTGATTAGACAGTCATATAACTTACAAAGTTTCACCCTGAGAAGTCTCGTACCCATCTGACACCATACATAATTATGACAATATTATTGACTATATTCCCTATTCTACTGGCAATCTGCACATCTGAATCCCTTACCCTTTTTCACCAACCCCCCAGCCCGGTCCAATAATGCCTCCTATCTGGCAACCATCAAAATGTTTTATGTATCTATGAGTTTGTTCCTGCTTTGTTTATTCATTTATTTTGATTTTTAAATTCCACATACAAGTATAAATGAAGTCATATAGTACCTGTCTTTCTTTCTTTTTTTTTAAAATTTATTGGGGTGATAATTGTTAGTAAAATTACATAGATTTCAGGTGTACAATTCTGTATTACATCATCTATAAATCCCATTGTGTGTTCACCACCCAGAGTCAGTTCTCCTTCCATCACCAGATATTTGATCCCCCTTACCCTCATCTCCCACCCTCCACCCCCCTTACCCTCTGGTAACCACTAAACTATTGTCTAGTACCTTTCTTTCTCTGTCTGACTTATTTCACATAGAATAATAGCCTCTATGTCCATCCATGTTGTCACAAATGGAAAGATTTCTTTCTTTTTAATGGATGAGTAATATCCCATTTTATAGATGTACGACATCTTTTTTATCCATTTGTCTATCAATGGACACTTATATTTTTTCCATATCTTGGCTATTGTAAATAATGCTGCAATGAACATAGGGGTGCATATGACTTTTCAAATGAGTGTTTTGTATTTCTTCTGGTAAATATACAAAAGTGGGAATGCTGGCTCATATGGTAGTTCTATTTTCACTTTTTTTGAGGGACTCCATGCTGTTTTCCACAGGCACCAATCTACAATCCCACCCATAGTGCAGTAGGGTTCCATTTTCTCCACATCCTAGCCAAAACTTATTTCTTAATTTATTGATGATAGCGTTTCTGACCAGTGTGAGGTGATAATCTCTGTAGTTTTAATTTATAATTTCATGATTATTAGGGATGTTGAGCATCTTTTCTTTTCATACGTCTATTGGCCATCTTTATGTCCTCATGGGAGAAGTGTCTATTTAGATCCTCAGCCCACTTTTTTAAGTGTATTGTTTTGTTTTTTCTTTTTTCTTCTTCTTCCTTTTTTCTGGGGGGTATTGTGTTGCATGATTCCTTATATATTTTGGATATTAATCCGTTATCAGATGTATCATTAGTGAATTCATTTCCCATTCAGTAGGCTGTCTTTTGGTTTTGTTGATGGTTTCCTTAGCTGTGCAAAAACTCTTTAGTTTGATGTAGTTCCAATTGTTTTTTCTTTTTTCTTTTGTTTTCCTTGCCCCAAGAGACATATCCAAAAAGATATTACTAATTGTAATGTCTAAGAGCTACTGCCTATGCTTACTTCTAGGATTTTATTATTTTAGGTTATAAATTTACCGTATATCCCCCAAAATAAGATCAGGTCTTAAATTAATTTTTGCTCCAAAAAGATGCATTAGGGCTTATATTCAGGGAATGTCTTATTTTTTTCATGTACAACACTTTACATTTATTCATGTATAGCAATCTACATTTGTTCATTTATTCATGTACAAAAATCTACATTTATTCAAATACAGTCATGTCATCTTCTTCTGGAACATCGTCATAACTCTCCAAACCCTGAATTCTGGCTTGAGTTTCTTGCAATTCCATTTCCTGTAGAACTATTGGCCCCAATCTCTCATGTCCAGCAATAGAATTCTCCTTAAATGAGCACTTCTTGTCAATGTAGCCTGCTTGTGGTGCATTGGCAAAACAGCTGTCGGTGGTTTTATCCCATGAATTCTTCACCCAAGTCACGACCTCTTGCAGGCTAGGCTTCACAAAGTTTCCATGCTGATTTCTCTCCATTCTATTTTCAATGTAGTCATTGATTTCCGTGCACAAATGGTCCTTGAATGGCTTATTTATTGCAATATCAAGAGTCTGGAGATAGGCAGTAATTCCTGTGGGAATCATTATTTGATCTATTCTTCTCTCTGCAAGGAAGTTCTTCATCTCTTTAGTGTGGTGAGTACTGGCTGAATCCCAGACTAGCAGACCTCTTTGGCCACCTCGCAAAACAAGTGGCAGCATTAAATTGACCTACTTTCTTATAACTGCTTGTGTGCAGCAGGCTTTTTGGGTTTCAAGAACATAAGTGCCTGAAACACATTCAACCTTATCTTTCTTGCCCTTAGTGATGATTAGAGGTGGGGCTTTCTTTCCATCCAGACAAATTGCCAAAATATAGGTAACACATGCACTTTCGTAACCAGTGGAAGAAATATAGATTGATGAGGCACCCTTCTGATCAATTATCGTTTGAGATCCTTGGCCCATAAACACTGCAGTTTCATCCAGAGCAATCATGTTGGAGAGTTGGTATTTAAAAAAATCAATGCCATCAGCAAAGGACTTGAATGCAAGTGCATGTTTAATAACTTTAGCATCTTCCAGCTTGAACAGTGCTGTTCAAACTGTTAGAGACAGTTTATATCGCTGAAGGAAGCTACCCAGCCAGTGTTGTGATGCTTTGAATTCTTCTGCGGATATTTCTAACTGTGGTGCCATTGCAAGGGCAAATGCTTGAATATCAGACCTGCGCACAACCAAAGCCTTTGCTCTCCTGTCAGCAGTTCATTCACAGATGATGTCTTCCAGCTCAGGAAATAATGGTTGCCGACCTGATCCACACTTGTGCTTCTTAGCATTTCCCTCATCCACTTGTTGACTGAGGTTATCATAGTCTGCTCACCATTTTCAGACCATTCGGAGATCCAACTTCTTCTCTTTGCAGAAAGCTGTAAGATTTTTGCCCTGGGAGTCCTCCACGATTCTTTTCTTGTACTCGACCAGATAGCTCTTTCTTTTTGCACTCATCTTGTCTGAGGGTCAAAATATTATTCCCTTTAAATCTACCGTTAAATCCACTGTTAATTGAAGACTTACGAGACAGGAGTGGCAACAAAATGATGACAGTTAAGAATGATGGTCCACACAAAAGTGACAAAAAATTGCAGGCACCAAAATTCAGAAAAAGTTTATTTCACACGAGTGCATTAAGTCAACACATGACATATTGAATTATGAAGATTCATATTAGACACAACCACATCCGTTCATTATCAGCTGTGCACATTATTAGTGCATTGTGTCTGTACTCTGATTTGTCATTCAGCAATAAGCCTTGAGTTCATCAATTTACATAGGCATTTACCACTTGTCCAAAGGCACCCGCTTGGGTATTTACAAAAACTTAATCATAATTTATATTATTCTTTATTTTAAGTATTAATGTCAATAATATTAATTTATATTTAATTATATATTAATATTATTATTTTATAATTCAATACATCTTTCATGTGTTGCAACAGACATATTATTAAATGCATCCATTGGCTGACGACCTTAACTGGGGCTTATTTTTGGGGTAGGGCTTATATTACAAGCATCCTGAAAGATCATGCTAGGGCTTATTTTCCAATTAGGTCTTATTTTCGGGGAAATATGGTAACTCTTTAATATATTTTGAGTTTATTTTTGTATGTGGTGTAAGAAAGTGACCCAGTTTCATTCTTTTGCTTTATCTGGCCACTTATTGAAGAGCTTTCTTTACCCCATTGGATATCCTTGCCTCCTTTGTCATAGATTACATGACCATATAAGTGTGGTTTATTTCAAGGCTCTCTATTCTGTTCCATTGATCTATGTGTCTATTTTTATGCCAGTGCCATGCTGGTTTCATTACTATAGTCTTGTATTATAGTTTGATATCAGGCAGTAAAATACCTCCAGCTTTGTTCTTCTTTCTCAAGATTGCTGTGTCTACTCAGGGTCGTTTGAATCCCATATAAATTTTAGGATTATATTCTGTGAAAAATGTAATTGGTATTTTGACAGGGATTGCATCGAATCTGTAGATTGCTTTGGGTAGTATCGACATTTAAACAATGTTAATTCTTTCTATCCATGAGCACGGTATATGCTTCCATTTATTTGTATCTTCTTCACTTTTTTTTCTTCATTGTCTTATGGAGTACAGGTCTTTAACTCCTTGGTTAAATTTATCCCAAGGTATTTTCTTTTTTTGATGCAATTGTAAAGGGGATTGTCTTCTTATATTCCCTTTCTGGTAATTTGTTATTGCTGTATAAAAATGTGACTGATTTCTGAATATTAATTAATTTTGTATCCTGCTACTTCACTGAATTCATTTATCAGTTCTAATATTTTTTGGTGGAATGTTTAGGGTTCTCTATATATAGTATCAAGTCATCTGCAAACAATGAGTTTTACTTTTTTTTTTTTTCAAATTTGGATGGCTTTTATTTCTTTTTCTTGACTGATTGCTGTGGCTAGGACTTCCAGTACTATGTTGAATAAAAGTGTGAAAGTGGACATCCTTATCTTGTTCCTGACCTTAAGGAAAATGCTTTTAGCTTTTCCCCATTGAATGTGATGATAGCTGTGTGTCCAGACCATATATGGCCTTTACTATGTTGAAATATGCTCCCTCTATACCCACTTTGCTGAGAGTTTTTATCATAACTGCATTTAATCAAATGCTGTTTTTGGCATCTATTGATGTGATCATATGATTCTTACTCTTTATTTTGCTTATGTGGTATATCGCATTAATTGTTTTGTGGATACTGAACCAACCTTGCATACTAGGAAAAAATCCCACTTGACCGTGGTGTATGATCTCTGTGTAATGTATTGTTGAATTTGGTTTGCTAATATTTTGTTGAAGATTTTTGCATCTATGCTCATCAGGGATATTGCCTTATAATTCTATTTCTCTGGTAGTGTCTTTGTCTTGTTTTGTAATCAGGATAATGTCTGCCTTGTAAAGTGAGCTTGGGGGCCTTCCCTCCTCTTGAATTTTTTGGAATATTTTGAGGACAATAAGTGTTCATTCTTTTTTCAATGTTTGGTGAAATTCATCTGCAAAGCCAGCTCGTACAGGACTCTACTGGACTGTATTTTGGGGGGAGTTTTTTAATTACTGATTTGATTACAATAGTGTTTATTAGTCTGTTCAGATTTTCTTTTTCTTCCTGATTCAGTATTAGAGGATTGTATATTTCTAGAAATTTATCCATTTCTCCCAGATTGTCCAATTTGTTGACATATAATGGTTTGCTGTATTTTCTTATAATCCTTTGTATTTCTGTGGTTTCAGTTGTTGCTTCTCTTCCATTTCTGATTCAAGTTATTTGGTTGCTCTTGCTTTATTTTTTGATGAGACTGATTAATGGGTTATTAATTTTATTTATCCTTTCAAAGAACCAGCTCTTCATTTCATTGATCTTGTGTATAGTTTTTCTAGACTCTATTTCCACTATGATTTTTATTATTTCTTTTCTTATACTCATTTTGATCTTTGTTTGCTGTTCCTTTTTAGTTCCTTTAAGTGTAAGGTTAGATTTTTTATTTGACATTTTGCTTGTTTCTTGAGGTAGGCCTGTATTGCTGTGAATGTCCCTCTTAGGTCTGCTTTCACTGTGTCCCATAAATTTGGGGTGGTTGTGTTTTCATTTTCCTTTGTCTTAAGGTATCTTTTCAATCCTTCCTTGATCTCATTGTTAACCCATTCATTATTTAGTAGCATGTCATTTATCCTCTATGTGCTTGTGTGTTTTTCAGTTTTTTTCTTGTAATTGATTTCTACTTTCATACCATTCTGTTCAGAGAAGACATTTGATATGACTTCAATAATATTAAACTCATTGAGACGTGTTTTGTGCTCTAACATATGGTCTATCCTGGGAAATGTCCCATGTGCACTTCAAAATAATGTATATTCTGCTGCTTTGGGGGTAAAATATTCTAAAAATGTCGATTAATTCTATCTTGTCTAAGGTGTCATTTAAGGCCACTCTTTCCTTATCGGTTTTGTCTTGATGATCTCTCCACTGATGTCAAGGGGTGTTAAGCTCCCTTACAATTACTGTATTACTGTCAATCTTTACTTTATGTCTCTCAATATTTGTATTGTATATTTAAGTGCTCCTACATTGGGTGCATAAATATTGACAAGGGTTATATTCTTTTTTTTTTGATCTATTGATCCTTTTGTCATTATGAAATGTCCTTCTTTGTCTCTTAGTATAGAGTTTGTTTTAAAATCTACTTTGCAGATATAAGTATTGCTACTCTAGCTTATTTTGTTATTTCCGTATGCATGAAAAATCTTTTTCCATCCCTTTACTTTCAGTCTCTGTGTGTATTTCAACGTCAAGTGGTGTTTTGTAGGCACTATAGATTCGCATCCATTTGGTCTCCCGGTGTCTTTTGGTTGGAACATTTAATCCATTTACCGTTAAAGTAATTGTCGATAAGTATGTAGTTATTGCTATTTCACTATTCATATTTTTAATTTTCTTCTTCTTCTTTTTAAAGAAGCCTCTTTAACATTTCTTGCAATACTGGTTTGGTGGTGATGAACTCCTTTTCTTGTATGGGAAGATTTGTATCTCTCTTTCAAGTCTAAATGATAACCTTGTTTGGTAGAGTAATCTTGGTTGCAGGTCCTTGCTTTGCATCACTTTGAATATTTTCTGCCAATCCCTCTGGTTTGCAAAGTTTCTGTTGAGAAATCAGCTGACAGTCTATTGGAGTTGCCTTGAAGGCAACTGCTTTTCTCTTGCTGCTTTTAAGGTTCTGTCTTTGTCTTTAACATTTGGCATTTTAATTATGATGTATCTTGGTGTGGACCTCTTTGATTTCATCTTGTTTGGGACTCCCTATGTTTCCTGTACTTGTATATCTATTTCCTTTGCCAGGTTAGGAACTTTTTCATTATTATTTCTTCAAATAGTTTTTCAGTCCCCTGCTCTCTCTTTTCTTCTATGATGTGAATGTTGTTACACTTGATATTGTCCCAGAGATCCCTTAAACTGTTTTCAGTTTTTAAAATTTCTTTCTCCTTTTTGCTGTTCTGAGTCAGTGTTTTCCACTACCTTGTCTTTCAGTTCACTGATTCTATACTCAGCTTCATCTAATCTGCTGTTGATTCCCTCTAGTGTATTTTTTTTTTTAAATTTTTAAGAGATTATTTGAGCAACAAATGATTCCAATCAGTCAGCACAAAACTGAAAGTGGTTAGGAATACTCCCCCCTCTAATGTATTCTTAATTTCAATTGTTATATTCTTCACTTCTGACTGGTTCTTTTTTATAATTTCTATCTCCATTTTTAAGACTCCTGTCTCTTTGTTAATGCTCTTAGTGAGTTCATCTACTCTTCCCCTAAATGCCCTGAGAATTTTTATAACCAGTGTTTTGCACTTGTATCTGGTGGATTTCTTGTCTTCATTTCATTTAGTTCTTTTCCCGGACTTTTATCCAGTTCTTTCATTTGGGACATGTTTCTTTGTCTCCTCATTTTGCATGCTTCCTTGTGTTTTTTTCTGTATATTAAGTAGATATGCTCTATCTCCTGGTCTTGGCAAAGTTTTCTTATGTATTAGGTGTGCCATGAGGCCCAATGGTGTAGTCCCCCTGGTCACTTGAGTCAGTTGCTCCAGAGGTGGTGTCCATTGTGTGGATTCTGTGTGCTCTCCTGTTGTATTTGAGCCTGGATTGCTATTGCAATGTCAGTTGGAAGGATTGATCCTCAGACTGACTGTCTGTGAAGAATAGCCTTGACTACAGTTGATGTGCTGTTGTCAGGGTCTCACCCCATGGAGCAGGGTTCACTTTTATGGGGTTATAGTATCTGCTCAGTTCACCCTTTGGGTGTGTTGTTTGTGGAGGTGATTGGGTGGTGCTCTGGTGTGGTCTAAAGCTTGTCACTTGGTGTGTTAGGTGGGGCCATTTCGGATGGGCTCTGGTGAAGGCCAAAGTCAGCTAATGCCTGTGCCCAGCCTGGGGCACCCTGGTAGGAGATACAGAGTGATCTGCAGATGGCTTCCACCTTTGCTGGTCTTGGAAGTGCCTTCCAGAAGCTAAGCTGTGAATTGAGTTGAGCTGTCCCTAGTGCAGGCCCTCAAGCCTCTTAGCAAGAGGTGCGAGGTACGCTGAGTCAAGATGCTGTTTATTTAGGGTTTTCGAACCTTCATAAGATTTTAGAAAAGTCTGAAGCATGAGCGAAGGCCACCCACTTTTGTGGAATTGCCATTGAAATTAGTTGCAGCCAGTTGCAAGTTGGGTAGGGTGGTGTTTCAGGTTATCATCAGGGTGGGTCACACAGTGTTAACCAAGGTAATGGAGCATTCAGACTTGGTGACCCCTGCATCTGCTTGTGTGTAGGGAGGGCTCAACAAAGTAACAATGGCACCGCACTTCAGCCTATGCCTGCTGGCTGTGTGCGGAGAGGGCTTAACAAAGGAAAAATGGTACCCATCTGTTGGATATTGGGAGGATGGCTCAAAAAATGAACAATGTGCTTGTAATCACTTCAGTCCTGGACATAGCTGCCCCTCCAGCCCTCACCCTGAAGTTAGACAATTCAGTTCCTCCCCATATGTCCCTAGCACTTTTATAGCAGCTGCCCCTGAACTGGAGTTCAGAGCAAGTGAGTTTGTGAGAGAGTGAGTCTGTGCACAGTCCCTTTAAGACCTGCAGTATATAGGTTTCCAGCAGCCCTCCATTTCACTCAGCCACAATTACTGCTGGTTTTCACAGCTAGAAGTTACAGGGAATTCTCTTCCATGTACTGGAGCCCTTGCCTGGGGAGCCTGGTATCAGGTTGTGACCCCTCACTCCTCAGGGGAGTAGCCAAGATGCATCTCTTATTTCTTAACTGCCTTACCATTGGTTTGTGACCTGCCCATTTCGCATCTCTGCTGCTCCTGCCAGTCTTGACATGGCTTATTCTTTATATCCTTAATTATGGGGATTCTGTTCAGCTAGTCTTCAGGTGGTTTGTAATTATGGTTGTCCTGTAATTTAGTTGTAATTTTGATGTGGTAGTAGGAGGAGGTGAACACAGCATTTACTTACTTTACCATCTTGACCACAATCTAGATTTTTAATTTTGTTGTTTTTATAGAATCATCCATCACCTTTCCAAAAGAGCTCCAATTTGATAAGGATAATTTTTAAATTTTTGAATAAAATCTAAGTATGCATACAGGGCAGGATGGGGTTAAGGATAGCATAGAGTCCTGTCATGTACCACTAGAACAATCCCCCAGATGATATAAATCTAATAATCATTATAGGGCAACTCCTCTAGTTCAGTTGTTTATAAATTTGTCTTGTGTTCAAGGAAGCCATGCCAATTATCTTGTTTACCTCCAGGTATACCAGATGTATGAATCCATCTCACTATTGTTCTTATTTAGGAGTTATTTCAATGAAGATGGAAAATTGTCTGACATAACTTATTCTTAGAGGTTAGTCTCCTTTCCTAACATACAAGATTTGGCATAAATATTTCCTAGACTTAGTGGTATGCTCTCTGGCCTGATCTTGAGAAATCCACCTGTATTAGTTTAGTACTGCTCCCCACTATAACAGGTACTTTCCATAACCTCAGTGGATTTATGCAATTTAAGTTTATTTCACTCTCAGAGAAGTTTGTAATTTTTATAACTTCTATTTCATGGTTTAGGGACTTACTCTCTCATGGCTCTGTTATTCCCTAAGACTTCAAAGGGAAAGAAAAGATAGAGAAGGTACCCTGCTCCTTAACTTTTATCAGCTTTATCTACATGTTATTGGTGAAAACCAGTCACATAACTCTACCAAACTGGAATGTTGTGCTATCCTCTTCCCAGCCACACTCTGTGCTATGGAAGGGGAACATAAATTTTTGGTGGGCAACTGGCCATCTCCGCCATGACATTTCCTTTTGAGTATTGTAACTATATTTGCAAGTATCTATATCTCTTTCTTTTTCCCCTCAGTATTCCTCCTTGAACACTGACAATAATCATTTGTACTGAGACAAGGTCATAAGAATTATTTTTAAAAATCCAGATGTTCTATTGGAATTACTTCACCCATTAAGAGATTCTATTTTGGCTTAAGTTTTTTTCTTCTATATATTTAGGTCTTAAGATCATTCACTTTAAGTGTGATCAACTTATGAAAGACATTTGGTTGCAAGTGATAGAAACCCAACTTAACTTAGCTGAAACAAACTGAAAGTACTAGGTTATATTACGGGGGAGAAAATAGACCCAAGGAACCATAACCTTGATGATTGGAACTGCTACTTAATGTAGCCAGATCTCTTTCTCCCTCCATCTCTCCCATCTTTACTTGTTTACTCCCATCTTCACTTGTCTATCTGACTTCAGTTTTTCTTACTACAGACAAACAATAGGAGCCCCACATCAGAGCCTCAAATGCTCCTCATCTAATTTCAGATCAAGTGATCTTGGGCAAACACTTTGATTGACTGGACTTGACACAACTGCCAGCTTCTAGACCAATCAGGATGTCTGTAGAAACAGGAGTAAAGTAATTGGTGAAGCTCAGGCCCTTTTTACACCACCATTCCTCATCCTCCACTGCTCCATCTTCACAATGGATGGCTAAAGGCCAGAATAATGGGAATGCTCAGTGGGCAAACAGACAGAAGAAATTCCTGTTCTCTACACAGAGAAAATAGAAGTAAACTAGATGATGGGGATTCCCTTGTCAGCTGTTATTCACATACATCATACCATGGGCCACACATAGGCCCCTGAGACCTAACACTTCCTTGTTTTTGTCTTTAAAAAACACACCGAAAATATGTTTACCAGTAACAAAGTAAAACATATTATGTTACATGCTGCGATTGACACATGAACAGAGTGATGTAAAAGTTTACAGGTAAGAGATATTCTATGAGACATTGGATTACTACTTGAAAGATGTATAGGATTGTAGCTACAGCAAAGGAGGGCAGGAACTGGGGCAGGCATTCAGCAGACTAAAGGTTTTGACAAAATGCTCAGGGGTGATTTGTATTAGAAAGGATGTCAGGATGAAGAACAGAGGGGTAGAATTCCAGGGAGTGTTTTTGGGACCAAGGGTGGTGAGCTTTAGCTGAGGCCTGTGAAGGCCAGAGCATCATGATACATAAATTCTTGGTGTTTGTGTGAGAAACAGTCTCATTTCCTTATCATCTCTCATTGTAGATTCCTTTTCCCTCATTAAATTCCAAGCTCCTTGAATCCCTGGGGAAAGAAGCTCTTTTATAGGAAGTCAACTGTGTGCTGATGTGTTTTTCAGTCTCCATAAATCATGTGAGGCCTTCCATAAATCACATAGAGCTGCCTTCATGTTGCAACTGCACTCCACAGATACTTCAGGGTAATGCTTCTATTTTTCTCAGGCAAAACTATAAGACTTTGGCTGTCTCAGGCCCACTTCTGTTTCTAGGTGGTACCTCTTCCCTCACCCCTTCATTTGCCCAAGGCCTCTTACTGTCTTCACCACCCCTCCCTTTCCTACTCACTGCACCTATGAAAACAAGAAAGACTCTGTTATCGGTCACTCATACTTGATGAGGGATTGATTAATTGTACTTTAACTGAAATCCAGTCACACAGTATAGTCTGGGCTTTCAACCTTCCATTTGCATTTTAATCCTTTTATCTTTCGATGTGGAATGAAAGACTATATTCTATGCTAAAAGAAATTCCAGACTTTAACTAGTTTACATGGATATTTTAGATGGTGATTTTAAAGGAAAAGAAAGAAAAGAAGAAATAGACCAGAAATAAGGAAAGAAAAAGGGACAAGCTATGCAGAGATGGATGGATTCAGGAAAATAGATTGAAAAAAACCTTTTTTTCCTCCAAATTAGATAGCAAGTTCCTTGGGGATGGGGAAATGTGACTTACGCAGTGTTTTTTGTTGTTGTTTTTTCATTCCATGGTACATAGGCTATATTGTCCTACTCAGTAAACACATAGAGATATAATAAATATATGCTGACAAATGTTATTAATGTGTTACATGTGTATTTAGAAAATATTTTCAGAATATGGTCCGAGCTTGGAGTCTGTCAATAGGATAATTTTTAAAAGACTCAAACCTCAATTTTTTACTTCTAAACACCTGGTTCAGTCTATCAGCTGTGCCCTTTTGGCCTACTGGTTGACCTCTCTGTACCTTGTTTCCTTGTCTGCTAAAGTAGTTGGAGTACATCAACAAATTTGAACCTGTGCTCTACAGAACCCTAGAGGTTTCTGAAAGTTCTCCAAAGGAAAATGCCAAATGGTCAACAGAAGCCCTCCATGACAGCACTGCCTCAATGCCCCCTCTATCCCAACAACCTGCAGCAGCTGTATGTCAAGGAAAGAAAACCTTGTTGCCTTTGTAATAGTTAAAAGTTCTGAGTAAATATACATTTGGGGGAACAGAAAAGGTTTAAGACCACAGCACTTGATCTCAAAACTCAAAATTTCTTTAACTCTTTTATTATTTTTAGGATATTTTTCTTAGAGTAATATCCAATTATATCAGCTTCTCAACTTTTCATGATTAATATCTTTAAAATTAGCAATTAAAAACATTGCGATTTTTCAAAGTATTTGCCAGATACCTTCACGCACTAGCCATGTGACTAAAAATAGATATAGACATAATCTTAAAATTATTAGTAGTATATTTTGAAGAACTTTCCAAAATAGTTGCAAAATCCTCAAGTTATGGCAAAACATTCAATGAATGGACAGCTATTAAAATTAATTTCTGAAAATGTCTCTCTTTTTCAAACCAAAAACCTGAACCATATTTAGTAGTTCCCTGGAGGGGAAGCAGTTTCTGATTAGTGATTTCTCTGCTGAGCTGTAATAGAAAAATATACAATCTCATATTAATGAACAAGAGAGCTCAAATAAATTCTCAATTGGGTGATAATTTGTGATTTATTTGGCTTATGAAAGTATGGGATTCTAAGGTAAATATATGTCCAACCTCTAGTTTGATGATAACTGTACTCAAAATAGTCCATATGCTTAATCTAAACTGCTATCTGTTGACAAAAAAATGGGGTTAGAAGAGATGGGACAACTTACATTATAGGAATTTTAAGTGATTTTAGAATTCATTGACACTTCCATGCCAAGAATGAGTAAATGGAGGCAAAGCTCCAAGTAATTAATGTCGAAATGCAATTATATGTGTGGTTGTGTTTAATACAGTTCATCAAATATTTCCAGTGCACAGATTGTGCTTCCTGACTTCTTTTCATGCTGATTCTGAGCTAGGCATTTAATTGCTAAGGCAAGACCTTCCTGAGCTTTTTTTCTACCTGACATGACTCTCAGCACTGGGTCCCTACGTGCCCATGATGCCTGTGAGGGATGTGTAATTGTGTAATGTGACTGAGAAGCAGACAATTGTGATTTTAGCCATTGAGATTCCAGGTTCATCACTGCAGCATATTCTGATAAAATATGTGAAAGAGAAATATGTTTCAACCAGGTAATAAGTAGCATTCCTCTTCTAAGCAAACTGGGAAACTTACACAAGCCCAGACCATACGCAGGGGTTTGTGTGATAATGTAGCATACCCTTTCTGAAAAAGCATGAAAACAACACTTATTCCTCAGGATCCCACGGGATATTTAAATACTCCCTAGGAGACCAAAGGAACTTATTTTAATTGAAAGCATATGCCTTTTTTCTCCCATGTTGAAGTTTTTAAATGGCATGTGTCATATTTAAAAAAAAAAAAAACAAGACCTATTGATGTAAAAAAAATCCCTTGCAATGTTTTTCATTTGAGCAGGGCTCTGAAAATTTTCCACAAAACTTTATTTTTCCAATAGTTCTTTTTCTTTACTTTACAAGTAATGCTATAAAAAGAAAAATTCTGCAGAGCATCTCATCTCTCACAATTGTGGTCAGTGTCTTCAAACACATTGATGATACAACACACACTCCTTTCTCTAGGTGACTTTGGTGCATCTTAATATGCTTAATTAAAAGACCCAACCTAATGGCCAATGGAAGTGGAATGGGTCCTCTTCTGAGAGTGACATAGGAAAGTTCTTTCCCAGAATGAGTCACGTGATCCACATGGCTGCTGAGTCCAACAGTTCTTATTAGTCAGAGTTCCAAAACTGATTCCCCCACTCTTGTTTTTGCAGCAGTATTAATTCCATTCCTATGAACTGAGGTTTGGACAAGTTCCTCCTTGATTTTTAAAAACATTAGTAGTGAATAAGGATGGGCCCCCCAAAAAGAAAAAAAAAACACTCAAAACTTCTGCATGATTCCACCCATATTTGGCCACAGATTTGATTCATCAATTTCTTACACTTTATACTTCTTTTCCATCATTCAGTCTTACCAGAAAAAAAATGAGGGTGATATTTTCATATCTGTCCTCCAATTAACCAATTCGTCACTAAAGTTTTACTGGTAAAACAAAATGGATATAAATAATTTATTTTAGGGGTACGCCTTTTTGTTTTTTTTAACATAAAATTCACTTCCCCTTTCTCCACCAATACCATTTGTATTCTATAGTCTCACTCAAGAAATATGGAAGCAAGGCACTTAATACCCATGGCTACTTAATTAACTTCAGTACTTACTCAATTTATCGCTTTAAAATATAATACTTGAGATAACAGTGTCCCAACTTAGCTTTATTTTCAAGCTGAGGTATGTTTTCCATATTTAACCTTAGAACTTTATAATTTTACTTTCTGAGAATGAGCCTCACAAGGCTCTGAAGATGTACATTGATGATGAACACAATGGCCTAATACACTTCATTTGTATTCATTTCTGGTAAGTTGTTATCACTTGATAAATTGAAAAGTGGACATCTTTGCTTTGGTGGTGATGGTAACATTTCTATATCACATGGGCTCCCGTGGAAGAAACTGCTTTGAACAGCCACTCTTGTGCACTGCTAGCCAGGCCAATGGATTACTTTGAGATGCCTTTTACCATCATGCTAGCCCTGTTTCTGACACTAGAACAGATATTCTGATCTATTTTAAAAAATAAAAATAAGATTGCTGTGTTCAAATTTTTGGTCATTCTAGTGGGACAATATATACAAATAACATCTTTAACTTAAATTTCCTTTTTGTGAGTTTCCCCTTGAAACCATGCCATTTGATAAGGGTTTGCTTCTGAAGACAGTCAAAGATTTGGTAATCACAGGCATGCTTATGTGAAGGAGCATTGTGAAGCATGAACAACAACAAAATTACAGAAAGCCTTTTAAAATGTGATGAATCCTCCTGCATTCAGGATTATGAACAGCATTTATAGAGTTCTGTGCTGCACTAAATGCATGAGGACATGACCATAACCTTTTGTCTGTTCATGAAGCATTTTTAATCTTTTATTAAGCACTTCACATGTATCAAGCCCCATGTTATGCACTTCTATTTTGAGCTGGTTATTATTATTCTTGTTTGGTAAATGAGGAAACAGAGGTGCAGAAAGATTAATTAAATGTTGCCAAACTGTGCAAGCGAGGTTAGAATTTGCATCGACCTGAATTAAGATGGTTGCTTTGAAAATAGATGTTTTGATGAATTAGCTGTTTGCTTGTTTCTTTTCCTTAAGTATGAGGTCGGACAATTAAGTTCGAGAACTCATCCTAGAAAAAGTGCTACATGCCTCATTGCTGAATATCACTACAGTCACCTTTGAAGTACTTCCCTTGGGAAGCTATGCACCAATGGCAGTGCCTAGTCCACCCTTCAAAGCAATTTTGGAACTTTTCTTCTGGGATGGCCATGAGAGCTGTCATCATATTACCCTTGATGTCCTGAATGTCATCAAAATGTCTTCCTTTCAATATTTCTTTTATCTTCAGATAAAGAAAGAAATTATTGCGGGCCAGATCAGATGAGTAGTGAGGGTGTTCCAATATAGTTATTTGTTTACTGGCTAAAAACTCCCTCACAGACAGTGCTGTGTGAGCTGGTGCATTGTCGTGATGCAAGAGCCGTGAATTGTTGGTGAAAAGTTCAGGTCATCTAACTTTTTCACGCAGCCTTTTCAGCACTTCCAGATAGTAAACTTGGTTAACTGTTTGTCCAGTTGGTACAAATTCATAATGAATAATCCCTCTGATATCAAAAAAGGTTAGCAACATCTTTGCAACAAGTTTGGGAACATAATTGTTAAACCTTCGTGTGTGTGTGTGTGTGTGTGTGTGTGTGTATTTCACATATACATCATTTCATACATATGAGATGCGATCAAACAATAGAGTGAATGTTTAAATTTAAAAAATTATTACAGTAAAAGACACATTGCCGTTAATACCCCTCAAAATACTACCGCTCGCTTGAACACACTTATCCTACTGTTCTTGCCGCTTTCTGAAGCAGTTCTGGAAGTCCTCTTTCATGAATGTCTTTAGCTGCTCTGTCATGGCTGCCTCAGTGTCCTGAATCATTTTGATTTTGGGAAAGAGCCAAAAGTCGAGAATAAGGTGGATGTGCCAAATAAGGGGTAGTGCCAAGTCCGTGCATAAGGTGGATGAGGACACACCGTATAGTTTTTATTTGACAGAAATTGCTGTCCCAGAAGCGATGTGTGACAGAGTGTTGTCATGATGGAAGATGATTTACCGCACACTTTAAAACACACCTTCTCTCAACCATAAGTCACATCTGATCAAACAAGTTGAAACTTGTCACACACTGTTACTAAGGTTTGACACACTGCTTCCCTTATTGAAGATCCCTGCCTTTCCATTGGATGGCACTGGGCAGCAGTATTCACCCTGTTTTGATCACAACTGAAAAGCTCTGTGTCACACATTACTTCTGGTATGGCAATTTCTGTCAAATGAAAACATGACAGTGTGTCCTCATGCACCTTATTCACTGGATATGACACTGTATGAATCCTGGCTTTCCCCCAATGTCAAAATGATCCAGGACATCAAGACAGCCATGACAACGCAACTAAAGACACTCACAAAAAAAGGATTTTCAGAACTGCTTCAGAAAGTGGCAAGAATGTTAGAATAAGTGTGTTCGAAGTGAGGGGAGCTATTTTAATGGGGATTAATGGCAATGTGTCTTTTACTGTAATAATTATTTTTACTTAAACATCATCATATTTTGTGATCATACCTCATGTGTTCTTTCTAATTAAACTTTTTAATATAATCTCAAGTTGAGTTCTAGGCATGTAATTTAAGTAGTCCACGAGTGCCTGGAGATGTCATGCTACATGTCAATATTCCATGAAACCACCTGGGGAAATTCATAACATGGAAGCATGCAAGAGATTCAATCTTATTCTCCATCATCTGTTTAAATGAATTTTGCTTAACAGACTTTAAGTAGCCCAACAGAATCTATTTTAGATGTAGTGGGCAGGATCACAGAAGGAGGGGCTTAGGAATTTCTAGACTAAAATACACATGTTGTTTTTCTCAGCAATAAACATGACTTCAGGATTATCATCTAGCATCCTTTTCCCTGTCTTTTAATCCCTATAGCACAGTATTTCTGTGCAGCTGAGTGCAAAATGTAATTGTCTGGACTAGCACGATGGAACCATCCTTCAGGGAACACAGGAGGATCAGACCATTTCTGCCTTCTTGGAAGAGGACTGGGGGCTCTGGCCAGAACCTATGTCTTGTGCGAGAAGAAAGCCAACTGTGGAATGAATGGCTTCCCTCAGGGAAAACCTTCCTTCTCTAATTGTTGGAGACCAAGGGGAATGTTATTCTTTCTTTAACATTTCCAACTTTCCTACTTGGTCTCGTTATTGCCAAGTTGCACACAAACATGCACTTGAATCCAGACGTTTCCCCAGCCTTCTGGCCACATCTTGATTTCTTCTTCTGGTTAGGGTACCATGCTGGGCCTCGTGCTCACACACTATTGCACATGGGGAAATTGTCTAATAAATCTTGGTGCTCCTTATATAAATGGGGTTTTTCTTCATACATCTTCTACCTAGTGCAAAATACATTGAGGACTGATTTTCTATGAGTAATTGTACAATTTTATGCATTTGCAAGAACTCAGGTCTTTAATAAATCAGGCCTCTGGAGTCTTCAGAGTATTTTTCTTTAAACCACAGACATGAACGTTCTGAATGGTTTGTGGTCACTTTTTTTTTTAATATTCTGGTTGGTTTTCAGTTAGCTTGGTGGTGTTGGCTGCAGACGTGTAATTTCTGTTAGAGTTGAATTTTCCACTCAGAGCAATGTTATAGCTCTCCAGTGTTCACGGAGGCTGTAACAGATATTTTTGCAAATTTGACCAACTTCGTTGAGAGACTCAGAATCTTAAGTGTGGCCCAGATAATGGGCATAATTCATCTTACATTAATTTGTCTAGGATCTGATGCTCGCCTCATGTGAATAACACTCTCCAGCCTTCTCATCAGGGTGTCTTGGATTATGCAAGGATCTTTCTCACAGGGAACATAAATGTTATCTTTTATGTCCAGCATGTATTCTCAGAGTCAAGAAAATCCTTTGGGGGAAATAGCAGTGTCCACACAATCCTGAATATCTTTCTTCTTGATTGTGTAAGAGGAAAGAAAATGTTTAGTGTTCAGAGCTAAAGCAGAATTATCACTCATCAAACCAACAGACTTGTTTTATGAAGAAAAATAGACTATTCTAATAGCCTATTGCATGGGAAGGCAATGTGATTCTAGAGAGGCTGCCTCATTCTGTTTTTAAGAGTGATCCCAGGTAAATGACAGATCATCCACATGTCATTTAAGTATAGATGATATAAGACAATGCTTGCCTAATGTCATATATTAAGACAACGAAAACTCAGTACTCTAATCCATTGTATGTGATCTAGCTAGAGGTAAAATTAATGCTAATTACTACGCATGAGGAGGAACTCTAAGTGAAGTTCAATCCCACATAGGAAACAACACATCCTAAGAGGTTGGGACTGGGAAATTAGCAATATTTAAGCATTTGCTATATGGCCCAGGCCTTGTTTTTATTAAATTTAATTAAATGTGAAAGGAATCATGAATCCCATTTTACAGGTTAACCACTCAAAATAGGAAAATTAAGTAAAATACCCAAGATTACACAACTGATAAATAGCTAAATTGAACTAGAACTGATGTTTCTCTGACTACCGAAGCTTATGTTCTTCCCACTACACAATCATTACCTTAAATTTATATAAAACAAATTTATACAGCCTTAGAGTCTTCACACAAAATTTGGCAAAGTCCTTCTACGATCATTGCCACTTCGACTTTCGTGCCATTACTTTAGAAGGTGTTCCCACTTAGATATGCTCTCTCAACAAGTGTTCACTCAGTGCCTGCCGTCCAACATTGTGCTAAGGACCGAGGAATATCCACATGAAATATAAGGCAATTCCTATCTTCTAGAAGCTTGTAATGTAGGAGTAAAGACATGCGGGAACCACATACAAGAGAATAGTAGCAATGCAAAGTAGTATTGATCACTGCTGCTTTCATTTATTCACTTTCTCATTCACAGTCAATGAAAGCTAATTTTTTCTAACGCATAATTTATTTAACACATATTTCCAAGATATTAGCAGTAGCTTATAATGTTAAAATACATGTAATAAAAAACATTTTAAATGAAACTGAAAAATTAGAAACAGTTCAGACAAACAAGAGAATATTCAACTGACCTCTTCCTATTGAAGCAAAATGTGAATCCAAATGGACTTTGTTATTCTCTTTAGATGCCCTCAAGGAATGAACTCTCTCCTGATACAAAATATATAATCAATTTATTCAAATAAATCTATATGCAAGTTGGCATAGCCATCAGAACCTCAGAGGTTCTCCCAGGAATTGGCTGTGATTTAACAGAGATTATTTGAGGAAGTACTGAAGAGAAGCAATTTGGGGCAAATTTTGTGGATGGCAATGCAGATGATTTCAAAAATTAAGAGTATCCAAAATTAAATACAATAAATCACAGAGTGAGAAATTCATTTCCTTATCAATGTTCTTTCATTCAGACCGTCTCTGTTTGTTGCTGTTGTTAACTCTAATGCTCTCTAACACCTGCTAGCTTTCCCTTTTAATAAAGAAAACAGGGGATTCAGGCTAATTGTTTCAGTAGGCAAGAGTATCTAGTGATAATTTTGAATATGATTTTTTATTTTATTTATTATTTTTATTGTTTTCTTCTATTTATAACAAGTGATACTAGTTTTCTACTTACAGTAAAAATGTAAAGTACACTTTCAAATCAATTTATTTATGTTTTTTAAAAGTGAGACTTTTTAACCTATCCTATTGGTATAAACTCAGAAGTCTAACAATACCCAGCACAGAGGTGGGTGTGGATTAATAAGATCCCTGTATGTGACTGGTGGCAGAATAAATTGGTGTGATCCTTTGGAGAACAGTTTGGCATTGTTTCCTTAAGTTGAACATTTGCCTTCACTAATGAGCCACCGTTCCACTCATATATCCATATCCAAGATACATTTTTGTATTTGCATAGAAGGAGATATACGAAAAAAAGTTCACAGCAGTCCTCTTAACAATAACTAAATCATGGAAAATCACCCACATACCTAATGGCAGGAAAGTAGATACATAAACTCAGGTGAAGTCATGCAGTGGAAAGTTATACGGTGGTCAAAATGAATGAACTGCAGCTACATAAAGCGATATGGTTAAGTCTAAGTAATACGAAGTGTAATATAAAATGAAAAGAAGCAAGACTCAATAGATTATACTCAGTCAGATTCTTCTCTTAAGGTTAAAAACAACTAAAATAAAAACTGCATGTTCTTAGATGTATATATTGAAATGAGACATAGAAAAGGAAGCAACAGAATGATGAACACAAGATTTAAGATGATTTTGGGGCAACAGTAGGCAGATGGTTAGGTTGTAGACAGGGATCATGTGGCTGGATTTGGGTAATTGCCAATGTCCTGGCTTTTGTTGGGGGTGATGGTTTACTGATACTTATTACATTATTTAAAGTAGTTACCGATATGACTAACAAAATAAGAAAGGGAACTTAAACAAAGATTCTAAGCAAAATAATGGTACAGGAGTGAAGCAGGATGGAATTGACTGAAATTTGAAATTTTTCAATAAAAAGAGACGCTTCACAAGGCTAGTTTAGATAGTTCAAATAGCCTGAACCTTGGAAGTCAGGTTGAAGAGGGATTTAGAAAGCACCTGGATTGAAGATGAAGTTAAGCACAGAGTCCAAAACAAGAAAATAATTTGGTGCAGTGTGGGAATTGTGGAGAAAATAGGATGCACAACTAAATATCAGGTAAGAAAGCTCAGAGCATCAAAGGCAGTGATGTGGTCAGGGAGGTATCAGCTCTGACAGGTGCTATGTGGAGCACTTTTGACATTTGGGGACTTGCATCTTTGTCTCCTGAAGTGTCCAGCCCAGGATCAGTCTTGAGATTTTACTGGTGAACTACCTTTTATGTTTTAGGAAAAATTAGGATGGTTTACAATAATATTTAAAATACAGCTTAGGTAATTTAATTGAGGAGCAGATGAAGAACCAATGAGTAAAAACAAGAGGAAGAAGGCACAGTAGAGTCAGCAAGACTCTTAACGCAAAATAGTGCACGCCGGAAAGCTGTCCAGCAGGCTTGTCACGTAGCAGACTTGGAGGAACAAGACTGCTACCGTAAATGCCCTTTTTCAGGATCCACACACACATTATTCTAGGAGTGGTCTCCCAGAGTTCTTTAATTAAAGGCAAGTATAATAATGGTTCGCTGAGAACACCTTCTTGGGAGAGCTAAGCTGATGCACTGGTTTTCATACCGAATTTATGAATGAGTAGAAAACCTGCAAAAATAGATTGGGAGTATAATCCTTAAATGATTTCTGCTGAATAATATCCGTTTCTGCACTATTTTTGGCAGAAGCATTTTGAGGTTGATTTTCTGAGCTGTGCCTGAAGTTGATATTAATCTCTAAACGGGGAGATCCATGTGCTTCAGATTCTTGATGGACACGTAGAATAATTGACCTTTAGATTCTAACATGGAAAACTGGATATTCCCGCCCAGTTTGAAGGTCATCCATTCTCTATACTCAGGGAAACACAGGATATGCAGATGTTCAATGGGAACTTGGGATGGGGCCTCAGTGAGTTAAATCATTCTTTAAAGGAGAGAGAGCTTTGGAATCTAGAATAAGCTTGTGGTGAAAGGGAGCCCAAACTGGCACAGTAAGGGAAAAAATAAAAAATAAAAGGCAAGCCATTAAAAGATGAAATATCCACAAGACTGTTTATTTCTAGGAGACTAGTTAGTGATGTTTTCCATTTGGAAAGAGGAGCTAGTATATGTCTTTAAGCTATGGAATAATCACTAAGCATGGGGGCTTGGAGCAGCTTCACTGAGGAAAGAGCCATGGGTTGCCTGGGGCTGACAAGGGAGACGTGAAGCCCACTAAGGAGTTAAGGTAGTAGTTTGGCCCTGAGGCCATGATCACAGCCCGTCTCTCCAGGACCCTTTCCTTTCCAGTGAGTGCCCTGGCTCTGTATGGGGATTTGTGTTGCTGTGTACAGTTTCAGCTGGCTTTATTTCCCAAAGTAACTGACTGTTTTTAGTTGTCGATGAAAATGATTATTGTTTAAAATCAACCCTTTCAACAAACAATGGTCCAGAAACTAAAGAGTACACAAGATGTGGCAAGAACAAAAAAATAAACCAATAGGGGATTACATTCAAAATTCCATTTTTTTTTCCCATTTGGAACATACTTGAGAAACATAAGATTTGAGATTTCTGGCTCAAACATTCCAAGGATGTCACACAGTTCCTCCTGTATCTCCTACCAGGGTGCCCCAGGCTGGGCACAAACGTGTCTGTAATCACCTTTTTTCCTTATGTCATTAGACTTGGTTTATGAACCGTGTAGAATAAACCCTCAAATTTGAGAAGTTACTTTGAAGTTTCTCTGGCACAATACCCTCATTATAAAGGTGTATGAACAATCATGAATGTACAGAGGAATTACAGGATGAGTGTAAAATAATAAAGTGAGATACTAGCACCAAAATTGGGACAGAGCCCACAATTCCCTCAAGCTAGCAATGGTGAGAGCAGAAGTGCTGATGCTGACATCTTTGCAGACCAGGCTCCATTTCCACTTCCCCGACTCAACTCACACTGGCTGGGAGATATAAGTTCTCTTTGTTTTCACTGTCTTTCTACAGACGGTCTACTTACTTTGGTTGTTCTTCAAAACCACTGTACTGGTATAGATTATGTCTGACTTTTGTGACTTCCCCCAAACAAAAGGGGGTGGGATTAAATTAATTATGGAATATTCCTGGGACTTATAACCTATATTTGAATAAGGTCATATTTATCTGAGTGACTTTTAAGAGTATTATTTTCATGATTTTATGCTGTCTTCCCATTTTCTGTTTATTAATCCTATCCACACTGAACACACCAATACAGGAAGTTTTGGGTTTTCTTTTTCATAAAACCAAACAATATGAAGAGCCTTAGTTTTACAGTCAGCTTGATACATGGGAATACACTCATTCAAATGCCGATTGGACAGTGGAAGCCGTCGGTGGAGGGGCTTTGTGGCTCGGATCTCTCATAATCCCATTTTATATGGCCATAGAGATCTTTGGACAGCCCCAGAAAAAAGACATTTTCCTGACTTTCAGCAGCTCTATCTGGTGACTAATAGAAGCCTCATACCCAAAGTCACAGAGAATCTAGCCCAGGTAGCTACTTATGAGCTGACATTTAACCCAACTGATGGAGGACTTCACATATGTTTATTGAATGGCCAATCCCAAGAAGGGTTAAAAAAACATGAGTGAGATCCTGAGGAGGAAAGACCCATATCGCACGCCCATTCAGTTCTTGTTATCCAACTTCACAGGCAGATGAAAGATTCACTCTTAAATTTTGGGCAAACTCATATTTGATGGTCCCTTTTCAAAATGTGACTACTGTTTTTGGTTTAGCAAACAAATAACAAGAGAAAGGAAGAGTCAGTGATGAAAAGTCAGCTTCATAGAACAATGCTTAGAGATGGGCAAATGTTTGAAGTGGACCTGTCTATGAAAACTAGGCAAGAGTCAGAGGTTTGTGATCTGGGAATTGTTCTCACTGGAGCACGTGACAGAAAAGGCTGGTTGTAAATCGAGGTTGGCCATAAGGAGTTGTGGTTCCTTCTAGTGTTGGCTGGAGAAAAACCAAATATGCCACTTTCAAGAGATAGGCCCAAAGTCTCTCTGCAGCTGCCTGTGGGGTGCTCCTGTCCTCTCACCCCTTTTCCTACTCCCTTACTCCAGACACTGCTGCTCACTCAAATCCCAAAGCCACTGTGAATTGTAGTTTTGCTGGTAGTTTGTATTGGATGATGTTGAGTAAAGGAGTCAATGTCAAGACCAAACTGAAAAGGGTGTTCCAGTATTGCTAGATCTGCTTGAGCTTTTAAAGAAGTTTCACCTGGAGAAGAAAGAATTTAGGACAGATAACATGGCTGTTTACAAATATCTTAAGGGCCACCAGAAGCAAGTGGATTAGGCTTATTGAGTATAGCTAATGACTGTTAGTGTAGTTCCAGCAGGCAGCAATTTGTTAGGCTGGATTTACAACCAGCTGTTTTGCCTCTCCTCTCAGAGAAAACAGTGGCCAGATCAAGGAAGTCTGAATTTGCCGAGCACTGAGATTGCAACCTGGGTGTAAGATATAAGCCGAGGTCGGAAATCACTTTGCCATGGTTCCCTTTTCCCTTTCATGTGTTTATTTTGCCATCTTTGCTAATAATATCTTTGCTAATCTAATCATTGTAATCATTAACTAGAAAGTTAGTTTTTCTCTGTATTTATAATTTTAAAGCCCTCTGTAATATTAATTATTATTTCACTACACTTGGATTCTACAGAACTTGCCAGGAAAATATGACTTCCAATTTTAAGGGAAAATGAATACATACACAAGGAATTCCATTTTAATGTCTTGTTAGAGCACTTGTGTTCAAGTACATAAGGGACACATGCCCTTAAATTCCCACCCTTATATTCACATTTTCAGACTTTTATTTCCTTTGATTTGCCATACCAAAATCTCTCTTTCCAGACAGAGACATGTTTGGAAACAATAATTTCTACTCTTCTCTTTCAATAACTGTTGAAATATTTTCCTATTAAGTATGAGAAGGATTAATAGTGTACAGAGAAGATGAGATGAGTTGTGAATCAGCCTTTCTAGATATGTTCTTAATTTTAACTGCCAGTTGCTGAAGACCAAGAGATCAGAATGCCAACAAAGATGTCCATATGGTGACCCCACTGTGAGCTGCTTGTTTCTCTTAAGGTTGCGTTTAAAAGATGGGTAGACTTTTAGCTGGTCAAGAAAGTTTGCACACAATAGGAGAGAAAGAATTTCAAAAGCTTCCTATTCTTCTCTTTGTTCCTGGACCTCTGCCAAAGTCCAGGCATATTCTAGTTATTTCTAGGAAAGCTACCTTCTTCCCTGCAACAGAAAAACAAATAAACCCCAACATTTAGACTGGCAGATGGCTTCCAGGGAAAATATAAATGATCCACCTGCTGAAGCAAGCAGCTGACATTAAGTTGGATATATTTTCGGATGACCCATGGTGCTGACTTCCTTATGGTTGTCAACGTGCAGCCTTCTCATGCCCCTCTAATTGGTGGGTGGACAGCACAACAGGCAACATAGCTTTACTGGGTGTTCCTCAGGAGAACACAGGGCTCTGTCTCTATCCTGACCCTTGAGTTGTTCTGTGGCAGTTTCTGGAGTCACTTTCCTGGTAGCCACAAAGTTTAACCCACTTCCTCTGTACAGTAGAAACTTGTGGATGCTTGTTGTAGTGAATATGAATCCAAGGCAACAGATGAAGAGGGTAATCTCTCCAATTCTCTCTCAGGATCTAGGTAGATGTGTTTATTTATAACTAGTCTATTTTTAGAGTATGCTAGAAAAGTCTAGCTAATGTTAATGTTCCTACACAAAGCTGCTTTGCCTGGATTAATAAATTCTCAGATTTTAAAAGAGCTCTTAAATATTACCTGGTCATACAGATCCTCTGAACACATTTATGCTTTTTTTTCTCCTGGGCAGCATGGTTCTTAGCACTTGTAAAATGCACATATTCCATCCCCACCTCACAAGGACAAATCCACTTTTGTCAAATAAAATTATACTCAAATTTGCAAATCAATTTTAGCTCATGGATGAGAATTTTTTCTCCTTTCTTTACTTACCAAGTGAAAAAGGAAAAAACATAGGAGAGGAATACAACTATTAAGTATCATTCAGTAATCTTTAGTTACATTATTGTTAAAAGCAGAAGACAGTTGAATTACCTCTTTTTAAATTAAATTATTCAAATGTACTAAATACATATAGCATAGTATTTTGTGTATATACACACATACCCATAGAATGTTGGATCAGTAAGCAACCTTACTAAATGTACCATGCCCCCTTCTCTACAGAAAAGACTGTCAGGGACATGGAAGAAAGTGTTCGTGAATATGTCGTGACAAAGCCAGTTAACGGAGAAAAACATAAATAGAGATTGAGGGAGAAACAAATGCCAGGCAAGAAAGAACAAAGATGGGAAATGAAAACAAAGACAGAGAAATGAAGCAAAGGTGAGAGGAGCCAAAGGAGATTTTGGCAGAAGTAGAAAGAGAAAACAGAGAGAGAACAAGGAACAAATGGAAATGAGAGTCAGAGGAGAGAGAAATGGCAAAAGGAAAGCTTAATGCAAGAGAATCCATAGAATAATGGTTAGAAAAAATGGACTTTGGAGTCTCATTGTTTAGGTTTAAATACCAACTATACCTCTTATTAACTGTGTATTCTTGGGGAAGTTATTTTCTCAGTTTTTCTCACCATTATATATGAATAATCACAGTATTTATCTGTCTGTCTCCAGAATTGCTGTGAAATGCTGAGACATAGTGAGCACGCTTTCTGAGCATCTGTTTTCATTATTGTCTATGAGTCTTGATAGATCCCATGTGTCACAGTAACTGTCAAAATGAAATAACAAGCGTCTGTGAACATCTCTTATTTATTTTTCAAGTCTTAAATATGAATAGTCTCCTAATATGATATATTTTTTCAAATTCAGATAATTGGTCTGTTTAAAACATAATTATGACTAGATTTCTGGAATAGTCTGGATTTCAAATATTCTTTCCTATTGTCACTATAAGTAAAGCATATCAAACCATATGTCCCTACTTCCTCACATAATCAGACATAGTATATTGTTGTCTCAGCTTTCAGGGGGGCAGGAATTGCCAAGGCTGTGCACACAGAAGGGCTATGGTTGTCAGTGGCTATGTACACTTCTGAAAATTTTCTAAGCAAAGCCTGTATTTGGGTAACTAAATCTCCACTATGAACCCCAGCTTCCAAATGAAATCAATTTATGAAATTCTTATTTGCTCTTCGTTTTCATGCCTCACTCTTCTGCCCTCCATTCCCTACCAGCCAACTAATGTCTTCCAGCCACTTAGCTCACCCTATTCTGGGATTTCAGATCAATCTCTGAAATAACAATTTGGATGCATGGCATTCTAGAGTGAATCACTCACTCATTGATTCACTGGCTGTGTAAAAAGCCCTGGAAGTCTAGATAGGTCTAAAGTCCAGATAAATGTAGTGCTTATCTTGGACAGCTCAGACTTTCTGAATTTACAGTCATACAACAGAACAAATATCATGATCAACCTGATGGATTTCTCCACTGCTGTGATGAGCATACAATAAACATTAATGAGAAAAGTTGATACATTTTATCATTTTTTTTTTCAAAATTATGCCTTTTGGTGTAACCAACTCAGAGCAAAGTACAAAAATCAAGACTAATTAAAATGCATAAACCACCAAATGGTAACAGTAATTAAAACAACTTAATACACCCCAAGGGTAATTCAACATAAAGATTCTTGGGAATACTCCAGTTGAAGAATTCCAAAGAGTTGCATAAAGTTCACTCTGACTCTCATATAGTAAGAGTTAGTCCTCCATTGTATCTCAACTTCTACACTATCCTCAGCAATTGCAACATGTAGCAAATAAATATTAGTTCTTTGAACTAGGTACTTTGTAAGGATGCTCTCAGGTACCTCATCAATCCTGACCCCCTTAACTGTGGCAAGTGAGCAAAGATGGGCTGATTTTATCCATTGCTTCCTCCCCTAAAGCTTCTCCCACTTGCCAAGGTGATTTTGAACTGAGGTTCATATATAGAGATGTAGTTCTGGGAAAGAAAGCAAGCAGAGACTAACATAAAACATTAAAATGTTGAAAACAGATGTACGTCAGAAAATTGGGTTTGGGATGAGAGTGTGGTGAACAGCAGATAGAGGCGAGTCCTGCCAGTTCTCAGTGACTCTACCTAGTTTTCTGCCACATGAATGTTCAGTCCTAGCTTTTTAATTGTGACTTATTTTAAATACATTGCATATATATGTTATAGTGTGTGTGTGTATATATATATATATATATATATATAAACATATATATGTGTATATATAAGTATATACAGTGTATATAAGGTATGATAATTAAGGTCGCAAACTTGTTGCAACCGTGTTGCTAACCATTTTTTATATCAGAGGTATTATTTGTTATGAATTTGTACCAACTGGACAAACAGTTAACCAAGTTCACTATTTGGAAGTGCTGAAAAGGCTGCATGTAAAAGTTAGATGACCTGAACTTTTCTCCAATAATTCATGGCTCTTGCATCACGACAATGCACCAGCTCACACGGCACTGTCTGTGAGGGAGTTTTTAGCCTGTAAACAAATAACTGTATTGGAACACCATCCCTACTCACCTGATCTGGCCCCCAATGACTTCTTTCTTTAGATAAAGGAAATATTGAAAGGAATATTTCCCAAAGATAAAGGAAATATTGAAAGGAATATTTCCCAAAGATAAAGGAAATATTGAAAGGAAGATATTTTCATGATATTCAGGACATCAAGGGTAATATGACAACAGCTCTGATGGTCATTCCAGAAAAAGAGTTCCAGAATTGCTTGAAGGGTGTACTGGGCGCTGGCATCAGTGCACAGCTTCCCAAGGTGAGTACTTTGAAAGGGGACCATAGTGCTAAAGAAAAGAATAAGTGAATGAACTAATCAGAAACAGTTTGGGAGACAATGAGGAAAAACTGAGGGTTGCTAGATGGGCGGGAGGGATGGGGGGTGGGGGGGAGGGTGAGGGGATTGGAGGGCAATCGGTGACCATAGGATGGCCACGGGCTTGAAAATTAATCTGGGGAATGTAATTTGGTGGTTACCAGAAGGTAAAGGGGTTGGGGGGTGGGGGATGAGGGTGAGAGGGATCAAATGTATGGTGATGGAAGGGGAGCTGACTCTGGGTGGTGAACACACAATGTGATTTATGGATGATGTGATACAGAATTGCACACCTGAAATCTATGTAATTTTACTAACAATTGTCACCCCAATAAATTAAAAATAAATTTAAAAAAAATAATAAAAAAAAATAAAAAAAACAGTTCAGTTAAAAAAAAAAAAAAAAGAAAAAGAAAGGGGACCATAGTGATATTCAGCAATGAGGTATGAAGCACTTTTTCTAAGATGAGTTCTTGAACATAATTGTCATACCTTGTATGTGTGTGTGTGTGTGTGTGTGTGTATTTATATACATAAAATATTTATGTATATATGTACAAATATATGTGTAATAGGTACAAACTAGGTACAAACACCTGTATACCTAGTATGCATCTTTGAAAAATGTTAAATACTGCAAATTTGCTGAAATCCCTCTCTGGCTTCTGACCTTATTCTCCTCCTCACACACAGAGGAGAGTATTATCTCTGTCTCAGAGTTCAGCATATCCCCACATATATTTTACAGAGAGTATTGTTTTGTGTGTTTGTGTATTTGTTTAAACTACTATGTAGAATTCCATGAGAATTTCTGTTTTTAAATTCAAGGTCAGTTTCTGTTATTTACACATCATTTTGCAGGATAATATTTTCTGCCACCAAATGTCTGGACTTTATGAAAATGAAATGATTTAATTTGGAGGTAAAGAAACAAAAGAAAAGCATATTTCCTACCAGCAATTCAAAACTCCACGAGGGCAGGAATGATGCTTCTTACTAGGGTTCATTATATTTCTGGTACCTAGTGCAATTATGTGGCATGTAATTGGTGGTCAGTGAATATGAATAACAGGTGAACAGATGAAGAAATGGATGCTATTATTACTGTTTGACTTGCCTGCTATGCTGCTCCCTATGGTGGTTTGAGTGCTGATCAGTCCTCCATTCCAACAACATTGTTAATGGTGGGAAGCGATTTCAAGGAGGGAGCCTCCAACACATACAGGGGAGTAACCAGAGAAACAATGCAACTATTACAATTCTCTAAACCCGAGTAGAATGTAGTTAGGCAGGGCTTCAATCAGTTACCCCGGTGTTGAAGAGAAAAGGAGGATTTGTTGGGCAAGAGGCTATATTATCTTGTTTGAATGATTTGATTTCCTTGATACAAGGTCACATATGGCCAATTTAATTCTTTCCACTCATAAAGAAGTCCAGATCAAAACAACTGAATTGAACCCAATTTTCACAGTTCTTTTCCCTCAAGGCCCCACTCAGAAGCTCAGAGGCATTAATGACCGATGACTTTTACGACAAACTCCAGTTTTGGTATAATGGGATCCCTCAGTTAGTTTTATGGCCCTTTCATTTGCGATATAACAGCTCTGTTGTCGGCAGCATTCAATGACATCAGAGTCATAGAACTCAGCAACAGCAAGAAGATTGTCTTGGTGTCGAAGTGGGAATTCTGCTGCCATCAGCACCACACCATCCCATGGTTTTCATTCCAGCTTAGTGCTCCTGATACTCTGGCTGTGCTGTTATGGGCTCTGTCTGATGTGCAGGTGGCTTGCTTGTTCGCGATTGCTGCTTCCAGCTAAGAATCACTATTTGGCTCTGACGTCTTGCTTCTAGCATTCTCTTGTACTCTGGCCTTCAGGATCAGTGACACAGGTGACTACATCTATGGGAGCCTTTGATGAGTGTCCTAGGAAAGCAAACGTGAAATTTCACCATCAGAAATGTGTCCTTTATATATCTAAGATGTTTCTAGCTTTATTTGACCCTTCCTAAAATCTGACATTCCTTTACTAGCTGCCAACTGTATCCCCACCCCACAGGACCCAACCAAACCATGCACCAGCTGGGTGAGGCCCACGTCCTCAGATACTGTCCTATGTCAGGAGCCGAGCTGCGTGTGCTAAGGCAGGGGCAGCCCCACCAGGAGTGGTAAGCCCCAGCACAGAATGAGCACGCACAAACTTAGCTGCCACAATCTGCACTGGACAAAAAAGGAAAATTGCTCACTCACCCTCCATTTGCCTCAAATGTTATTAAAAGTCAATGAGAGTAGAAATAATTGTACCATAATTGGGCCATCGTACAGATAGAATGTTGCTAAAACATCTGCAGAAAAGAACTAAAATACCACTCTCCCTAGAAAAGAAGCAGACATAAAACTGGCTTTTGCGGGAGCTGAATATCAGAAGTCATGTCCTCAGAAGGCACAGGCTGCTCTTAGCAGATAGGAAAGAAGGAGGAGCTTGGCAGAGCCTATGCCGGGCCTCTCCTTGCCACAAAACAAACCCAGGTATATTATTTTATTCCATTTTATTTTTTAATTACAGTTGACATTCAATATTATTTTATATTAGTTTCAGGTGTACAGTATACTGGTCAGACATTTATATAATTTGTGAGGTGATCCCCCTGGCTAGTCTGGTACCCATTACTATACATAGTTATGACAATATTATTGACAAGATTCCCTAGACTTTATCCTACATACTTATGACTATTTTGTAACTACCGATTGTACTTACTCCCTTCATCTTTTCGACCAGCCCCACAACACACGATCCCATCTGGCAACCATCACTTTGTTCTGTGTATCTAAGAGTCTGCTTCTGTTTTGTTTGTTCATTATAATTGTTCTTTAGAGTCCACATGTAAGTGAAATCATATGGTATTTGTCTTTCTCTGTCTGACTTATTTCACTTAGCATAATATACTCTAGGTCCATCAACATTGTCACAAAAGGTAAGATGTCATTTTTTAATGACCAAGTAATATTCCATTGTATATATGTACCACATCTTCTTTATCCAGTCATCTATTGATAGACACTTAGGTGGCTTCCATGTCTTGGCTATTGTAAGTAATGTTACAATGAACATAAGGGTGCATATATCTTTTCTAATTAGCGTTTTGGATTTCTTCAAATAAATACCCAGAAGTAGAATTGTTGGGATCATAAGGCAGTTCTATTTTTTAATTTTTTGAGGAACCTTCATACTATTTTCCATAGTGGCTGCACCAGTTGGCAATCCCACCAACATTGCATAAGAGTTATCTTTTCTCCATATGCTTGCCAACACTCGTTTGTTGATTTATTGATGATAGCCATTCTGACAGGTATGAAATGATACCTCACTGTGGTTTTAATTTAGACTTCTCTGATAATTAGTGAAGTTGAGCATCTTTTCATATGTCTATTGGTCATCTGTATGTCCTCTTTGGAAAAATGACTATTCAGGTCTTTGGTCCATTTTTTAAAAATAGTTTGTTTCTTCTTTTAGTGTTAAGTTGTATGAATTGTTTACACATTTTGGATATTAAGCCCTTATTGAATGTATCATTTGTCAAGTATCTTCTCCCAGCATTAGGTTGTCTTTTTGATGGTTTCCTTCACTGTACAAAAAACATTTTAGTTTGATGTAGTCCATTTGTTTATTTTATCTTTTGTTTCCCTTGCTGGAGGATATACAGTCAGTGCTAAAAAGATGTATACACATTTTAAGAAAGGAGAAAAAAACTGTATTAAAATTTTAATACTAAACATATACCAATAGCAAAAGATGAATACAAGTCATGTGTATACATTTTTATGGCACCCCTGGTATATGGCACCCCTAAGAGCAATGTCAGAATGTCAGAGAGTTTACTGCCTGTGTTTTCCTCTAGGAGTTTTATGGGCTTGGGACTTATATTTAAATCTTTAATCCATTTTCACTGTATTTTTGCATATGGTGTAAGAAGATGGTCCATTTTCACTTTTTTTTTTTGCATGTATGTGTCCAGTTATCCCAACACCATTTATTGAATAGTTTGTCTTTACCCCACTGTATATTGTTGTCTCCTTTGTCATACATTAATAGACCATATAGAGATAGATTTATTTCTGGACTCTCTATTCTGTTCCACTGATCTATGTATCTGTTTTTATGCCAGTACCATGATGTTTTGATTACTGTAGACTTATAGTATAGTTTGATATCAGATAGTGTGATACCTCCAATTTTGTTCTTGTTTCCCAAAATTGCTTTGGCTACTTAGGGTCTTTTGTTGTTCCATATACATTTTAGGATTATTTGTTTTATTTTTGTGAAAAATGCCATTGGTATTTTGATACAAATTGCATTGAATTTGTACATTGCTTTGGGTAGTATGGACATTTCAATTAAGTTAACTCTTCCTGTTCATGAACACAGTATATGTCTTCATTTATTTGTATATTCTTCAATTTCTTACTTCAATGTCTTGGAGTTTTCCGAGTAAGGGTCTTTTACCTCCTTGGTTAAATTTATTTCTAGGTATTTTATTTTATTATTTTGCTGCAATTGTAAAGGAGATTGTTTTCTTAATATCTCTTTCTGAGAATTTGTTATTGGTGTATAAAATACTTATTTCTGAATGCTAATTTTGTATCCAGCTACTTTACTGAATTCATTTGTCATTTGTAATATTTTTTTGGTGGTATCTTTAGGGTTCTCTTTATACAGTATCATTTCACTTGCAAATAATGACAGCTTTCTTTTTCTTTTCCAATTTGGATGCCTTTTTTTTTCTTGTCTGATTGCTGTGCATAAGCTTTTCAATACTGCATTGAATAAAAGTGGTGAAAGTGAACATCCTTGTCTTGTTCCAGATCTTGAAAATGCTTTTAACTTTAGCTGTTGAGTATGACATTAGTTGTGGGTTTGTTATATATGGCCTTTGTTATGTTGAGGTATGTTCCCTCTATTCCCACCTTACTGAGAGTTTTTTTTTTTTTTAATCATATTTGGGTGCTAGATTTTGGCAAATACTTTTGTTGCATATGTTAATATGATCATATGATTTTTATCCTTCATTTTGTTTATGTGGTGTATCACATTAATTGATTTGTGGATATTGAACCAACCTTGCATCCCAGAAAAAAATCCACTTGATTAGTGTATGATTTTTTTAAACACTGTATTTATTTTGACTTTCAGTATGATTTTATATTAATTTCAGATATATAGCATAGTGGTTAGACATTTATATAAGTTAAGTAATGATCTCCCTGACTAGTGTAATATCCACGTGGCACTACATATAGTTGTTGTCATATTATTCACTATATTCTCTATGCATTATGTCCTTGTGACTATTTTGTAACTACCAATTTGTACTTCATAAACTCTTCACCTTTTTGTTTGAATATTGCTTGTTTTTATTTTCCAAGATGCTCAGGAGTTGGCTCATAGAAAACTCCTGGTCCCAGACAAGAAATAGCCAGAAGAATTCATCACCACCAAACTAGTACTACAAGAAATGTTAAAGCAAATTTTTCAAGAAAAGGAAGGGGGAAACATAAATATAAATAATAAAATGGCAATAACTATGTGCCTATCAATAATCACTTTAAATGTAAATGGCTTAAATGCTCCAATCAAAATATATAGGGTAGCTGAATGGATAAGGAAACAAGACACTTATACATGCTGTTTAAAAGAGTCTCATTTCAGATTGAAAGACACACAGAGACTGAAAATAAAGAGATGGAAAAAAATATCTTATGCAAACGGAAATGAAAAAAAAAAGATGGGATGGCAATACTTCTATCAGACAAAAATAGACTTTAAAACAAAGACTATAACTGAGACAAAGAAGAAAACTGTGTATGATAAAGAGAACAACACAACAAGGGCATATAACCTTTCTAAACATTTACACACCCAATGTAGGAGCACCTAAATGCACAAAGCAAACATTAAAGGACATAAAGAGACAAATCAAAATTGGTAAACCTTTGACCAATAAAAAGGACAGATGATTGAAATAAATAAAATCAGAAATGTTAGAGGAGAAGTGACAACACATGCCACAGAAATAGAAAAGGTTATAAGAAAAGAACTATGAACAATTTTAGCCAACAAATTGAACAACTTGGAAGAAATGGATAAATTCCTAGAAACATACAATCTTCCAAGACTGTGTCAAGCAGAAACAGAAAATCTGACAGACTGATAACTACAAACAAAATCGAATCAGTAATCAAAAAAATTCCCATTAGGAGGCCAATCAAAATGGCTTCGTGAGGTGAGCCTCTGGAATTTACAACTAATCAAACAACAATAACTCCACAAGAGCCTCCCTGCACAGCAGACAGGCAAGACGAAGAGGCCCACTACTGAATTCACCTAAAGGTGGGGGAATCGCGTGAGCGGGGGAGGAGGGAAGCAAGAAGTGCGGAGATGGAGCCCTGTGGGCGCAGGACGCAGACCTAGCTCAGTGATCTGAGCTCGTTGCATCCCGGAACTACGGCAGCTGCGGGAGAGGGAAGAACTCGGACTGCTAGGGTTCCGCTTATGGCCCACAGTGCTGACGGGGCAGCATATAATACGTCTGAACCCAATGCTCAAGGTGGAGACCTCAGAGAAAAGACTGAGGGAAGAAGGCTAAAAAAGGTGGTTTAAGCCCTCACTGCCGAGCTGAGAACAGAAGCCTTAGGCATTAAGATTAGCCGCCTCCTCCATACCCTCCCAGAGCTTGCCCCGCCCCCACCGGCCAGGAGCTAGAAGCAGAACAGTAGCAGTGTCAGATCAAAAGAACAGAATATTTGCTGTTCTCAGAACTGTGGAACGCAGAAACAGATTCGCAGCCCAACTAGTTCCGGCAAAGGGGAAGGAGCTGTGGAAGCTGAACCAGATGTGGTAGTGGTCACCACCATTGCTCTGGGCCACCTCTCACAACTCACCCCCCCCCACTAGCCCCACCTATCTAGGCAGATCCCTGCAGGAGTAAACAGAACTGCTGAAGAATACGGGCTCTGAATCTGGTGCAGGAAGAGCTTTGGAACTTCAAAAGCTCTACGCGTACCAACTCGGACACTGTGCCCTGTGACCCAGGCGAACTATTAACAGAGGACAAGCCCATCTCCCAAAGAACCCGCCCCCCCATTGTGTGACAAGCTGGAATAGTGCAGAGAAAACATAACACTACTGTGTGAGAGAGAAAAAAGAGGCTGCAGTCAGAGAGAAAATAAAACATTCTACCAAAAAGTACTGGAAAACAAAAGAAAGGCCTCTTCCTATCAACTGTCACAGAAGCCATTCCTGTAGAAGTCTAGGAAGAGAAATAATAAATCAGTAATTGCCATGAATAACCAAAGCAAGAAGACAGCCCAGAAAGAAAGTGACAAGTCTCCAGAAAAGGAACTTAAAGATATGGAAATATGTGATTTAAATGACAGAGAATTCAATATTGCAGTCCTGAAACAACTCAACGAGATGCAAGAAAAAACAGAAAGGCAGTTTAATGAAATCAGAAACACAATTAAAGAACAACATGAGCATTTTACCAAAGAGATTGAAATTTTAAAAAAGAATCAAATAAAATTTCTGGAGATTAAGAACACAATAGAAGAAATTAAGAATGAAATAACCAGCTTAGGTAGTAGAGTTGACCAGATGGAGGAAAGAATCAGTGACATTGAAGATAGAAACCTAGAAATTACACAGATGGAAGAAGAAAGAGACTTGAGACTTAAAAGAAATGAAAGAACTCCACAAGAAGTTTCTGACACCATCAGAAAGAGCAATATAAGAATAATGGGCATACCAGCAGGAGAAGAAAGAGAGAAGGGAACACAGAATATATTCAAATAAATTGTTGATGAGAACTTCCCAAACTTATGTAAAGAACTGGACCCTCAAATCAAAGAAGCAAATAGAACACCTAATTACCTCAACCCCAACAGGCCTTGTCCAAGGCACATTGTATTGAAGCTGTCTAAAGTCAACGACAAAGAAAGAATCCTCAAGGCAGCCAGGGAAAAGAAGATGGTAACCTACAAAGTAAAGCCCATTAGATTATCATCAGATTTTTCAGCAGAAACTCTACAAGCCAGGAGGGAGTGGAACCAAATATTCAAACTATTGAAAGAGAGAAAATATGAGCCAAGAATAATATATCCAGCAGATATATTTTAGATATGAAGGAGGAATCAAGACCTTTCCAGACATACAGAAGCTGAGGAAATTTTCTAATACATGGCTTGCACTACAAGAAATACTAAAGGAGGCTATTCGACCACCATCAACAGGAACAATTTGTGGCAACCAAAACATAAAAAGGGGGAGAGTAAGGCCTGAACCAGAATATGGGAGTGGAGAAAATAAGTGTGCTGAACAAAATGGAATACTGTAAATATCAAAATTTCTTTTACATAAATTTAAGGGTAACCACTCAAAAAAAATCCAGAACTGAAATATGTACTGTAATAAAAGAAGAAAGAGAGGGAAACATCATAGAATACCACCACACAGAAATAACAGACAATAACAAAAAGGCAAAGAAACAATGGAGACACAGCCTTACCAGAAAACTAAAGATAGAATGCCAGGAAATCCTCACATATCAATACTCACTCTAAATGTAAATGGACTGAATTCACCAATAAAAAGTCACAGAGTAGCACATTGGATCAAAATACTAAAACCAACCATATACTGTCTCCAAGAGACACATCTCAGCTACAAGGACAAGCATAGACTCAAAGTGAAAGGGTGGAAATTGACACTCCAAGAAAATGGTACCCAGAGAAAATCAGGGGTAGCCATAATGTTATCAGATGAAACAGACTTCAGGGTGAAAAAGATAACGAGACACAAAGATGGTCATTTCATAATGGTAAATAGGATTATACTAAAGAAGACATAACAGTCATCAATATTCATGCCCCCAATCAGGGAGCACCGAAATATACCAAGCAACTACTAACAGACCTAAAGGGAGAAATTGACCAAAACACAATTATACTAGGGGACTTAAATACATCATTGACAGCTATGGATAGATCATCCAAACAGAAAATAAATAACGAAATAGCAGCCCTAAATGACACATTAGATGAAATGGACATACTTGACATATATAGAGCACTTCATCCTAAAACATCACACTATACATTCTTTTCTAGTGTACATGGAACATTCTCAAGGATAGACCATATATTGGACATAAAATCAACCTTAGCAAATTTAAGAAGAATGAAATCATACCAAGCATGTTCTCTGATCACAAGGCTTTGAAATTGGATATCAACCGCAAAAAGAAAGCAGGAAAAAACACAAATACATGGAGATTAAACAACATGCTTTTAAAGAATGACTGGGTTAAAGAAGAAATTAGAGGAGAGATCAAATATACAAAGAAACAAATGACAATGAAAATACATTCTACCAAAATTTTTGGGATGCAATGAAAGCAGTTTTAAAAGGGAAATTTATATCACTACAGGCCTATCTCAAGAAACAAGAAAAATCCCAAATAAATAACCTCACATTACACCTTAAAGAACTAGTAAAAAAAGAACAAGTGAAACCCAAGGTCAGCAGAAGAAAGGAAATAAGAAAAATCAGAGCAGAAGTAAATGAAATAGAGAACAAAAAGACAATACAAAAAATTAATGTGACAAAAGGCTGGTTCTTTGAAAAGATTAACAAAATTGACAAACCCTTGGCTAGACTCACTAAGATAAAAAGAAAGAAGACACTAATTAACAAAATCAGAGGTGAAAAAAGGGAAGTTATCGCAGACAACACAGAAATACAAAGGATCATCCAAGAATACTGTTAAGGACTATATGCCATCAAATTAAATAACCTAAAAGATAAGGACAAGTTCTTAGAAACATATAGCCTTTCAAGGCTGAACCATGAAGAACTGGAAAATATAAACAGACCGATCACCAGTAACAAAATTGAATCAGTCATCCAAAACCTTCCCAAAAGCAAAAGTCCTGGACCAGATGGCTTCACTAGTGAATTCTACCAAAGCTTCAAAGAGGATCTAATACAACCCTGCTCAAACTCTTCCAAAAAATTGAAGAAGAGACAGTACTCCCTAACTCATTTTATGAGGCCAACATTACCCTGATACCAAAACCTGGTAAGGACAACACAAATAAAGAAAACTACAGACCAATATCTCTGATGAATACAGATGCAAAAATACTAAATAAAATTCTAGCAAATCGAATACAACAATGTATTGAAAAGATCATTCATCACAACAAAGTGGGTTCATCCCCGCAGCACAAGCATGGTTCAACATCCGCAAATCCATCAATGTGATACATCACATAAACAAAATAAAGGACAAAAATCATCTGCTTATATCAATGGATGCAGAAAAAGCATTTGACAAGATACAACATCCATTTATGATTAAAACATTTAATTAAATAGGTATAGAAGGAAAATACCTTAACATGGTGAAGGTGATATATGACAAGCCCTCAGCTAATCTCATAATTAATGGTGAAAAACTGAAGCCCTTTGCTCTACGTTCAGGAACATGACAGGGCTGTCCCCATCACCTCTGCTTTTCAACACAGTGTTGGAAGTCCTTACCAGAGCAATCAGGCAACAGAAAGAAATAAAAGACATCCAAATTGGGAATGAAGAAGTTAAATTATCACTCTTTGCAGATGACATGATGCTATATATAGAAAACTCTCAAGACTCCACCAAAAAGCTATTAGAAACAATCAACAAATACAGTAAAGTTGCTGACTACAAAATTAACGTACAAAAGTCCATTGCATTCCTATACACTAACAATGAAATCTCAGAAAAAGAAATACAAAAAACAATTCCTTTGCAATTGCAGCAAAAAGAATAAAATACCTAGGAATAAACTTAACCAAGGATGTGAATGAAGGACCTATATGCTGAAAACTATAACACATTTTTGAAAGAAATTGAAGACACAAAGAAATGGAAAGACATTCCGTGTTCATATATTGGAAGAATCAACATAGTTAAAATGGCCATATTACCCAAAGCAATATACAGATTTAATGCAATCCCCATCAAAATCCCAATGGCATTTTTTAAAGAAATAGAACAAAAAAATCATCAGATTTGTTTGGAACCACAAAAGACCTCGAATAGCCAAAGCAATCTTAAGAAAAAAGAGCAATACTGGAGGTATCTCACTCCCTGACTTTAGCTTGTACTACAGGGCTACAATAATCAAAACAGCATGGTATTGGCAGAAAAACAGACACATTGACCAATGGAAGAGAATTGTGAACCCAGAAATAAAACCACATAAATATGGACAGATAATTTTTGACAAAGTGCTAAAAACATACAATGGAGGAAAGACAGCCTCTTCAATAAATGGTGCTGGTAGAATTGGAAAGCCACGTGCAAAAGAATGAAACTGGACTGCTATCTGTCATCATGTACCAAAATTAATTCAAAATGGATCAAAGACTTAAGCATAAGACCTGACACAATAAACTGCATAGAAGAAAACATAGGTACTAAACTTATGGACCTTGGGCTTAAAGAGCATTTTATGAATTTGACTCCAAAGGCAATGGAAGGAAAAGCTAAAATAAACGAATGGGACTGTAAGAAACTCAAAAGCTTCTGCACAGCAAAAGAAACCATCGACAAAATAAAGAGGCAACCAACTGAATGGAAGAAAGTTTTTGCAAACAGTGCCTCCGATAAGGGGCTAATATCCAAAATATACAAGGAATTCATGAAACTCAACAACATAAAAACAAACAACCCAATTGAAAAATGGGCAGAGGACCTGAAGAGACATTTCTCCAAAGAGGACATACAAATGGCCAATAGACATGAAAAAATGCTCAACATCACCAATCGTCAGAGAAATGCAAATAAAAACCACAATGAGATATCACCTCACCCCAGTCAGAATGGCTATCATCAACAAGACAAATAGTAGCAAGTGTTGGAGAGGCTGTGGAGAAAAAGGAACCCTCATACACTGTTGGTGGGAATGCAGACTGGTGCAGCCGCTATGGAAGACAGTGTGGAGGTTCCTCAAAAAATTACGAATAGAATTACCATATGACCCCGCAATCCCTCTCCTGGGAATTTACCCAAAAAATCTGAAAACATTTATACATAAAGACACGTGTGCTCCAATGTTCATTGCAGCTTTGTTTATGGTGGCCAAGACATGGAAACAACCAAAATGTCCTTCGATAGATGAATGGATAAAGAAGTTGTGGTATATAAACACAATGGAATACTATTCAGTGGTAAGAAAAGATGATATAGGAACATTTGTGACAACATGGATGGATCTTGAGAGTATAATGCTAAGTGAAATAAGTCAGACAGAAAAAGCAGAGAACCATATGATTTCACTAATATGTGGTATATAAACCAAAAACAACAAAAGAACAACACAAACAAATGAGAAACAAAAACTCATAGACACAGACAATAGTTTAGTGGTTACCAGAGGGTACGGGAGGTGGGGGGTAGGAGATGAGGGTAAGGTGGATCAAATATATGGTGATGGAAGGAGAACTGACTCTGGGTGTTGAACACACAATGGGATTTATAGATGATGTGATACAGAATTGTACACCTGAAATCTATGTAATTTTACTAACAATTGTCACCCCAATAAATTTAAAAAATAAAAAAATAAAAATAAATAAATTTGTTGAAAAAATAAATAAATAAAAAATAAAAGAGTTTCAAGATAAATATAGGAAATCTCCCAGGAAACAGAGCAGAAGGACAACATGGAAAAAATCAAGAGAGCAAAGATAAACATAAAACTTAGAAAATTAGTCCAGAATGAATAGAGATAATTCAAAAAAATTTCCAGAATTGAAGATTGCAATGTTCCAATTGAATTTACCATTTGGTGCCCAATAAAATGGATGAAATTATGCATGTAACAGATCATAACATGAAACTTTAATATACTGAGAATGGAAATCTTAAGAATGTACTTTAAAAATTCATATTGTTACACTAACAGTCGAAGATGGTGGATTAGGTAAATGTTACACCTGCTGCCTGCCAGGATCACATCAAAATTAGAACTAAATTAGACAACAATCAACCTCAAGAATCATCTGAAGATTAACTAAACAGAACTGCTATACAAAAAAAGAGGCTACATCAAGACTGGTAGAAGGGGCAGTGGTGGGAAACAGGCTGACCTCAAACCTACAGGTAGTGGTTGAATACCAGGAGGGACCCCTTGGTGGCAGAGGTCCCCCCTGAAGAGGGAGGGGCCCCAACCCCACACTGGGCTCCCAAGCTCAAGGGTCCTGTGCTGGAAAGAGGAGTCCCCATAACATCTGTCAAAGAAAAGCAGTGAGGACTCTGTCCCAGAGAGAAAGAAGAAAACTGGAAACACAGATGTCCTCTTAAATGGCCAGCACATATTCTCACTTGCTTGCAAACACTCACTTGCACTCCAGTGAAGGGTGGCAACTTGAGAGGTGCCAGAGACATATGGGGAAAGACTGAGTTGTGTGGCTTCAAAGCAAGGGCTGGAGGGACAGCCACCGTTGTCCCTTTGTGGAGACTGCCTCACGTGTAGCCTACAGGAAGGCTCCACCCTTTCTAGGTTCAACTCTCCACCAAAGGGCCAAATCTGAGACTGCACTGGTCTTGTAAAATCTGCATATGTACACCACCTTGGTGACGCCATGGGTTCCTGCCCCATACAGCTAATGCTGCATCACTTGAGTTACTCTCAGCTCCTGGGTGGCCATCCCTGCCTCACAAGCTGCAGAAGTCTTGTACAGCAGCAGATGGCCTGTGGCAGCCTGAGAAACTTTTAGTGGCGGACAGTCACAACTTGAGCTATATCCTCTTTTGGGCACCTGTCAGGGGTCTGTGGGCCTGAGACAAGCAGTTGCTGGCCAAGGTATTCCCAGGGCTTTTTGCAAAGTGGTCATAAATGAATCTGTGTTCACTTTGTAAAAACCACAGTCCACACCCTGTGACTTCCTGGAACCTTGCTCCTCCCAGCTAGAGCTGCATCACAAGCAGCACTCTCAGCTCCTGGGTGGCCAGCCCCACCCCACAGGCTGCAAAAACCATTTTACAGCAGTGGAAGGCTGGGAAGCCTGAGGAAATTTCAGTGATGAACAGTCATACACAACTAGTGCTGCAGATGCACTTGGGTGGCTTTCCAGGATCTGCAAGCCTGAGGTGAGTGGTGACTGGCCACGGTGTTCACAGACATTTTGTGAAGTAGTCACAGGCTCAGCACCGATGCAAGGACTGAATCTGCATTAACTGTGTAAAAACCCTGTGCCACGCATCATGACTCCCTGGGACCCCATCCCACCCAGCTAGTAATGCATCACCAGGGACACTTTCAACACCAGATCAACCATGCCAGCCCATGAACCTAAGAAGGTTTGTTTCAATGGCTGAGTCTTAGGGGCAGCCAGCAGGTGGCAACAGGCCTAGGGGTCTTGATTCTTTTGCTAAGATGCCCTAAGCCAAATACTGGTGACATGCAGACTCATTTCACAAGGAGACCACCTCCACATGCCTCCAAGTCCAGCACAGGCAGGGGCCAACCACATATATTTTTAAGGCTCCTACCAGGTAGTACTGGGCCAGTCACAGGCAAAGTTGAAATTGGCCTGCATGGGAACGCCTCCCAAGAGACACCAGAAACAACACACCCAGAGGCCAGCTTCAGACCACACCAGAGCACTACGTGGTTAGACACACACAAGCAGCACACCCAAAGCAGGGGTCTCACAGGCACAAGAGCGAAAGAGGATGAATCCTGCTCTGACAGGTCAGCACCGACACAACACCTCATATACTGTGAGTGTAGCCAATCCTCACATTCAGTCACCCTCAGAGTCAATCCAAACCACTGATGGACCAAAAGGAATTAAAGTTCAACTACAATATACAAAAGCATACAGCACAAAAGGGAAACTCCCAAGACACACACACACAGGTGATCAGGGAGACTGTGCCACTGAACCATAAAGGATACCTGCTACATAAGGCCACCCAGCAAAGACTGAAAGACGTAGGAATCCTACATAATGCATAGAGGCAAAAACAGAGAGGTAGCCAGAATGAGGAAACAAAGAAACATGTCCTGAATAAAAGAACAGGAGAACACTCTAGAAAAAGAAATAAATGAAATGGAGGCAAGCAACCTACCAGAGACAGAGTTTAAAACACTGGTTAGAAGAATGCTGACGAAATTTAATGAGAACTGCAACAAGAGATAGTAAGCATAGGGGGGGAGGGTGAGGGGATTGGAGGGCAGTCGGTGACCATAGGATGGCCACGGGTTTGAAAATTAATCTGGGGAACGTAATTTGGTGGTTACCAGAAGGTAAAGGGGTTGGGGGGTGGGGGATGAGGGTGAGGGGGATCAAATGTATGGTGATGGAAGGGGAGCTGACTCTGGGTGGTGAACACACAGTGTGATTTATGGATGATGTGATACAGAATTGCACACCTGAAATCTATGTAATTTTACTAACAATTGTCACCCCAATAAGTTAAAAATAAATTTAAAAAAAAGGACATAGAAACCATAAAAAAGAAGCACTCAAAATTAAAAAATACAATAACAGAAATGAAGAATACAGTAGGAAAAAAAACACAGCAGATTAGATGAAGCAGCGGGTCAAATCAACAATTTAGAAGACAAGGTAGTAGAAAACAACATATGGAAAAAAAAGAAAAAAGAACAACAAAATAAATAAATAAATAAATAAATAAATAAATAAATAAATAAATAAATAAATAAATAAAATAGTTTAAGAGACTTTTAGAACATCAATCATAACAACATTCGCATCATAGGAGTACCAGATGGAGAAGATAGGGAGCAGGGGATTGAGAATATATTTGAGGCAATAATGACCGAAAACTTCTCTCACCTGACAAAGGAAATAGACATACAAGCATGAGAATTGCAGAAAGTCCCAAACAAGATGAACCCAAACAGGCCCACACCAAGACACATCATATTTAAAATGGTAAAGGTTAAAGACAAACAGAGAATCCTAAAAGAAGGAAGAGAAAGACAACTAGCTACTTACAAGGGAGCCTCCATAAGACTAAGCTGATTTCTCAACAGAAAATTTGCAGGCCAGCAGGGAGTGGCAGGAAAATTTTAAAGTGATAAAAACCAAGGGTATACAACAAGAATACTCTACCCAATCAGGCTATCATTTAAAACTGAAGGAGAAATAAAGGGCTACTAAGATAACAAAAAGGTAAAGGAATACATTATCATCAATATAGATTACAAGAAAAATTAAAAGGTTTTCTTTAAGAAGAAGAAGAATGGGGAAAACAAACAAAGAAAAAAATGAAGATCAAAAATATGAATCATAAAATGGCAATAACTATGTACTTACCAATAATCACTTTAATGTAAATGGATCAAATGCTCCAATTGAAAGACATAAAGTAGCTGAAGGGATAAAAGCAAGACCCATACATATGCTGTCTCAAGGGACCCACCTCAGATCAAAAGACACACACAGACTTTAAGTAAAGGGATGGAAAAAGATATATCACACAAATGGATGTGAGAAAAAAGCTGCGGTAGCAATACTTACATTGGACAAAAGTAGACTTTAAAACAGACTATAATAAGAGACAAAGAAAGACATTAAATAATAATAAAGGGATTAATCCAACCACAGTACATAGCCCGAGTAAACATCTATTCACCCAACATAGGAGCACTTAAATATATGAAACAAAATTGACTGACATAAAGACAGAGATCAACAGTAACACAATCAGTATTGAGGAATTTAACACCCTATTAAAACTAATGGCAGATTGTCCAGGCAGAAAATCAACTAAGAAAGAGTGGCCTTAAATGACACACTAGACCAGATGGATTTAATTGATATTGTTAGAGCAATTCACCCCAAGAAAGCAGAATATACATTCTTTTCAAGTGCACATGGAACATTTTCCAAGATAGACCACATATTAGGCCACAAAACAAGTCTCAATATATTTAAGAAGACTCAAATCATATCAAGTATTTTATCTGACATTAAAAGTATGAAACTATAAATCAATTACAAGAAAAACTGAAAAAACACACAAACACTTACAGGGTAAATAACATACTACTAAATAACGAATGGGTCAACAATGAGATCAAGGAAGAAATTTAAAGATACCTTGAGACAAATGAAAATGAAAATACACTGACCCAAAAACCTATGGGAAACAGTGAAAGCAGTCCTAAGAGGGAAATTCATAGCAATGCAGGCCTACAGAGAGAAACAAAAAAACTTTCAAATACAGTCTAACTTTACACCTAAGGGATCTGGAAAAAGCAGCAAACAAAGCCCAAAGTGAATACAAGGAATGAAATAATAAAGATCAGAGTGGAAATAAACAAAAGAGAGTGAAAAAAATAAACAAAATTGATAAATGTTTAACATCAGAAAAAAAGAAAGGGACCCAAATTAATAAAATTAGAAATGAAAGAGAAAAAGTGACAACTGACATCACAGAAGTACAAAGGATTGCAAGAAAGTATTATGAACAATTATATGCCAACAAATTGGACAATCTGGAAGAAATGGATATATTCCTAGAAACATACTACCTTCCAATACTGAATCAAGAAGAAACAGAAAATCAGAACTGACTGATTCTTACTAATGAAATTGAATCAGTAATCAAAAACTTCCAACAAACAAAAGTCCTGAACTGGTTGGCTTTATAGGTGAATTGTACTAAACATTCAAAGAAGAATTAACACCAGTCCTTCTCAAATTATTCCAAAAACTTCAAGAGAAAGGAAGGCTTTCAAGCTCATTTCAAGAGGCCACCATTACCCTGATTCCAAAACCAGAAAAAGACATTACACAAAAAGGAAACTATAGGCTGATATCCCTGATGAAAAAACAAACAAAAATCTTCAACAAAATATTAGCAAACCAAATTCAGCCATACATTAAAAAGATCATACACCACAATCAAGTGGGATTCATTACTGATATGCATAGTTGGTTCATTATCCACAAGTCAGTTAATGTAATACATCACATAAAAAAAAATGAAAACTAAAAATCACATGGTCATATAAATAAATGCAGAAAAAGCAGTTGGCAAAATCCAGTATCCATTTATGATAAAAATTCTCAGCAAAGTGGTAATAGCATTAACATATCGCAACATAATAAAGGTCATATATGACAAACCCACAGCTAATATCATACTCAATGGGGGAAAAGCTCAAAGTATTCTCCTTAAGATCAAGAAAAAGGATGTCCACTTTCACCTCTTTTATTTAACATAGTACTAGAAGTCCTAGCCACAGCAATCAGACAAGAAAAAAAAGTCATCAAAATTGGACAGGAGGAAATAAAATTGTCATTATTTGCAAAAAATATGATACTATTAATACATAGAGAGAACTCCTAAGATTCCACCCCAAAACTATTAGAACTGATAAATTAATTTAGTAAAGTAGTAGGGTACAAAGTTAATATTCAGAAATTGGTTGCATTTTTATAAATCAATAATGAACTAACCGAAAGAGAAATTAAGAAAACATTTCTATTTGCAGTTGGATTAAAAAAAAAAATACCTAGGAATAAATTTAACCAAGGAAATAAAGGACCTGTACTTAGAAAATTATGACATTGAAGAGAGAAATTAAAGAAAATACAAATAAATGGAAACATATACCATGCAGGTAGGCCCAATATGACATGTGCACAATTGTGTACAGTATCATTATTTGTTATAATAAAAACTGGGAACAATTCAAATTTCCATCAAGATGACCATACAGTGGAATACTAGGCATAGTGAATAAAACAACTACACACATGTACATTGATGAATCTAGAAAATAAAAAGTTGGGACAACAAAAAGAGTTTCCAAACAAGACCTATAAGATCATTCCATTTTTTAAAAAAATCCAAACTAAATAAAGCATAAGAATATCTTTGTTTGGGAAAGCATTCTTATCAGGCAAAACCATAGTGAAAGCCAGTGGTTGATAAATGCAAACTTCCTAGTAGAAGATAATCAGTGGAGGAGTGCAGGAGCAGTGAGAGGAACACACCAACATTTGGCTCTATTGGTAATGCTCTGTTGCTTAAGCTTGGTTGTTTATTTGATTAATTAAATTGTTAAAAAAAAATAAAAACCTCATTACAATTAGGAAAGTTTTCAAACCTCTTATCACAAACTGCAGGGATTTATTTATCTTGGACTCTTTTTAATTGTATAGTTTCATTTGCTGACACTCTAATGTTTATTTATCATTTCCCAAATACACTGGCCTTTTTTAATTTCCTCAAATGCTCCAAATATTTTCCCCACCTCAGTGCTTTTTCTGTTATTCCTTCTGTCCAGAAATTTTAGTGATAAAGATTGAAGAACATGTATCCCTGAAAAGTATAAAAAGGCCCTTCTGGTGAAACTCAGGCAATGAAGACACTGCCCCTCAATGTTTAACCACCACACACCATTCAGTTTGATGAATTTGAGAGCCACAAGTCATCAGTGTTTGAACAATTGCAAACTGGAACCAAGTAGCAAGGGATGTCTCATGCCACGTTTCCTAGGAGATTCCTGTGAGATGGAGGATAAGAGCATTTCATAGAGAAAAGCAAATCCCAATAGGTAAATCAAGTCCAACACTTTGAATATTTTTTCCTGTTTTGCTACAAACCTCAAGATGCAGGCTGTGCTCCAAAGTTATGTGTACTGCCAACCTTCTGCCTAAACACTGTAAACTGCTACACAAGAGCCTTGGTGCAGTTGGGTCAGACTCCTACTAGACAAGCATTACAGTAACTAGGATGCAGAAGTTAAAAAAAAAAAAAACACAAAAAACTTTTGAATAGTGAACATATATAACTGTGTGAAGATTAACAGGTGACAATGGGAAATTTATAAAATGAATTTAGCATGAAATAAGTGACAACACTTTCTAAATGCTATAGATGTTACTCTTTTACTTATCACAAGAAAAATTTAAGGTAGAATTTGGCTGCATTTATGCAGGAGAAGACTTAACTGTAGAGATTAAGAAACTTTTTATCAATTACAGTTGACATCAACATTATTTTATATTAGTTTTAAGCATACAGCATAGTGGATAGACATTTATATAATTTACAAAGTGATCCCCACAATAAGTCTAGTACACACCTGGTACAATACCTAGTTATTACATTATGATTGACTATATTTCTTATGGTGTACTTTACATCCTGTGACTATATTGTAACTATCAATTGTGCCTTTTACTCCCTTCACCTTTTTCACCCAGCTCCCCAATACCTCTCCCACCTGGCAACTATCAGTTTGTTCTCTGTATCTACAAATCTGTTTCTGTTTTGTTTGTTCCTAAATAGTGTTTTTTAAATTCCACATATGAGTGAAATCATATGGTATTTGTCTTTATCTTATTTATTTTACTTAGCATAAAACCCTCTAGATCCATCCATGTTGTCACAAATAGAAAGCTTTTATACTTTTTTAATGACTGAGTAATATTCTATTGCATATGTGTATCACAACTTCCTTATCCAGTCATCTGTTGATGGGCACTTGGGTTCCTTCCATATCTGGGATATTGTAAATAGTGCTGCAATGAACATAGGGGTGTGTATGTCTTTTCAAATCAGTGTTTTCGATTTCTTCAGACAAATACCCAGAGGAAGAATTCCTGGGTCATAAGGAAGTTTTATTTCTATTTTTTTGAGGAACTTGCATGATGTTTTCCATAGTGGCTGCACCAATTTGCAACCCCACCAACAATACACAAGGGTTCACTTTCTCCACATCCTCACAAACAGTTGTTGTTTGTTTATTTTTTGATGATGGCCATTCTGACGGGTGTGAGATATCTCATTGTGGTTTTAATTAGCAATTATCTGATGATTACTGACATTGAGCATTTTTAATATGTCTAGTGGCCATCTGCATGTCCTCTTTGGAGAAATGTCTATTCAGGTCCTATGCCAATTTTTTACTTGGATTGTTTGTGGGTTTTTTTTTTTTTGATGTTAAGTTGTATGAGTTCCTTATAGATTTTGGATATTAACCCCTTACTGAATGTATCATTGATGAATATCTCCCATTCAGTAAGATGTCTTTTCAATTTCTTTATGAGCAAAAACTTTTTGCTGAGCAAAAACTTTTCAGTTTGATGTGATTCTGTTTGTTTATTTTTTCTTTAGTTTCCCTTGCTAAAGAGAAAAAAAACTGTTACTAAGAGCAGTGTCAAAGAGTTTACTGCACATGTTTTCTTCAAGGAGTTTTATGGTTTCAAGTCTTACATTGAAGTTATTAATCCATTTTGAGTTTATTCTTGTATATGGTGTAAGAAGGTGGTCTATTTTCCCTTTTTTTGCATGTATCTATCCAGTTTTCCTGACACCATTTATTGAAGAGACTGTCTTTACCCCATTATGCATTCTTGTCTTTTTTGTTATAGATTAATTGACTATACAGGCATGGGTTTATTTCTGGGCTCTCTATCCTGTTCCATTGATCTATGTGTCAGTTTTTATACCAGTACCATGCTATTTTGATTACTATAACTTTGTACCATTGTTTGACATCAAGGTAGTGTGATATCTCCAACTTTGTTCTTCTTTCTCAAGATTGCTTTGGCTATTTGTGGTCTTTTTTAGTTCCATATAAGTTTTAAAATTATTTTTTCTGCTTCTGTGAAAAATGCCATTGATATTTTGATAGGGATGCATTAAATCTGTAGATTGCTTTGGGTACTATGGACATTTTAATGCTGTTGATTTTTTCTATCCATGAACATGATATATGCTTCCATTTATTTGTATCTTCTTCAGCATCTTATGCTATTCCAAGTACAACTCTTTCATCTCCTTGGTAAAATTTATTTTTAGGTATTTTATTTTTTCTTGGTGCAGTTCTAAATGGGATTGTTTTCTTAATTTCTCTTTCTGATAGTTAGTTACTGGTGTATATAAATGCAACTGATTACTGTTTATTAATTTGTATCCTACCAATTTACTGAATTTATTTATAAGCTATAGCATTATTTTGGTGGTATCTTTAGTGTTCTCTTTGTATAGTATCACATCATCTACAAATAATGACAGTTTTACTTAATCCATTCCAATTTGAATGCCTTTTATTTGTTTTTCTTGTCTGATTGCTGTGGCTAAAACTTCCAATACCATTTTGAATAAAAGTGGCAAATGTGGGCATCCTTGTCTTGTTCCTGATCTGAAGGAAAATGCTTTTAGCATTCCCCCTCCATTGAGTATGATGTTAACAGTGGGTTTCTTGTATATGGCCTTTATTATGTTGAGGTATGTTCCCACAATTCCCACTTTGCTGAATTTTTATTAAATGTCTATCCACTATGCTGTATGCTTAAAACTAATATAAAATAATGTTGATGTCAACTGTAATTGATAAAAAGTTTCTTAATCTCTACAGTTAAGTCTTCTCCTGCATAAATGCAGCCAAATTCTACCTTAAATTTTTTCTTGTGATAAGTAAAAGAGTAACATCTATAGCATTTAGAAAGTGTTGTCACTTAGTTCATGCTAAATTCATTTTATAAATTTCCCATTGTCACCTGTTAATCTTCACACAGTTATATATGTTCACTATTCAAAAGATTTTTGTGTTTTTTTTTTTTAACTTCTGCATCATCCTAGTTACTGTAAATCTTGTCTAGTAGGAGTCTGACCCAACCGCGGCCAAGGCTCTTGTGTAGCAGAGACGTACAACCTTCCAAGGCTAACTCAAGAAGAAACAGAAAACCTGAATAGACTGATTACCACCAGGGAAATTGAATCAGTAATCAACAATCTCCCAACAAACAAAAGCCCTGGACCAGATGGCTTTACAGGTGAATTTTACAAAATGTTCAAAAAAGAATTATCACCTATTCTCCTCAAGCTCTTCCAAAGAATCCAGAAGGAGGGAAGACTCTCAAACACTTTTTACAAAGCCACTATCACCCTGATACCAAAATCAGACACCACAAAAAAAGAAAACTACAGGCCAATATCGCTAATGAACATAGATGCAAAAATCCTCAACAAAATATTAGCGAACAGAATTCAGCAATGCATTAAAAAGATCATACACCATGATCAAGTGGGATTCATCCCTGGTATGCAAGGGTGGTTCAACATCAGCAAATCAATTAATGTGATACATCACATTAACAAAATGAAAAATAAAAATCACATGATCATATCAATAGATGCAGAAAAAGCATTTGACAAAATCCAGCAGCCATTTATGATAAAAAACCCTTAAGAAAGTGGGAATAGAGGGATCATATCTCAACATAATAAAGGCCATTTATGATAAACTCACAGCTAACATCATACTCAACAGGGAAAAGCTAAAACCATTCCCCCTAAGATCAGGAACAAGGCAAGGTTGCCCACTTTCTCCACTTCTATTTAACATAGTGCTGGAAGTTCTAGTCACAGCAATCAGACAAGAAAAAGAAATAAAAGGCATCCAAATTGGTAAGGAGGAAGTATAATTGTCATTATATGCAGATGATATAATACTATATATAGAGAACCCTAAAGATTCCACCAAGAAGCTATTAGAGCTGATAGATGAATTTAGTAAAGTAGCAGGATACAAAATTAATATTCAGAAATCAGTTGCATTTGTACATATCAATAATAAAATACCAGAAGGAGATATTAAGAAAACAATCCCATTTACAATTGCTTCAAAGACTATAAAATACCTGGGAATAAATTTAACCAAAGAAGTAAAAGATCTGTACTCAGAAAATTATAAGACACTGAAGAAAGAAATGAAGAAAGATACAAATAGATGGAAACACATACCGTGTTCATGGATAGGAAGAATTAATATTGTTAAAATGTCCCTACTGCCTAAGGCAATATACATATGCAACACAATTCCTATCAAACTACCAATAACGTTTTTCACAGAAATAGAACATATAATCCTAAAATTTATATGGGACCATAAAAGACCCCATATAGCCTCAGCAATCTTGAGAAATAAGAACAAAGTGGGAGATATAACAATGCCTGACATCAAATTATACTACAAGGCTACAGTAATCAAAACAGCATGGTACTAGCATAAAAACAGACACATAAATCAATGGAACAGAATAGAGAGTCCAGAAATAAATCCATGCCTATATGGCCATTTAATCTACGACAATGGAAACAAGAATGTGCGGTGAAGTAAAGACAGTCTATTCAATAAATGGTGCTGGGAAACCTGGACAGACACATGCAAAAAAATGAAGCTGGACAACCTCCTTACACCACATACAAAAATAAATTCAAAATGGCTTAAAGACTTAAATGTAAGATCTGAAACCATAAAATACCTAGAAGAAAATATAGGAAGAAACTTCACAGACATTACTCGGAGTAAGATTTTTACTGATATATCTCCTCGCACAAGGGAAATAAGAGGAAAAATAAACATGTGGGATTACATCAAACTAAAAAGTTTTTTCACAGCAAAGGAAACCATCAATAAAACAAAAAGAGTTCCTACTGAGTGGGAAAAGATATTTGCCAATGATATATCTGATAAGGGATTCATATCACAAATCTATAAAAAAACTCACTCAACTCAACTCCAAAAAAACAAACAACCCAATTAAAAAATGGGCAGAGAACATGAAGAGACATTTTTCTAAGAAGGACATACAGATGGCAAACAGACATATGAAGAAATGCTCAACCTCACTAACCATCAGAGAAATGCAAATAAAAACCACAATGAGATACCACCTCACCCCAGTCAAAATGGCTACCATCAACAAATCAACAAACAAGTGCTGGCGTGGATGTGGAGAAAAGGGAATGCTTGTGCACTGTTGGTGGGATTGCAGATTGGTGCAGCCACTATGGAAAACAGTATGGAGGTATCTCAAAAATCTGAAAATGGAACTACCTTATGATCCAGCAATTCCACTCCTAGGTATCTACCTGGAGAAATCCAAAACTCCAATTCAAAAATCTTTATGCACTCCTATGTTTATTGCAGCACTATACACAATAGCTAAGACATGGAAACAACCGAAATGCCCATCGGTAGATGACTGGATTAAGAAACTGTGGTACATTTATACAATGGAATATTATGCAGCCATAAAGAAGAAAGAAATCTTACCATTTGCAACAACATGGATGGACCTAGAGAACATTATGTTAAGTGAAATACGTCAGAGAGAGAAAGACAAGTACCATATGATCTCACTTACATGCAGAATCTAGAGAAAAGAGTAAGTGAATGAACTAATCAGAAACGGTTTTGGAGACATAGAGGAAAAACTGAAGGTTGCTAGATGGGCAGGGGGGGTGCTGATAAGGGGGAAGGTGAGGGGTTTAGAAAACAGTTGGTAACCACAAGATGGCCACAGGGTCTTGAAAATTAATTTGGGGAACGTAATCAATAATGTTGTGGAGATTTTGTGGGGTGTCCGATGGACAAGTGTCCCATTTGGGAGACCACCTCGGGGATGATGTGGATTCCTGATCACTGCGCTGTGCACCTGAAGCTGAATGATAATGAATGCCAACTATGATTTCCTTATTCCTTGGTGGTGACCTCTGCAGTGGAGATATCCCTCCTGATTCTCAACCACCACACGTGGGTGTGGGATGAGTCTGTTTTTCATCTCTGCCTCTCCTACCAGTCGGGACATGGCCTCCTCTTTACATCCTTAGTTATAGCAGTTTCATCCAGCTAGTCTTCAGGTGGTTCTTCAGGATGATTGCTCTATAATTCAGCTGTAATTTTGATGTTGTCATGGGAGGAGTTGAACACAGTGCTTACCTACTCTTTCACCTTGGCCATAACTTTAGAACCTTTTGAGGTCAGAAAATAGCAGTTGTAGAATTCGAATGCAAGTCTGCCTGACTCCAAATATGAGGCTTTTTGCACTCCATAAAGATATTTCCTATCATTTCTCTAGGCTTTCACTCTCCTCATCCATCAACAAAAAGGTGGAAATGGGAGAGCATTGATATATTTTATGTCTCTTTCATATTTTCAGTCTTACCAATGGCACAGCAAATAGCAATTCTGCACTCCTCAGCCTTTTCCATTTGGTAAAAAAGACTCCTGAAAACATTCACCATGTCTTGGCCTTGCATATTTTCTTTTAGATCTTCAGATTATTGTTCTTCAAAGGAATATGAAGAAAAATAATCTTCCCAAAAGTTGGAGTAAAATCCATAACAGCACCTTGGTAACTTCTCTTCAATTTATAACTTTCCATTCTTGGTGTAGACAAATGCTCAATGAAGGTTGGCTGCCCCATGTACAAAATGGTGGAGCACTCACTGGAATGAGCAATAGATGTTGAGATCAGATGTATTAGTTTTCTGCTACTACCACAAACTTAGCAGCTTAAAGCAACACACAATTTATTATCTCACTGTTTCTGAGGGTCAGGGTTCCAGACACAGCTTAGTTGGGTCTTCTACTTAGGATCTCACAAAGCTACAAACAAGATGTTACCTGGGCTGTATTCTCATCCAGAGGCCCTACTGTGGAGGAATCAACAGCAACAAAATACCCAGTCAAATGATTCCTTAAGTGTGCATGCAAAATAAAAATTCAGATATATCAGGATTTAGAAAATGTACCTTCCATACACCCATTATTAAAAAAAAAAAAAAAAAAACTACTAAAGATGTACCTTGGGAAAACAAAAGATTCAACCCAAAAGAGAAGAATGTGAAATCCATGAAACGATGAACTCAACAAAACAGTCAGGTCCCAAGACAAGAGCTGTGTTGCAGGCTCTGTGCAGGAATGCAGTGGCAAATTTGCCAAAATACCTCTAAAGGATGACTAAATACAGTGGAGACACCAAGCCCAGAAGGTGGTTCTCTTTATAGAGGTGCCTTTAAGAAGTCTGGGGATTGGCTATGTTCTTCAATGTCTGGGTATCTGGACAAACTCAAGGGTCCTTGTCATATGCCTAACCTTTCTCCTCAAGCTGCAACTTCAGGCTTTTCAATTCAGTCTCCTGCCTTCAGGATTGTCTATGTGAGAAGTGAGCATCACTATCCACATTCACATACACTGTAGACTCTCAAAGACACATAAAATTACGACCAAGAACCCTCTCATCAAACTTTTCTCTCCTGGGCTGGAAGCCTTAGGGAAGGCTTGCAGTCACCGTAGCTTGACAGACATTTTGCCATGGAGGAAAATGCCAGCTTCCATTATATCAGGCACCCTCAATTTTCAAGACTGATTTCTGAAAGTCTCTCCGATCTGGCCTGAGAAAGAGGAAATGCTTGACACTCCCCACTCAGCCAACTGTTCAATACTCAAACTACTAAAATTTGCCTAATACATCAAACTCTTCTCAAATTTTTAGTCTTCTCTTTTTATGAATATTTTGGGTTTGGGACAAAAACTTGTAAGACCACTTTGGCTACCTATTAATAGTCCCTGGAGGTGTTATAGGTTTGTAGGAATTGGGGGCACCTATTAAACCTTGTTTTCAGTGCAGGGCTTTTGACAGAAGTATTAGAAGGTGGAAAAAGTCCAATCAATGTGTATTGCATATGATGCTTCTGCATGTCACTGCTCATATACCCTGGCTCATTTTGAAAAAGTTGCATGTAACTGTAGAAATGCATAGAACTACAATATAACACAAGCAAGGTCCATAAAATAAACCATTGGATACCATGAAGAGATTACAGATATGCCTGAAAATTTTTGAACAGGACAGTGACATGATGAAAACAATGTTTTAGAAAGATTACATTGAGGGTGGTATGATGGATGAATGGGAGTGTGAAAAATCTGGAGACTAAATAGGTCTGTTACAGAAACCTGAGTATGTGTTAGAATAGTACTTGGCCAGGGGTGTGCAGGGGGAAGGAGAAGGAGAAGGATGTGTAGAACAATTTGGGGGACTGATTAAGTACTGGAAATGCTTACAGGATGTAGAAATGTTTTGCTTTGCTGTTGAAATCAAGGCACAACTGTTTAAGAAGACACACTTATGAGCTGCTCCTTTTTTTTCAATGGTGGACCTTGAGTCATATTGCCTGGAAAATTCCCTCCAAAATGGTTCTCCAAGTACTCAGTAGTATTGTGCACATAAAACAAGTAGATGATAACCAACAAAGTTGGGTGTTTGCAAAGCGCACTTTAAGATAACAGAGAAAAGAAGAGAGAAAGCGAGCAAATGAATTAGTGATAACTGAGCTCCCACAACCCTGCCCAAAGGCAGCACTGACCTGATGACCAGCACTATGTTAGATTTTGGAAAATAGCACAACATTGTCAGCTTCCAGGGGTAAAACATCTGTTTAGTCTCTCAGGTCAGAAGAAACACCTGGAAGCTCCTGCCTGGGAAGATGCTACCTCTCTCTCAAATCCTGAGTCACCTCCAAATGTGGATTCAGACGCAATTAAAGAATATTTTGGCAAACCAAATTAACTATACATTAAAAAGATCATACACCACAATCAAGTGGGATTCATCCCTGGCATGTAAGGTTGGTTCAATATCCACAAATCCATTAATGTGATATACCACATAAACAAAATTAAAAATAAAAATCATATGGTCATATCAAGAAATGCAGAAAAGGCATTTGACAAAATCAGCATCCATTTATGCTAAAAGCTCTCAGCAAATTAGAAATAGAGGGAACATATATGACAAACCCACACATAACATCATTTTCAATGGGGAAAAGCTAAAAGAATTCCCCTTAAGATCAGGAATGAGACAAGGATGTCCACTTTCACTTTTATTCAACATAGTACTGGAAGTTCTAGCTAGAACAATCAGATAAGAAAAAGAAATAAAAGGAAATATTGTGACTATGGGTAATAGATTGCGGGAGGGGGGTTATCACTTTGTGAGGGGGGGTAAATGTCTAACTATTACATTGTTTTTGTACACCTGAAATTAATTTTAAAAAATAATTTCAAAAGAAAACGAAAGAAAAGGCATACAAATGGGAAAGCAAGAAGTAAAACATATTATTTGCAGATAACATGATACTATATAGAGAACCCCAAGAATCCCACCAAAAAATTATTAGAACTGATAAATGAATTCAGTAAAGTAGCAGGATCAAAATTAATATTCAGAAATCAGTTGCATTTGTATACACAAATAATGAACTATCAGAAAGAAAAATTAGGAAAACAATACCATTTATAATTGCATCAAAAATAAAATGCTTAGGAATAAATTTAATCAAGAAAGTAAAAGACCTGTACTCAGAAAATTATAATACATTGAGGAGAGAAATTAAAGAAGATACAAATAAATGGAAACATACCATGCTCATGGACAAGAAGAATTAATATAGTTAAAATGTCTGTACTATCCAAAGCAATATATAGATTCAATGCAATCCCTATCAAAATACCAATGGCATTTTTCACAGAACTAGAACAAATATTCCTAAAATTTATGTGACACCATAAAAGACCCTGAAGAGCCAGAGCAATCCTGAGACAGAAGAACAAAGTTATAGGTATCTCACTACCTGATACCAAATTATACTACAAGGCTATAGCAATAAAAGAAAGCATGATATTGGAATAAAAACAGACAAATAGATCAATGGTACAGAATAGAGAGCTCAGAAATAAATCCATGCCTATATGATCATTTAATCTATGACGAAAAAAGCAAGAATTTACACTGAGGTAAAGAGAATCTATTTAATAAATGGTGCTAGGAAAACTGGACAGATACATGCATAAAAAAGAAGAAACTGGATCACCTTCTTACTCCATATACAAGAATAAACTAAAAAATGGATATAAGACCCAAAACCATAAAACTTCTAGAAGAAAATATTGGAAGTAAACTTCCAGACATTACACTTAGACACTGATATGTCTCCAGACACTGATATGTCTCCTCAAGTAAGGGAAACAAAAGAAAAAGAAAATAAACAAATGGAACTACATCAAACTGAAAGTTTTTTCACAGCAAAGGAAACCATTAGCAAAACAAAAAGAGATCCTACTGCATAGAAGATATTTGTCAATGATACATCTCATAAGGGGTTAATATTCACAATTTATAAAAAAAAACCAAAAACTCATACAATTCAACATCAGAAAAACAAACAATCCAATTAAAAAATGGGCAGAGAACCTGAAAAGACATTTCTTCAAAGAGGACATACAGATGGCAATAGACATATGAAAAGATGCTCAATGCCACTTATCATCAGAGAAATGCAAATTAAAACCACAATGAGATACTACCTCACACCTGTCAGAATGGCCGTTATCAATAATCAACAAACAAGTGCTGGCCAGGATGTAGAGAAAAGGGAACCCTTGTGCACTGTTGATGGGATTGCAAATTGGTGCAGCCACTATGGAAAACATCATGGAAGTTCCTCAAAATATTAAAAATAGAACTACCTTATAATCCAGCAATTACACTCCTGGGTATTTATCCAATGAAATCCAAAACACTAATTCAAAAAAATACATGCACCCCTATGTTTACTGTAGTGCTATTCACAATAGCCAACATATGGAAACAACCTATTATAAATGCCCATCGATAGATGATTGGATAAAGAAATTGGGGTACATTTATACAATGGAGTATTATTCTTCCATAAAAAGGGAATAAACCTTACCATAAGCAACAAAATGGATGGACTTAGAGGGTATTATGCTAAGTGAAATAAGTCAGACTGAGAAAGACAAATACCATATGATTTTACTTACATGTAGAATCTAAAAAACAGAATAAACGAACAAACAAAACAGAAAGACTCACATAGAGAAAAAATTGATGGTTGCTGGATGGAGAGGGGTTTGGAGATGGGCGATAAGGTAAAGGGATTAGAAAGTACAAGTTGGTAGTCGCAAAATAGTCACAGGGATATGCAATACAGTATGGGGAATATAATTAATAATGTAGTAACAATTATGTAGGGTGTCACATGGGTACTGAACTTATCAGGGGGATTACTTCATAGATTATATAAATGCCTAACCACTGCACTGTACACCTGAAACTAATATAAAATAATATTGAATATCAAATATATATGCACAGGATGTAGAGCACAGCATAGGGAATATAGTCAATGGTATTGTAATAGCTATGTATGGTGTCAGTAGACTTGGGGGGAGTTATCACTTTGTGAGGGGCGTAAATGTCTAATCATTATGTTTTTTTTGTACATCTGAAACTAATAATAAAATAAATAAATAAATAAAAACAAATGAAAGAATTTTCAAGTGAGCAGTGACACCAGGCTTACATTTCTGGGGAGTCTAAGCTGGGCATTCCAGCTGCCCTCTATTGCACTCTAGAGAGTTCTCTGGTTACCATTCCTACTGCTTTCAAGCAGTACCAGGCAAGTCCTCTGGAACTTTTCTCAGCTGCGCTCTATTGCTGTGGAGACAACTCCTTGGGTGAAATCCAGCCTGCTGAATCACTCATTTCCTGTTCTTGATCTCAGAAATTTTGTGTTTGATGTTGCTTCTCAAAAAAACTGTAATTTTTGGAGGTAAAAATATTTTACATAATGCAGTTTTATGAGCTCAAGTACTAAAACCAGTTCACTTTTGAAGAAGTCTTACTATTATAACCATTTTCTGGGGAGAAATTCTGGGTGTTGAGAAAAACTAGGACAGTTCTCCCATGACATGAGAATGTTGGATATCATAGGCAGGATTCCTGGTTCTGTTTACTCTGTAAAGTTGAAGACATCACTTAACTAGTCAGCAGCAAGTCAGAAGAAGCTGCCATTTCTAAAAACGTTAAAGGAATTACTAGTGCAACCCTAGAATCAATTGTCTAAGTGTTTCCAAGTCTTCCATCTTAGGAGAGCCCTGTTCTCTTTAAACAGAAGTAAAAAGGAGTTTATCTCTCATTTAGCTGACTCGCTGCCCTTCTCAGGAATCTCAGGGACTTTCCATTTCTCATAGTTACTTAATCTCCTAATATCTTCCTTCTGTTCAATTTCGCTTGGATTCTCATCTCTTGCATCTGCTTCCTCTCTCCAGTCTGCATTAAATCAAATGTGGAAACATGGATACTTTTCTATGGATTGTTCAAGGCATTACCCAAACAAGATGATAGTTTTAAGGAAGTTTCCTAAGGAGTCAGAAATAGAGAACTTACATATAGCAGTACAGCAGATGGCTGGGTTAGTGCATATGAGACTCGCCTGTTCCTGGAAGTCTCCTGGCCTTTTCCCCCAGAGGAAGCATCTCCCTGGCTAACCCCTGCCTCTGACCTCCTCCCACACAGCTGGCCCCAATCCTTTCCTACTCCCCATTCATCTATCCTTACTGCCTCCCTCTTAAGCTCCCATGAAATTTTTGAATTCTTTTGTTTTATTGGGCAAGCCAATTTAATTTTTTTTTGTCTCGCTCCTCTTCTTTCAGACCAAGACCTGAGGTCCATTTCCCTGCCAAAACTTCAACACCCATCAGTCATACTGTCTGCCAGCCAAACTTTGTTTTCCAACTCCCATCCACTACATTAGTTTTTAAATCATTCGATAAAATTTAAAAAGTTGCATAAATATTGTATCTAGTCTCGTTAGAAATCAGAAACAGAACACAGGACTGAGTGTCAAAATTTATCATTCTTATATTTATTCTTATATGTCCACCCACTTGAATTGGGAAAAATAATTTTTATGCTCAGCAATGTTTAGATTGATATTTTATGGCTCCCATGGAGAATAATGACTGGGGATAAGAAACCATTTTCTGTGGACATATATGTGGAGAATGACTCTTCTTCAATAAACAAAAGAACAGCTCCCAGTGAAAATCAGCCCATTCCTCTTCTTTGCAGCAGAGAGGAGACCCTGAAAGTATCTGTAGTGCAGGGGATCCTGCCGACTTTGCCATGTGTCATGCGGGGTGTCAGGCGGGGTCTCTGGTCCCACTCCCCACACAAGAACGCAGGATATGGCTAGGCCAAAAAGGAATACCCACGGAGCCATAGGTAGGGGAGTCATACCACTATACTCTCACTGGCGGCTGGGTTGGAGACACAGGAACCAGGAGCAACACAATTCTCAACCCTCACTGTGCCGCTTGCAGACTCAGCCACCATCTTCTTGCTAGCTCCCCTTTTTTTGGTAGCGTAGCCACAGCAGTTATATTAGTGGCCAATTGCTCACTGGTTACAGCTGACGGCCAACTAGCCACAGCTGATGGCCATTTGATCACAGTCGACGGCCATTTACTACCTGAGCCAGCACCTTTCTATGTGAGGCCGAGAGCCTGGAAACTGCTTTTTGGGACTCTGTCCCCACAGTATCTCTGCCCTCCCAGTTTGTATGAAAGACAAATGCAATGCAGTATAGCATGTGTCATATTAAAATATGAGCAACACACAAATTATAAGAGAAAGAAGTGATCTCATATTTCTGTGGAGTTCACTAGTACAAGAGCATTAAATGCATGTGAAGGGCCCTATAGATTTTATCTATGAGTCTTCCCTAAAAGAGTAAGGCCCAAAATGCTGGTCCATGCGCTGGTGCCAAGCTGTGGCAAAGTTTTAACTGGTTTAACACAAAATGACAAAAATAAAAATAATACTGTATTTTCGAACACATTTATGTAAGGTTTCCAACTCCTGTGTTAGAGATTGTTCTGTGGTAAAGATGACATCATTTTTCTATTTTATATGTTTAGTGTTATAACGTCCTGCTTTTAGTGAAATGATGATAATTTTAGCAGTTTTATGAGATTTTAAACAATGTACTACAGCAATCTATGTCAATTAAAAAAATTATTCACAAATGTCTGGGAACAAGTTCTCCACAAACATATTTGAGGAATTAAAAAAAGAAACAGAACAAAAACATAAACTTCACAATCTCCTAGAATTGCTTTTAAAAAATCACATGGAGTTTTCCTAAAGTCAGAAACCAGAAGAGATTTGGAAAAAGCTGCAGAAAGGACCTATCACTCCAGTAAGATGGAGGCTTTAAGGAGAGGACACCAGGGCCACCCAGAGACATGGAGTCAGCATCACTCACAGACTGTGCCTTGCCCACTCTTCTTCTCACCCTAGACTCCTATGGTTTCACCCTCCTTTCCAGATTTCTATATTCTCTCTATGGAACAATGGAAGATTTATGTGAAATTTTAGATGCACAGAGAAAAGAAGAAACAGTGATACAATCAGAAGATTTTAACTACATATTGGAAAAAAAAAAAAAAAAAAGACTGTGCTAATTGCAGAGTCAAAGACAGCCCTGCAGATTGTGTGTGTTTTCACGTGGGTGAAAATGGTCTTACGAGAGTGTCATGCGGGAGACCCTGCTTGCTGCGCCATGTGTCATGCCAGGTGTCATGCGGGGTCTCAGGTGGGGTCTCTGCTCCCGCTCCCCACATAAAAACACAGGATGTGGTTAGGCCAAAAAGGAACACCCACGAAGCCATAGGTAGGAGACTCACACCACTATAGTCTCACTGGTGGCTGGATTCACACAACCTGCGACCTGCTGTCCGCTTTTCTGCCAACTGACCGACTCCCCTCGCTAGCTGCAATCCGCTGTGCTAACTGCAATCCGCGCATGCTAGCTGAGCCACCATCTTCTTGCTAGCCCCCATTTTCTGCTAGCGTAGCCACAACAGTTATATTAGTGTCCAATGGCTCACTGGTTACAGCTGACGGCCAACTAGCCACAGCTGATGACCATGCAATCACAGTTGATGGCCATTTACTACCCGAGTGAGCACCTTTCCACATGAGGCTGAGAGCCTGGAAACTGCACTCTTGGCTCTGTCCCCACAGGGAGTTTCGAGTGCTCTCACACTCAGTCCTTGTCCTGGGCCAGTGCACTTGGACATGATTTTGGATTGTGAAATGGTTCCTCAGACAAACCATTTTTCTAATAAATTCCTTCTCTTTTTTTAAATTTATCTGACCTTTGAAGAGATACCAAATTTTTATTACATGAAAATCTAAAATACATATGAAATTACAAGTTAAGCAGGGGCTTTCTCAGCTTCTACTTCTATGTCTGCCAAGATGAGCACAGGTGATTTGGAATTTAGATCTTGAAGAGAACTTGGAGGTGATCTAGCCAGTGCTCTTTCATTACAGGTAAGAAACTGTGGTGTTTGGAGGCTACATAAATAAACCAGCTCACTGGATGAGAACTCTTTGTCTCCAAGGCTCCTTCAAGCAAAGCACACACTTTCCCTGATTTGCCAAGCTTACAGTTTTCCAGGAGATAGACTTAAGAACATGTTTCTTCTATCTCATCCTTTTTTAACAAGACAAAATAGGCAAATGTTAGGTTCTGAAATGTCCCAGTTTTTTATTCTTCCTTATGTACTTAGAAAACAAGAGCAATAAATTATAGTCTCCATATCTAATTTTTGGTTTTTGAATTTCTATTCTTTTATTTATATCTTTATTCCTCCACCACCTCCTCCCTGCTAATAAGTAAATTGTATTGCATTTACCTTGGATTAGCTCACCCCATGATGACTTAATACACGTATACATGGAGATCACGTATATGGACTTTAGTCTGTAAGTTTGAATGAAGAGAGAAGACAATATTTACAGAGAAGAAAGCATTTTTTAAATATGTGTCTCATCTTCCATTGTTTTTTAACTTGGGATGGAGGAAGCTCTAAGGCCTGCACCTAGCAAGGCCAGTTCCCAGGATTTCTGCACTTTTGATGGATTCTTAGTGCCTGAAGGTATTGTGCTTACAATTAAGGTATGTGTTAAAGAAATAGTGTCCTGAAGCAATACAAAATAAGTACAATGGCAAAGTGTCTGCAAGTGGTCAACTCTCTAAGGGTGCTTCATGAAGAACAGGGTAAAGAAACCGTGGAGCTAAAGACTGAGGCAGAGGAGAGTGAGAACTGAAGGAATTCTGGAGCAGTGTGGGGCACGGGGCCCCTACAGGCAATGCTGCCAGCTCACGGGTTCATTAAAGAGGCTGAGGCAGGATGAACAGGGATTGGTTTCCTGTGCTGAAGTGCCAAATGGAAGGCAGAAATTTGATCAAAGCAGAGGTGAAGGGGGCCATCTTCAGTCAGCAGAAAGGACACTTCATTCTATGGAATTTAGGCAGGCAGAAGGAGTGATGTGGTTGTGCACAAATCTGAAGATGGAAGGGCAATGGATAATGAAGCCTTTCCTATTCCTTCTCTGTCTTTTCCTTGATATAAATGGAGGCTACGTAATCTTTGTGGAGTGTTGGTGAGGGTTGAATAGGGTGAGAGAGGGGAGTATAGTGAAGGCTTGCTTACTGCCACAGATTGCTGCCAAGGACGGGAGACACGGTCCAAGCAGAACTGTGGGTCTCGCTGCCATTGCTGATGACTACTATGTCATCTGGCCTGCTTCTGTGTCCCACTCCAGTGGAGCTCAGATGCTTCAGGGACTGAGGCAGAGTTGGGAGTTTTTCAGACCAGAGTTCCTAGAGAGATGAGAGTCTACGGAGATTGCAGGATGCTGACTGCTAGAAACAGGAAATATGGGGCTAGAAGTTTTGTGTGGTTGAAGGGTTGTTGCATTAGGAGTGAGTGTGAGATGGAGGGAGATGTGTGTGTGTGAATGAACTTGGAAGCTGATTTGAGGTGGAGAGATTCTAGGAGTAGCTTTAGCTTTGGAAGGTGAGGAAAGCTATAAGAACAGTGAATTAGCTTCATGCATTGAAATCCTCCAGATAATAGAATTTGAGTTGAAGAGGGAGACTATTACCTGGGCACCTACACCTCCAAGAAATGTGATGCAGTAACAGAGGAGACAATAGTAAGTTCTACAGGAGCTTTAAAGGCAAGGAATTTTTCTCATAAAAATGTAGTAGGGATGCAATTATGGTGAAGAAAGGGAGATGAAGTAGGGCAACTGTGAAATATTTTGGAGAGAGAAAGGGTTCTGTGGCTAATATAAGCTTTGGGCAAAATGTCGCCTGTGGAACACAGGCTGTAATAACCCCACACTTCTGCGTTTTTTAATTCTGATGAGTTTCATTTCAATTACTGTTCTTTTCATCTAAAACACCATGAGGCCTAAGAATATATAAAGTCAAATTGTTTCTTTGAAAACCAGAATTTATTGTACCTTAAAGTCACTTTTATTAATTGTTTAAAGTAAATGGCATCCAGACCTGCAGAAGTTCTTATAAATATTTAATTTTTTTTCATCAAAGGAAAATCTCCCTTATGCTCTATATATGGTGATGTGCCTTCTGTTGTAGACTAGTTATAAACAATTGATTTATTTACACCCATGAAGCTGAGAATTTGATCCTTGAATAACACTACTAAGAAAAAATATATACAAATCAGATGGAGCTGAACTAACAAGTCAGATAAGTGGAAGGATTTTCTGTACTCCTGTCTTTTTCACACAGACTTGAGCTGTTGGCCACAATAGACTCCCAGGAAGAGTGTGACTCTCTATCTTCAGTTCTGGACCAGGACCACTTGCAGAAAAGCATAAAATAGTATCCTCTACATAATATGAGTAGGAGAAAAGTAAGATGTCTTTTGCTTTATTTTTGTCCCAAATTATTTGAAGAAACAAATCTGGGGGAGATATCAAAGGAATCCTAATTTTAACATTAGGAATGTTTTAACAAAATACAACTCACTAGAGAACAAAAAGTAATTCTGGAGGCATAATTTCTCCCCAGGGTAGGCAGAGTCCTTACAATTATTGCTCCCAAGAGGGTCCTGAATCTTGCAGTTGGAGAACAAATTAAGAACAAATCTTGGTAGTTAGGATGGATGCCAAAATTGACACCAGTCACCCCAGACTTTATGGAGTTCCTGAGTGCTCAGTACATTGACCAATCAACCTGGCTACCTGCATCTCAACAGAGAAATACACTATTTTCATTATAGTTGTAGCACTGCCCATTCAGCTCTGTTCTCAAAATTGGATTATCAATATAATTCTTAGCAGTGCTGCTTTAATTTAGCTGCACAAACTTCATAAAAAGTCGTTTCATTACATGAGCTGGAGTCTTACTCATGCCTGATGGCATATGGCAAGCTGCATGATTTATGTCCAGTGAGCGGCCTGCCATCCTCAGGCATTTCAGTGTGGTACCGATTATTTAGATTTATTCAGAATCTCGCCCTTTATTGCCAATGGATACTAGGCTTTCTTCAAGAGCTCTATGTACATGTCAAGATATTCTTTTCCTCAGAGAGATGCCCAAACCAGATTTATTCTGTTCCCTCAAGGTTAAAGCAGCGAGTGAGATGTCCTTTGCTTATTCTCCATTCTTACTCCCAGAAAATAATTCATATACATCCACACAGTGACAGCTCTTGGCATGAACAAAGGTGTCCCAAGAAAAACCAGTAGGCATACATATAATTGTTCATGATTGTATCATTGAGTATTTAGCATATTTGTAGGCTTTTAGGTTTAAACACTAGTCTGACCCAAAATAAGACAAACTAAAACAAAAAATTTATAAATAGTGATTTTAATCATGTGTTACAGTATGCTTGTAAAATGTCAGTGAAGTCCAGCAGGTGAAGAAATTCGATATCAGAGATTGCCAAGAAAAGTAAGTTCCTATCTTCTTTCCTAGTAGTAGATTTCTGTGATTTTCTTCCATGGCTCTGAAGAAATTTGTCTATAAAATCCATCTTTAATCATGGAAGCAATGGAAGTTCTTTTTCAGTTGTTGTTTGTTTGTTTGTTTGTTTGTTTGTTTTGCTTTGGGATGTATTATAACTTTTCTTCTCCCTTACTGACATCTAGATAGCAGATGCTCCTTATGACAACATGTATTTCCATACACACCCACTTTTGACTGGGCTGCAAGTTGGCAGGAGCAGGAAGGTTGAAGGTAACAATGTATGGAAACTATTCCAGTGCAAATAGTATTTCCAGAATTTTAATTTTTTCTCTCTCTTGCTTTATTTCTTCATTTTAAGTTTCCCTTAAGAAAATTGTTTTGAGATTAGTATCGATTCTACTGTTATAAACATCTCATATATGTAACTCTTAGGGAAAATTGCCCCATTTTTTCCTATGATATTTTTAAATGCAGTAGACATTCCCATTTCATAGATAGAAGAAAAAAGAAATATCGGTGCTAATATCTTAAATCAATCCATGAGGCAGAAGCAACCTTGAACATAGTTCAGTCTTGTTGCCTCAGATCTTTTGTTCTCCCCTTAAGAGTTGGGTCTCTGCTATGACTCATACCGGTGGGGCATGAAGAATAAAAAGGAATAGCTCAGGAGCTCAAGGAGGGTTATTTTACAGAGTAAAGCACAGGAAGAAAAATAACGAAAGATAGCATGATATTTGAGATTCACCAAGCTATGTAACATGCCCTAAAAATGAATACGGATATGGTCATCTTAGTAGATGCAGGAAAAGCATTTGACAAAATTCAACACTAATTTATGATGAGCCTCCTAACACAGTAGAAATAGAGGTATATTTCTCAAGTTAAAATGGGCACCCAATGAACATCATAGCACATATATCTTTATGGATAAATGTTTTCAGATTTTTTGCGTAGATACCCAGGAGAGGGATTGCTGGGTCATATGGTAATTCTATTATTAATTTTTTGAGGAACCTCCACACTGCCTTCCAAGTGGCTGCACCAATCTACATTCCCACCAACAGTGTACAAGGAAGGGTTCCTTTTTCTCCACAGCCTCTCCAACACTTGTTATTATTTGTCTTGTTAATGATAGCCATTCTAACTGGTATGAGATGATATCTCATTGTGATTTTTATTTGCATTTCTCTGATGATTAGTGTCCCTTCGTGACATACAAACAACCAAGGTGTCCTTTGATAGATGATTGGATAAAGAAGATGTGGTATATATATATACAATGGAATACTATTCTGCCATAAGAAAAGATGAAATAGTGCCATTTGTGACAACATGGATGGATCTTGAAATTATTATGCTGAGCAAATTAAATCAGACAGAAAAAGTCGACAACCATATGATTTCACTGATATGTGGTATATAAAATTGAAAGCAACAAAGGAACAACACAAACAAATAAAGAAACAAAAACTCATAGACACAGACAATAGTTTAGTAGTTACCAGAGGGTAAGGGGGGAGAAGGTTGGTAGATAAAGGTAAACGGGGTCAAATATATGGTTCATGGAAGGAGAACTGACTCTGGGTGGTGAGCACACAATGTGATACATAGATGATGTATTACAGAATTGTATACCTGAAACCTATGTAATTTTACTGACCATTTCCCCCCCCATAAATTTTAATTTTTTAAAAAAGGGCATCCATAAAAGACCTATAGCTAATATACTTAGTGGTAAAATACTGCAAGTCCCTACTAAGATCAAGAATAAAATAAGAACACCAACTTTCACATTTTCTATGTCACATTATATTGGAGCTCCTAGTTAGTGCAATAAAGGAAGAAAAATTGATAAAAAGTGCGTACATTGAAGACAGAGAAGCAAAACAAGAATTAATGATTTTAGTAAAGTGACAAGATATAAAGTCAATATACAAATCAATTTTATTTCTATATATTAAGTGATAAGCAATCAGAAATTGAAATACAAATGTCACTTACAATAACATCAGTAAACACAAAATACGTAGGCATAAATTAAGCAAAAGTAGATATAATATGTGTACACTGAAATTTACAAAACATTATAGAAAAAAATTCAATAAGACTTGGTTAGATGAAGACTTAGAGCATGTTCATGGATTGGAAAGTTCAATATTATTAAGATGTATATATTTCCCAAATTGATCTATGAATTTAACACAACTTAAATCAAAATTATAGTTGATTATTCATAGAAATGAACAAGTTAATTTTGAAATTTATATGGAAATGCATACACTCTGGAAAAAACAAAACAATTTGGAAAAAGAAGTCCAAAGTTGAAGGACTTATACTTGATCTCAAGGCTTATTATAAAATTAGTGAAAGAATAGAAATTATAGATTAATAAAAAACTTCAAGGGTTTGGAAGTAGATGCACACAAATATATTTTGTTTTCAACAAAAGTGCCAAATAATTCATTAGAGAAATGATAGTGTTTTCAACAAATGATGTGGGGAAAATTAGATATCCAATAAAAAAAACCTCAATCCTTACTTCATGCAATTCACAAAATTTAGCTCTAATTGGATCATAAACTTAAACATAAGAGCTATAAACATAAGAGCTAAAAAACTATAAAAGTGCTTGAAGAAAATATAGAAGAAAATCTCCATCACCTCACACAAAAGGCAGACACCATTAAGTAAGTTAAACTTCATTTCATCAAAATTAAAAACTTCTGCTTTCTGAAAATACTCTTTAAAAATGAAAAAAAGAAAGTAAAAAAAATTTTTAATCTTTATAATTTAATAATATGACAAACAATATTATAACAAGTGAAGACAATATTTGAACAGACACTACACAAAAGAAGATATTCAAATGACTAATAAGTGCACAATGAGATGCTGCACATCAGTAGCCACAGTACAATACCACTTAACACCCGCTAGAATGGCAAAATAAAAAAAAACTGATGGTAACAAGTGTTGGAGAAGATAGGGAGCAAGTGGAACTCTCATACATTGTTGGTCAGGGGTACAAGCAATACAAAACTTTTGGCAGTTTCTTGCAAAGTTAAACATACAGTTTCCATGCAACCAACAATCCCATGCTTAGTTATTTACCCAAGAGAAATGAAAACTTTAGTCTATACAAAGACTTGTACATAAATGTTCATAGCAGTTTTATTCAACATAGTCAAAAACTGTAAACAATCTAATGTTCATCAACATATAAACAGATAAACTGTGACATTTCCATACAACGCAATACTAGGTAGAAATAAAAAATAATAATACACACACCGATACATACACAGATGAATCTCAAAAACATGCTGAGTGAAAGAAATGACACAAGAGTACATGCTATATGATTCCATTTATATGGACTAACTAAACAATCCATAGTGACAGAAAACAGATCAGTGGTTGTCTGGGATGGGGAGTTAGGGGAGACTGACTTGGAAGGAACACAAGAGAGCTTTTTGGGGTGATGGAACTGTTCTATATCTTGATTGTGAGGGCTGTTATATGTGTATGTATTTTACCATAATTCATTGAAAAGTTTACATTTAAAAAAGTGTTCATTTTGTTTTGATTTTTAAAGAACAGGCTGCTTAATAAGTACTTCCCCATCCATCAGTCTGTCGTGCATTGGCCCCATTGTCCTTGGAGAATGTTGGGGACTTCCTGCAGCTGGCCAGAGCTGGAAAGAGAGATTGCAGGCCCACAGGCTTTGCTGGTAACTAAGCAAAAGAAATAAGCTGGCTTCAACATCCAGTTTCATTTGAGGGGTCAGGGACCAGAGGGAAATTGTGTCATGTGGACACTTGATAACTCTGGGCTTCCTATCACCAGGAGCACTCTGGAGAGCTGTGCCAAAGCTGAAGGCTGACTCCACTGAGAATCAGTTGTATTTGGGTGAACTTGTATTATTTTATTGCCTTCAATTTCTAATTTTCAGTTTCTACGTCTCCTTGGGGTGGTCCACTTTTCCTCCCCTGGGCTTGGTCTGCCTAGCTGCAGTCACCATGTCTGCAGAGAAGTCTCATTGCCTCAGGGACTACCACCCCCACTCCAGAAATAGAAGGAATCCCATCTTGTATTACCATCATCACTCTCAACCCTTCTGTGAATGGCAGGAGGAGCTGGCTCACCTGCTCTCAGCTCCTTGCATCTGGAAGTCACCAAACTCCAAGGCCAGGGAAGAACTTGCCTTTGAAAACTGGGCTTTAGCTGGACAGATGCTGCTGTATCCTCGTGAATCCAAATGTGTCATTAACCAGCAGCTGGGACTGAAACTGGGAACTCCGGACTGTTTCCTCATCTTTGTTTCTGTCTCCCCACTTCCCCACCCCTTTACTCTATAATGTGTTCACCCCCAGGAGGGCAAACTCCTCTTCACAGCATGGCAACCATTCAGACTTTTCATGCCAAGGCAAAATATCTGAAGCTCTAGGTAGGTGTTGGTTTACCTTTTAGCAGCAGAAGCCTGTGGGGTGACAGAAGTGCTGGCTCCTGGAACTATTCTTTGGATTCAAAGAAAGGCATTTAAATGAGTACAGGAGTGACCAGACTGTTCCCCCCCCCTCCCTTTTCCTGGTGTCACTTTCAAATACATCTGGGGGAAATGAACTTTGTCATATTTCCACCCTCCACTGCACCCTGCTCATCCCTCCCCTCTCCTGGGTCTGATGACTTCCTTCCTGGCATTCTTAGTCCCTTCTTTCTTCATTTCTCCCTAAATTCAACACCAGAGTGTCAAATTGTAACCCTTGGGGTGGTTGAGAATAACTACAGAACCAGGTAAGAACAAATGCTAAATCCAGTTCTAGGCATCACTGTCTGGAAAACCTGTGGGCCATTCAGTGCCATAGGGAGCTCCCTACTGGCCTGCCCTTCCCATCTCCCAGCTTTTCCCCTTCTCAAGAGCCTTTTCCTCCTACTGCTATTGCCAAATTCCTGTGATTCCCTTCCCTATCTAGCTATGCTCCAGTAGCCTTATGTTTTTTCATTACCTTAAGGTATTTTCCCCACTAAAAGGTAATTTTGCCTTCTTCCTAAGCATATAGATTCAAAGTACTACCAGAATTTTGAAATAATTCTCCCTCCATTCTACGTGTGTGTGTGTGTGTGTGTGTGTGTGTGTGTGTGTGTGTGTGTGTGTGTATTCTAGCCATTCAAACATTCTTTTCTTCATTCTTATTTTTGGACAAGAGGGACAAATTATTCTGAACAAATTACTCCCAATAATTACTTTAAAAGTTTATTCAATCTTTTTAGTAACAACAAAAAGTCTGCTTATTGTGTACATAAATTATTTTCACATTGGCATGGAACTTGCTCATTTGCTGTCATTACTGGACTTATTCACAAAACCTTGTTCCTACTTACACTGCTTCCTGAGGAAAACAATTCCCAGAAATGGTTTCCTTCCCAATTTGCCCTTTTCAGTCAGAAACCTAAGATCTTCTGCAAATCTTTGAAGGCAGCTCCAACAAAGGTTCTCAGAGGGACCAAAAATCCACTGACTTCTTCAAGCTTCTATCCCATCTGTGCCCAGCGAAGAGATGGACCCACTCTCCACTGAGAAAGTCAGCCTATCACAGAGCCTCTACTGATGTTGAATTAAAGGCTTTTCACTTACTCTCCTGGGCTTCTAAAGCAGACCCAGTAGTTCCATTTCTTTGCAACCTGCAGAAGCCATTTAACCCTTTGGGTGGGAAATAAGTTTTCTGACCCAGCTGTAGTTTATTTCCTAGTCTTCCCTTCAACTCCAGACATAGGAAGCAGGGAGGTTTAGCATCAGAGTGGAAAATATGACTCAAACTTGACACTTGCTCACTCCAGACAGCAACATGTTACCTGAATGTAAAGCAAACTGTAACAGGAAACCTGGTTTTTATTATAAGAGGAGCCTGTGCAGCTAAAAAGAATCTGACCACAAAGGAATCAGTCAGAAATTCTACAGGCTCAAAAACCAAATGATCCCATAGCAGAGAAGAAATACGAATCAGAGAGACAAGTAAGTCCTGGCAGTAATGTGTAGATAGAACTCTTCAATGGCAATGAAATCTCAGAACATTTATTATCTTCCTTATGTCAGCGCTTCTTCCTCAGTGCCTAGGCACTTGGCCCTGGACGCTCATCACATACACCTAGAAAACAGGTGTGCTTTGTCCTCAGCCCTCTCTTGGCTCATGTTTTAATCTCTCCCCTTTTCCCCAGTCTATACACTTAATAAACTATGTGCCTCCATAGCCTCCTGAAAGGTGTGCATTTTCCAGTGCCTAATACACTACCTGGGATGTGGTCGGCTCTCCGATATTTGAGGGATTCTGGAAGGGGTGATTCTTCTTCCTTGCCTGATACACAAGACAGCTGCCCTCTACCAGTCCTGCTCAGTTCTCAACTCCAAGGAGAACAAACCATCAAAGAATATTCAGCAATGAATAAGATCTGAACGTGTTACCAGGAACAACGATATTCACAAAGACGATGCTGTCACTCCCAAAAGGAAACTTTAACTGTGACAGCAAGAGGTTGGTTACTCGGGTACCACAAAGTCTTCAGAAATAAAATGTATCAAAATAATTCCTATTTATTCCTAATGCATAGCCCTGATCCATCCTATAGTATTTTATTTCCCAAGATTTTAAATATTAGTGAATAACAAACTCTTTCAGAAATATTTGGGAAAAAAACAAACAAACAAACACATGAACACAGAACACTGAAGACCAGACTTTTCCCTAAATGGTGAAACGGATGGTTTTAGTCGATTTGTATGTTAGACTCCATCCTGACATCTGCTCTGCTAAGGACTCTGTGCTGATTCATAGTGGTTTGGAGTCACTTTGCCCCTTCTCCACCCACACAACTCCCCGGAGCAAATGAAATTCAGAACGAGGCCTTCACGCTTCCTTATATCACCGCAGAGGGGGGCTGGGCAGGACGGTGGCCTGGAGTGGCAGTCAGAGTTTGACAGCTGATCTGTCACCAAGCCCTGGTCTGGATGCACAAAGCACTCACAAGAAGCTAAGAATCACAACTAGTTGATTCAGTTACCCCTCCCCCCCACACACAGCAGAACCTTGGCTAACTGTCCCCCCAAACACTCCACCAGAACCTTGGGTAACTGCCCCCCCACACACACACACACCAGAACCTTGGCAAACTGCCCCCACACACAAACATACACCAGAATCTTGGCTCACTGTGCCCCCAAACACACAAACCAGAAATTTGCTAACTGCCCCACACACAAACACACACCAGAACCTTGACTCACTGCCTTTAGTGGGCCTCCAATCTTTCAACACCTTCTTCTCCACCTACAACGCTATTCTTCAGGCTGATCACAGACTAAGTCTTGCTCATCTTTCACTTGGTCTTCAGTACTGGGACCTCATCACGACTTACGATAGTAAAAGATAATTTGTTTTTATAACACCCATTTATAATAATTTGCTTAGAACCTGTGTCCCCCACCAGCCCATTGTCATGAGGACTGACCTCTGTACCAGGCTTTGGTAAGGCTTTGGCAAATACTTGTTGAATTAATGACAGAACTCACCCAATCATCACACATGGAGTTGAACATGGCTATATCCTTCCAGACTTCATCAAAAGCATAGTCATTACTTCAAACTTAACTGGGAAAACCATAACTTAGAGAGGTGGTCAAAGGAGATGAACAGGGAGACGTCATCAAAATGGCAGCATGAGGTGAGCCTCTATAAATCTCCCGTGGAATTTACAAGTAATCGAACAACTATAACTCCACAAAGTACTCCCTGCACAGCAGACAAGCAAGACGAAGAGGCCCACTACTGAATTCACGTAAAGGTGGGCGAATCGCGCAAGCAGGAGAGGGGGAAAGCGAGAAGTGCGGAGACGGAGCCGTGTGGGCACAGGACACAGATCTAGCTCAGTGCTCCGAACACACTGCATCCTGGAACTACCGCAGCTGCAGGAGAGGGAAGAACTCGGATTGCTAGGACTCCGTTTATGGCCCACAGGGCTGAGGGGACAGCATATAACACAGCTGGGCCCAACGCCCACGGCAGAGACCTCAGAGAAGGGACTGAAGGAAGAGGGCTAAAAATGGTGGTTTAAGCCCTCACTGCCAAGCAGAGAACAGAAGCCTCAGGCACTGAGACTAGCCGTCCTCTCCCTACCCTCCCAGAGCTCACCCTGCCCCCACCTGCAAGATACTAGAAGAGAAACAGTAGCAGTGTCAGATCAAAAGAACAGAATATTTGCTGTTCTGAGAAATGTGGACCACAGACACAGATTCGAAGGCCAACTAGTTCCGGCAAAGGGAAGGGAGCTGTGGAAGCCGGACTGGCTGTGGTGGTGGTTGCCGCCATTGCTCTGGGCCACTTCTCACAACTCATCCCGCCCCTAGCCCCACCTATCTGGGTGGATCCCTGCAGGAGTAAACAGAACTGCTAAACATATGGGCTCTGAATCTGGTGCAGGAAGACCTTTGGAACTTCAAAAGCTCTCCACATACCCATCCGGACACTGCACCCTGTGACCCAGGCGAACTATTAACAGAGGAGAAGCCCGTCTCCCAGAGAATCCCACCATTGTGTGAGAAGCTCGAATACTGCAGAGAAAACATAGCACTACCATGTGAGAGAGAAAAAAAAAGCTGCAGTCGAAGAGAAAACAAAAACAAGTACTGGAAAACAAAACAAAGACCACTTCCTGTCAACCTGTTGCAGAAGCCACTCCTGTAGATGTCTAGGAAGAGAAATAATAAATCAGTAATTGCCATGAATAACCAAGGCAACAAGACAGCTCAGAAAGAAAGTGAAAAGTCTCCAGAAAAGGAACTTAAAGATATGGAAATATGTGACTTAAATGATAGAGAATTCAAGATTGCAGTTCTGAAAAAACTCAACAAGATGCAAGAAAACACAGAAAGGCAGTTTAATGAAATCAGAAACACAATCAAACAACAACATGAGCATTTTACGAAAAAGATTGAAATTTTAAAAGAGAACCAAATAGAACTTCTGTATATTAAGAACTCAATAGAAGAAATTAAGAATGAAATAGCCAGCTTAGGTAATAGAGTTGACCGGATGGAGAAAAGAATCAGTGACATCAAAGATAGAAACTTGGAAATGACACGGATGGAAGACGAAAGAGACTTGAGACTTAAAAGAAATGAAAGAACTCTACAAGAACTTTCTGACACCATCAGAAAGAGCAATATAAGAATAATGGGCATACCAGAAGGAGAAGAAAGAGAGAAAGGAACACAGAATATATTCAAACAAATTTTCGATGAGAACTTCCCAAACTTGTGGACAGAACTGGATCCTCGAATCCAAGAAGCAAATAGAACACTTAATTACCTCAATCCCAACAGACCTTCTCCAAGACACATTGTATTCAAGCTGTCTAAAATCAACAACAAAGAAAGAATCCTCAAGGCAGCCAAGGAAAAAAAGACGGTAACCTACAAAGAAAAATAGATTATCATCAGATTTTTCAGCAGAAACTCTACAAGCCAGGAGGGAGTGGAGCCAAATACTCAAACTATTGAAAGGGAGAAATTATGAGCCAAGAATAATATATCCAGCAAAGATATCCTTTAGATATGAAGGAGGAATAAAGCCCTTTCCAGACATACAGAAGCTGAGGGAATTTTCTAATGCACGACCTGCCCTACAAGAAATACTAAAGGAGGCTATTCGACCACCATCAACAGGGACAATTTGTGGCAACCGAAGCATAAAAAGGGGGAGAGTAAAGGCCTGAACCGGAATATGGGAATGGAGAAAGTAAGTGTGCTGAAGAAAACAGAATACTTTAAATATGAAACTTTCTTTTACATAAACTTAAGGATAACCACTCAAAAAAAAAATCAAGAACTGAAACGTATACTGTAATAAAAGAAGAAACAGAGGGAAACATCGTAAAATTCCACCACACAGAAATAATAGACAACAACAAAAAGGCAAAGAAACAATGGAGACACAGACTTACCAGAAAACTAAAGATAGAATGACAGGAAATCCTCACATATCAATAATCACCCTAAATGTAAATGGACTAAACTCACCAATAAAAAGGCACAGAGTAGCAGATTGGATCAAAAAACCCAACCATATGCTGTCTCCAAGAGACACATCTCAGCTATAAGGACAAGCATAGACTCAAAGTGAAAGGGTGGAAATTGACACTCCAAGCAAATGGTACCCAGAGAAAATCAGGTGTAGCCTTAATGATATCAGATGAAACAGACTTCAGAGTCAAAAAGATAACAAGAGACATAGATGGACATTTCACAGTGGTAAAGGAGACTATACAACAAGAAGACATAACAGTCATCAATATGTATGCCCCCAATCAGGGAGCACCGAAATATACCAAGCAACTACTAACAGAACTAAAGTGAGAAATTGACCAAAACACAATTATACTAAGGGACTTAAATACATCACTGACAGCTATGGACAGATCATCCAAACAGAAAATAAATAACGAAATAGCAGCCCTAAATAACACATTAGATGAAATGGACATAATTGACATTTATAGAGCACTTCATCCTAAAACATCAGACTATACATTCTTTTCTAGTGTACATGGAACATTCTCAAGGATAGACCATATATTGGGACATAAAATCAGCCTCAGCAAATTTCAGAAGATTGAAATCATACCAAGCATATTCTCTGATCACAAGGCTTTGAAATTGGATATCAACTGCAAAAAGAAAGCAGGAAAAACCACAAATACATGGAGACTAAACAACATACTTTTAAAGAACGACTGGGTCAAAGAAGAAATTAGAGGAGAGATCAAAAGACACATAGAAACAAATGATAATGAAAATACATCCTACCAAAATTTTTGGGATGCAGCGAAAGCAGTTTGAAGAGGGAAATTTATATCATTACAGGCCTATCTCAAGAAACAAGAAAAATCCCAAATAAATAGCCTCATGTTACACCTTAAAGAACTAGAAAAAGAAGAACAAGTGAAACCCACGGTCAGCAGAAGAAAGGAAACAACAAAAATCAGAGCAGAGGTAAATGAAATAGAGAACAAAAAGACAATACAAAAAATTGATGTGACAAAGAGCTGATTCTTTGAAAAGATTAACAAAATTGACAAACCCTTGGCTAGACTCATTAAGATAAAAAGAGAGAAGACACTAATTAACAAAATCAGAAATGAAAAAGGGGAAGTTATTACGGACACCACAGGAATACAAAGGATCATACAAGAATACTATTAAGGACTATATGCCACCAAATTCAATAACCTAGAGGAAATGGACAAGTTCTTAGAAACATATAGACTTCCCAGGCTGAACCATGAAGAACTGGAAAATCTAAACAGACCGATCACCAGTAACAAAATTGAATCAGTCATCCAAACCTTCCCAAAGCAAAAGTCCTGGACCAGATGGCTTCACTAGTGAATTCTACCAAACCATCAAAGACGATCTAATACTAATCCTGCTCAAACTCTTCCAAAAAATTGAAGAAGAGACAATACTCCCTAACTCATTTTATGAGGCCAACATTACCCTGATACCAAAACCTGGTAAGGACAACACAAAAAAAGAAAACTACAGACCAATATCTCTGATAAATACAGACACAAAAACCCTAAACAAAATTCTAGCAAATCGAATACAACAATGCATTAAAAAGATTATTCATCACGACCAAGTGGGGTTCATCCCCGGGGCACCAGATTGGTTCAACATCCGCAAATCCATCAATGCGATACATCACATAAGCAAAATAAAGGACAAAAATCATATGATTATATCAATTGATGCAGAAAAAGCATTTGACAAGATACAACACCCATTTATGATTAAAACACTTAATAAAATAGGTATAGAAGGAAAATACCTTAACATAACAAAGTCCATCTATGACAAACCCTCAGTTAATCTCATAATTAATGGTGAAAAACTGAAGCCCTTTGCTCTACGTTCAGGAGCACGACAGGGCTGTCCCCTGTCACCTCTGCTTTTCAACATAGTGTTGGAAGTCCTTGCCAGAGTAATCAGGCAACAGAAAGAAATAAAAGGCATCCAAATTTGGAACGAAGAAGTTAAATTGTCACTCTTTGCAGATGACATGATGCTATATATAGAAATCCCTAGATACTCCACCAAAAAGGTATTAGAAACAATCAACGAATACAGTAAAGTTGCTGGCTACAAAATCAACGTACAAAAGTCCATTGCATTCCTATATACTAACAATGAAATCTCAGAAAAAGAAATACAAAAAACAATTCCTTTTGCATTGCAACAAAAAGAAGAAAATACCTAGGAATAAACTTAACCAAGGATGTGAAAGACCCATATGCTGAAAACTATAAGACATTTTAAAAAGAAATTGAAGAAGACACAAAGAAATGAAAAGACATTCAGTGCTCATGGATTGGAAGAATCAACATAGTTAAAATGGCCATATTACCCAAAGCAATATACAGATTCAATGCAATCCCCATCAAAATCCCAAGAATTTTTTAAAGAAATGGAACAAAAAATCATCAGATTTGTTTGGAACCACAGAAAACCCTGAAGAGCCAAAGCAATCTTAAGAAAAAAGAACAATAATGGAGGTATCACACTCCCTGACTTTAGCTTGTACTACAAGTCTACAATAATCAATACAGAATTATATTGGCAGAAAAACAAACACATAGACCAATGGAATAGAATTTAGAACCCAGAAATAAAACCACATAAATATGGACAGATAATTTTTGACAAAGAAGCTAAAAACATACAATGGAGAAAAGATAGCCTCTTCAATAAAGGGTGCTGGGAGAATTGAATAACCACGTGTAAAAGAATGAAACTGGACTGCTATCTGTCACCATGTACCATAATTAATTAAAAATGGATCAAAGACTTAAACATAAGACATGAAACAATAAACTGCATAGAAGAAAACATAGGTACTAAACTTATGGAGCTTGGGTTCAAACAGCATTTTATGAATTTGACTCCAAAGACAATGGAGGTAAAAGCTAAATTAAACGAGTGGGACTATATGAAACTTAAAAGCTTCTGCACAGCAAAAGAAACCATCAACAAAATAAAGAGGCAACCAACTGAATGGGAGAAGATTTTTGCAAACAATGCCTCCAAACAGGGGCTAATATCCAAAATATACAAGGAATTCATGCCACTCAACAACAAAAAAACAAACAACCCAATTGAGAAATGGGCAGACGACCTGAAGAGACATTTCTCCAAAGAGGACAAACAAATGGCAATTAGACATATAAAAAAATGCTCAACATCACTAATCATCAGAGAAATGCAAATAAAAACCACAATGAAATATCACCTTACCCCAGTCAGAATGGCTATCATTAACAAGACAAATAGTCACAAGTGTTGGAGAGGCTGTGGAGAAAAAGAAACCTTCATACACTGTTGGTGGGAATACAGACTGGTGCAGCCGTTATGGAAGTCAGTGTGGAGGTTCCTCAAAAAATTACAAATAGAATTACCATATGACCCAGCAATCCCTCTCCTGGGTATCTACCCAAAAACATCTGAAAACATTTTTACGTAAAGACACGTGTGCTTCCTTGCAGCTTTGTTTACAGTGGCCAAGACATGGAAACAACCAAAATGTCCTTCGATAGATGAATGGATAAAGAAGTTGTGGTATATATACACAATGAAATACTGTTCAGCGGTAAGGAAAGATGACCTAGGAACATTTGTGACAACATGGATGGATCTTGAGAGTATAATGCTAAGCGAAACAAGTCAGACAGAAAAAGCAGAGAACCATATGATTTCACTGATATGTGGTATATAAACCAAAAACAACAAAAGAACAACACAAACAAATGAGAAACAAAAGCTCATGGACACAGACAATAGTTTAGTGGTTACCAGAGGGTAAGGGGGGTGGGGGGTGGGAGATGAGGGTAAGGGGGATCAAATATATGGTGATGGAAGGAGAACTGACTCTGGGTGTTGAACACACAATAGGATTTATAGATGATGTAATACAGAACTGTACACCTGAAATCTATGTAATTTTACTAACACTTCTCACCCCAATAAATTTTAAAAAAACAAAGGGAGAGGAGCAGAATGAAATACTGGCAAAAATGCAGATCAGTATTATTCATACCCACTCCTATCTCTCACCAACTCTATAACCTTAGAAATGTCATTTAACTGCTTTATGCGCATTTCCTTTATTTATAGAATGAGGAAAAAACTACTACAACACTAATAAGGCCATTGTGAAGATTAAATTAAGTAATAAATGCACACAGACCATGACTAAGAAATATTATGCTGTTATCATGATTCAAAAGTGAGGATGCTACCTACCTCAATCGAGGTCCTTGCTCTGACAATGTGCTCGGGTCTCAATTCTCACAACAATGGGCCATGAACCTGACTTCTTTCATACGTCACAGACTGGCAACAAGACCAATTCCTGGGGGCTGCTGTATTACGAAGTGACATGAGGTGTTACACTGTGTAGAAAAGGTTTTTATCACACATTACCCATATATTTTCCCCCAATTCAAGTCTAGTGAACTTTGCCAAACACTCTTGGCCGTGGATAAGAAGAAGGAAGAAAACAAGGCGATAATAGTTAAACTCAAACCAGAGCTGGACTTGCTGGTTTGTCTTGGGGCCTCCCTTAGTTGTGGAAACACCTGTGACAAATTCCGTGTTTCCCTGAAATTAAGTTCTAGCAGGACAATCAGCTCTGATGCATCTTTTGGAGCAAAAATTAATATAAGACCCGGTCTTATTTTACTATAATATAAGACCAGGTATAATATAAAATATGATGATATGATATGATATGATATGAGGTGATGTGATGTGATGTGATGTGATATAAGGCCGGGTCTTATATAACATAAGACCGGGTCTTATATTAAGTTTTGCTCCAAAAGACACATTAGAGCTGATGGTCTTGCTAGGTCTTATTTTCGGGGGAAACACGGTTGTAGACACAAGGCAGCAAAGTTATAGGAACAGCAAAATCAGGCTTGCTGCCAGGGCCCAGTGTTATTTCTGTGAGCAATATCCTTGTATTCCCTGGGATATTTAAAAAACCCAGGGCTCTGCCTCTGTCAGCTGAATTGAAAAGAAAGTAGTAGGGCAGAATAAGTTATCTTGAACCTAAGCAGTCATTGGCTGCTGGCTCTGGAGCTGGAAACAGAAGTTGGCTCTAAGTCAAGGCTATAAAAAGGGTTGTGTGTGGAATATGTGTACCTAAGCAGCTGCTGACATTCCAGAGCTCTACAAAAACTCTCCAGGTCAGTTTCAGACATTACAACTAGATCTTTTTATAACATTCACTGACAATTTCAGTAAGGTTTCCTTAGGGAAACAAAAGATGTCAGGATGAAACAGCTAATGTTCTAAGCCTTCAAGTCCTGATGTCCTTCATTCTATATTTCATTAAAATAGAAGGATGTGAGTGTGACAGGGCACAGAGAGAAGTTCGACAGGCAAAGCCCAAGCAAGCCGAGTTAAGGAAAGAGAACTGAAAGTTGTAAAGAAGACGTTCAATTGAATAAACTGGTGAGTGCCATGGGAAGCAGCTCATGAATTACGTGGGTAAGCATTTGTTATCTGAAAAAAATAAAGGAAGCGCAGTAACTTTCCAGCTAACTTATCTTGGTCAGTATAAAGATGTGGGTGGATAATGAATTTGAGAAATCTCTTTCAATCAACAGTTTCCACCTCTCTCATCATGCATTTTACTAAATCTGCTGTGTTACTATTGCCCCTCCTTTCTGCCTCCCTGTCTGGGGGAGTGAAAATGACGAAAGGGCGTGCAGTGGAGGGGAGGTGGGGAGAAGGAGGAGGAACTAAGGCCCTAGATAATCTTTAAATTGTATAATCGGGTTCCAGAAATTTGATTTCATCTGTGTTAAGGAGTTTTACAAAAATAAATCTTATAATCAAAGAATGTTAGAGCTAGAAGAGACCTTTCAAAAGATCCATAGAGCTCTATCTATTTAAGGAGATAGAGAAGGCCATGTTTATCCCAGAATAAAAAGCTGATAAGAATATTTCACAAAATAATTTTCAGCGGGATAATAATTCATCCAACTGACAAGCTGCTTAATATGTTTGCAACAAGTGATGGGGAAATGCCAGGTTCAAGAAAGAAGAAATAATTTTTTAAAGAGACTCTGAAAGATATCCCAGGTACAGGCTAGCTGATGTTCAGAGCTATTCTTTATCAGTAGAAGAGAATTTACATTTATTGGAAGCCCACTGTGTGTCATGAATTTTCACATGCTTTATTTCCTTTAATCTTTATTATAAGCCCTTCAGATTATACACAAGGCGTAAGTGACCAGACTGTAGGGAGTAAGATGGGGATAAACGGAGCCTGTGTTGACTCTGGAATCAGGAGCCGTGGCCGGGCATGGGCCAGGGAGAAGAGGGCCAGGCATCAGTGTGAACATGTGCATTATACAGCAGGGAGCGCATCCAGGTGACGGGCATGCAACAGCCACAGGAAGGAGGACGCAAATCAAAAAGCAGGCAGGAGCTAGACTGCAAAAGGCTGGGTAAGCCATGCAAAGATGTCTGGTCTTCATCTTCAAGGACATGGGGAACCACTGAACTGTTTAAAGGAGGAAGGATGAGAAGAGAAATTATAGTTTTTGTCTCTAGAAAAATGATTCTGGTCTAGTTTGAAGGACTGTAAGACTGGAAGCAGGGAGACCAGAGAACAGGTTTCCAAGAAAGAAATGAAAAAATAAGTGAAGAATTACTCTCCTCTTTTCAATCTGTCCATAACTTCCAAAGTGTAGGTGATAGTTTGGCCTTGTGATAGTTAGAAAGAGGTTAAAGAAGTGGAATGCTAAGCATACAGTGTACAGAAGAAATCACAGAGAGAAAGATCATAGAGTTTGCAGAGGAAAACAAGTTTCTGAATGAGAATATAGGATTAAGTTAGGTTAGGTCTAATAGGAACCATCATTGCTTCAAAACACAATTTCTGCCCCTAAAGGAGCCACAGGATAGCAAGACACACGAATCACAGGACACTGCTTTAAAAGGTCAATATTGATTTATATTTTTACCCTGCCTAGTTTTTATCTAAAGGGCTATGACAAATGGGGGTCTTTCTTTAATAGTTTGCAAATTGACTAGAAAAATGGAGGCAGATCAATTCCCCAGGACTCATGCTGGACAATCCAGAAATTCAACTGTGAATAGATAATGTACTATGTATTTAACCAACATTATTTCTGGTACAGACTAGGAGGCTGGGTCTTAGAGTGGCCAAGTAATCAGCATGAGATGACATATCTAATGAGGGGTGGGGCTGGGACTCAAACCCACACCAGCCTAATTTCAAAGCCTGGCTCTTACCACTACACTATAGTGCTTTCATAAAACAAAAACTCTTGTGATAATTTATATTCTCTAGATAAGTATTATAAAAGTATTTTTAAGAGGACTCCATGAACAATCGTTTTAAATGTTGAAGGACCAGGTCTGTTGAGTTGTGCTATGAGACAGCTATAAATATGGTTCTGGTCCACAACAATGAAAATCGCACTTCTCTCTATTTCGCCATCTCACACTCTGCTACTGAGGACTTTCAGCCTTTTAGTGAAGCAGCACTTTTAACTTTACTTGCAGTCTTCTCTTTCTACTTGGCAGAAACTTACATTAGTGACAAATACCATATAAGATTTTGAAGTATCCTCCCCCCTCAAACATTAATGCCTTGTCCTTGGACCAGCTTAAGTAGACAAGCTTCTTAAGAGTCGTTTTTTTTGGTGGCTGTCTCTTCCAATGCAAATGGAAGCACAGCAGGCCCTCCTAACAACCCCTCTAGTGGTACCTGGTGATTTTCAAATTGTAAAGCTCAACATTGGGCCTCTGCAGAGTAGGTTAACATACATCTACAGGCAGTAATCAAGGTAGGCAATGACTATATGCATTTGTTTTTAATAGGCCTATTTATAACCCACAAATAGATCCAGTTTAGAAAGCACAATCAATAGTAATCGACCTTTGTTCTTGGGACTAGCTTTAATTATCATAATATAACAAGCATCATTTCTCTATTTGGCTCAAACTGACTCAAAAGAGAAATTCTCGAGAAGTTGAGGAATTGGTATGATCACTGGAATGTGTATATAGCAGTTCAGGTCAATTTCTTTGACAGATAGCATTTATCTACATGTTTAGTTTATTTTTTGATGGCAAAGTCTGACCCAAATTTTTAATTTGTAATTTTGGCATGTCTGCTATGCAGTTTGGGGGATCATCAAATGAAATCTACAGTCAGCAGAAGCCTTATTACAATTAAATGTACATTAACTAAAACATGTACATTTTTAGTGTTCATGATAAGTGCAGTTATGACCTTATTACACTTTTGGCATTCTTTAAGAAAGCACCTTAATCTTTAATAAAGAAATATTTAGGTTACACTTGTGCTCAAGTAATAATAAAACATTGTTTGTTTGTTTAATCTCATACATTCTCTCCCCAGGTATGGCTGTTTAGTTTTGCTTTAAAATTAGTCTCTTTACTATTAGTCACACCTCATGCATCTCTCTACTTTGAATGTATGGCAGAATGGAGGAACAAAATTTGACAACTTTAATCAAGGCTGAATGACGATTCATATTCACAACAGCTTTCACATATGTTGAGTTTTACATTATTTCCTTCTTCTGGGAGTTGTTCATTAATGGGGGCAAAGAATTGTCCTAAACATTTTTTTTTTTGAAACTTCACTAGGCAACTACCAAATACTAAAGTATATTTGCAGTTGGCCTGTGCAGACTCTAGATTTTGATGGGTAAAGCTCTGCTTTAAGTCTGCTTCTGTCCTAATCCATAGAAGAGTAAAACTTAAGCCAAAAAGAAAAATTGGATGATTGCCACATAGTTCTCTGGAACTATGGGTTGGATATGAAATAATTTAAAATGCAGTAAAACTGAGTAATTTAGCACATAGGTTAGTGAGAATGCACATGTTTTGCCAAGAGACTGCACACAGATGGAAAACCTATTTCTAGACACCAATTCATTGGGTTTTAAAAGTCCCCTGTTTACTTCATTCATTGTAAAACATATTTTTATTTCTAGTTCTTCTGTCAAAATAGTTTGTAACAACTCTAAAACCCAGGAAAAAAGTCTTAAAAATGATTCTTTGCTACCCACATTTATATCAACAATCAGTGATGGGGAGAAAATGGATAAAACAGTGAAATATAGACCTGCCAAGTGATTGCAAAAATTAGGAAACTATTTTTGAAGGAAAGGATGGGTGATGTATGGATGTTCCAACCATTCACATGTTGGATATACCCCAGAAGTTATATATCTCTGTTGTCAGCAGCCACATGAAGGGAGATAAGGGTTGAGAAATTTCAGTCTCTTTCAGCATTCTGTGTATTATTTTCATGTGCAAATATCCACTTCAGTGTCAAAAGTTCTGTACAGAGAAAAAGCATGTGAAAGGGAAGAAAGAACAGGGCATCTGGGTCCCAAGACGGTAACGTTGTTACCTTCTCAAGACTGACCTCACCTAGTCATGAAGTCTTGATAACAACGTGAAACTAATATATTCCAGAGAAGACACCCTGAGTTGGGTATTTTCAGCATCCTGGCTTTCCCAGGATTTTCATCCAGGATACGCAGTGATTGTAGTGATAGAGAAACTGCAGCTGGCACCACCCCTGCCATGGGTCACACTCAGTGCCTGCAGAACTAGGCAAGGTGCTAAGGTAGGAAGAGAACTCCAACAAAGCAGAAAGAATGGCTTAAACTTAAAAAAAATTATCTGCTTTTTGCTTTTTTGTGTTCCAGATTTCATATGATAGCTTTCTTTCTTTAATCCACATATATTTAATTTTTAGATGGATTATATTTATTAGCATGCTTTTTTTTAACTTTGCCAATGTTTCATTGTGGTGAGGTTCTTTTTGCTTAGCTTAAATTATAAAAATATTATATTCTGAGGAATTTACTCTGTGTCAGAAGAGAGATGAGTTAAACCAAGTTTATGATTTGAAGCTTCAGAGATATTTAAATAACTAAACATAATTATTGCATTGAAGATAATGGAGTACCATTTGGCAAGAGGCAATCCTGAAATGGAGAAGTCTGGGGCCAAGTTAGTAAAGCAGGAGAGACTCCGGGTCAGGAAAAGTGTAAAGTTGTGGGTTCAAGTTCAGGGTGGGAGTACTGCATTTTTAAATTTCTCTTTTGGCATTTGTAGTTAGCAAACCTATGTCTTTCCCGTTTCCTTACATATGCAGTTACTTTCAAGTTCAAAAGTAAGCATGTGGCACTCTACCAGTTAGGGAATCCCAGAAATCAAAGGCTTCATCACTCATTCTCAAGGAAGTTAGTCACCGGAAGCAGGAAAGGAAATGATGTACATGGTAGAAGAACTTATTCAGAACTAACATAACAAGGTTTATTGTACACGCACTGTGCACCAGGCATGGTGCTAGAGGCCCTCAAGTCATGTGTACTTGGGAGGACTTTTGGCTCGTACCATGAAGTTTTGGAGTAAGTTAAAATAAGTCTCCAACCTAAGCCTTGGCAGAACTCTAAAGTTAAATTAAGCAACAATTGATAAGAGTCTTGGCTCACAAGACTGCTTAGCTCAGAATGTTCTTCCCCATCATTTATCCTCCCCCTCCTGGCCTAGATAACCCTGACTGCTCCATCCCTGCCCTGGGCAGTGCTGCCCTGCACAGGGCAAGAAGTGGGGGGGTCACAGCCTGACTTCAGGGGAGTCTCAGCTTTCAAACATACAGTCCCAGGTTCTAGGTCTGTTCTTCCATCTGTATGTCGGTGTTAGGGGTTTCCAGAGAAACAGAATCGATTGGGTTATGTGTATGTATATATATATGTATGTATATATATACACACACACACAGAATGTGTGTGTATATATATTATATATATATATATATATATATAATATATATATATTAGAGAGAGAGAGAAAGAGAGAGAGAGAGATCACGATCTGTTACAGTTGGGGAGCTGGAGACCCAGGAGAGACAGTGATGGAGATCCAGTCTGTATCAGAAGACCTGAGAACCAGGAGGGTCAATGGTGTAAGTTCTGGTGTGAGTCAGAGTCTGAAGACAGAAGTCAGATGTCCCAGCTCAACATCAGTCAGGGGGAGAGAGAGAGAGAGAGAGAGAGAGAGAGAGAGAGAGAGAGTTCTTCCGCACGCCACCTTTCTGTTCTGTCAGGCCTCCTACAGATTGGATGATGCACACTCACATTGAGGAGATCAGCCCCCAGTTCGAATGTGAATGTTCTGTAGAAGACCCTCACAGACACACTCCATAATGCTTAACCGAATACCTAGGCACCCTGAGGCCCAGTAAAGTTGATGTGTGTGTGTTTATGTGACTCTAGGCAAAGTTGCTTCATCTAGGATATTGTCAAGAACTACATTTGTGAAAATGAGGCTAGTTCCTCTCTGGGCTGTGAGATTTAGATTAGAGACAACGTCTTGGTACAGGGTCTCTCCAGTGAGAAGGGCTTGAGAATCATCAATGTGTAGAGCATATAAAATATATTATATATATTGGATTGTTGTTTGCAAAACAAGTTGTTTACTAGTCGGGATTCGAGGTAGGAATATGGCCATACATGTGTGAGACTGATAAGAGTGAAGTGAAAAACATGTTTTTGTGTGAAACTGAGCATAGCAAAATTGAGTGATAAACACATTCACCAAACAACTTCTGGTTATCACCTAAGAGGTAAACAACTCCTGGAAAATAACTTCTGGTTATCACCTCAGAGGTAAACAAGTCCAAAGAAAAGAGAATAAAAGCAGAACCCCAGAGCAATGCTGTGAGTAGTCTGACCGGGTGTTCCAGCTAAGACCCTCTGCGAGGGGCAAGCCATGATACTCAGGGAATCTCCGAAGTTCTTCCTTGTAAGACCAGCTTATCTCGGACACGTCATGGGCCCAGTCATCTCTCCCGGACCAGGGACCTTGTTCGGTTTGATTGACTCTGGGATTTGGTTCATTATTAAATTTGATTCTATTCTGTATAACCTTCTGTGCTTACCAGAGCATTGGACTCTGGAGGGACATTGGTCCCAAATAAAGCTGTGTCACTCGCTCCATCTGAACCTGTGTGTCAGGACTTTGTTCCCCACTCACGTCATGAGTACCATGCAGGGACATAGGGCCCTGCTGAGGGGTTAATGTCCCTTTGACTTTCAGGAAGAGACTGAAATGTGGGGACTGCCTTTCCAGGTGCTCGCAACAATCAGGTTTCCATTTATCCTCCACAGTTACGATACCCTGGCATCTTTGCAAGAATTAAAGCCCACAGCATGAGTGCTTCACAGACATTATCTCACTTAATTCTCACATCAACCTTATGATGTGTTTTTACCTCCATGTTAAGTAAACTGAGGTTTAGTAAGCCATCCCTTGTTTCATGGTCACTCAGACAGTAGTCCACAGAGCTAATATTTGAACCAGATGTTCTGACCCCAGAGTGAACTCTTAGTTCTTATACTGTATGGCTTTTCCTCCAACTATAGGTCATGCAAATTATGTAAGTTAATTAGTCTACTTATATTAATTGCTAGCATTGCAATAGCATTATTCTCTATTATTTTTATGATAGATACAAAAGTTTTCAGCTATGTTATAGGTTAAATAGGTTTTTATAAGGTAGCTTGGAAACCAAATTGCCATTTATAATACTATTTCTGAAAATGTGGTCTGAATTTTAAACAATCAGACTTAAAAAGAGTTTTGAATGGTAGCATGTTTCCAAGTTGGGGACTGTCTGTTTGCTGAAATTAACAATACTCTGCAATGTTATTTTTGGTTGTTTAACTAAAGAAGGTTTGTTGTTGTTTTTAAACTTTTTGAAGATAATTATATAAAAAGTGTGCCAGATTCTCTGTCTTCTATATTATTAGAAAGGCTTGCCTTAGGACACACCATCAAAAGTACTCACCCTGAGTGCTCCACCCCGACAGCTGACACCCTAAAGTTTAGTTAAATACCTGAAGAGGAAAAAATAAACACAGATCTACAAGTGCAAGGTTCGAAATGCAGCAGCCTCACCCCACCACCGCCCAGTGCACACACTCACACTCGCACTCCGCACTGGTGCTCCTGGACTCCGCTCTGCGGGAGGGAGCTGCCATGTGCGCTCCCTCCAAGCAGCAGCGTCATAAGCTGTGGGATGTGGAAACAGAAGGGCATTAGTTTGACCCAAGTTAGTAACTTACTAACTGTGCAACCTTGGCCAACTAATTATTTAACATCTCCAAGTACATATTTTTATGTATAAAATAAGTCTAATAGTAACTACCATATTTCCCCCAAAATAAGACCTGGCCGGACAATCAGCTCCAATGCATCTTTGGAGCAAAAATTATTATAAGAACCGGTCTTGTATTACATTATATTGTATTGCATTATAAGACCCGATCTTATAGTAAAATAAGACCCGGTTTTATATTACATTATATAAGACCCGGTTTTATATTATAGTAAAATAAGACCAGGTCTTCTATTAATTTTTGCTCCAAAAGACTCATTAGAGCTGATTGTCCGGCTAGGTCTTATTTTCGAGGAAACACGATATTTGTAGGATTGCTATCCCACAGGGCATTAAATAAAAATTTTTATATATAATTAAAGAAACATTTTTATATACAATTACGTGAAAAAATTTTATATATAATTTTATACTCGTATATGTATAAATATAAATACATTTAGTATATAGCCATTTCTAATCACTTTCTGTATCTTTTCTGGGCAGGTTGAAGATGGAAGTCCTACACTTGGAGACAGTGGAGCGGGTGGTGATTGTCACAAAAGGCTTGACTGGGGAAGCTGAGGAAGGTGTGGAAGAGAGAGGAGACTGCGAAGGAGATTCCCATACATTTGGCTGTAAAAAATTCCAAGCTCTGCCAAGTGTGGGATTCCCATTAGTGAGGTTTTCTAGATTCATGTTCCATGTATAATTTCCACTATGAGGATGTGCTGATGGGAAACAGAAATACCTTTATTCCACCTGGGTTCCATACATTGTGTCCATTGGTTCCTCTTCCATGAGCAGAGTAACCCCAGACCCAGGTCCAAAAGGCAGGTTACTCCCACCTCTCTCCTTACTAATCTATGTCAACTTTGAAGAAAGTCTGTTAGTGCTAAAATCCATCCTATACTCACTTTCTCAAAATTTAATTCAAATTTATTAGGTAATATCTTTGCTCCAAAGAGCACACGCTTCCAAATTACACAACTATTTAAAAATGCAGTTTAAAAACCACATGCTAATACACAACTGAAGGATCCATAAAATAAGAAAGAGTCACATATGCCCTTATGCAAACTAAAACACTGGTCTATAAGACACTTCAGTCAGATCAGGAATAATTTACTTTTCTGTGTTTTGTATGCCCTCAGTTTGCCCATCAACACAATTGGAAAAAGTAATACTTTTTAGTACCCAGATAGTCATTATGCCAACTGAAAACAAAAATGTAGTCTGTATTAACTCAAAATCAACAGCAAGACCTGTTGTATTTTGTTCATTTGACACATGTTAAGTCCTATTTCTATACTTTCTTTCATCTTCATATAATATTAATATGTCATATTCTGAGAAGTAACAAAATCAGTACCATGAAATAATAAAAAATTTTCAATTTTATTTTTTATTTCTTTTACTTTACTATATCTCTGGTATTTGACTTGAATGCCCTTAAAAAAAAAAAAAAAACATGTTACCTTATTTTTCTGTAACATGGCTGTGCTAATAGTACTGGAAAATTCTGAAACTGAGGGAATTATTCTCTGAGAAGTTAAATTACTTGCAGAAAGTCACTTACCTAATTGAGTGACAGAGTCAGAATTCAATCTTGAATCCTTTGACACAAAGATCCATAGTTATTTTCTTTTTTTTTTAATTTATTGGGGTGACAATTGTTAGTAAAATTACATAGATTTCAGATGTACAATTCTGTATCACATCATCTATAAATCCCATTGTGTGTTCACCACCCAGAGTCAGTTCTCCTTCCATCACCATATATTTGATCCCCCTTACCCTCACCTCTCACCCCCAACCCCCCTTACCCTCTGGTAACCACTAAACTATTGTCTGTGTCTATGAGTTTTTGTTTCTCATTTGTTTGTGTTGTTCTTTTGTTGTTTTTGGTTTATATACCACATATTAGTGAAATCATATGGTTCTCTGCTTTTTCTGTCTGACTTATTTTGCTTAGCATTATACTCTCAAGATCCATCCATGTTGTCACAAATGGTCCTAATTTCATCTTTTCTTACTGCCAAATAGTATTCCACTGTGTATATATACCATAACTTCTTTATCCATTCATCTACCGAAGGACATTTTGGTTGTTTCCATGTCTTGGCCACCGTAAACAAAGCTGCAATGAACATTGGAGCAAACGTGTCTTTATGTATAAATGTTTTCAGATTTTTTGGGTAGATACCCAGGAGAGGGTTCGCTGGGTCATATGGTAATTCTCTTCGTAATTTTTTGAGGAACCTCCGCACTGCCTTCCATAACGGCTGCACCAGTCTGCATTCCCACCAACAGTGTATGAGGGTTCCTTTTTCTCCACAGCCTCTCCAACACTTGTGACTATTTGTCTTGTTGATGGTAGCCATTCTGACTGGGGTGAGATGATATCTCATTGTGGTTTTTATTTGCATTTCTCTGATGATTAGTGATGTTGAGCATTTATTCATATGTCTATTTGCCATTTGTATGTCCTCTTTGGAGAAATGTCTCTTCAGGTCCTCTGCCCATTTTTCAATTGGGTTGTTTGTTTTTTTGTTGTTGAGTTTCATGACTTCCTTGTATATTTTGGATATTAGCCCCTGTTTGGAGGCATTGTTTGCAAAAATCTTCTCCCATTCAGTTGGTTGCCTCTTTATTTTGTCGATGGTTTCTTTTGCTGTGCGGAAGCTTTTAAGTTTCATATAGTCCCATTCGTTTATTTTAGCTTTTACTTCCATTGCCTTTGGAGTCAAATTCATAAAATGCTCTTTGGTTATTTTCAATATATATTGTCTGTCAGGATATTTCCAATACATGTAAATATTGAAAAACAAGTGTTAGGTAAATTTTAGGGGAGTTGGCGTTAGTCAGAAAATTATCTTGGTAAATCCAAAATATACTGAGGATTATTTTGATTTTACTGATACACTGATTTGTAATGATTCTCAAGTGGCTAGAAAAATGATTTCTATCTGTGCAGAAGACTCCAGGACCAGAAACAGATGTTCTTTTTCTCTCATTTTTCTCTCTCTTTCTTTTCTCTCTCTCTCTCTCTCTCTCTCTCTCTCTCTCTCTCTCTCTCTCTCTCTCTCTCTTTACTACTAGTTTCAGGTGTTCAAAACAATGTAACAGTTAGACATTTGTACCCGTCACCAAGTGATAACCCCCCACAAATCTGCTACCCCTCTGACATTGTATATAGCTGTTACAGTTCCACTGACTCTGTTCCTTATGCTGTACTCCACATCCTGTGAATATATATATATATAAATATAATTTAATATATATATATATATAAAATTATAGTTGACATTCATTATTATTCAGCATAAAGCTCCTTCAGGAGATGGTGAGATGACTCCACATTGGTATTATTGATTTAATATTTGAGAGTTAGTAAGATTCCACTAAGCAAATTTTTTAGATAAATTTTTTGTGTAAGGAAAAGTAAGCGTGTGCCAAACAGGTCAGTTTTAGTGCTTACGCACAAGAACTAGCCACAGTCCCCTCTGAGGAATTGCCAAGGCCCCAGTTTGTACCGAGAAAGGAGCCCTAGGTGTCCTATGAGCTGAGTGCCATCCCCTGGCAGGAGACTCCAACTATTTGAACTGAATCGGCAATTCCAAATGCCCATCATCAAGGTAACCAGGAGAGGGCCTGGCAAAAACAAACAAAAAAAACCTGCACCAGTTGCAATGCCTCTTTTAGGAATTTAAATATAAGACTCAGTCATCCACTTATCGTCTGAACAGAAGACAAAATGATGGGGAGAAGGAAAACTATGAGAGCACCAAATAAGTTCAAATTATAAATAAACTCAGCATGTTAATATGTTAGTAGACAGAAACTTTGGGACAGCAACAATAATAATAAATAATAATATACGGTTTTTACAAAATGCCAGGTTCTGTTTTAAAGATTTTTAAATGACTCATCTAATGTTAGCAACATGCTCATGAAGGTTTTAACTCAGTATTTCTTCAAGAGTGTGACAGGTGACCCGTAATGTCATGTGGTCTACCACAAGAAAGCTACCACAAGAAAGCAGCAGGAATGAGAAAGGATAACCTGGTGTGTGTGTGTGTGTGTGTGTGTGTGTGTGTGTGTGTGTGTGTGTCTGTCTGTGTTTTAATTTTCTTTATGGAAAAATGGACATGAGAAAGATAAACAGCCCTGCAATAAACAGGGCTCATACATTGGGAAAAAAAAAGAAAAAAAAAAAAAACAAAGAAAGAACCTGGTCCATCCAACCGCCTCACAGCCACAAGGACCATCCAGGTCCTTTCTCTGCGTGTCCTGGCTCAAATACATACCATTTCTTCCCCTGAGATTCCATTTCCCTCAGTGTCATCTATATCCCTAAGTAGAATCCCATTACTTAAGGTAGCAGAAATGAATTGCTATCCTGTACAGCCTCAAAATCTGAACTAACACAACATTCATCCACAGCTGTGGTGACTACAGTTAGGAAAAAGAAATTCAGACATATAGGTCCACAGGTCCTTAACCTGAGCTTTCAGTATAAGTTACCAGTTGAACTAATTGAATATAGTAACATGCAATATATGCACATGAGGACTTTAGCCTTTTGCACAAAAGCAATTCACTCTATTATCTGAAATGAGGCCCAGTACTTAGCACTTCAGTAAATGTTGGAAGAATGTTGTTGAATGAGAGTGGGTATATGTGAATGTGTACAAAAATGTACAATCTTTTATAATCATCTGCAAATGATACCAAGAACACTGTCGACATATTTATTATTTACAGGTATTAAAAAATAACAGAATCAAAACAAAAATCTCAAGAGCTGGGATAAATGATCCAATTTATACAACAGTAGTCTCCATGAGGGCTTTCAATTACCTCTGTTGGACACCTTTACCTTTGTACCCAAAACACTTAGCACAGTGCCTCTATGTAATGAACTCTTAATGCAGATTAATTAACTGCACTGAACTGACCCACTTACCACTATGCTTACTCTCCAAATAATTATTATAAATTATTATGAATACCATTAATGCTGATTAATTTTGCTATCAGATTGAAGCATTAAACTTCTGTTCCTGTTATATTCAAACTTCTGAAATGGTTATGTCTGTAACATGGCTTTCTTTATATCACAAAAAATAAAGGAAAATAAAAATACCCTTGGCAAAGACTGTGTGATGTGCTCACAGTTTTCATTTTAAAAAATATTCTGGGGTATTTTCAAACGTATAGACAAGTAAAACGAAGTTCGAGTAGCCACCAACCAGTTTCATCAAAATAACACTGACCTCTATTAACTATTTTTTTTCTTCTTTTAATGTGCTTCAGCTGCACAGAACCAAACTGTCCACTCTCTTTGGCTCTTGATACAGTATGATCTTTGGCTCTTGCGTGGGTTTCAATTAGTTATTTATTAATTCATGTAGTCATTTGTTGATTTCGAATAATATAAGCAGTACTCCTGAATCCACCACCTAACTTAAAAACTAACACCTTAACAGTAACTAGACTTCATGCTACCTTATATCTCTACCTACCCCTTAGGAACAAGGGCTACTAGCTTGATTTTGGTTATCATTCTCTTATGTTTTTTTTCAATATAGCTTTATATCCTTATACAGATAGGTACATATATACTCATATACCAAATTGATACATTGTTTTCAATTGATATATTGTTTCACTTGTTTTTGACTTTCATTAAAAGGATATCATGTTGCATGAAGTCTTCTGAAACATGGTCTATGCACTCAATATTGTCAAATTCATCTATGTGTTGTATATGACTCTTATCCACTCACTGATAACTTGTTCCATTTTGAAGATATGCCTCAGTTTTGCATGATTTTGGTTTGTTTGCAGTTTTTTACAAAAAGTAGTGGCGAACATTCTCACAGGTATCTTTTAGTGCTCTTGGGTATACTTCTAGCAATGAAGTTGCTGGGGCATAGGCTGTATGAATATTCACCTTTGTGACATTTTGTGTTATACTGTAATATACTATGATATACTATAATATCCTGTAATATATCATGATAATATACTGTAATATACTATGATGATATACTGTGATATACCATAATACATTATGATCTACTGTGATATATTATGACATATTGTGATATACTATGGTATATTGTGATATGCTATAATTCACTGTGATAAACTGTAATATTGTAATATACTATGATATACTATGAAATACTGCCAAGACATGTTCCAAGGCAGTCGTACCCATTTTTACTTCCATGAGCAGTGATCCTGGATCTGGTTTATTCACATATACTTCAACACCTGGTTAGTCAGATTCCTTAATTTTTGCCCATAAAAGAGGTGCAAAATGACATCTCATTTTGGTCTTGGTTTTAATTTGTTGACATAAAGTCATTCTTCATAAGATTTTTGGTCACCCGTGTTTTTTTTATAAAGCACTTTCTTGTGCATTTTGCACACTGTCTTTTGTTGGTTTGTTTGTTGTTTCAGAAAATTTTTATATGAAATAAAAATTACAGATAAAATTGAGTTCCTCTTGTTGCTTTTCTTGTCACGTTGCCATCTTTCCTCCTTAAAGGAAACCACTGTCATTAAATTTAATGCTTATCGTGCTCAGGCATGTTTTGATTAATTTTAACACATACTTATGTATCTATAAAATATACATACTGCTATTTTGTTATTTTTTAAGCTTTGGATAAATGTTACCCTATTTATCAATCTTTGTAAAACTTAATTTTTTTATCTCAACATTATGTTTATGAGATTTGTCCACATTGATAATTATAACTCTCATTTTCTCTTTTAACTGGTGCATAGTATTCCATTATATAAAAACATATCAAAATTTATGTATGCATTTTCCCATCAAGGACTTTTAAGTTTTATCTAATTTATTTGTATGTGTGTCCATGAACACATGTGCAAACATTTCTGCAGAGTATATACCTAAAAGTGGAACTGTTGAGTCATGGAGTGAGCACATCTTCATATTTAATAGTCATCACCAAAAGAATTGTACCAAATTCCACCAGCAGTGTATGATGATTCTTATTTCTCCATATGTTTTGTAACAGCATATTTAGTAGACTTATTTTTCCCAGTCTGATGTGAGTGAAACTACATATGACTCTATATTTAATATGCATTTCCATTAGCATATTGGTGAGTTTCAATTTTTTTTCAGGTGTTTAGATTCCACTACCAAAAATCTCTTGTTCATTCTTTTTTATTATTTATGTTTTCAGTAGGTTTTGAAAAGATTTTCTCCCAGACTGTAGTATGACTTTTCCTTCTTTTCTTCTTTCTTTTCATATAAAACTTCGTAATTTTAATGCAGTTATTTTGTTCCTTTTTGGCCATTTTTCTGTCATTGTCTGAGGTACCCTGTCCTATGCTGAAACCATAAAAATATCCTTCTATCTTTTTTTCTAAATATTATACAGTTCCCTCAGTCATCTTTAGGTCAACGTTCTACCTGGAATTGATTTGGCGGCATTGTATGAGATAAAGAGCAGATTCTATTTTATTTAAATGGATAGGCAGTTCTCCTCACACCATTTATTAAATGGTCTATCATTCCCACTATTTTATAAGGCTATCTCTACTGTAGATCAGTTTCTATGTATACATGAATCAGTTTTTTTTCAAGTGTACAATTGTATAATAGATCATCTATATATCACATTGTGTGCTCACCACCCAGAGTCAGTTCTTCCTCCATCACCATATATTTGACCCCTTTTACCCTTTTCTACCATCCTCTGCTCCCCCCTTATGCTCTAGTAACTACTAAATTGTTGCCTGTGTCTGTGAGTTTTCGTTTCTTTATTTGTTTGCCTTGTTCCTTTGTTGCTTTCAGTTTTATATCCCTTATGTGAGTGAAGTCATATGGTTCTAGACTTTTACTGTCTGACTTATTTGCTTAGAATAATAATATAATGGTCCATGGTCCATCCTTTTTGCTGCAAATGGCACTATATCAACTTTTCTTATGGCAGAATAGTATTCCAGTGTGTATATATACCACATCATTTTATTCAATCATCTATTGAAGGACACTTTGGTTGTTCCCATGTCTTAGCCACTGTAAATAATGCTGCACTAAACATCAGAGTACATACATCTTTACAGATAAATGTTTTCAGATTTTTGGGGTAGATACCCAGGAGAGGGATTGCTGAGTCATATGATAATTCTATTCTTAGTTATTATTTTTTTAATTTTATTGGGGGAATATTGGGGAACAGTGTGTTCCTCCAGGGCCCATCAGCTCCAAGTCATTGTCCTTCAATCTAGTTGTGAAGGGCGCAGCTCACTGGCCAATGTGAGAATCGAATCAGCAACCTTGTTGTTCAGAGCTCATGCTCTAACCAACTGAGCCATCCGGCCGCCACTCTATTCTTTTTTCTTTTTTAAAAAAATTAAAGTTTATTGGGGTGACAATTGTTAGTAAACTTACATAGATTTCAGGTGTACAGTTCTGTATTACATCATCTATAAATCCCATTGTGTGGTCACCACCCAGAGTCAGTTCTCCTTCCATCACCATATATTTGATCCCCTTTACCCTCATCTACCAACCCCCCCTTACCCTTTGGTAACCACTAAACTATTGTCTGTGTCTATGAGTTTTTGTTTCTCATTTGTTTGTCTTGTTCTTTTGTTGTTTTTGGTTCGTATACCACATATCAGTGAAATCATATGGTTCTCTGCTTTTTCTGTCTGACTTATTTTGCTTAGCATTATAATCTCAAGATCCATCCATGTTGTCACAAATGGTCCTATTTCATCTTTTCTTACTGCCAAATAGTATTCCATTGTGTATATATACCACAACTTCTTTATCCATTCATCTATCGAAGGGCATTTTGGTTGTTTCCATGTCTTGGCCACCATAAATAAAGCTGCAATGAACATTGGAGCACACGTGTCTTTATGGATAAATGTTTTCAGATTTTTTGGGTAGATACTCAGGAGAGGGATTGCTGGGGCATAAGGTAATTCTATTCGTAATTTTTTGAGGAACCTCCACACTGCCTTCCATAGTGGCTGCACCAGTCTGTATTCCCACCAACAGTGTATGAGTGTTCCTGATTCTCCACAGCCTCTACAACACTTGTTACTATTTGTCTTGTTGATGATAGCCATTCTAACTGGTGTGAGGTGATATCTCATTGTGGTTTTAATTTGCATTTCCCTTACAGCTAATGACCATTTTTCCGTATATCTGTTGGCTGTTTGTATGTCTTCTTGGGAGAAGTTTTTGTTCATGTTCTCCACCATTTTTAAATTGCATTGTTTATTTTTTTTGTTGTTGAGTTGTATGAGTTTCTTATATATTTTGGATATTAGCCCCTTATCATAGGCATTGTACGCAAATATCTTCTCCCATTCAGTTGGTTACCTCTTTGTTTTGTTGATGGTTTCTTTTTGCTGTGCAGAAGCTTTTTAGTTTGATGTAATCTGATTAATTTATTTTAGCTTTTACTTGCCTTGCCTTTGAGGTCAAATTCATAAAATCCTCTTTGAACCCAAAGTCCATAAGTTTAGAATCTATGTTTTCTTCTATACAGTTTATTGTTTCAGGTCTTATGTTTAGGTTTTCGACCCATTTCGAGTTAATTTTGGTACATGGTGACAGGTAGCAGTCTAGTTTCATTCTTTTGCATGTTGCTTTCCAAGTTTCCCAGCACCAATTATTGAAGAGACTTTCTTTTCTCTATTGTATGTTTTTGGCTCCTTTGTCGAAAATTAGCAATCTATGTTTATGTGGATTTATTTGTGGGTTTTGAATTCTATTCCATTGGTCTGTGTGTCTGTTTTTCTGCCAGTACCATGCTGTTTTGATTATTGTTGCTCTGTAGTACAAGGTGAACTCAGGGAGTGTGATACCTCCAGCCTTATTCTTTTTTGTTAGAATTGCTTTGGCTATTTGGGGTCTTTTGTGATTCCCTATAAATCTGATAATTCCCTATAAATCTATTTCTTTTTTAAAAAATGCCATTGGATTTTTATGGGGATTGCATTAAATCTGTATATTGCTTTGGGTAATATGACCACTTTAACTATATTGACACTTCCAATCCATGAACACAGAAGGTCCTTCCATTTCTTTGTGACTTCTTCAATTTCTTATAAAAATGTCTTACAGTTTTCAGTATATAGGTCCTTCGCATCATTTATTAAGTTTATTCCTAGATATTTTATTCTTTTTGTTGCAACCACAAATGAATAATTTTCTTCATTTCTTTTTCTGAAATTTCATTGTTAGTATATAGGAATGCAATAGATTTTTGTATGTTGGTTTTATAGCCAGCAACTTCACCGTATTGTTTTTTTTTGTTTCTAATATCTTTGTGGTGGAGTCTTTAGGGTTTTCTATATAAAGAATTATGTCATCTTCAAAAGTGACAATTTAACTACTTCATTCCCAATTTGGATGCCTTTTATTTCTTTATCTTGCCTGATTGCTCTGGCAGGACTTCCAATACTGTGTTGAATAGCAGTGGTGATAGGGGGCATTATTGTTGTGATAGGGTCTTATTCCTGAACTGAGTGAAAGGCTTCAGTTTTTCATTATTAATTATGATATTAGCTAAGGGTTTGCCATATATGGCCTTGATTATGTTAAGGTATTTTCCTTCTATACCCATTTTATTAAGTGTTTTAATCATAAATCGATGTTGTAACTTGTCAAATGCTTTTACTGCATCTATTGACATAAACCTAGTAATTTTTATCTCATATTTTGTTTATGTGGAGTATCACATTGATCAATTTGCATATATTGAACCAAACTTGTGCCCCTGGGATGAACCCTACTCGATCATGAGGAATAATTTTTTTTAATACATTGTTGTATTCGATTTGCTAGAATTTTTTTCAGGATTTTTGCATCTGTATTCATCAGAGATATTGGTCTGTAATTTTTATGTGTGTGTTATCCTTACCAGGTTTTGGTATCAGGGTAATGTAGGCCTTGTAAAATGAGTTAGATAGTATTGCTTCTTCTTTAAATTTCTTGAAGAGTTTGAGTAGAACAGGTATTAGATTCTCTTTCAAGGTTTGGTAGAATTCACTAGTGAATGAATCAGGTCCTGCACTTTTGCTTTTGGGAAGGTTTTGGATGACTGATTCAATTTCCTTACTGTTGATCAGTCTATTTAGATTTTCCAGTTCTTCACGGTTTAGTCTAGGAAGGCCATATGTTTCTAAGAACTTGTCCATTTCTTCTAGGTTATTGAATTTTGTAGCATATAGTCCCTCATACTATTCTTGTATGATCCTTTGTATTTCTCTGGTACCTGTGGTAACTTCTCCTCTTTCATTTTTTATTTTCATTTGTGTTTTTTCTCTTTTATCTTAGTGAGTCTAGCCAAAGATTTGTCAAATTTATTAATCTTTTCGAAGCATCAGCTCTTGCATTAATTTTTTTATTGCCTTTTTGCTATTTCATTTAGTTCTGCTCTGATTTTTTATTATTTCCTTCTTTCTGCTGACTTTGGGTTTCATTTGTTCTTTTTCTAGTTCTTTAAGGTGTAATGTTAGGTTATTTATTTGGAGTTTTTCTTCTTTCTTGAAATAGACCTGTAATTATGTAAATTTCTCTCTTAAAACTGCTTTCGCTGCATCCCCAAAAATGTTGGTCGGATGTATTTTCCTTCTCATTTATTTCTATGTATCTTTTGATCTCTCCTCTTGTATCTTCTTTGACCCAGTCACTCTTTAAAAGCATGTTGTTTTATCTCCACATATTTATGGGTTTTCCTGCTTTCTTTCTGTAGTTGATATCCAATTTCAAAGCCTTATGATCAGAGAATATGCTTCATATGATTTCAATCTTCTTAAATTTTCTGAGGGTAGTTGTATGTCCCAACATAAAGTGTATCCTTGAGAATGTTACACGTGCACTAGAAAATAATGTATAGTCTGTTGTTCTAGGATGGAGTGCTCTATAAATGTAAATTTTGTCTATTTTCTATTTGATGTAATGTGCCTTTTATGGCTGATTTTTTTTTTTTTTTTTTTTTTTTTTTACTAATTTTCTGTTTGGATGATCTATCCATAGCTGTCAATGCTGTATTTAGGTCCCCTACTATAATTGTGTTTTGGTCAATTTCTCCCTTTTGTTCTGTTAGTAGTTGCTTGGTATATTTCGGTGCTCCCTGATTGGGTGCACAAATATTGATGACTGTTACGTCTTCTTATTGTATAGTCCCCTTTATCATTATGAAATATCCATCTTTGTCTCTTGTTACCTTTTTTATCTTGAAGTTGTTTCATCTGATATAAGTATGGCTACACCCGCTGTTTTCTGGATACCATTTGCTTGGAGTATTGTTTTCCACCTGTGTCTTTGAGTCCATATTTGTCCTTGTAGCTGAAATGCATCTCTTGGAGGCAGCATGTGGTTGGTTTTAGTTTTTTTGATCCAATCTGCTACTTGTGCCTTTTTATGGGTGAATTCAGTCCATTTACATTTAGGGTGATTATTGATTTATAAGGATTTCTATCATTGCATTTTTTGTTTTCTGGTGTCTCCATTGTTTCTTTGCTTTTTTTTTTTTTTTTCCCGTCTTTATGGTGGTATTCTATGATATTTCTCCCTGTTTCTTCTTTTTATAATTACATATCTGGTTTTCAAGTGGTTGCCATTAAGTTTATGTAAAAGAAAGTTTCATATATATACAGTAGTCCTTTTTCTTTAGCATGCTTCTTATCTCCATCCCTCTTTGCTGATTCAGACCTTTACTGTCTCCCCTTTTATGTTTTTGTTGTCACAAGTTATCCCTACTTATGCTGTGCGTTGATTGCTGAATTGCAGTAGCAAGTTGTCTTTTTCTTCTTTTTTACTTTTTTAAAATGTTTTCTTTTCTTCTTTACACTTTATGTTATGTTTAAGTGTATAATGCCCTTTTTCTGTGTAGGGGTTGCCATTTCCTGCATCTGTCTGTCTGTTCATAATACTACTCATGGTTTTGCGTACCTTTGATTTTTCATTTCAGGTTGAATGGCCTCCTTCAGTATTCCCTGTGGTGCAGGTTGTGAGTTAGAAAATTCCCTCAGACTCTATATGTGTGAAAAGGTCTTTATTTCTTCTTCTTATCCAAAGGATATCCCATGTTTCCTGGAAAATAAGACCTGACCAGACAATTAGCTCTAATGTGTCTTTTGGAGCAAAAATTAATATAAGTCCCAGTCTTATTTTACTATAATATAAGACTAGGTATAATATAATATAATAATATAATATAATATAATATAATATAATAAAATAAAATATAATATAGTATAATACCTGGTCTTATATTAATTTTTGCTCTAAAAGATGCATTAGAGCTAATTGTCCAGCTAGATCTTCTTTTCAGTGAAACACGGTCTTTGCTCGATATGTTATTCTTGGCTGATCATTTCTCTCTTTCAATAGTTTGAATATTTAATTCCAGTTCCTCCTTGCTTGTAGAGTTTCTGCTGAAAAGTCTGATGATAGTCTAATTGGCTTTCTCTTATAGATTACTGCTTTTTTTTCCCCCTGGATGCTTTGAGAATTCTTTCTTTGTCATTAATTTTTGACAGCTTCAATACAATATGCCTTGGAGAAGGCCTATTGGGATTGAGGTAATAAGGTGTTTTCTTGGCTTCTTGGATTCAAGGACCAAGTTCTTTCTACAGGTTTGAGAAGTTCTCGTCAATTATTTGAATATTCTCTATTACCTTCTCCCTCTCTTCTCCTTCTGGTATACCCATTATTCTTATGTTGCTCTTTGATGGAGTCAGAAAGTTCTTGTAGAGTTCTTTCATTTCTTTTAACTTTCAAGTCTCCCTCTTCTTCCAACTGTGCCATTTCCAGATTTCTATCTTCAATGTCACTGATTCTTTCCTCCATCTAGTCAGCTCTATTACCTAAGCTGGATAATTCATTGTTCATTTCTTTTACTGAGTTCTTCATCTCCAGAATTTCATTTGGTTCTTTTTTTTAAATTTCAATCTCTTTGGTAAAATGTTCATGTTTTTCTTTGATTGTGCTTCTAAGTTCATTAAACTGCCTATCTGTGTCTTCTTGCATCTCGTTGAGTTTCTCAGAACAGCAATCTTGAATTCTCTGTCATTTAAGCCACATATTTCCATGTCTTTAAGTTCATTTTCTAGAGAGTTTTCATTTTCTTTCTGAGCCACCTTGTTACCGTGGCTATTTGCAGTAATTAATGAATTATCATTTATCTTCCTGGGCATCTACAGGAGTGGATTCTGCAAAAGGTTTATATGAAAAGGTCTTTCTTTTGCTTTCCAGTAGGGAGTTACTGGAATATTTCATTTTTCTCTGTCACTGTAGCATTTTGTTTTCTTTTGCACTGTCCTGGCTTCTCACGCAATGGAGGGTTTTTGAAAGGTGGGATTCTCCTCTGTGAGAAGGTGGCCTGGGTCTCAGAGGGTGATATAACTCTTTACCTCTGAGAAACATAAATATTCATCTCATTTTGTAAATGGTGAAGTTTAAGTCCAAAATTAAAGAATTTATTCCACTTCCCCCACTAACACCTTATGGAGTTAATAGAAGACACATTCCTGGCAGTTATGTGATTAATATAATCCTGACCATGACCCAGGAGGGTTGAGTTTCTGGATCAAACCACCTGTGTGATTCCCAAGTTCTGTTCTTTCTGTGTATCTTGGATCCAGCCGAGAACAACACGCAGTGGCTTTGAGACTACAAGGCTTTTGGTCCCGCTAGCCTCTGGTCCCAGGCTCTATCCTGAGTTTCTCATTTCCCAGCCTTTCTCAAAGAGTGTGATGGAGAACATAGGTTTTAAGAGATGTTGATATATTTCAAATACAGTGGGATTCCTTTGTCACACATGTTTAAAAACATGAACGAATTTCTTTATTGTGAAATTTATTGGAGCCCTTAGTATGCCATTGTTAATCGCTAAAAGGAGTAGAATACAGAATACATGTGTTCACATTTTTTTATTATAACATTATTTTTATTACACAGCTAAGTCACAGAACTAGGTACCACAAAACTAACTCTTGGGTCCATTGCTCAACAGATTTCAAATAAAGCAATTATTTGAGAACATTTTATCCCTGAATGTTATGGAAGACCTGCTACCAATGCCTGCTTAGATGATATAATATTTAAGGAAACTCAACATTTTACTCAACGTTTAAATACCCAGATTAGAAATAGCAGGTCATTTCCTGCTGACTGGAGGCATTTGAGAACGGTAAGACCACCTCAAATCTCAGCTACTTCAGTACAGCCTGAAGACAGTCAAACTGTTGCTCATCAAATGGCAAGAAACTTGAAACAGTGGGCCAAAAAGAATGTTAGAAACTCTTTCCCAGCCTGACCCTTTCACAACTCCTTGCCTTCATCAGTTTACAGGTACTTTCAATGTGTCCACTCCCTTGGACCACCACACTTAACCTCCTCAGACATTACTTCATGAGCAAGTGTTCTGCCCAAGGTAAGGGATGTGAGCAAGATGGTGGGACAGGTCTTATACAGCTGCCTTTTCTGGGGATCAGAAGTGATCTATACGTGTGAGTTGTCCATCCTATCCCAGAACCATCAAATCCTCCAGCCTAAAATTTCTGCCACAGAGAAAATAGGATAAATGAAAATGTTTCAGACCTTAAAGCCACACTTCCGGGTGCTGCTGACTGTACTTCCCCGTGTCAGAACATTCCTGGGAAGCCCTAGGAAGCTCCAAGCCAAAATTATTATCTCAGACACTTCTCCAGAAAGACACAGAATGCATAGGTCATTATGTCGGAAGAGTGAGTGTAGTGCAGGGGATCCTGCCGACTATGCCAAGTGTCGTGCGGGGTGTCAGGCAGGGTCTCAGCTCCCACTCCCCACACAAGAACGCAGGATATGGCTAGGCCAAAAAGGAACACCCATGGAGCCATAGGTAGGGAAGTCATACCACTATGATCTCGCTGGGTTTACACGACGTGCGACCTGCTGTCCACTTTGCTGTCAACCGACCGACTCTTCTCCACTCTCCTCCACTCTCCTTCAGTCTCCTCCTCTCTCCTCCTCTCTCCTCAACTTCCCTCCATAGCCACGGCAGTTATATTAGTGGCCAATGGCTCAATGGTTACAGCTGACGGCCAACCAGCCACAGCTGATGGCTATCTACTACCTGAGCCAGCACCTTTCTATGTGAGGCCGAGAGCCTGGAAACTGCTTTCTGGGGCTCTGTCCCCACACTCCACCCCTACAGGTTCTCGCCTCATAATCTACGCGACAAGCGTCTTCCTCAAGGGGCCCTGTGCCATATTAGCCTATTGACACCTACAGACGAAAAGAAACGGTAGTCTTCGGTACCAACAGAGGCAAATCCCTTCCATCTGGGAGGATACACGCTAGCTTTTTGTCCTGGAAAAGGAGGGTTGCTGCCACTGGCACCTTTCCCAGTTTGTGGTACCAAACCTTTATGGCAGTGCTTGGGGTCTCTTGCATAGTTTCAACATGTAACAGAACAGGGGACCCCATAATAGGCCATAGTGAGAGCACATAGTCTCCCCGCAAAATCAGCCCAGTATCGGGACCTTCGTATACTACAGTCACTTGTGGTGGCCACTCAGCCACCACCCCTGGCATCACTTGAAAATCATGAGTCAAACCGGCCCCCCATGGGGCTATCAGGCCCAACCATCGACAGTGGGGGCTTTTGACCTGCCAGGGCCAAGTCCATTGCTGCCGTTCCCCTGCTTTCAAGCATGTGGGTACTGGCAGCAAAATGTTTCCGTTTCTGCCGTAGCCTGGCTTTAACAGAGTCTCACTGGTGGTAACTTGTAATTGAATGGGAGCGGCCGTTCGATGTAGCAGAGCTTCCACTGGTGCGGGCCCTCCCTTCCGTGGTCTCTCATTCAGGACTCTCAGGACATCCCATAAATGCGAGGCCCAGTCATGCATTGTAGGAGGGTGTTTTGACACCCAGAGACCTTGCTTCAAAAGGCCGTTATAGCGTTCAATCATGCCAGCTGCTTGTGGGTTATACGGAGCATGAAACAATCATTGCACGTCCATCCTGGCAGCCCAGCGCTGCACTTCTTGCCCCATAAAATGGGTACCCCTGTCACTTTCAGTGACTTGGGGGCGCCCATAGAGGGCGCACAGCCGTGTAAGAGCGACCACTGTATGCCGCTGATCCGCAGCTGCACACGGCCAAGCAAACATCAATCCCGTAGCAGTGTCCACTGCTGTAAATGCGTATATCGCATTGCGGGCCTTAGGCAGGGGTCCAATGTAATCCACTTGCCAGCGAGTGAGGGGCACCCTCCCTCGCGTAATCTGCTTTGTCTCCCAGGGGAGCCTCCGCCTTTGGGGTTTGTCCTGGGCACAGACGGCACAGTCATAACAGGCATCTGCTATCTCCTGCCATTTCAAAGGCAGACCCCAGAGTCTGCTCACCTGCCACATGGTTCGGCTTCCAGTGTGCTGCGATTTCCTATGCAGCCAATGGGCCACATCAGTGGCAGGAGCCCGTTCTAATCATCGGACCCATGCTAGGGCATCTGCTTCATCATTACCTGGGGACACTAAGGGGGAGTGACCTGTGACATGCATTAGGGTCACCTCTTTTCTCTGCCCTAGGTCCCTAAGGTCCTGCCACATGGCTTGACCCCACAGTGGACGGTGTCCTACCAACCAGTTTTGGTGTTTCCACATAGGGAACCACAGCGTTAGGCCCCGGAACACCGCCCAGCTGTCAGTACAAATAACTAGGGGCCCGGGCTCGTGGCTGATTACCATCCACACAGCCCGTAGCTCATCCCACTGGCTACTCTGGCCCATCCCAGTATCAAACCAAATGGTATCTGTTTTGGGCTGCACACCAATAGCCGTCCAAACAGCTGCAGCCCCTCGGCTAGAACCATCAGTAAACCAGGCATCCTCAGGTACTGGGGACTGTCCTTCTTTATAGGGCGAGGGCTCCAAGTCCTCCCCTCTAGGCAGAGCGCTTGGCTCAGCCTGGGCTACAAGCTCCACAGGCCCCAGGACCTGTTGTAGCTCTGTCCTCAAAGGGCTTGAACTAAGGGTGCTACATTGCTCCAAGCAGGCACCCCACTTGGCGAGGGTGGTGGTCTGTGCCACCCCCGTTTTGGGTCCCTGGGTCCACGTACGGACCCACCCCTGGACAGGATAGGTTGTTCGAACCAACACCCGTGCCGTTCCTGTGATGGCTTCTGTGGCCACTAGGGCTGCGTACACAGCAGCCAGCTGTTTCTCTATTAGTGAGTAGCGGACCTCTGCTCCTTTCCATAATTGGGACCAAAATCCCACTGGCAACCGGAGACGCTCCTGCCGTTGCCAGAGGCCCCATCCGTACCCCTCTTGGGTTACGTGAACATCAAGTTCAAATGGGCGACCGGGGTCCACTACTTGCAGAGCCTGTGCCTGCTGCACTGCCCGTTTTGTGGCAACGAAGTCTTGCTCTACAGCCTCTGTCCAATCCCATGAGGCCCCCTTCTTTATCATATTGTACAAGGGCCTTGCCATTTGTGCTAAATGGGGTACAAACGCCCGCCAATATCCTAGCAGACCCAAATATGTCTGCAGTTGGGAGACCTTGGTCGGCCGGGGAAAGGCTTGTATCTTATCAATGATTGCCTCAGGTATAACCTTTGTCTTACCTGACCACACAACACCCAAAAACTTGACGGATAAGCCAGGGCCTTGGACTTTTTCCTCATTCACCGCCCAGCCGCATGACTTCAGGTGGCAGAGAAAGAGGGAGCTGCTTGCTCTAAATCAGAAAGAGAATCTGATGTTAACAGAACATCATCGACATAATGAAACAAGGCCACAGAGGATGGGCGATCCCACTGTGCCAAATCCTGGGCCACGAGCCCGTGGCAGATAGTGGGGCTGTGCAAGTATCCTTGTGGAAGGACTTGAGAAGTCCACTGTCGCCCATCCCAAGTAAAAGCAAACTGCTCTTGACACTCGGGTGCAATGTCAATGGAGAAAAAAGCATTGGCCAAGTCCACTACATAGTGATATGTCCTCAGGCGGACAGTCAGACGATCCATTAAATCATTTATTGAAGGCACTGCAGCGTGCAAGGGTGGTGTCACCTTATTTAATTTCCTATAGTCCACAGTCATTCGCCAGGTCCCATCTGGCTTCTTGACAGGCCCATACTGGGGAGTTAAAGGGACTGTGCGTTGGCCTCACAATATGTGCCTTCTCCAGTTCCAATATTGTACGACCAATCTCCTCCTGCCCTCCTGGAAGGCGGTACTGTCGCACTGTAACCATGCGCCGGGGCTGTGGCAACACTTGAGGAGGGTGGTGAGCATGCCCGCGTGTCACCGCTTTCACCACCTGGATCCGGAGACGGAACTCTCCTTACCGTCGTCTGTAAGCTGAGGCCATGTAGCACATCCACCCTAGAATATACTCCGGAACGGGGGAGACATAAACCTCTTAGGTACGAGGGGGAAGCCTTCCTATACCCAGTGGTAAGGAAACGGCTTTCACAGTCACAGTCTTTCCCCCGTAGCCATCAATGCAGATTGCTTGTCCAGGGAACAGTTCTGGGCTCCCATAAACAAGACTGCAGTCTGCACCAGTGTCAACTAGGGCCAAAACCCTCTGCACATTAGAAGGGGACCAATGTATGGATAGTTCCACATGGGGCCTCCGGTCCCTGCTTGTCCCCTCTGACCGGGTACCTTGGCCCCACCTCTAATCAAGCTGAAAGGAGTTGTCCTCAAGCGGCTGCATGAAGTCCTGGAGGGACACGGGTCGCGCTTGCCCAGACGTCTCCTTTATGCTTCTCCAGAATTATTGTTCGGACGCAACTGTTTCCAAAGTTCAGCAGGGTGCCATTGGGTTTTTCCGTCTATTTTCTCCCGATCGACCCTGCTGCCACAGACCACGCCACATCTGTGCGTGTGTTACTCTCTGAGGTCCGCGACCTCGCCCCTTTACCTTTGGTTTGGGCTTCCAGGTCTCAACTGTGTGAACCTCCTGTCTTAATTTCCTTCGCCTCCGGCTTTCAACATCCCCTAGGGTGGCCATGGCAGTTGTAACTTCATGGATCTGTCGCCCTACATAAGTTATAAGAATAGCAACCTAGGATCCAAAAGCACTCGCAGGTGCAGTATCCAAAACCAGATCTCTCATGCTGGCTGTAAAAAGCTCGTCATCCGGCCCCTGCATGTTAAGGTTAAAAATAGCATGTCTCATACCCATTTCACGGATGATCTGCATAAGTTCCGTATATGACTGCCATTGACTCACAGTGTCTGGCAGCTCGCCAGCCTGTCCCCATACTGTGCGTACCGCAGCAGTGAGCCACTCCATTAGAGAATGGTTGCCCTGGTCTTGGGCCAACCTATGCAGTTCTGTAACCTTTGTCGCAGGGACGGATGTACTGTCACAAAGACTAGCTTTTCCATCTCGCCCGGGAGCAGAGAATGCTGTCTGCCCCCTCATCCCATAAACGTAGTAGCCAAGATTAGACGGCTCTCCAGGGCGCTGTCTGTACCGCCTCCCCAGCTCCTGCAACTCAGTGAGAGTGTAAGGGGTGCAGGTTGTGAACTCAGTCACAGCTGGGTTGCCTGCAGCAACACCCCCAGGGCCCAAAGGTTGCTCACGTTTTACTCTTTGCTTCAAGATTGGCCGGGCTTGGGGGTTGGGAGCTACATTGTCTCCACTGGCTTCCTCTGCCTCTGCCTCAGAGTCTCCACTGTGGGGCCCCACTTCCAACAAGCGGACCCGAGCTTCCAGCGCTTCCAACTGGGACACCTGGTCCGGCACCTGGGCCATTTCATTAAGCGCATTTTCCGTATTGAGACTCAAGGCCGTGAGGAACAGCCAGCCCACACGGCCGGCTGTAGCCTTCTCCTCCTCCGGCAACCGCTCAGCCAGAGCCTTCTGTGCGCTCTCCACGCTGGCTGGAGAGCCATCCATGTCCTCCCACCTCTCCTTGGGGGTCCAACTCCTGAGAACAGTGGCCACCGGACACCACACACTGTGTGGGGGCCACCTGTCCTCCTGCCCAGAGTCAGACTCCATTCCTACCTGGTCGGAATCTTGCTCACCGTGACAGGTGTCTGAGTGGGTGGAGGCCTCCTTATAAGATGTCCACAACCATCGGATCCTAAGGCCGCAGCAGATCATCAAAATTAAGGCAACGCCTTCCATGGCCAAGGGAGTGGTGTGCCAGCTGGAGGCTTGAGTCTCCCAGGTGGACCGCGCCTCCCGTTCCCGGTGTCGCTCCTCACGGGCCTCCTGAAGCTGGGCTCTCACATGCACAAACCGCTCCACCATGCTTTGGTAGGTTTTGGCCTGCACCACACGCTGCTTACGAAACTGAGCTTTTATACGTGTAAACTGCTCCAGTACATTCCAGAGAGTTTCGGCCGACACCATACCCTGCTCGCTGCGCCATGTGTAGTGCAGGGGATCCTGCCGACTATGCCAAGTGTCGTGCGGGGTGTCAGGCAGGGTCTCAGCTCCCACTCCCCACACAAGAACGCAGGATATGGCTAGGCCAAAAAGGAACACCCACGGAGCCATAGGTAGGGAAGTCATACCACTATGGTCTCATTGGGTTTACACGACGTGCGACCTGCTGTCCGCTTTGCTGCCAACCGACCGACTCTCCTCCACTCTCCTCCACTCTCCTCCAGTCTCCTCCTCTCTCCTCCTCTCTCCTCGACTTCCCTCCGTAGCCACGGCAGTTATATTAGTGGCCAATGGCTCATGTTACAGGTGACGGCCAACCAGCCACAGCTGATGGCTATCTACTACCTGAGCCAGCACCTTTCTATGTGAGGCCGAGAGCCTGGAAACTGCTTTCTGGGGCTCTGTCCCCACAGTGAGTTTGTGTCACCCTCCGGAGTCACTAAATATAACTGAGTGTTTTCTTAGTCATTTGGATAGCACTGTGGAATGAGTAGGGACTTTGCAAACAGGCAAAGTTCAAATTCTGGATCTACCTCTTACTAGCTACATAGATTGGGGCAAGTTACTTCAAATCCTTTAGACTCTGTTAACTTATTTTAAAATAGTGATTAATACTCCTTCGTGGAATTGTTGGGAATGTTAAATGAAGTGACATATTCAAAGCAATAGCACAGTGTCTGCCACAGAGTTTGGACTCAATTCGTTGTACCTGGGTAAAAAGTTCAGATCTTCTTTATCCTGGTTAAATATCCATAGGCTCTATTCTCTTAAGGATATATTGCATCACTCAATCTCTGCTTGTTTTCACATTGCTTTTTTCCTCTTCTGTAGCTTAATCTCCTGCTACTTCTATTTTATGAGGGCAGTTGTTATTAGATGGGGACTTCCAGATAATCTAGGATACTCTCCTCATCTCAAGAGCTTTAATTTAATCACATCTGCAAAATCCTTTTTACTATGTAAGGCAACATTCACTGGCTCTAGGGATTAGGACCTAGATATTTTGGGGGGCCATTATTCAGCATACCGCAGACATGAAGGATGAAGTTCTGTAGATTATGTCTTCAGTGGCTGAGAGCCTGCCCAGTGCTATTTCTGTGTTGGGGATATATATGGTTTTTTTTTATTAGTTTCAGGCACACAGAACAGTATAGTGATCAGACATTTACATAACTCACGAAGTGATAACCCCAACAAGTTCACTACCCACCCAACCGTGGACACAGTTATTAGAACATTATGAACTATATTCCCCATGCTGCACCACACATTTCCATGACTAATTTTTAAAATTATAGTTCACATTCAATATTATTTTATATTAGTTTCAGGTGCACAGTGTAGTGGTTAGACATTTATATAATTTGTGAAGTGATTGCCCTAATAAGTCCACTACCTATTTGACAAAATACATAATTTTTATAATACTATTGACTATATTCCACATAATATAATTTACATCCCTGTGAATCTCCTGTAACTATTAATTTGTACTGCTATTCTCTTCACCTTTCTAACCTGGCCCCCCAACGTCCCTCCCATCTAGTAACTTTCACTTTGTTCTCTGTATCTGTGGATCTGTTTCTGCTTTGTTTCTTCACTTATTTTGTTCTTTAGATTCCACATATAAGTGACATCATATGGTACTTGTCTTTCTCAGTCTGACTTATTTCACTAAGCATAATACCTTCTAGGTCTATCCATGGTGGTGCAAATGATAAGATTTCATTCATTTATATGGCATAACAATATTTCATTATATACATGTACCACATTTTCTTTATCCTATCATCTATTGATGGGCATTTAACTTGTTTACATATCTTGGTTATTGTAAATAGTGGGTGCATATATCTTTTTAAATTAGTGTTTGGATTTCTTTGGATAAGCACCCAGGACTGGAATTATTGGGTCATAAGGTAGCGCTATTTTTAATTTTTTGAGGAGCCTCCATACTGTTATTTGTAGTGACTTCACCAGGTTACAATCCCAACAGTGATCAAGTGCTCTCTTTTCCCCACATCTTTGCCAACACTTGTTGATTGTTGATTTATTGATGATGGCTATTCTGAAAGCTGTGAGGTGATCTCATTTTGGTTTTAATTTGCATTTTTCTGATGATAAGTGGCATTGAGCATGTTTTCATATGTCTGTTGGCGATCTGTATGTCTTCTTTGGAGAAATGCCTATGCAGGTCTTTGCCCATTTTTTAACTGGATTGTTTGGTTTTCTTGGTGTTGAACTGTATGACTTTTTAAAATAGATTTTGGATATTAACCCTTTATGAGATGTATCACTGGCAAATATCTTCTCCCTTTTAGTAGATTGTCTTCTCATTTTGTTGATGGTTTCCTTTGATGTCCAAAAACTTTTAGTTTGATGTAGTCCTATGTGTTTATTTTTGTTTGTTTGTTTCCCTTGCCTGAGAAGATATATCAGTGAAAATATTAACAAGGGTTATGTGTGAGAGTTTACTGATTATGCTTTCTTCTAGGAGTTTTATTGTTTCAGGTCTTACATTGAAGTTGTTAATCCATTTTGAGTTTATTCTTGTATATAGTGTAAGAAAGTGGTTCTTTTTCTTTTTCTTTTCTTTCTCTGTTTCTCTCTCTCTCTCTCTCTCTCTCTCTCTCTCTCTCTCTCTCTCTCTCTCTCTCTCTCTCTCTCTCTTTTTTTTTCTTTCTTTTTGCATGTTTCTGTTTTCCAGCACCACTTATTGAATAGACTGTCTTTACCCCATTGTATATTCTTGCTTCCTTTGTCATAGATTAAATGACTATATAGGCATGGGTTTATTTCTGGGCTCTCTATGCTGTTCCATTGATCTGTGTCTGTTTTTATGCCAGTAACATGCTTTTTTTTATTGCTATAGCCTTGTAGTATAGTTTGATAACAGGTAGTGTGATACCTCCAGCTTTGTACTTCCTTCTCAGGATTGCTGTGGCTATCTTCTATGGTTCCATATAAATTTTAGGATTATTTGTTCTGATTCTGTGAAAAAATGTCATTTGTATTTTGGAAGGGATTGCATAAAATCTATGGTAGTATGGACATTTTAACTATATTAATTCTCCTTGTCAATGAGTATAGTATAGACTTCCATTTATTTATATCTTCTGTAATTTCTCTCATCAGTGTCTAATAATTTTCTGTGTATAGGTTTTTTACTTTCTTGGTTAACTTTATTCCTAGGTATTTTTTGATATAAATATAAATGGGATTTTTAAAAAGTTTCTCTTTTTTTTTAATTAAAGTTTATTGGGGTGACAATTGCTAGTAAAGTTACATAGATTTCAGGTGTAAAATTCTGTAATACATTATCTATATCTCACACTGTGTGTTCACCAACCAGAGTCAATTTTCTTTCCATCACCATATATCACCCTCTTCTAGAACCCCCCTACCCCCTAACCCTCTAAACTTGTCCATGTCTATGAGTTTTTGTTTCTTCATTTGTTTGTCTTGTTCTTTTGTTGTTTTCAGTTATAATACCACATATCAGTGAAATCATACAACTCTCTACTTTTTTCTGTTTGACTTATTTTGCTTAGCATTATAATCTCAAGATCCATCCATGTTGTCACAAATAGCATTATTTCATCTTTTCTTACCACCGAATAGTATTCCATTGTGTATATATACCAGAAATTATTTTTTCCATTAATGTATCAGAGGACATTTTGGTTGTTTCCATGTCTTGGCCACCATAAATAAAGCTGCAATGAACATTAGAGCACACATGTCTTTATGGATAAATGTTTTTAGATTTTTTGGGTAGATACCCAGGAGAGGGATTCCTGGGTCATATGGTAATTCTATTCGTAATTTTTTGAGGAACCTCCACACTGTCTTCTATAGCGGCTGCACCAATCTGCATTCCCACCAAAAGTGTATGACAGTGCTTTTTTCTCCACAGCCTCTCCAACACTTGTTATTATTTGTCTTATTGATGATAGCCATTCTAACTGGGTGAAAAAACACATTCTAATTGTGGGTTTTACTTGCAATTCTCTGATGATTACTGATATTGAGCATTCTTTCATATGTCTATTTGTGATTTGTATGTCCTCTTTGGAGAAATGTCTCTACAAGTCCTCGGCCCATTTTTCAATTGGGTTATTTGTTTTTTTTGTTGTTGAATTGCCTGAATTCCTTGTAGATTTTGGATATTAACCCCTATTGAAGAATTGCTTGCAAAAATTATCCCCGTTCTGTTGGTTGCCTCTTTATTTTGTCAATGGTATCTTTTGCTATGCAGAAGATTTTAAGTTTGCTGTAGACCCATTCATTTATTTTAGCTCTTACTTCCCTTGCTTTTGGACTCAAATTCATAAAATGCTCTTTGGATCCAAGGACCATCAGTTTAGTACATATGTTTTCTTCCAAGCAGTTTATTGTTTCAGGTCTTATGCTTAGGTCTTTGATCCATTTTGAATTAATTTTGGTACATGGTGACAGATAGCAGTCCAGTTTTATTCTTTTGCTCATGACTTTCCAATTCTCCCAGCACCATTTATGAAGAGGCTGTCTTTTCCCCATTGTATGTTTTTTGGCTCCTTTGTTGAAAATTAACTGTCCATATTTATGTGGCTTTATTTCTGGGTTCTCGATTCTATTCCATTGGTCTGTGTGTCTGTTTTTCTACTACTACCATGCTGTTTTGATGATTGTTGCCCTGTAGTACAAGCTAAAGTCAGGAGTGTGACACAGCTAGCATTCTTCTTTTTCCTTATGATTGCTTTGGCTATTTGGGGTCTTTTGTGGTTCCATACAAATCTGATGATTTTTTGTTCCATTTCTTTAAAAAATGCCATTGGGATTTTGATGGGGATTGCCTTAAATCTGTATATTGCTTTGGGTAATATGGTCATTTTAACTATGTTGAGTCTTCCAATCCATGAGCACATATTGTATTCCATTTCTTTGTGTCTTCTTCCATTTCTTTTAAAAATGTCTTATAGTTTTCAGCATATAGGTCTTTCACATCCTCATTTAAGTTTATTCCTAGACATTTTATTCTTTCTGTTGCAATTGCAAAAGGATTTTTTTCTTTTTCTGAGATTTCATTGTTAGTATATAGGAATGCAATGGACTTTTGTACGTTGATTTTGTAGCCCGCAACTGTAACTGTATTCGTTTATTGTTTCTAATAGCTTTCTGGGGGAACATTAGAGTTTCTATATATAGCATCATGTCATCTGCAAAGAGTGACAATTTAACTTCCTCATTCCCAATTTGGATGCCTTTTATATATTTCAGTTCTGGACTTTTTTTTTTTTTTTTTTTGAGTGGTTTTTCATTAAGTTTATGCAAAAGAAAGTTTATATTTAGAGTATTCCATTTTCTTCAGCATGCTTATTTTGTCCATTACCATATTCCAGTTCAGGCTTTTACTCTCTCCCCTTTTATGTTTTGGTTGTCACAAATTATCACTGTTTATGCTGGTCGAATAGACTTCTTCAGTATTTCTTGTATTGCAGGTCGTGTGTTAGAAAATATCCTCAGCTTCTGTATGTCTGGAAAGGTCTTTATTCCTCCTTCATATCTAAAGGATATCTTTGCTGGGTATATTATTCTTGGCTCACAATTTCTCTCTTTCAGTAGTTTGAATACTTGATTCCACTGCCTCCTGACTTGTAGAGTTTCTGCTGAAAAATCTGATGATAATCTAATGGGCTTTCCTTTGTAGTTATCGTCTTCTTTTCCCTTGCTGCTTTGAGGATTCTGCTTATCATTAATTTTTGGCAGCTTCAATACAATGTGCCTTGGAGAAGGCCTGTTGGGATTGAGGTAATTAGGTGTTCTATTTGCTTCTTGGATTCAAGGATCCAGTTCTTTCCACAAGTTTGGGAAGTTCTCATTGACTATTTGTTTGAATATACTCTCTGTTCCCTTCTCTCTTTCTTCTCCTTCTGGTATGTCCATTATTCTTATATTGCTCTTTCTGATGGAGTCAGAAAGTTCTTGTAGAGTTCTTTCATTTCTTTTAAGTCTCAAGTCTCTCTCTTCTTCCATCTGTGTCATTTCCAGATTTCTATCATAGATGTCACTGATTCTTTCTTCCATCTGGTCAGCTCTATTATCTAAGCTGGCTATTTCATTCTTCATTTCTCATATTGAGTTCTTCATCTCCAGAAATTCTATTTGGTTCTTTTTTAAAATTTCAATCTCTTTGGTAAAATGTTCAGTTTGTTCTTTGATTGTATTTCTGAGTTCATTAAACTGCCTGTCTGTGTTTTCTTGCATCTCGTTTAGTTTTTCTTAGAACTGCAATCTTGAATTCTCTGTCATTTAAGTCACATATTTCCATACCTTTAAGTTCCTTTTCTGGAGACTTTTCATTTTCTTTCTGAGCTGTCTTGTTGCCTTGGTTATTCAAGGCAATTACTGATTTATTATTTCTTTTCCTAGACATCTACAGGAGTGGGTTCTGCAACCGGCTGATAGGACGTGGTCTTTGTTTTGTTTTCCAGTACATGTTGGTAGACTGTTTTATTTTGTCTCCAACATGATATGTGTTTCCATCTATTTATAACTTCCTTCATTCTTTTCTTCAGTGTCTTATAATTTTCTGAGTACAGATCTTTTACTTCTTTGGTTAAATTTATTCCCAGGTATTATATAGTCTTTGAGCAATGGTAAATGGGATTTTTTTTTTTTAATTTCTCCTTCTGATGTTTTGTTATTGGTATATACAAATGCAACTGATTTCTGAATATTAATTTTGTATCCTGCTACTTTACTAAATTTATCTATCAGCTCTAATAGCTTCTTGGTGGAGACTTTAGGGTTCTCTATATATAGTATCATATCATCTGCATACAATGATAACTTTACTTCCTCCTTACCAATTTGGATGCCTTTATTTCTTTTTTCTTGTCTGATTGCTGTGGCTAGAATTTCCAGCACTATGTTGAATAGAAGCGGAGATAGTGGGCAAACTTGCCTTGTTCCTGATCTTAGGGGGAATGGTTTTAGCTTTTCCCCATTGAGTATGATGTTAGCTATGGGTTTGTCATATATGGCCTTTATTATGTTGAGATATGATCCCTCTATTACCACTTTCTCGAGGGTTTTTATCAAAAATGGCTGCTGGAATTTATCAAATACTTTTTCTGCATCTATTGATATGATCATGTGATTTTTATTTTTCATTTTGTTAATGTGGTGTATCACATTAATTTATTTGCGGATGTTGAACCACCCTTGCATATCAGGGATGAATCCCACTTGATCATGGTGTATGATCTTTTTAATGTATTGCTGAATTCTGTTCGCTAATATTGTGTTGAGGATTTTTGAATCTATGTTCATTAGAGATATCGGCATGTAGTTTTGTTTTTTTGTGGTGTCTTTGTCTGATTTTGGGATCAGGGTGATAGTGGTTTCGTAAAAAGTGTTTGGGAGTCTTCCCTCCTTCTGGATTCTTTGGAAGAGCTTGAGGAGAATAGGTGATAATTCTTTTATGAACGTTTGTAAAATTCACCTGTAAAGCCATCTGGTCCAGGTCTTTTGTTTGTTAGGAGACTGTTGATTACTGATTCAATTTCACTGGTGGTAATCAGTCTATTCAGGTTTTCTGTTTCTTCTTGAGTTAGCCTTGGAAGGTTGTTCGCCTCTAGAAATTTGTCCATTTCTTCCAGATTGTCAAATTTGTTGGCATATAGTTGCTCATAGTAATTTCTTAAAACTTTTTGTATTTCTGCGATGTCCGTTGTCACGTCTCCTCTTTCATTTCTGATTTTATTAATTGGGTCCTCTGTCCTCTTATTTTAATGAGTCTGGCTAAAGGTTTGTCAATTTTGTTTATCTTCTCTAAGAACCAAACTCTTGGATTCATTGATCTTTTGTATTGTTTTTCTGGTTTCTATTTCATTTATTTCTGCTCTGATCTTTATTATCTCCTTTCTGGTTCTCCCTTGGACTTATTATGCTGTTTCTTTTTCAGATCCCTTAAGTGTGAAGATAAACTGTTGATTAGTGATGTTTCTTGTTTCTTAGGTAAGCCTGCAATGCTATGAATTTCCCTCTTAGGACTGCTTTTGCGGCATCCCATAGATTTTGGGTTGTCGTGTTTTCATTTTCGGTTGTCTCGAGATAACTTTTGATTTCTTCCTTGATCTCCTGCTTGACCCATTTATTATTCAGTAATAAGTTATTCAGCCTCCATGAATTGGTGGGTCTTTCAGTTTTTTCCTGTAGTTCATTTCTAGTTTCATAGCACTGTGATCAGAGAAGACAATTGGTATGATTTCAACTTTCTTAAATTTATCAAGACTTGTTTTGTGGCCTAATATATGGTCTATCTTTGAAAATGTTCCACGTGAGCTTGAGAAAAACGTGTATTTTGCAGCATTGGGGTGAAATGTTCTGAAAATATCGATTAGATTCAAGTGGTCCAATGTATCATTTAAGGCTGTTGTTTCCATATTGATTTTCTGTCTGGAAGACCCGTCCCTTGTTGTCAGAGGTGTGTTGAAGTCCCCTACTATGATAGTGTTACTGTTGATCTCTGTCTTTATGTCAGTCAGTACCTGTTTTATATATTTAGGTGTTCCTATGTTGGGTACATAGATGTTTACTAGGGTTATGTCCTCTTGTCAGATCGATCCCTTTATTATTATATAGTGCCCATCTTTATCTTTTAATATGTTCTTCATTTTAAAGTCTATTTTGTCAGATATAAGGATTGCAACTCCAGCTTTTTTCTCATTTCCATTTGCATGAAATATCTTACTCCAACCCTTCACTTTCAGCCTTTGTGTGTCTTTTGTTCTGAGGTGAGTCTCTTGTATACAGCATATACAAGGGTCCTGTTTCTTATCCAGTCAGCCACACTATATCTCTTGATTGGAGCATTTAATCCATTTACATTTAAAGTGATTATTGATAGGTACATAGTTATTGCCATTTTTAAATTTGTAGTTAGGTTGTTTTGATCTTTCTTCTATTTACAGAAGTCCTTTTAGTATTTCTTGCAATGCTAGCTTGGTGGTAATAAATTCCTTTAGCTTATTCTTTTCTGGGAAGCTCTTTATCTCTCCATCAACTTTAAATGATAGCCTTTCTGGATAAAGCAATCTAGGTTGTAGGCCTTTGTTTTGCATCACTTTGAGTATCTCCTGCCACTCCCTCCTGGCCTTTAATGTTTCTGTAGAAAAGTCATTTGATAGTCTTATGGAAGTTCCCTTGTATGTAACCCTCTGTCTTTCTCTTGCTGCTTTTAGGATTCTCTCTTTGTCTTTAAGCTTTGCTGTTTTAACTATACTGTGTCTTGGTGTGGACCTGTTTGGGTTTATCCTGGTTGGAACTCTCTGCACTTCCTAGGCTTGTATGTTGGTTTCCTTCTTCAGGTTGGGGAAGTTTTTGGACATTATTACTTCAAATATGTTCTCAATCCCTTGCTTCCTCTCTTCAGCTCCTGGTATTCCTATGATGTGCATGTTGTTGCGCTTGATGTTATCCCAGAGGTCTCTTAAACCATCCTCATTGTTTTTTATTCTTTTTTCTTTCTGTTGTTCCGTTTGGGTGATCTCTGCTACCTTGTCTTCTAAGTCGCTGATTCGATCCTCTGCTTCATCTCACCTGCTGGTAATTCCTTCAAGTGAGTTCTTAATTTCGGTAGTGTTCTTTAGTTCTAACTGGTTGTTCGTTATTATTTCTACATCCTTCTTTATGTCTTCTCTAAGCTCCTTAAACATTCTTATCACCAGTGATCTGAACTCTGTCTCTGAAAGGTTGGTTACCTCTGCTTCATTTGGTTCCAGTTGTGGAGGTTTCTTCTGTTCTTTTATTTGGGACGTGTATCTCTGTTTCCCTATTCTGGTTGACTCTCTGTGTTTGCTTTGATGTATTAGGTAGATCCCCTAGAGTTCTTAGTTCTTGCTAGGTTATCTTATGTATTATGTGTCCTTTATATTTGAGTTGCACTACTTCATTCTTCTCCTCTGCGTGTGCTCCAAAGGTGACTCTTGTGTTGTGTATATTGTCCTGTTCATGAAGATCTTTAATTGCTTTTTGCTTGTGAGTAGGTGGGGTTAACTCCTAGGCTGACTTGTTGTGAGACGTGGCTCTGCCGACCACAGGGCGTTCTGCTTCTTGAGGGTTGACCACTTAAATGTGGTTTGACCTCTATGGGCTCTAGTGCCTGCAGAGAATTCCCTCTGGGTGTGTGACTTGTAGGTCAAACCCAGTAGTACTCTGGTTTGGTGTGGAGTTGGCCTCTGGATATGTTGAATCTTGTGCCTCTTAAGCTGGGCCCTGGTAGGGCAGTTTCAGATCAAAGCAAATAACCAAGCACAACAACAACAACAACAAAGAAAAAAAATCAAATACATTCACATGTAAAAATACCCGATAACCCCCCCTCGACACAGGCAAAGATATCAAAGATATAAAGACATAGCAAAACAAAACAAAACAAAGCAAAACAAAAAGTAGTGCCAGTCTTGGCTTAAGCCCACCAAGTAATGTCCAGGTTGTCCTCTGCTATACCAAAGAGCCCCCTGCTTATTGCGCAGGCAGAGCCTGTCACCTGGTGCCCAGAGTGACTTTGGGACTGTAGATTTAAATGCGTGGGCCTGAGGGGTCTGGATGATAGTTTTTACAAAGTCAGTGCAGTTTCTACCCTTGCCTGCACATATGCACACTGAGAGTAGCACCACCATCCGTATGTCCATTACTCCTGAGTCTTAGGGCACTTCTTCATTGTGTGTGTGTATGGGGTGGGGGACGGGTGCGGGCGGGAGATTTCTGAGCTGCTGAAAGCCCAGAGCTGCGTCTGCCACTTACTGCTGATCCCTGGGAGTGTCTCTGCATTTGCACTTGTCCCACCCTAGGCAGGTCAGAAAGGGTGGGGGCTGGGGATGAAGGGGTCTTTTCTCTCCCAGCCCAGCCACGCGTCACCGTCTTCCCGCAGGCCAGGAAAGGTGGTGGCTAGGGGTAGAAGAGTCTCTTCTCTCCTAGCGTAGCCAAAATCACACTCTTCCCAGCCTCTCCCCTGGGTCAGGGCTTCCTGTCAGTCTTTCCAGAGCCTGAGCACTACTATGGCTCCTCTGTAATCTGACACTACTCCTCAGTTCAGGGGCCAGTTTAAGTCTCTGGAAGGGCGGGAGTAGGATTGGAAGAGCGGAGGGGAGGGGCCCAGGTATGGAATCTGTGTTCTTTGTCCACCCTAGGGCCCACTAGCTGCCCTCCCGGCAGGAGAAATCAGCTGTGGGATGCAGGGAAAGAGCCCAACTCCTGGTCTCTGTGCTCTCCGTTCCGCCCTGGAATCCCGTGCGTGCCCAGAACTGCGGGTGCCACCGCGGTTTTCGCTGCTGCCGCCGCCCCCGCCGCCGCCGCCGCCGCCGCCGCCGCCGCCGCCGCCGCCGCCGCCACCACCAGCCGGGACCCCGCTGCCGGCCTGCGCGTTTTCACTCCGCTCCCTTCCTTCCTTCCCCTGCTCGCCCAATTAGCGCACCTTCAAGTAATCCTTCCAGGAGTCTCTTAGCTGTTCTGTGTGATGAGCAAAGAGTTCTTTGATGGGTTATAGGTCCCGTTTGTAATAAGATCCGGAGGAGAACTCAGAAAGTGTGCCCCGCTGCCGCCATTCCTATGATGTCATCTCTCTCATTGATCTTCTGTATTGTGTTTTTAGTCTCTATTTTGTTTATTTCCATGCTGATCTTTATTATTTCCTTTCTCACATTCACTTTGGGCTTTCTTTGCTCTTCTGTTTCCATTTCCCTCAGGTGTAAAGACAGAGTGTTGATTTGAGTTGTTCTTGTTTCTTTAGGTAGGCCTGCACTGCTGTGAATTTTCCTCTTAGGGAAATTTTCCTCTGTTTCACTGTGACCTGTAGATTTTGGGTCATTGTGTTTTCATTTTCATTTGTCTCAAGGTATTTTTTGATTTCTTTCTTGATGTCATTGTTGACCAATTCATTATTTAGTAGCATGTTATTCAGTCTCCATGTGTTTATATGTTTTTCAATTTTTTTTTCTTGTAATAGATTTCTATTTTCATACCACTGTGGTCAGAGAAGATGCTTGATATGATTTCAGTCTTCTTAAATTTATTGAGATTTGTTTTGTGGCCTAACATGTGGTCTATCTTGGAAAATGTTCTATGTACACTTGAAAAGAATATATATTATGCTGCTTTGGGGTGAAATGATGTAAAAATATCAATTAAATTAATTTGGTATAGTATATCAATAAAGGCCACTGTTACCTGTTATGTTACCTGTTATGCTGATTTTCTGACTGGAAGATCTGTCCATTGGTGTCCAGTGGGATGTTAAAGTCCCCTACTATGATTGTGTTACTGTTGATCTTTGGTTTTATGTCAGTCAATATTTATTTTATATATTTAGGTGCTCCTATGTTAGGTGCATAAATGTTTACTAGGGTGATGTCCTCTTGTTGGATTGTTCCCTTTATGATTATGTAATGTCCTTCTTTGTCTCTTATTATAGTCTTCATTTTAAAATTTAGTTTCTCTGATATAAGTATTGCATCTCAGCTTTTTTCTCATTTCCATTTGTGTGATATATTTTTTTCCATCTCTTTACTTTCAGTTTGTGTTTTTCTTTCCATTCTTTTAAATTGCTGATTCGACTCTCTTCTTCATTTAATCTGCTGTTGATTCCTCCTAGTCTATTTGTCATTTCATTTATTGTATTTTTTATTTCTGACTGTTTCTTTTTTATGGTTTCTGTGTCCTTGCTTATTTTTATTACCCCTTTGTTGCAGTTCTCACTAAGTTCGTTAAGCATTCTTATAACCAGTGTTTTAAATTCTGTCTCTAATAGGTTGGTTGCCCTCATTTTGTTTAGTTCTTTTTCTAGAGTCTTTGCCTGTTATTTGGGGCATGTTTCTTTGTTTCCTCATTTGGCTGTCTCTCTGTGTTTTTGTATGTATTAGGTAGATCTCCTATGTCTATCAGTCTTTCTGAGTGTGCTTATGTACTATGTGTCCTGTGTGATCCAATGGCACAGTTTTTCTGGTCACTTGTGCATGTTCTCCAAGATTGTCTCTTGTTTGTGTTGTGTATGTGCTCCTGTTATAGTTGAACCTTAATTGCTTTTGGCAAGTCAGTAGATGGGATTGACTCTCAGGCTGACTGGCTATGAGGATTAGTAATGTCTACAACATATGAGCTGCTGTGTGAAGGCTGACTGCCTCCGGGGGGGATTCACCTGCGTGGACTCTTGTGCCTCTTGTTACCAACCTTTGGGTGTGCCACTTGTGGGGCTAATTGATTAGTTCTCTGCTGTGTTCTGCGGCTGGCCTCTGAGTGTGTTGTTTCTTGTGACTCTTGGGAGGGGCTCTCTTGCAGGCTAATTTTAGCCTTGCCTGTGATCAGCCTGGGGCTAGCTAGCAGGAGCTATAAAGCTATATACAATTAGGTGCTCCCTGTGTTGGATCTCGAAGCATGTGTGGGTGGCCTTGCTGTGACCTAAGGTTGGCTGCCATAAGTATCAGACCTGGGACAGCTTTGCAAAATGCTCAGAGTCCTTTTAGGCCTGTTGCCATCTGCCAGCTGCCCATAAGGCTCAGCAGCTGAAAGAGCCCCCTTAGGTGAAGGGGCTGGGCTGCTTGTCCCAGTGTTGACTGTGCACCCAACAACGCCACCTGATTTAGGTCAGGCGGGGTCCCAGGGATTCTGGGGTATGGCCGGTGGTCTTCACAAAGTTATGCAGATTCAGTTTTTGAGCCACTGCTGAGGCTGTGACCACTCGGCAAAATGTCCTGAGAAAACTGTGGCCATCTGTCATTCACCTCAGGTCCTCAGAAACCTCCCCGGAAAGGCTGAGGCATGAGCTAGGACTAGCTGCCTGCCACCAAAAGCTTTCCAGGCCGCCATGGGCCATGGATTGCTGTACAAGCCTCCAGCTTGTGGGTTGGGGCCTGCAGCCCAAGAGCTTAGAGTCCTCACATCAATTTTGCACTTGCTGGGTGGAGCAGGGCCTCAGGGAGCCACAGGGTGTGGCTAGTGGTTTTTACAAAGTTAATGCAGATTCAATTCTTGCACCATTACTGAACCTGTGGATACTCAGCAAAATGCCCTGAAACAGCACGGCCAGCCATCATTTGCCTCAGGCCCACAGATCCACAAGTGCTGCCCAAGAAGGTCTACAGTGCAAGCTAAGGCTGACTGCCCAATACCATCAAAAGTTTTGCAGGCTGCCCCAGGCCGTCCGCTGCTATACAAGTAGCCTGCAGCTTGCAGGGCTGGGCTGGTCACCCAGGAGCTGAAGGTGTTCTGAGAAATGCCATACTAGCTGGGCAGGGTCCAATAGAGTCACCACGGTGGTACATACCTGTGTGAATTTTACCAGACCAATGTGATCTCAGATTTGGCCCTATGGTGGAGGGTTCAACACAGGAAAGATGGAACCCTTCTGTAGGTTACACATGAGGCAGGCTCCACACCAGGGTAACAGTGGCTGTCTCTCTGGCCCTTGCTCTAAGCCACACCACTCAGTCTTTTCCTGTATGTTTCTGAAGCCTATCGAGTCACTATCCCTCCAGTAGAGCTTAGGGTGAGTGTCTGAGAGTGAATGAGTCTATGTGTGGGCCCTTTAAGAGGCTTTCTGGGTTTCCAGCCACCTTCTATCTCACTGGGATGGATGGATGGAATGTTCGCTGATTTTCACTGCCAGATGTTGTGGGAACTCCTCCTCCTGGCACAGGGCCCCTGGGCTGAGGAGCCTGGTGGGGGGCTGGGACTCCTCACATTATGGGGGGAACTCTGACGCCAAGGTGTCCCTCCCAGTGTTCAACAACTGCCTGTATGTTTGGGGTTAGCCTGTTTCACGTCTCTGCTCCTCCTACCAGTCTTGATGTGGCCTCTTCTTTATGTCCTTAGTTATAAGTGTTGTGTTCAGCTACTCTTCAGATGATTCTTGAGGTTGACTGTTCTATGATTTTATGTAATCCTGGGTGGTAGAAAGCATATTTTTTTTTTTTATCTATTCCACCACTTTGAACCTCTGTCAACTCAATTGTTGGGGATATATTAATTAACCTGTTGGTGGACTCCAGGTGGCATTGGGCAGTGGACCAATGAGTCCAGAAATTGACAGATGTGGATAATGTTTTCCATAAGCAGAAAAAGAATTGTGGGTTGGATGGTTATGGTTGTAGGTCAAGTACTGAATTGTCTGTGTACCCAAATCACTACCATGAAAAAATAACTAAAAATCAATGCAGATACAAGACCAGTGTTGGAAGACAGATTGACATTGTCTTGGTTATGGGAAGGTCAGCTCCCCAAGAGAGTGCATCATGATATCTTAGGACAGAAATAGATGCATAAATTCTTTGGGAGTCCAGGGCTCATTGTTGACTTATTACTGAGTATTTATTTATTAACTCAACAATATTTACTGAGTTCCCATTGTGTCCCAAGCCATGGGATAGATGAGTGTACAAACAGATGAAGATCTCTACCTTCCTGGATGATGGGGTCTCAGAACTGGCAGGTGCCATGTCTAATGTAAGGCTAGTAGAACTTCATTGACTATTTTCACAAACTTGTAATGTGGGTAGAATTCAGGCAAAGCCAAAGTCCTTGAATAAAGCTTTTTATTTCTTTATTTATTTTTTTTGTTCCTCTGGGAGATAAACCCTACTGTTATAGAAAGCTAACTCTGCATGCTTTTTGACCAGGATACATCTCAGATGGGAGTTGTTGTGAGTAAACATTTGTCTCTGCTGTCACTGGATCATTGTCATCAGCTGTTATACAGTCCCAGGAGCCTGAAAACTAACTAATCCAGGGGGTTTCTTGGAGTTATGAGTTTCCCTTTGGTATTCTGAATCATGTCATGAATTATCTGCTCAGCAGTTTGGAATGTCAGGCCATTGAAAATCACAAATTGGTAACATCATCAAAATGGCAGCATGAGGTGAGCCTCTGGAAATCTCTCCTGGAATTTACAACAAATTGACCAACACTAACTCCACAAAGGACTCCCTGCACAACAGAAAAGCAAGACTAAGAGGCACATTGCTGAAATCACCTAAAGGTGAGCAAATTACATGGTGGGGGGGGTAAAGGAAGGGAGAAGTGCAGGGACAGGGCTGCGCAGGCATGGGCGCAGGACGCATAACTAGCTCAGTGCTCCAAGCTTGCTGCATCCTGGAAGTACTGCAGCTGCAGGAGAGGCAAGAACTCGGACTGCTAGGGCTCCGCTTATGGCCTACAGGGATGAGGAGACAGCATATAACATGGCTGAACCCAACGCTCACAGCAGAGACCTTGGAGCAAAGACTGAAAGAAGAAGGCTGAAAACTGGTTTAGGCCCTCACTGCTGCAGAGAATAGAAGCCTTAAGCACTGAGACAAGCCACCTCCTCCTTACCCTCCCAGAGCTTGCCCCAACACCACCTGCCCAGTGCTGGAAGTAGAACAGTAACAGTGTCAGACCAAAAGAACAGAATATTTGCACTTCTGAGAAATGTGGTCCACAGACACAGATTCGCAGCCCATCTAGTTCTGACAAAATAGAGGGAGCTGTGGAGGCAAGACTAGCTGTGGTGGGGTTCCCTGCCATTGTTCTGGGCCACATTTCACGGCCCACCCTACCCCTGTCCCCACCTATCTGGGCAGATCCCTGCAGGAGTAAACAGAATTGCTGAAACACACGGGCTCTGAGTCTGGTACAGGAAGAGCTTTGGAATTTCAAAAGCTCTCTGCATCCCCACACAGATGTGGTGCCCTATGACCCAGGTGAACTGTTAACAAAGTAGAAGCCTGTCTTCCAGGGAATCCCCCCATTGTGTGAGTAGCTGGAATAGTGCATAGAAAACATAACACTACAGTATGAGAGAGAAAAGGGGGCTGCAGTTGGAGAGAAAATAAAACATTCTACGAACACATACTGGAAAACAAAAGAAAGACCTCTTCCTATCAACCTGTTGCAGAACAAAAGAAAGACCTCTTCCTATCAACATGTTGCAGGAAAGATTCAGTGACATCGAAGATAGAAATCTGGAAATGACACGGATGGAAGAAGAAAGAGACTTGAGGCTTCAAAACAAAAATGAAAGGACTCTACAAGAACTTTCTGACTCCATCAAAAAGACCAATATAAGGATAATGGGCATACCAGAAGGAGAAGAAAGAGAGAAGGGAACAGAGAGTATATTCAAACAAATAGTCGATGATAACTTCCCAAACTTGTGGACAGAACTGGATCCTCGAATCCAAGAAGCAAATAGAACACCTAATTACCTCAATCCCAGCAGGCCTTCTCCAAGACACATTGTATTCAAGCTGTCTAAAATCAATGACAAAGAAAGAATCCTCAAGGCAGCCAGGAAAAAGAAGACGGTAACCTACAAAGAAAAGCCCATTAGATTATCATCAGATTTCTCAGAAAAAACTCTACAAGCCAGGAGGGAATAGAACCAAATATTCAAACTATTAAAAGAGAGAAATTATGAGCCAGAATAATATAGTCAGCAAAGATATCCTTTAGATATGATGGAGGAATAAAGACCTACAGAGCTCAGGGAATTTTCTAATACACGACCTGCACTACAAGAAATACTAAAGGAGGCTATTCAACTACCATCAACGGGGACAATTTGTGTCAACTAAAACATAAAAAGGGAGAGAGTAAAGGTCTGAAACGGAATATGGGAAAGGAGAAAGTAAGCATGCTGAAGAAAATGGAATACTTTACATATCAAACTTCTGTTTACATAAACTTAATGGTAACCGTTCAAAAAAATTCCAGAACTGAATCATATACTGCAATAAATGAAGAAACAAAGGGAAACATCATAGAATACCACCACACAGAAATGATAGACAACAACAAAAAGGCAAAGAAACCATGGAGACACAATCTTACCAGAAAACTAAAGATAGAATGATAGGAAATCCACAAATATCAATAATCACCCTAAATGTAAATGGACTGAACTCACCAATAAAAAGGCACAGAGTAGCAGATTGCATCAAAAAACTAAACCCAACCATATGCTGTCTCCAAGAGACACATCTCAGCTACAAGGACAAACATAGACTCAAAGGGAAAGGATGGAAATTGACACTCCAAGCAAATGGTATCCAGAGAAAATCAGGTGTAGCAATACTGATATCAGATGAAACAGACTTCAGGGTGAAAAAGATAGCAAGAGACAAAGACAGACATTTTATAATTATAAAGGGGACGATACGACAAGAAGACATCACAGTCATCAATATTTATGCCCCCAATCAGGGAGCACAAAAATATACCAAGCAACTACTAACAGAACTAAAGAGAAAAATTGACCAAAACACAACTATATTAGGGGACCTAAATACATCATTGACAGCTATGGATAGATCATCCAAACAGAAAATAAATAATGAAATAGCAGCCCTAAATGACACATTAGATGAAATGGAAATAATTGACATTTATAGAGAACTTCATCCTAAAACATCAGACAATACATTTTTTTCCAGTGTACATGGAACATTTTGAAGGATAGACCATGTATTGGGATATAAAACTAGCCTCAGCTAATTTAAGAAGATTGAAATCATACCAAGCATATTCTCTAATCGAAAGGCTTTGAAATTGGATATCAACTGCAAAAAGAAAGCAGGAAAAACCACAAATACCTGGAGATTAAACAACATACTTTAAAAGAACTACCCGGTCAAAGAAGAAATTAGAGGAGAGATCAAAAGATACATAGAAACAAATGACAAGGAAAACACATCCTACCAAAATTTTTGGGATGCAGCAAAAGCAGTTTTAAGAGGGAAATTTATATCATTACATGCCTATCTCAAGAAACAAGAAAAATACCAAATAAATAACCTTACGCTACACTTTAAAGAACTAGAAAAAGACGAACAAATGAAACCTAAGGTTAGCAGAAGAAAGGAAATAATAAAAATCAGAGCAGAACTAAATGTAATAAAGAACAAAAAGAGAAGAGAAAAAATTAATGTGACAAAGAGCTGGTTCTTCAAACCCTTGGCTAGGCTCACTAAAAAGAGAGAAGACACTAATTAACAAAATCAGAAATGAAAAAGGGGAACTTATCACTGATGCCACAGAAATACAAAGGATCATCCAAGAATACTATGAAGGAATATATGCCACCAAATTCAATAACCTAGAAGAAATGGACAAGTTCTTAGAAACATATCCTTCCTAGGCTGAACCATGAAGAACTGGAAAATCTAAACAGACCGATCACCAGTAAGGAAATTGAATCAGTCATCCAAAACCTTCCCAAAAGCAAAAGTCTGGGACCAGATGGCTTCACTAGTAAATTCCACCGAACCTTCAAAGGGGATCTAATACCAATCCTGCTAAAACTCTTCCAAAAAATTGAAGAAGAGACAGTACTCCCTAACTCATTTTATGAGGCCAACATTACCAAATCCTTGCCTGATACCAAAACCTGGCAAGGACAACACAAAAAAAGAGAACTACAGACCAATATCTCTGATGAATACAGATGCTAAAACCCTAAACAAAATTCTAGCAAATAGAATGCAACAATGCATTAAAAAGATTATTCATCACAACTAAGTGGGGTTCATCCCAGGGACACAAGGATGGTTCAACATACACAAATCCATCAATGTGATACATCACGTAAACAAAGTAAAGGAGAAAAATCATATGAATATATCAATTGATGCAGACAAAGAATTTGACAAGGTACAACATCCATTTATGATTAAAACACTTAATAAAATAGGTATAGAAGGAAAATACCTTAACATAACACAGGCCATATATGACAAAACCTCAGCTAATCTCATTATTAACAGTGAAATACTGAAGCCCTTTGCTCTACGTTCAGGAACACAACAGGGCTGTTCCCTATCACCTCTGCTTTTCAACATAGTGTTGGAAGTCCTCGCCAGAGCAATGACACAAGAGAAAGAAATAAAAGGCATCCAAACTGGGAGTGAAGAAGTTAAATTGTTACTCTTTGCAGATGACATGATGCTATATTTAGAAAACCCTAAAGACTCCACCAAAAAGCTATTAGAAACAATCAACGAATACAGCAATGTGGCCGGCTACAAAATCAACATACAAAGGTCCATTTCATTCCGATACACTAACAATGAAATCTCAGAAAAAAGATATAGAAAAAAATAATTCCTTCTGCAATTGCAGCAAAAAGAATAAAATATATAGGAATAAACTTAACCAAGGATGTGAAAGACCTATATGCTGAAAACTACAAGACATTTTTAAAAGAAATTGAAGAAGATACAAGGAAATGGGAAAACATTCCGTTCTCGTGGATTGGAAGAATCAACATAGTTAAAATGGCCATATTCCCCAAAGCAATGTACAGATTTAATGCAATCCCCATCAAAATCTCAAGAATGGTTTAAAGAAATGGAACAAAAAATCATCAGATTTGTTTGGAACCACAAAAGACCCCGAACAGCCAAAGAAATCTTAAGAAAAAAGAACAATGCTGTAGGTATCACACTCCCTGACTTTAGCTTGTACTACAGGGCTACAATAATCAAAACAGCATGGTATTGGCAGAAAAACAGACACATAGACCAATGGAATAGAATTGAGAACCCAGAAATAAAATCACATAAGTATGGACAGACAATTTTTGACAAAGAAGCCAAAAACATACAATGGAGAAAAGACAGCCTCTTCAATAAATGGTGCTTGCAGAATCAGAAAGACACGTGCAAAAGAATGAAACCGGACTTCTATCTGTCACCATGCACAAAAATTAATTCAAAATGGATGAAAGACTTAAGCATAAGACCTAAGACAATAAACTGCATAGTAGAAAACATGGGTACTAAACTTATGAACTTTGGATTCAAAGAGTATTTCATAAATTTGACTCCAAAGGCAAGGGAAGTTAAAGCTAAAATAAATGAATGGGACTATATGAAACTTAAAAGCTTCTGCACAGCAAAAGAAACCGTGAACAAAGTAAAGAGGCAACCAACTGAATGGGAGAAGATTTTTGCAAACAGTGCATCTGATAAGGGGCTAATATACAAAATAAACAAGAAACTCATACAACTCAACAACAAAACAACAAACAACCCAATTGAAAAATGGGCTGAGGACCTGAAGAGACATTTCCCCAAAGAGGACATACAAATGGCAAATGGACATATGAAAAAATGCTCAGCATCACTAATCATCAGAGAAATGCAAATAAAAACCACAAGGAGATATCACCTCACCCCAGTTAGAATGGCTATCATCAACAAAACAAATAGTCACAATTGTTGGAGAGGCTGTGGAGAAAAAGTAACCCTCATACACTGTTGCTGGGAATGCAGACTGGTACAGCAACTATGGAAAGCAGTGTGCGGGTTCCTCAAAAAATTAGGAATGGAATTCCATATGGCCCAGCAATCCCTCTCCTGTGTATCTACCCAAAAATATTGAAAACATTTATACATAAAGACAAGTGTGCTCCAATGTTCATTGCAACTTTATTTATGGTGGCGAAGCATGGAAACAAGCAAAATGTCCTTCAACAGATGAATGGATAAAGAAGTTATGGTATATATACACAATGGAATACTGTTCAGCGGTAAGAAAAGATGATATAGGAACATTTGTGACAACATGGATGGATCTTGAGAGTATAATGCTAAGTGAAATAAGTCAGACAGAAAAAGCAGAGAACCATTTGATTTCACTGATATGTGGTATATAAACCAAAAACAACAAAAGAACAAGACAAACAAATGAGAAACAAAAACTCATAGACACAGACAATAGTTTAGTGGTTACCAGAGGGTAAGGGGGTTGGGGGGTGGGAGATGAGGGTAAAGGGGAATCAAATATATGGTGATGCGAGGAGAACTAACTCTGGGTGGTGAACACACAATGGGATTTATAGATGATGTGATACAGAATTGTACACCTGAAATCTATGTAACTTTACTAACAATTGTCACCCCAATATACTTTAATTAAAAAAAATTAAAATGAAAAGAATAAAATTTCTCTAAACACTAAAAAAAAAAAAAAAAAAAAAAAAAAAAAAAAAAAAAAAAAAAAAAAAAACAGTCCCATGGATAAATGGAACAGAATAGAGAGCCCAGAAATAAATCCATGCCTTATGGTCATTTAATCTATGACAATGGAAGCAAGATTATACATTGAGGTAAAGACAGTCTATTTAACAAATGATTCTGAGAAAACTGGACAGACATATGCTAAAAAATGAACCTAGGCCACCTTCTTACACCATATACAAGAATAAATTCAGAACAGATTAAAGACTTAAATGTAATACCCAAAACCATAAAACTCCTAGAAAATATATAGGAAGAAAGTTTGCAGACATTACCCTTAGTAATATTTTTATTGACATGTCCCCTCAGACAAGGGAAGCAAAAGAAAAAATAAACATGTGGGATTACATCAAACTGAAAAGTTTTTTCACACCAAAGGAAACCATCAATAAAACAAAAATGCATCCTACTGATTAGGAGAAGATATTTGCCAATGATATATGTGATAAGGGACTAATGTCCAAAATTTTTTTAAAAAAACCTCATATAACAGAACTTCAAAAAAAACAAACAACCCAATTGAAAAATGGTCAGAGGACACAAAAAGACACTTCTCTAAAGAGGACATACAGATGGCCAACAGACCTATGAAAAAACGCTCAACGTCACTAATAATTAGAGAAATGCAAATAAAAACCACAATGAGATACGACTTCACCCTGGTCAGAAGGGCTATCATCAATAAATCAACAAACAAGTGCTGGCGAAGATGTGGAGAAACTGCTGGTGGGATTGCAAATTGGTGAAACCACTACAGAAAACACTATTGAGTTTCCTCAAAAAATTAAAAATAGAACTATCTTATGACCCAGAAATTCCACTCCTGGGTGCTTATTCAAAGAAATCCAAAACACTAATTCAAAAAAATATATGCACTCCTGTGTTTATTGCAGCATTATTCACAATAGCCAAGATATGGAAACAACTGAAATGCCCATCAATAGACAATTGGATAAAGAAACTGTGGTACGGATATACAATGGAGAATTTTTTGGCCATAAAGAAGAATGAAATCTCACCATTTGCAAAGATATGGATGGACCCAGGAACATTATGCTAAGTGAAATAAGTCAAATGGAGAAAGACAAATACCATATGATCTCACTTATATGTGAAATCTAAAGAACAGAATAAAGAAACAAACAAAACAGAAATAGACTCAGAGATATAAGGGGGGGAAAATAGATGGTTTCTAGATGGGAAGGGGTGGGGATGGGGGAGAAGGTAAAGGGATTAGAAAGTACAAATTGTAGTCACAATATAGCCACGGGGATATGAAATACAGTTTGGGGAATATAATCAATAATGTTGTAAAGACTATGTAGGGTGCCCAATGGGTACTTGGGCACTGGACTTATAGGGGGATCACTTCATAGACTGTGTAGATGCCTGACCACTGCGCTGTACACCTGAAGCTGAAGTTGAATATTGAATGTCAACTATAATTATATATATATATATAATTATATATATGTGTGTGTATATATTTATGTGTATATGTGTGTGTGTATATATATATATATACATATATATATATATGTATGTATGTATATTCATAGGAGGTGGAGTACAACATAGGGAAGAGAGTCAATGGAATTGAAACAACTATATACAATGTCAGAGGGGTAGTAGATTGGGGGGGTTATCACTTTGTGAGGGGTGTAAATGTCTATTACATTGGTTTGTACACCTGAAACTAAAAAAAAAAATTTAAAAATTAAAATAAATGAAATTATCAAGGAATTGTCTTTAGTGGTTTTGTACATTTTCCTCCAATGTCAAGGGGTATATAGTCCCTGTGCTATAGATGACAAAGCCTAGGTCAGCACCATCCAGTGGGGTGACCACTAGCTCCAGGTGGCTATGGGGAACTTGAAATGGGTCTCATCTGAGTTGAGATGATCTGTCCATGTAAGAATACAGATTCTGAGACTTAGGATGAAAAACAGAATGTAGACTATCTCATTAATAGTTTTTATATTGATTTCATGTTGAAATGATAATACTTTTTTATTTTGGGAGTTTAAATATATGATTAAAATTAATTTTACCCATTTATTTTTACTTTTTTAATGTGGCTACTGAAGAACTTAATTACATATGTGGTTTTCATTATATCTCTGGTGGATAGTGCCTGACTAGTAAAAGGGACATGTGACAAATCACCATGGATAACTAGCATAACAATAAAAATAATATTGAAAACGATATAAGTGATACCTAATGTTTACTGTGGTTTTACTATGTACCAGTACTATGCTAAATATTTTACATAAATCACCTCAGAACTGGTCTCAGAACAACCCCACAGGGCTTGTAGAAGGTAACTTCTACATGTTTTAATAGCATTACTTTGACTTTACCCAGGTGATACAGCCAGTGTGTAACCGAACTGGCCCTCCCATCCAGGTTTGCCAGACCCTGGAGCACTTGCTCTCCACCTTGAACCCCTCCTTACCTGCATCCACCAGACAAGGATTAGGAAGGAATGTGTCCAGCATCATTCTTTTATTACACGAGATTTCTGAAGCTCTCAGCTGTTGAACTTCCAGACAATTTTCTCATGTCTGGACTTGGTTCCTGGCCATGATCAGGGAAGAGGCTGGGTACCACATCACCAACCACTAGGAACTTAACCTGATAGGTGTCTTGAAGTCTAAGGAGAGATATGGAAGTGCCCCAGGGCTGGGGAGGCCCACATTCAGCCTGTTGGTGGCTTGACCATTTGGATTCTATTTGCATCCCCTCTGTCCTGCTATACAGGAATAGGCCTTTTCAAGTGGGTGTAGCTCTCCAAATCCACTCAAAATGTCACAAAATTAAATGAATGGTTTCTTAGACACCATGGGGAGTAGAAACCCAATAGCAAAACACTAATGGTTTCCTTTGCATGAAGCCCCTTTGAGGATAAAAGAATTCATCTCAGAGTCAGACCTCTTCCTGGCTGGTGCATCCGTTTGTCAGATGATAAGCCATGGGGAGTCAAATGCACCCTCCACTGCCCTCCATCTGTGATTGTAGAGAACAAGAGAGAAGCCAGCCAGAGGGAAGCAAATCCTGATCCTGTGATTTCAATTACAGGGAGGTGAAAAATTATTTGATATCTGAGCTTGCTAAAGGCGCCCGTTCCTTCTATTCCAAAGATCTTTCCTGTTAAACTGAACAAAAGAGGAGAAAGAAGTTCCGATGCACATTGAGGGGAAGGGGTTGTGGAGAGAAAGCAAGCACAGCAGGCAGGGAGTTGATGACAATGTGGACAAAAGAAAGAACTTCTTAAGATTCCTTCTAAGAAACGGAATTTGCACTGTGCTAGTTGCTTTATTTGCACATCTCTTGCCCTCTCTTTTGCTCTGTCTTTCTCGCACAATGAATCAGATTTGGGTTTTTGAATCCACATTGATATTGATAGCACAGATTTGGTTGTTACTCTCAGAGATAATGCCACTTCAGTGTGCTCCATGTCTGGGCAGCACAAGAGCAAGAGCCAGCCGGCTAGGGCCCAGCTCAGCTCATGGTAGGCGTCCACCTTGGTGTTCTGGCAACAAAACTCTGACAGGGTTTTGGAAACTTGTTCTCTTTGGCACCTACATAAAGACAGGTGTCTAGTCTGTGTTATGCAGTGTTATACTGGCTATTTGGTCCCATAGACTAGCATGAAAACCTGGCTTGACTTCTAGATGATGGTGTACAAGGTATCTAAGCTCCCTGAGCGGATATTTCCTCGTCTGGCACATGGAGGGAAACAAGTTTTACCTAATAGGGCTGTGTGAGGCTGAAATACATATAAATTACTAGGCTCACAGTAGATCCTCAGTACTTTGTATCTCTCCTTCATGTAAAGAAAGATTAATTAAGATTTTTGAAGTTAAAATCCCCTGTTCTATATAAACTCAAATTGCAGCATCCAATTATGGTGAAATAAATTTGCTTCCCTGCTGCTGGTTCTGCACTGTCAACATTTTCTCTAACTGCATCTTCAAGCCCCATGCATATTCAATAAAAATGTTACATCACTATCCAGTGATCAAGGAGAATAACCTCTGGTTATACGGTGGTTGAGAAAAATCACCTCATTTTCACATTTCTGCTGTCCCATGTATTTACTACAAGCACACTGCGGTGCAAAGCTGTGTAACTGTAATAATAAATATCACATAATTGGAAATGATAACACTTTAATGTAGGAACACATGAAAGGAACTCAGTCATGTGAAAATTCTGGCATGTTTGTTACAAAAATTAGTCTCAGTAATTTTAGAGTCACCTAGAGTTACTCATTATAAATTTGGTCTCTTCATCTAGACTATAAACTTACCAAAGGCAAGAACTCTTTCCAACATCTGTGCAATTTCTTCAGCATCTGCCACTTTGCGTGGCAAACAGGTGTTGCCTAATTAGAATTTGTTACTTGGTTGATTGATTAATTTAAAAGCAACAACAGTTCTTTGTCTGGAGGACACAGAGGCTAAAATAAAGGATGCATGGTTCTCCTTATTTCCTGGAGACTATGCCCTCATGCTAAGACTTTGTGTGTCATCTTTGTGTGACAGTTCTGCCAAAGAGCTCCACTGATCAAGAACAAAGGAGGCACACTGTGAGCTGGGGACTGGAAGTCATGCAGTAACTCTGAACCTCTTGCAAATACAGATTCATCTCCCTACTTTGTTTTCGTACCAGTGTGCGTGAGCTCCTCACTTCAAGACTTTGCTGAGAGAAGCTCAGGCCTACATGTAGCAATGTAGGCTGACAGAGAACTTGGGGTAGTTACTGGGGACTGGTCTCAGAAGTTCCCCAGAACATCAAGGAAGTCACACAACTGGAAGCTGTGGCAAGGAAGGGGCAGAGGCAGATTTGAGTTGTCAGGAATATGGCTTCGGTTGTAGGGCAAATCCCATGGTATGTTAAAGGAGCCACTGGGCCTATAATAACAACCTCTGGGTTTCAGGATTTGGCTCACCCAGCAAAGTCCCTCCCCAAGACTCTGTGTGTATGAGGGCAGGGGCACGACCAGTCTTTAGGACCTAACCTTTCCAGGCCACCAGGTCTGAGTATACCTGGCTTTCTAGAGACATTGATGGGTGGAGATGGGGAGGCAGTGAGAGCACACAGGACTCACAGAGTTTGCCAGGGCCCCTCCCAAACTCTTCCTCTATGTCCCATCGTGCACACCAGTCTGACTTCCAGCTGCCAGCCCATGCCTGTCCATGCCTGAGGGCTTTCTCTGGCTGCCACACCCACTTTGCCCACCCAGAAAGCAGGATGGAGGCATCAGAGGGTTCCCTCCACCTCCTCAGCCCAGCAGTCCTCCACCAACAACTAAGAGGAGGTGACACAGAAATGCCTTATTTCCCACCCTCAGTGGGTGAAAGATCACATGACCTACACTGGCCTCCAGAGTTCCCCAGTAGGATTAAGCACCATGTTTCCTGGGGTCACCTCCCAAATAAATTACTTGTACTCAAATCTTTGATTCAGGTTCTGCTTCTGTAGCTCAGCACAGAGTATACCTTCCCAGTGCACAAGGGCCACATGGCCATGTGGAAGGGGATGAGGAACACATGAAGATCCTGTCACAGAGACTACTGGATGCTCGTGGAAAACACATTAGGATGCTCAGAGCCAGTCAGCTGTGGGTTATGCAAGAGAGCAGCTCCCAGATTGCCTTCCCTATCCCAACACCCCATTGTCTGTGAAAGACGCCGGGCCATGAAAGTCCTCCCAAAGTCATCAATCTCCGATGCGCATTCCTCCTCTGTTTCCAGTTCCTTCCCAAGTGATGCAGAATCCATGGACCTATCTCCATGACAGAGAAGCACAGACAAGAGCATGATCCACAGAACAGCGATGTGTCTTTCTTGTGCCGACTCCAAATTGGCACAGAGGGTGGTGATGCCAACAGACCAATTCAGTCACTTAGCTGGAAAAGGGCTGTGAGGTTCCAGCCTGGCTCACAAAGGACAGTGCTCAGAGCTCAGGATCAGCATGGAGCAGCAGTCCTGTGAATCTCAGGCATACAGGCTTGGGTGACAGAGTGTCTGGGTGGCTTTCTGGTTTTCAAGGAACACCATTAGCCTGCCACTGATGGAGCTGCTTGGTGGTGCAGAGATCCTAGAGGCCTCCAGAGTTAGTGGATGGCCAGGGCCCAATCCTGTCCAGAAATAACTCCAGACTTCAGAGGTGACCTAAAGCAGTGAATCTCCCAGGGATATTTTTCATGTCCAATTGTTACATATCTTATGTGATTTTTCAGCAGGCCCAGCTGTTACTTCTCTCCTTGTAAAAATTGACTACATTTTGAACTCTCTCTTCTGCTTCACCTCCCTCACCAGACTTTTTCAGTTAACATTTTTTGAGGGGGGTAGAGGAGTTAAAGCTTCTTAAGTGCATCAGGATATTTTTCATAAGGATAATCTGTTTTTGTTGTAAAATGATATTTATATATTTATGGGCTTCTTCATTGTAAAACACACATACTTCTAATTCTAAAGTGTGTTCCGATCAACAAATTTATATATTTTATTTGTCATAAATTAAATCATTCCTCCAGATATTGTGATACATCAGTCCTTCAAGTGAGTGGCTCCTCCCTGATTCTGTTACCTGGCCTGACAGGCCAGCTAATCAGTGACACCTAGATAAGGGTCTCCCAGTGGCACATTGTATTTCTAATCCAAGTCTTTTCTTCCTAACAATTCCATCTTGTCATTTTGCATATGCAGAATGAGAACCTTTCATATCCACTGGGGGAAATATACAAAACAATATAGAAGTTATTAATATAGACATCTGAAAACCGGCAACTGGGATGAAGACTTTTCTAGACTGGTTGACAGCACTGTAGTGATGGAGGAGGGGAGGGTGGAAAAAGTAGGGACTGCACCAGGCACCCAGCTTTGGATGAGTCTCCAGATCACGCAGAGGAAGAGAGTTTCAAAGAGTAGGCCAGTCGGTTGATGTCCCCTGGAAATCTTTTATCATTTATTCTTTCCCTTCTGCTCTTATAACCAATGAATACTCCTTCTTGAACTTATAATACTGGGTGTCCATCTGTCTTCTGGTGAGGTTTAAACAGGAGTTGTGTCTGTTTAAAATCACACTGACAAGCCTTAATTCATTTTTTAAGTCTACCTGAAAGAGAAGTTCTGTGTTACCTCAAAGATATTAAGACCCTGGGTTGAGTGTGACTTCGACAGATGTATGACAGGTCAGTGCCCATGACTGAGAGATGTGTCAGAAGTCCCTTCATCTTCATTCATTTCATCATTTTAGAACACAAATCAGGAGTGTGGGAGGCTGTACCTGGTTTCTCTTTCTATTTCTCAAAATGAACTCAGGGCATATCTTTTGGAGAATGTTGAGCGGATGTGATTCAGGCTTGTCTCCTGTAACAGCAATTTTGTTCTTTGACTGCTTCTGAGATGAAGGAGGATATGTGCCCTTCCGACAAATTGCATTAAGAACATCCACAAGCAGACAAGTCAGGTAAGTCTGAGAACCACCGGGGCTTAGAGTCCTATTTTTCTTTTGTTCAAACTCTAGAAAAGAAATAAATTAACAAATTAATTTAATAATCACTTGATTCCCAAAGCAGTAATAAATTATGTAATTCTGGAATAGACAGCATGATATTCCCACTGCCTAACTGGCAAAGGAAGGAGGCAAATTTCCTTTTCATATTATTATTTCAGTGCAAAATGTTCTAATTGGATCCTCAACCTTTTGCAAAGCTTAGAGTAACATTCTGAAGTTTTCATCTATAAACATTTTCAAAGCAATCACCCATTTCCCAACAGCTTATGGCAGACCAACTGGAATTGCCAATTCTGCTCAAATGTGCAATTTAAAACCTGCCCTTACTTAGATCTAGGTGGTATCTAATTCTACCTTCTATGCAAAGTGCATGAATTAAAAAGTGTTTTCTGGGTGTCCACATCTGTACATAGTCTTGCCAAACTTTGGTAACAACATAATCATTAATTAACAAATATCCTTCAAATCCTCCACTGACAAATCCCATAAAAATTTCTGGTGACCCGTCTCCTCTCTGTGAAGGATATAGAGGTTATTTTTTAAAGTTGGATCAATATTCATTTGTTACTATATACAAAGAGTGACTTCATTGATCATGGCCTCTCTAGATTCTCCAGAGTTTCAATTCAAATAACAAAATAAAACAAATCGCTGAAGAAATTGTAACAACTTTAAAATAAGTTTCATTGGAAAACTAAATGAAAGCCATCTCTTGATAGTGAAAATTACTCAAAGAACAAATGCAATAAACCTAATTTTGATGGTATTTAGAAATAAGCTGATGAAGAGGTAGGCAAAAAGTGACATTATCACTTTTTAAAACCAGGTAAGGTCACTGGGATCATCAACATTAGGAAAATTGGACTGAAAATAATGAAATCATAATTCCATGGTATGAGACTCTAGAATTTAAGTAGAAATACTTAATACTTTGGAGTGGAATGATACGACAAGAAGCAATTGTAAATAATCTAGATAAGGAAAATATTCTTTAAAAAGTAATAAAATTGTAATAACTACATCAAGAAATTTCCCATGAGCTCAGATTTTCAGATAATATGTTGTAAAGATGAGTTGACATCATAGAAAATATTCAAACATTCATCGAAAGTTCTTTGAGGTCTGGGATTGGGATGTTATGATTTTGCAGTAATATACTTTCATAACTGTAGTTACGAGTTGAAACAATGCCCAGGATTTCAAAGACTCTCTTGTCTTAAATGATAATCTTGACCATATTCCTTGTTTTAGAGCCTTCCCCTATTCACTTACTCCTCATTCAATTCACACTGGATAAAAGCTAGATTCAAATCAAATGAAAAACTTAGAAACATGGCTGACCTGCATCAACCCAAGCTAATTTTAGAAGTTTGAATTTTAAATAACTTGCAAATAGAAATCCTTCTATGAGCAAGAATTTTCACAATATAGGGTAGTAACATGCCTTTGTGGCAGACACCTACACTGGTGGATAGATCATGTATTTTATATTCCATGATGGGTTTCAGAAGGATTCTTTGGCTTATTCTATTACTCAAGGTTTCTGAAGAGTACCTTTAACGCATGAACATACCTTTTACACACACACACACACACACACACACACACACACACAACCTCTTTTTAATATATATAAAATTGATCCTTAGACCAAATCCCTCTCTATTTCCTACCTTGATGATAAGAGTTTGACAACTCTTTTGCCTGAATTTAGTTGGACACAATTGCTAAGATATGGAAACAACCTCAATGTCCATCAATGGATAAATGGATAAAGAAAATGTGATATGTGTGTGCGTATGTGTGTTTGTGTGTATATAAATGAATATTACATATAAATATAATTCAGCTTTAAATAAGAAGGAAATTCTTCCATTTACTATGACAAGGATAGACCTAGAGGACATTATGCTAAGTGAAACAAAACAAACAAAAAACAAACTCATAAATACAGACAACAGAATGGTAGTTACCAAGGAGAGTGGGGAGGACAAAAAAGGTAAAGAGCATCAAATACCTGGTGACAGAAAGAGACTAGGCTTCGTGTGGTGAAATCTAAATCATGTAAAATCTAAAATAGTCAAACCCACAGAAGCAGAAAGCAGAAAGTAGAATTGTAGTTATCAGTGGTGGACGGAACGGAGAAATGAAGAGGTGATGGTCAAAGAGTACAAGATAAGTAAGTCCTGAATATCTATAGCATAGTACCTATATCTAACAATACTGTATTGTATACTTAAAATTTTCCAAGAGGATAGATCTTATGTAAAATATTCTGACCACAAACCACACATACAAAAAATCACTAGTAGTAGTAGTAGTAATAGTAGTAGTAATAGTGGGTGTGGAAAATTGGGAGGTGATGGGTATGTCTATGTGACAGTTTCACAGGTATATGCTTATCCCCAAATTCATCAAGTTGTGTACATTAAATATGTACAGAATTTGTAAGTAAACATACCTTAGTAGTATATTAAAAAACAAAAGTAGTTGGAGTATTCTGCTTAGACATTGCCCCTTTGTAGACTGATTGTAGCCTTCAAGGTTGATCAGTAAAAGGCATGAAAAGATGAACTCAGGAGAAAATATTCCCCTATAACCTAGAAGAGAGCTGGTCTATGTTGTCAGTGACCATTTCCCCTAAGCCCATCCCAAATGACCTTTGAAAGGTGGCTAAGAGAGAGCCAGGTCAGGGATCTGCCTCTTCTAGAAGAAAGACCAGCCTTCTCACTACAACAGTCCCATGAGAAAGGAAATGAGTAATCCATCCAAAGAGGGAGCATGATCCAAAATCATGCTCCCACCAGAACATGACTTTCAAATGGCTCTTTTGGAAGTCTATAGACTTAATATCACATGTCTTTTCCATAAAAGCTGTTCTCTTAATTTTATTTTTATGCCATCTGTAACCTAAAATAACAATATGAACATATTTCTAATTTGCTTGCTAATCATTTTTTGTTTGTTTGTTTCACAATATTTTTAACCTCAGATACTCTATTTTCATCTTTGTACATGTAGTTATTACAATATTATTGACCATATTCCTTACCCTATACCCTACATCACCATGACTACTTCATAACAACCAATTTGTACTTCTTAATCCCTTCCCCTTTTCACCTACCCTTAATCCCCCTTCCATCTGGCAACCATAAGAATGTTCTTTGTATCTATGAATTTATTTCTGTTTCATTTTTTTTATTTTGTTCTTCAGAGTCCACTTATAAGTGAAATCATATGACATCTGTCTTTCTCTGACTTACTACATTCAGCACAATACCCTCTAGTTCCATCCATGTTGTTGCAGATGGCAAGACTTCATTCTTTTTCTACAGTTAAGTAATATTCCATTGTATATATGTACCACCTCTTCTTTATCCATTCATCCATTCAGGGACACCCAGGTCACCTTGGTTTAGGTAAATAATGCTGCAATGAACATATGGATGCCCATGTCCACTCAAAATAGCATTTTTTTTAGTTTCTTTGGATAAATACCCAGAAGTGGGGTTACTAGGTCCTTCTTTGTTTCTTGTTATAGTCTTCGTTTTAAAGTCTATTTTGTCTGGTATAAGCAGGTCTACCCCAGATTTTTGTTATTTGTTTCCATTTTCATGAAATATCTTTTTTCATCCCTTTACTTTCAATCTGTGTGTGTCTTTGAATCTTAAGTGAGTCTCTTGTAGGTAGCATATGTAAGGGTCTTGTTTTCTTATCCATTCATCTCCTTATCTTTTTATTATTATTATTATTATTAGTTTCAGGTGCACAAGACAAAGTAATCCTAAGACATTTGTCATTTATATCCCTCACACTGTGGACTCCACTCTCCCCATCAACTATCCCTCTGACATCGCACAGAGCCATCACATTTTCACTGTCTCCACTCCCAATGCTATACTCCGCCTCTTGTAAGTGTATACATACATATATACACATATATATATATATATATATATATATATATATATATATATATATAATATTATAGTTGGCATTCATTATTGTTCAGCTTCAGGTGTACAGTGCAGTGATCAGGCATCTACATCTTCCCTGAGATGGTCTCCCAAATGGGACACATGTCCATCGGACACCCTACAAAATCTTTACAACATTATTGATTAAGTTCCCCAGATTAATTTTCAAAACCCCGTGGCCATCTTGTGGTTACTGATTGTTTTCTAATACCCTCACCCTCCCCCCACCCCCACCCCACCCCCCGCCCATCTAGCAACCCTCAGTTTTTCCTCTTTGTCTCCAAAACTGTTTCTGATTAGTTCATTCACTTATTCTTTTCTTTAGATTCCGCATAAAAGTGAAATCATATGGTACTTATCTTTCTCTGTCTGACTTATTTCACTTAACATAATGTTCTCTAGGTCCATCCATGTTGTTGCAAATGGTAAGATTTCTTTCTTCTTTATGGCTGCGTAGTACTCCATTGTATAAATGTACCACAGTTTCTTAATCCAGTCATCTACTGATGGGCATTTCGGTTGTTTCCATGTCTTGGCTATTGTGTATAGTGCTGCAATAAACATAGGAGTGCATTAAGATTTTTGAATTAGAGTTTTGGATTTCTCCGGATAGACACCTAGTAGTGGAATTACTGGATCATAGAGTAGTTCCATTTTCAGATTTTTGAGATACCTCCATACTGTTTTTCATAGTGGCTGCACCAATCTGCAATCCCACCAACAGTGCACAAGCGTTCCCTTTTCTCCACATCCGCGCCAGCACTTGTTGTTTGTTGATTTATTAATGATAGCCATTTTGACTGGGGTGAGGTGGTATCTCATTGTGGTTTTTATTTGCATTTCTCTGATGGTTAGTGAGGTTGAGCAATTCTTCATATGTCTGTTTGCCATCTGTATGTCCTTTTTAGAAAAATGTCTCTTCAAGTCCTCTGCCCATTTTTTAATTGGGTCGTTTGTTTTTTTGGAGTTGAGTTGAGTGAGTTTTTTATAGATTTGTGACATGAATCCCTTATCAGATATATCATTGACAAATATCTTTTCCCATTCAGTAGGATCCCTTTTTGTTTTATTGATGGTTTCCTTTGCTGTGAAAAAACTTTTTAGTTTGATATAATCCCACATGTTTATTTTTTCTCTTACTTCCCTCGAGCGAGGTTATATATCAGTAAAAATCTTACTCCTGGTAATGTCTGAGAAATTTCTTCCTATATTTTCTTCTAGGTATTTTATGTTTTCAGATCTTACATTTAAGTCTTTAAGCCATTTTGAATTTATTTTTGTATATGGTGTAAGGAGGTGGTCCAGCTTCATTTTTTTGCAGGTGTCTGTCCAGGTTTCCCAGCACCATTTATTGAATAGACTGTCTTTACCCCATCGTACATTCTTGCTTCCATTGTCATAGATTAAATGGCCATATAGGCGTGGATTTATTTCTGGACTCTCTATTCTGTTCCATTGATCTATGTATCTGTTTTTATGCCAGTACCATGCTGTTTTGATTACTGTAGCCTTGTAGTATAATTTGAAGTCAGGTATTGTTATACCTCCCACTTTGTTCTTATTTCTCAAGATTGCTGAGGCTATATGGGGTCTTTTATGGTCCCATATAAATTTTAGGATTATATGTTCTATTTCTGTGAAAAACGTCGTTGGTAGTTTGATAGGAATTGCGTTGAATATGTATATTGCCTTAGGCAGTAAGGACATTTCAACTATATTAATTCTTCCTATCCATGAACATGATATGTGTTTCCATCTATTTATATCTTCTTTCATTCTTCTCTTCAGTGTCTTATAATTTTCTGGGTACAGATCTTTTACTTCTTTGGTTAAATTTATTCCCAGGTATTTTATAGTCTTTGGAGCAATTGTAAATGGGATTGTTTTTTAATTTCTCTGTCTGATGTTTTATTATTGGTATATACAAATGCAACTGATTTCGGAATATTAATTTTGTATCCCGCTACTTTACTAAATTCATCTATCAGCTCTAATAGCTTCTTGGTGGAGTTTTTAGGGTTCTCTATATATAGTATCATATCATCTGCATATAATGATAATTTTACTTCCTCCTTACCAATTTGGATGCCTTTTATTTCTTTTTATTGTCTGATTGCTGTGGCTAGAACTTCCAGCACTATGTTGAATAGAAGCGGAGATAGTGGGCAACCTTGCCTTGTTCCTGATCTTAGGAGTATGGTTTTAGCTTTTCCCCATTGAGTATGATGTTAGCTGTGGATTTGTTATATATGGCCTTTATTATGTTGAGGTATGATCCCTCTATTCCCACTTTTTTAAGGTTTTTTATCATAAATGGCTGCTGGATTTTATCAAATGCTTTTTCTGCATCTATTGATATGATCATGTGATTTTTATTTTTCATTTTGTTAATGTGGTGTATCACATTAATTGATATTCGGATGCGAACCACTCTTGCATACCAGGGATGAATCCCACTTGATCATGGTGTATGATCTTTTTAATGCATTGCTGAATTCTGTTCGCTAATATTTTGTTGAGGAATTTTGCATCTATGTTCATTAGTGATATTGGCCTGTAGTTTTCTTTCTTTGTGGTGTCTTTGTCTGATTTTGGGATCAGGGTGATAGTGGCTTCGTAAAAAGTGTTTGGGAGTCTTCCCTCCTACTGGATTTTTTGGAAGAGCTTGAGGAGAATAGGTGATAATTCTTTTTCGAACGTTTGTAAAATTCACCTGTAAAGCCATCTGGTCCAGGGCTTTTGTTTGTTGGGAGATTGTTGATTACTGATTCAATTTCCCTGGTGGTAATCAGTCTATTCAGGTTTTCTGTTTCTTCTTGAGATAGCCTTGGAAGGTTGTATGCCTGTAGAAAATTGTCCATTTCTTCCAGATTGTCAAATTTGTTGGCATATAGTTGCTCATAGTAATTTCTTAAAATTGTTTGTATTTCTGTGGTGTCTGTTGTCACTTCTCTTTTTTCATTTCTGATTTTATTAATTTGGGTCCTATTTTTTTTTTTAATGAGTCTGGCTAATGGTTTGTCAATTTTGTTTACCTTCTCTAAGAACCAACTCTTGGATTCATTGATCTTTCGTATTATTTTTCTGGTTTCTATTTCATTTATTTCTGCTCTGATCTTTATTGTCTCCTTTCTTGTGCTCCCTTTGGGCTTATTTTGCTGTTCTTTTTCCAGATCCCTTAAGTGTGATGATAAACTGTTGATTAGTGATGTTTCTTGTTTCTTTAGTTAGGCCTGCAATGCTATGAATTTCCCTCTTAGGACTACTTTCGTGGCATCCCATAGATTTTGGGTCGTCGTGTTTTCATTTTCGTTTGTCTCGAGATATCTTTTGATTTCTTCCTTGATCTCCTGCTTGACCCATGCATTATTTAGTAATAAGTTATTCACCCTCCATGAATGGTGGGTCTTCCAGTTTTTTTCCTGTAGTTCATTTCTAATTTCATAGCACTGTGATCAGAGAAGACAATTGGTATGATTTCAATTTTTAAATTTATCAAGACTTGTTTTGTGGCCTAACATATGGTCTATCTTGGAAAATGTTCCATGTACGCTTGAGAAAAACATGTATTTTGTAGCATTGGGGTGAAACGTTCTGAAAATATCGATTAAATCCAAGTGGTCCAATGTATCACTTAAGGCTGTTGTTTCCATATTGATTTTCTGTCTGGAAGACATGTCCCTTGTTGTCAGAGGTGTGTTGAAGTCCCCTACTATGATAGTGTTACTGTTGATCTCTGTCTTTATGTCAGTCAGTACCTGTTTTATATATTTAGGTGCTCCTATGTTGGGTGCATAGATGTTTACTTGGGTTATTTCCTCTTGTCGGATCGATCCCTTTATTATTATATAGTGCCCATATTTATCTTTTAATATGTTCTTCATTTTAAAGTCTATTTTGTCAGATATAAGTATTGCAACTCCAGCTTTTTTCTCGTTTCCATTTGCATGAAATATTTTACTCCAACCCTTCACTTTCAGCCTGTGTGTGTCTTTTGTTCTGAGGTGAGTCTCTTGTATACAGCATATACAAGGGTCTTGCTTTCTTATCCAGTCAGCCACCCTATGTCTCTTGATTGAAGTATTTAATCTGTTTATATTTAAAGTGATTATTGATAGGTACATAGTTATTGCTATTTTTAAATTTGTAGTTAGGTTGTTTTGATCTTTCTTCTATTTACAGAAGTCCTTTTATTATTTCTTGCAATGCTGGCTTGGTGGTAATAAATTCCTTTAGTTTATTTTTTTCTGGAAAGCTCTTTATCTCTCCATCAATTTTAAATGATAGCCTTGCTGGATAAAGCAATCTAGGTTGTAGGCCTTTGTTTTCCATCACTTTGAGTATCTCCTGCCACTCCCTCCTGGCCTTCAATATTTCTGTAGAAAAGTCATTTGATAGTCTTATGGAAGTTCCCTTGTATGTAAGCCTCTGTCTTTCTCTTGCTGCTTTTAGGATTCTCTCTTTGTCTTTAAGCTTTGTCATTTTAACTATTATGTGTCTTCGTGTGGACCTGTTTGGGTTTATCCTGTTTGGAACTCTCTGCACTTCCTGGGCTTGTATGTTGGTTTCCTTCATCAGGTTGGGGAAGTTTTCGGACATTATTACTTCAAATATGGTCTCAATCCCTTGCTTCCTCTCTTCACCTTCTGGTATTCCTATGATGCGCATGTTGTTGCGCTTGATGTTATCCCAGAGGTCTCTTAAGCCATCTTCATTGTTTTTTATTCTTTTTTTTCTTTCTGTTGTTCTGTTTGGGTGATCTCTGCTAACTTGTCTTCTAAGTTGCTGATTCGATCCTCTGCTTCATCTAACCTGCTGTTAATTCCTTCAAGTGAGTTCTTAATTTCGGTAATTGTGTTCTTTAGTTCTAACTGGTTGTTCGTTATGATTTCTACATCCTTCTTTATGTCTTCTCTAAGCTCCTTAAACATTCTTGTCACCAGTGTTCTGAACTCTGTCTCTGAAAGTTTAGTTACGTCTGCTTCATTTGGTTCCAGTTGTGGAGGTTTCTTCTGTTCTTTTATTTGGGATGTGTATCTTTGTTTCCCCATTCTGGCTGACTCTCTGTGTTTGCCTTGATGTATTAGGTAGATCCCCTAGAGTTCTTAGTTCTTGCTAGGTTATCTTATATAGTATGGGTCCTTTATATTTGGCTTGCACTACTTCATTCTTCTCCTCTGTGTGTGCTCCAAAAGTGACTCTTGTGTTGTGTATATTGTCCTGTTCGAGAAGATCTTTAATTGCTTTTTTTTGTGAGTAGATGGGGTTAACTCCTAGGCTGACTCACTGTGAGACTTGGCTCTGCCCACCACAGGGCATTCTGCTGCGTGAGGGTTGACCACTTAAATGTGGTTTGGCCTCTATGGGCTCTTGTGTCTGCAGAGAATTCCCTCTGGGTGTGTGACTTGTAGGTCAAACCCGGTGGTATTCTGGTTTGCTCTGGAGTTGGCCTCTGGCCATCTTGAATCTTGTGCCTCTTAAGCTGGGCCTTGGTAGGGCAATTTCAGAACAAAGCAAATAACCAAGCACAACAACAACAACAACAACAATAAATCAAATACATTCATATGTAAAAACACCCGATAATCCCCACTCGACACAGGGAAAGATATCAAAGATATAAACACAAAACACAACGAAACAAAACAAAGCAAAACAAAAAGCAACGCCAGTCTTGGCTTAAGCCCACCAAGTAATGTCCAGGTTTTCCTCTGCTGTACCAAAGAGCTCCCTGCTTATTGCGCAGGCAGAGCCTGTCACCTGGTGCCCAGAGTGACTTTGGGACTGTAGATTTAAATGCGTGGGCCTGACGGATCTGGATGATAGTTTTTACAAAGTCACTGCAGTTTCTGCCTTTGCCTGCACATATGCACACTGAGAGTAGCACCAGCAGCCCTGTGTCCAGTACTCCTGAGTCTTAGGGCACTTCTTCAGTGTGTGTGTGTGTGTATGTGGGGGGGAGGGTGTGGGCGGGAGATTTCTGAGCTGCTGAAAGCCCAGGGCTGCGTCTGCCGCTTACTACTGATCCCTGGGAGTGCCTCCGCAGTTGCACTTGCCCCACCCTAAGCAGGCCAGAAAGGGTGGGGGCTGGGGATGGAGGGGTCTTCTCTCTCCCAGCCCAGCCCTGTCACACTCTTCCTGCAGGCCAGAAAAGATGATGGCTGGGGGTGGAGGAGTCTATTCCCTCCTAGCCCAGCCAAAATCACACTCTTCCCAGCCTCTTCCCTGGGTCAGAGCTGCCTGTCAGTCTTCCCAGAGCCTGAGCACTACTACGGCTCCTCTGTAATCTGACACTACTCCTCAGTTCAGGGGTCAGTTTAAGTCTCTGGAAAGGCGGGGATAGGATTGGAAGAGCGGGAGGAGGGGCCCAGGTATGGAGTCTGAGTTCTTTGTCCGCCCCAGGCCCACTAGCCGTCTTCCCGGCGGGAGAGATCAGCTGTGGGACACAGGGAAAGAGCCCACCTCCTGGTTTTTGTGTTCTCTGTTCCGCCCTGGGATCCCGTGCGTCTTTGGAACTGCGGGTGCCACCGCAGTTTTCGCCGCTGCTGCCGCCTCCGCAGCTACCAACCAGGATTCCGCCACGGGACCAGCGCGTTTTCACTCCGCTCCCTTCCTTTTTCCCCTGCTCGCCCAATTAGCGCATCTTAAGTAATCCTTCCATGAGTCTCTTAGCTGTTCTGCGTGATGAGCAAAGAGTTCTTTGATGGGTTATATGTCCCGTTTGTAATAAGATCCAGAGGAGAACTCAGAAAGTGCGCCCCGCTGCCGCCATTCCTATGACGTCATCATCTGCTTGCTAATCATTTTGTAACTATTACTACTCTATTTCAGTCCTTGCATTTCTGCTTATATGTCGAAAATCTTTTGACACAAAATAATCACTTAAGTGATATCATTTAAAAGGCAATGCTAGTGTTTTTTTATTAAATTATTGGTGTGACATTTGTTAGTAAAATTATATGTGCTTCAAGTGAACATTCATATAAAACATGTTCTATATATCGCATTGTGTGCTCACCACCCATAGTTATTTCTCCTTCTATCACCATATATTTGACCCCCTTTACCTTCTTGTATAATCCTCCCACCCACCCACCTTACCTTCTGGTAACTGCTAAATTGTTGTCTGTGTCCATGAGTTCTTGTTTCTTTGTTTGTCTTGTTCCTTTGTTGCTTTCAGTTTTATATCCCACATATGAGTGAAGTCATATGGTTCTTAACTATATCTGTCTTATTTCATTTAGCATGATAATCAAAATCCATCCAGGGTGTCGCAACTGGTAGCATTTCATCTTTTCTTATGGCCGAGTAATATTCCACTGTGTATATATACCACTTCTTCTTTATTCAATCATCTATCGAAGGACACTTTGGTTGTTTCCATGTCTTGGCCACTGTAAATAAAGCTGCAGCGAGCATCAGGATACATCCTCATATATCTTTATGGATAAATGTTCTCAGATTTTTTGGGTAGATACCAAGGAGAGGGATTGCTGGGTCATATGGTAATTGTATTCTTAATTTTTTGAGGAAGCTCCATACTGTTTTATTAGTGGCTGCACCAATCTGCATTCCCACCAACAGTGTATGAGGGTTGCTTTTTCTCCACAGCCTCTCCAACACTTGTTATTATTTGTTTTGTTGATGATAGCCATTCTAACAAGTGTGAGGTGATATCTCATTGTGGTTTTGATTTGCATTTCCCTAATAGGTAGTGAAGTTGGGCATTTTTTCATATATCTGTTGGCTGTTTGTCTTCTTGGGAGAAGTTTCTGTTCAGGACTTCTGCCCATTTTTCAATTGGATAGTTCATTTCTCTCTTGTTGAGTTATATGTGTTCTTGAATATTAATCCCTTATCAGATGCATTGTTTGCAAATATCTTCTCCCATTCAGTTGGTTGCCTCTTTGTTTTGTTAATGGTTTCGTTTGCTGTGCAGAAGCTCTTTAGCTTGATATAGTCCCACTCATTTATTTTTGCTTTTACTCCCCTTGCCTTTGTGGTCAAATTCATAAAATCCTCTTTGAACCCAAGGTCCACAAGTTTAGTACCTATGTTTTCTTCTATGCAGTTCATTGTTTCAGGTCTTATGTTTAGGTCTTTTATCCATTTTAAGTTAATTTTGGTACATGGTGACAAATAGCAGTCTAGTTTTATCATTTTACACGTGGCTTTCCAATTTTCCCAGCACCGTTTATTGAAGAAGCTTCCTTTTCTCCGTTATATGTTTTTGGCTCCTTAGCCAAAAATTATCTTTCCATCTTTATGTGAGTTTATTTTAGGGTTTTCAAGTCTATTCCATTGGTCTATGTGCTGATACCATGCTGATTTGATTATTGTCACTTTGTAGTACAAATTGAAGTCAGAGAGTGTGATACCTCTAACCTTGTTCTTTTTTCGTAGGATTGCTTTAGCTATCCGGGGTCTTCTGTGATTCCATACAAACCTGGTGATTTTTTGTTCTATTTCTTGAAACAATGCCATTGGGATTTTGATGGGGGTTGCATTAAATCTGTATATTGCTTTGGGTAATATGGTCATTTTAACTATGCTGATTCTTCCAATCCATGAACATGGAATGTCTGTCCATTTCTTTGTGTATTCTTCAATTTCTTTTTAAAATGTCTTATAGTGTATAGGTCCTTCTTAAATTTATTCCTAGGTATTTTATTCTTTCTGTTGCAATTACAAAATTAATTGTTTTCTTCATTTCTTTTTCTAAAAATTCATTGTTAGTACATAGGAATGCAATGGATTTTTGTACGTTGATTTCATAGCCAGAAACATTACTGTATTCATTTATTGTTTATAATAGTTTTGGGGTTTTTTTTGTGTGTGCGGAGTCTTTAGGGTTTTCTATATAAAGAATTATGTCGACTACAGATCAAAATGGCGGTGTGAGGTGAGCCTCTGTAAAGCGCCCCTGGAATTTACAACTAATCGAACAACAATAACTCCACAAAGGACTCCCTGCACAGCAGACAGGCAAGACAAAGAGGCCCACTACTGAATTCACCTAAAGGAGGGCGAATCGTGCAAGCAGGGGAGGAGGGAAGGGAGAAGTGCGGAGACGGAGCCGCACGGGTGCAGGACGCAGACCTAGCTCAGTGCTCCAAGCTCTCTGCACCCCGAACTACCGCAGCTGTGGAAGAGGGAAGAACTCAGACTGCTAGGGCTCTGCTTATGGCCCACAGGGCTGAGGGGGAAGCATATAACACGGCTGAACCCAACGCTCACAACAGAGACCTCGGAGAAAAGACTGAGAGAAGATGGCTGAAAACGGTAGTATAAGCCCTTATTGCCCTGCAGAGAATGGAAGCCTTAGACACTAAAGTTAGCTGATCCTCCTCACCCTCCCAGAGCTCGCCCAACCCCCACCTGCCCAGTGCTAGAAGCAGAACAGTAGCAATGTCACCAAAACTACCCTCAGCAAATATAAGAAGATTGAAATTATACCAAGCATATTCTCTGATCACAAGGCTTTGAAATTTGATATCAACTGCAAAAAGATAGAGAAAAAGAAAAAAAAAAAACACAGATTATTTGCAATTCTGAGAACTGTGGCCCACAGACATAGATTTGCAGCCCAACTAGTTCTAACAAAGGGGAGGGAGCTGTGGAAGCAGGACTGTCTATGGTGGTGGTAGCTGCCATTGCTCTGGGTCACCTCTCACAACCCACCCTGCCCCTATCCTGAACTATCTGGGTGGATCCCTGCAGGAGTAAACAGAACTGCTGAAACACATGGGTTCTGAATCTGATGCAGGAAGAGCTTTGGAACTTCAAAAGCTCTCCTCATCCTCACATGGAAACGGCACCCTAGGACCCAGATGAACTGTTAACAGAGGAGAAGCCTGCCTTCTGGGGAATTCCCCCCATTGTGGGAGAAGCTGAAATAGTGCAGAGAAAACATAACACTATGGTGTGACAGAGAAAAAAAGGCGGCAGTCGGAGAGAAAAAAAGCATTCTACCAACACATACTGGAAAACAAAACAAAGACCTCTTCCTATAAACCTGTTGCAGAACCCACTCCTGTAGATGTCTTGGAAGAGAAATAACAAATCATTGGTTGCCGTGAATAACCAAGGCAACAAGACAGCTCAGAAAGAAAGTGAGAAGTCTCCAGAAAAGGAACTTAAAGATATGGAAATATGTGACCTAAATAACAGAGAATTCAAGATTCCAGTTATGAAAAAAATCAACGAGATGCAAGAAAACACAGAGAGGCAGTTTAACGAACTCAGAAACACAATCAAAGAACCAACTGAACATTTTAACAAAGAGATTGAAATTTTGCAAAAGAACCAAACAGAATTTCTAGAGATTAAGAACTCAAAGGAAGAAATGAAGAACGAAATAGCCAGCTTAGGTAGTAGAGTTGACCAGCTGGAGGAAAGAATCAGTGACAGAAGACAGAAACCTGGAGATGACACGGATGGAAGAAGAAAAAGACTTGAGACTTAAAAAAAATGAAAGAACTCTACAACAACTTTCTGACTCCATTAGAAAGAGCAATATAAGAATAATGGGCATACCAGAAGGAGAAGAAAGAGAGAAGGGAACAGAGAGTATATTCCAACAAAGAGTCAATGAGAACTTCCCAAACTTGTGGGAAGAACTGGATCCTCGAATCCAAGAAGCAAATAGAACACCTAATTACCTCAATCCCAACAGGCTTTCTCCAAGAAACATTGTACTGAAGCTGTCAAAAATCAACGACAAAGAAAGAATCCTCAAGGCAGCCAGGGAAAAGAAGATGGTAACCTACAAAGGAAAGCCCTTTGATTATCATCAGATTTTTCAGCAGAAACTCTACAAGCCAAGAGGGAATGGAACCAAATATTCAAACTATAAAAAAAGAGAAATTATGAGCCAAGAATAATATATCCAGCAAAAATATCCTTTAGATATGACGGAGCAATAAAGACCTTTCCAGACATACAGAAGCTGAGGGAATTTTCTAATACACGACCTGCACTACAAGAAATACTAGAGGAGGCTGTTCGACCACCATCAACAGGGACAATTTGTGGCAACCAAAACACAAAAAGGGGGAGAGTAAAGGTCTGAAACGGAATATGGGAAAGGAGAAAGTAAGCATGCTGAAGAAAATGGAATACTCTAAGTATCAAACTTCCTTTTACATAAAATTAATTGTAACCAATCAAAAAAATCCATAACTGAAATATATACTGTAATAAAAGACAAAACAGAGAGAAAAATCATAGAATACCACCACACAGAAGTAATAGACAACAGCAAAAAGGCAAAGAAACAATGGAGACACAGTCTTACCAGAAAACTAAAGATAAAATGACAGGAAATCCTCACATATCAATAATCACCCTAAATGTAAAGGGACTGAACTCACCAATAAGAACTCAGAGTAGCAGATTGGATCGAAAAACTAAACCTAACCATATGCTGCCTCCAAGAGACACGTCTTAGCTACAAGGACAAACATAGACTCAAGTGAAAGGGTGGAAATTGAGGCAAATAGTATCAGAGAAAATAAGGTTTAGTCATACTGACATCAGATGAAACAGACTTCAGAATGAAAAAGGTAACAAGAGACAAAGATGGACATTTCATAATTGTAAAGGGAACTATACAACAAGAAGATATAACAGTTATCAATACTATGCACCCAATCAGGGAGCACCGAAATATCCCCACCAACTACTAACAGAACTAAAGGGAGAAATTGACCAAAACACAATTATAGTAGAGAACCTGAATACATCATTGACAACTATGGATAGATCATCCAAACAGATAATAAATAACAAAATAGCAGCCCTAAATGACACATTAGATGAAATGGAAATAATTGACATTTATAGAGCACTTCATCCTAAAACATCAGACTATACATTTTTTCTAGTGTACATGGAACATTCTCAAGGATAGACAATATATTGGGACATAAAACTAACCTCAGCAAAATTAAGAAGATTGAAATTATACCAAGAATATTCTCTGATCACAAAGCTTTGAAATTCGATATCAAGTGCAAAAAGAAAGCAGGGAAAATCACAAATACATAGAGATTTAACAACATACTTTTAAAGAACAACCGGGTAAAAGAAAAAATTAGAGGAGAGATCAAAAGATACATAGAAACAAATGAGAATGAAAATACATCCTACCAAAATTTTGGGGATGCAGCGAAAGCAGTTTTAAGAGGAAAATTTATATCATTACAGGCCTATCACAAGAAACAAGAAAAATCCCAAATAATTAACCTCACGTTACACTTTAAAGAACTAGAAAAAGAAGAACAAATGAAACCCAAAGTCAGCAGAAGAAAAGAAATAATAAAAACCAGAGTAGAACTAAATGAAATAGAGAACAAAATGACAATAGAAAAAATTAATGTGACAAAGAGCTGGTTCTTTGAAAAGATTACCAAAATTGACAAACTCTTGGCTAGACTCACTAAGATAAAAAGAGAGAAGACGCTAATTAACAAAATCAGGAATGAAAACGGGGAAGTTATCACAGATGCCACAGAAATACAAAGGATCATCCAAGAATACTACCAAATTCAATAACCTAGAAGAAATGGACAAGTTCTTAGAAACATACAGCCTTCGTAGGCTGAACCATGAAGAATTGGAAAATCTAGACAGACCGATCACCAGTAAGGAAATTGAAACAGTCACCCAAAACCTTCCAAAAAGCAAAAGTCCGGGACCAGATGGCTTCACTAGTGAATTCTACCAAACCTTCAAAGAGGATCTGATACCAATCCTGCTCAAACTCTTCCAAAAATTGAAAAAGAGACAGTACTCCATAATTTATTTAATGAGGCCAACATTACCCTGATAACAAAACCTGGTAAGGACAACAAAAAAAAGAAAACTACAGACCAATCTCTCTGATTCATAGAGCGGGAAAAATCCTAAACAAAATTCTAGCAAATCGAATGCAGCAATACATTAAAAAGATTATTCATCATGACCCAGTGGGGTTCAACCCAGGGGCACAAGGATAGTTCAACATACTCAAATCCATCAAAGTGATACATCACATAAATAAAATGAAGGACAAAAATCATATGACAAAGATAATAGTTTAGTGGTTATCAGAGGGTAAAAGAGTATGGGGGTGTTAGATGGGGGTAAAGGGGATTAAATATATGGTGATGGAAGGAGAACTGACTCTGGGTGGTGAACACACAACGGGATTTATAGATGATGTAATACAGAATTGTTCACCTGAAATCTATGTAACTTTAATAACCATTGTCACCCCAATAAACTATAATTAAAAAGAAAATTTCAAATTCAGGACTATCTTCTCATTGCTTACTCTCCACCTATACCACAGATTTTTACCCACCTATATGTTTTTACGGATCAATTTTACAGATCAATCGTGATGTAATCAAAGTTTACTGAATTATTTTCTCCCAAAAAAAGGAGAAATAAAAAAGAAAAGCCATTCTCTTGCTTTTAGTAGATGGGGGCTAATAAATCCTTGGTGAGATACCTTCTCTTGACTCTACTTAGCAATTTAACATCACAAGTGTACCTTAAGAGAAATCAAAAGCATGCTCATTCTTTCCCATGAACAAGAACAGTTTTTTCTTTCATAAATACAAGTCCATGTTTTAGTTTTATCTACTTGGTATATTATGTGTCATCATAAATTCTAGCCTTATTATGTCATTTTTATTCTAACTTGAGAGAGAGTGAGAACCCACATTAATGGAAGGTGCTTGGACAATATGGTGACCCCAAACCATATCATCCTGAAAAACATGTACACATTTTAAACTGCTACCATTCACTTCATGCAGGTAGATAATATTCATATCTGCATTATCAATCCTCTGGTTAGGAGAGATGAGCTTTATTGTTGGCGCTTGCTTCTAAAGGGTGATGCAGCAGTTTGAATAGAGGTAACCCCCATATAACATGGCACTTGTACAACACGGTTTCACGCTAACACAGTTCCAGAATTGGGGAAAACACTCGAACAACTCGGTATCCTAGAAAAAGGGTTTCACTTTAACAAAGTTTAACAATTAGAGAAATCTCTGAACAACATGGAGCATTATAAGACTATTTTTTTAAGTTTATTGAGATGACAATTGTTAGTAAAATTACATAGCTTTCAGATGTACAATTCTGTATTACATCATCTATAAATCCCATTGTATGTTCACCAACAAGAGTCAGTTCTCCTTCCATCACCATGTATTTAATCCCCTTTACCTACCACGCCCCTCCCCCCTTACCCTCTCATAACCACTAAACTATTGTCAGTGTCTATGAGTTTTTGTTTCTCATTTGTTTGTCTTGTTCTTTTGTTGTTTTTGGTTCGTATACCACATATCAGTGAAATCATATGGTTCTCTGCTTTTTCTGTCTGACTTATTTTGCTTAGCATTATAATCTCAAGATCCATCCATGTTGTCACAAATGGTCCTAATTTCATCTTTTCTTACTGCCAAATAGTATTCCATTGTGTATATATACCATAACTTCTTTATCCATTCATCTACCGAAGGACATTTTGGTTGTTTCCATATCTTGGCCACCGTAAATAAAGCTGCAATGAACATTGGAGCACACTTGTCTTTAAGGGTAAATGTTTTCAGATTTTTTGGGTAGATACCCAGGAAAGGGATTGCTAGGTCATAAGATAATTTTATTTGTAATTTTTTGAGGAACCTCCCCACTGCCTTCCATAGTGGCTGCACCACTCTGCATTCCCACCAACAGTGTATGAGGGTTCCTTTTTCTCCACAGCCTCTGAAACACTTGTGACTATTTGTCTTGTTGATGTTAGCCATTCTAACTGGGGTGAGGTGATATCTCACTGTGGTTTTTATTAGCATTTCTCTGATGATTAGTGATGTTGAGCATTTTTTCATATGTCTATTTGCCATTTGTATGTCCTCTTTGGGGAAATGTCTCTTCAGGTCCTCAGCCCATTTTTCAAATGGGCTGTTTTTTTGTTGTTGAGTTGTATGAGTTCCTTGTTTATTTTGGATTATAGCCCCATATCGGAGGCTCTGTTTGCAAAAATCTTCTCCCATTCAGTTAGTGGCTTCTTTATTTTGTCAATGGTTTATTTTGCTGTGCAGAAGCTTTTAAGTTTCATATAGTCCCATTCATTTATTTTAGCTATTACTTCCCTTACCTTTGCAGTCAAATTCATAAAATGCTCTTTGAATCCAAGGTCCATAAGTTTAGTACCTATGTTTTCTTCTAGTTTATTGTTTCAGGTCTTATGCTTAAGTCATTTTTTAAAAAGTTAATTGGGGTGACAGTTGTTAGTAAAATTACATAGATTTCAGTTGTACAATTCTGTATTACATCATCTATAAATCCCATTGTGTGTTCACCAACCAGAGTCAGTTCTCCTTCCATCACCATATATTTGTTCCCCTTTACCCTCATCTACCATCCCTCTTCTCCCCTTACCCTCTGGTACCACTAAATTATTTTCTGTGTCTATGAGTTTTTGTTTCTCATTTGTTTGTCATGTTCTTTTGTTGTTTTTGGTTCATATATCACATATCAGTGAAATCATATGGTTCTCTGCTTTTTTTTGTCTGACTTATTTCACTTAGCATTATAATCTCAAGATCCATTCATGTTGTCACAAATGGTCCTATTTAACCTTTTTTTTTTACCAGTGAATAGTATTCCATTGTGTACATATACCACAACTGCTTTATCCATTCATCTGTCGAAGGACATTTTGGTTGTTTCCGTGTCTTAGCCACCGTAAATAAAGCTGCAATGAACATTGGAGCACACGTGTCTTTACGTATAAATGTTTTCAGATTTTTTGTGTAGATACTCAGGACAGGGATTGTTGGGTCATACTGTAATTCTATACGTAATTTTTTGAGGAACCTCCACACTGCCTTCCATAACGGCTGCACCAGTCTGTATTCCCACCAACAGTGTATGAGGGTTTCTTTTTCTCCACAGCCTCTCCAACACTTGTTACTGTTTATCTTGTTGATGATAGCCATTCTAAGTGGGGTGAGGTGATATCTCATTGTGGCTTTTATTTGCATTTCTCTGATGATTAGTGATGTTGAGCATTTTTTCATATGTCTATTTGCCATTTGTATGTCCTCTTTGGGGAAATGTCTCTTCAGGTCCTCTGCCAATTTTTCAATTGGGTTGTTTGTTTTTATGTTGTTGAGTTTCATGAGTTCCTTGTATATTTTGGATATTAGCCCCTTATCAGAGGCTCTGTTTGCAAAAATCTTCTCCCATTCTGTTGGTTGCCTCTTTATTTTGTCGATGGTTTCTTTTGCTGTGCAGAAGCTTTTAAGTTTCATATAGTCCCATTCATTTATTTTAGCTTTTATGTCTCTTGCCTTTGGAGTCAAATTCATAAAATGCTCTTTGAATCCAAGGTCCATAATTTTAGTATTTATGTTTTCTTCTATGCAGTTTATTGTGTCAGGTCTTATGCTTAAGTCTTTGATCCATTTTGAATTAATTTTCGTACATGGTGACAGATAGCAGTCCAGTTTCATTCTTTTGCACGTGGCTTTCTAATTCTGCCAGCACCATTTATTGAAGAGGCTGTCTTTTCTCCATTGTATGTTTTTTGCTTCTTTGTCAAAAATTATCTGTCCATATTTATGTGGGTTTATTTCTGGGTTCTCAGTTCTATTCCATTGGTCTGTGTGTCTGTTTTTCTGCCACTACCATGCTGTTGTGATTATTGTTGCCCTGTAGTACAAGCAAAAGTCAGGGAGTGTGATACCTCCAAGCATTGTTCTTTTTTCTTAAGTCTGCTTTGGTTATTCGTGGTATTTTGTGGTTCTAAACAAATCTGATGATTTTTTGTTCTATTTCTTTAAAAAATGCCATTGGGATTTTGATGGGGATTGCATTAAATCTTTTGGTAAAAATTGCTTTGGGTAATACAGTCATTTTAACTTTGTTGATTCTTCCAATCCATGAAGACAGAATGTCTTTCCATTTCTTTGTGTCTTCTTCAATTTCTTTTAAAAATGTCCTGTTGTTTTCAGCATATAGGTCTTTCATATCCTTGGTTAAGTTTATTCCTAGGTATTTTTTCCTTTTTGTTGCAATTGCAAAAGGAATTGTTTTTTCAATTTCTTTTTCTGAGATTTCATTGTTAGTATATAGGAACGCAATGGACTTTTGTACGTTGATTTTGTAGTTGGCAACTTTACTGTGTTCATTGTTTCTAATAGCTTTTTGGTGGAGTCTTTAGGGTTTTCTATATGTAGCATCATGTCATCTGCAGACAGTGATAATTTAAATTCTTCATTCCCAATTTGGATGACTTTTATATCTTTCTCTTGCCTGATTGCTCTGTCTGGGGAAAATTTAAACCTAAATAAGGTTAGGTTTCTTTCCCAAACTAATCAATAAACACCATCACTTAAGGTTAATAGACTCCTTTTGAGTTGGTATAGAGATACAGACATTAAATAAATTTTTAAACTTTGTTTCTAGAAATGATATAGAAAGAAGTCACATCCAACTATACTTCAGTCCACTCTTGTTGAGTTCACTTTACAGCTTGGTCCAGAAATTACAAACAAAGCCCAGTGGGACTTATAGTAGGAGATTAAATATACTACGATTTGACCTTATTGAATCTGAGTGCTCGCTGGTGTCTGTAAAAAGAAGACTACTTGGGTCCAAGTCCCCAGTGAAAAAAGATACCCAGGTATTCCAGCAAGGAAGAGGAACTAACAAATTTATAAATTATAGTTCTACGGACACCCCAATGTTTTTACTGAGCCTAAGACCTTGCTTGGAGTTATTAGCATGAATATGTGATTTGGACCTGGCTCCCATAATGCCCATGTGCTTGAAATATAAACTTATGAATACTTAGCCACATTTCTATTTACTCGTTATCGCTAAAGGTCTTACCCAAGGCAGGCTCGTTTATTATGCAAAATAAGTTATTATCTGCTGCAACAGAATCATTAAGATGATCCAATATATCAGTTTGATCATTTGTCTTCCTTTTCAGAGATATTTTTGGTCTAGTGATGTTACATTTAACCAATGAATGGGAAGGAGGTTCGTACTGCTCCAGGATGAGCAGAAATTTTGATAGGCAAGAAGTAGCAAAGGCTAATTCAAACTCTAAATCCTGAAAAAGACACAGTCTAGGGGTGATTAAGCTGTATACCAAGGAAGGACTTCAGTGATTTGTAAAATCAAATGTGATACTATATGAATATAAGAATATAAAGTTTACTATAAAAAACAGAATGTGTGCATTTTTCTGAGAAGATAATTCATAATTCTCAAAGGACTCTATGACTTTAAGAAAAACTATGAAATCAATATTTTAAAAATCCTTAGTCTAGGGAGAATTTAGGGATAGGGCAAAAACTTCCCAACATACCATGTGTTTGAAGGTACCTGACAGAGGTTACAATGTCCCTTCTGATATGTTGAAGTACTGCCATAATCACAGTGATCTGAGAAGTAATGTGGGATGGAAATTGGAATGCATGCCTCCCCACCAGAGACAGACATGCTGGTCTCAGGTTAGAAGCCCAAGGTACATTTGTAACATGAAGGATGAATTAGGTGGTTTTAAAAATGAAGAGGTGAGCTGAGCAATCTTTATAAAACTGGGAGTTCACAAGTAGAATGAAGAAATCTGTGAAAGCACCAGATTCACAGTAGATAAGAGGGTTGTTTTGTGTTCAGAACTAGAATACTAGAATAATATATGTAGCAGCAAGGAATACATGGTCTAGGTGGCTGCCTTAATATAGGACCATGAAAGGAAAATATTGTGGTTTCCAGGAATGAACAACAGTAACTGCGGAGGTAGACTGGTGAAAGTATTAGAGACAACTAACAGCAAATTTCACATTAAGATTTGCAGCTAAAGAAAGACTCTAGCTTTGCTAATGAAGCTTTGCTAATGAAGCATGAAATAGTAAAGTAGCCACAGAGATGGCTGTGCTGGAACAGAGACTGAGTTAGTGGGTCCAGGGCCAACCCCAGTCCCACCGTCCTTTCCCCCAGGCCTGGGCTTCTACATGTAGCTAATGTGTACGATGGATGTCTTTTCCTGGAGTACATGGGAGGTCTGCACGTGGGTGCCAGAGAGACAGGTAAGAAGTGAAGGGTAATGTAAGGTTGCAAAATATCTCTCCCTGCTTTGAACTATTTTTTAACACCTTGGAAAGGTGGAAATCAGTCAGTTTTCTTGAAAAATTTTGTGAGTTTCTAAGCATAAGTGGGGCCATTTTCCTTCCCACCACCTTACTCTGCCGTGCAGCACTGGCACTCTTGAGGATTGTAGGGAAAGAGCAGCAAGCCTGCATGCCAGAGGAGAGTAGGTGGGCTGTTGGCACCGGGCAGGGCATATCCTCCCTGAGGCGTAGCCACCTTTGCTGTTACTACATATTTCCCTCCAATCATTTCAAAACACCAAATCGCACAAAGCTATCGGGAGTTTCTGGAAGAACAGAAGCACATTTATTTCTGAACCCAGCTGACAGACACACTCTCTCAAACTCTAAGAAATAATGGGTGGAAATTTTGAGGAGAGGCAGACAGACCCTGCACTAGGAAGAAGATGGGGATGACAATCTAGAAACTTCAAGTATCAGTGTTCAGAAACAAGGAGACAAGGCCTAGTCAGAGGTCTGTATACATTTCCTCCCCACCTGTCGGTTCTGTTGTTCCTTTCCTTCTATGCCAACTCCCTGCCTGCAACATACTTCCCTTTTAGCCAGGTTCCGTGTATTGCTATGACTTACCACTCTTGGCAGGACCAGCCGCACTGACCATATCCCAACTCCTGCAGCTCACTTTGCTTTGGCGGCTGAGAGCCATATGATGTGTTCTCCTCTCTTACTCACAGCAAATTTCCTGGCATCTACCCAAATTTTCCAGCTTTTTCTCTGGACAACCCCTAATTGTAGGTATCCCACAAGATCATTTGCAACTTTTTTACTGGATTTCTTGGCAAATACTCTGTTTATGTAAGATGGATGTCTCTGTAGAGGAATGTCCTACTTGGTAAAGACTTGAGAAGGTCCTGCAGTGGTTCACTATCATTATATTTTCTTCTAAATCATTTGATTGCATTTAATTTTATAAATATTATTTCAGCTGTTGCAGTCAGAAATAACTCGATATACATGAGATTTCTTCCTTCATTGTCCAGCTGCCGCCTAGAATTATGTCAGTCATTTGTGCTTATGATGTCATGGTTTGTTGCCGTGGTTACAAATATGCAGTCACAAATGCCTCATTATCATTTCATTAGAGTGATGACATATTTATAGTATTCAGGAACAGTATATCACCGTTATTTAAATAATGTGCTCCTATGTAGCACATAAATAACCTTCGGCCTCACTGTACAGTTTGTCCCTGTGGTTTTCATCATTTCCTATATAGACTGCACACTCTTTGCTTGTTTCTTACAGAGAGAAGAAATGAAAGCTTGTTCAAAAGAAGTAAGGCAGTACAAATGTGTTAAAACAACTGGATTCAAGGGAGAAGAAACATTTACAATAAGAAACTCAAAAAACTGTTAAATTACTACAGAAATTAAGTTGTTCAAATCTTCATACATATCAGGACTTACTAACATGTTTATTGAAAATATTAACTCAGAAGTTGAGAGATAATAAAATAATATTTTATAATCTAGAATGGTCTTTCTTTATAGCATTATTAATTGTGTATCTATTAGGAATCACTTGGAATGTTGGCATACTAATTACTTAAAATAAGTATAAATTTCTATTTTGTTGAGAATGTGAGGATGGATAAACTATATCGGGTTACAAATTTCCGATCCTTCCATGAATATGGTTCTTTATTTCTGCTACCACCATCCCCCTGCCTTTTCATGAATCCTATTCAGAAGTGAGACATTTATTTGGTTCAGATTCTCTCTGGAGGGAAAATAATTTTATCAGTAAGACTCCCTGGTGATCAGGCTGACTGGGAACTGTTAATCAACCTTTTTGACATGGTGGCTTGAATAGCCCTTCCCATGATGCTCTGGGATTCCACCTTAATGCTTTTCTTTTGAACTCACCATGACTCATATGTGCCTTCTTCTCCTTTTGTGTGTCTGAAGTTACCCTATTAACTTTAATTGGAAAGGTGCCTTTTGTTCCCCATAGTGTAGTCACACACTAACAACTGGACTCCTTTGGCTGAAATTTCAGGGGTAGTAAAAACAGTATTTTTAATAACTGAAGGGGATAACTAATGATAACTCTGATGATAACTTGATAGTGGTTAATAAAAAGTTACTGAAAGGGGCATAAATTTGTATAAATTTAACTTATTTTTTTTATTATTATTATTCAAAGGCTTTTCTGAAAAGAGAAGAAAACAAGAAAGGGCTGCAGAAGTGGGTGCCATGAAAATATTTGTGTAAGGATCTAGGAACTCTTAGCAGAGAACTGACCATGGAGAAAGAGAGGGCCTGGACATGAGCAATGCTTCATCATCAATAAGGAAGGCTGATTAGAGCACAAATGGGTAGGTGTCTGGCCCAGCCCCTAAAGACTCATTTCTGGGCCCTCCAGGATGTGCCTGTGAGTGAAAACAGAAAGAATGTGTCTCTTGAATGTCCAGAAGACTTTGGAAGCACCAGGAAGCCCTGCTTTGGAATCTTGTATCACAAAGTTCAGGGAGAGAGAGACTCAGTCCCTGTGGGCTTCCTGTGGGCTTTGGAACACTTGGCAGCCCCTCTGAGTGAGCAGACACATCGCAGTGCCTTGGAGAGCAAGCATTAGGTGCCCTAAACTTAGATACCCACAAGTGTCACCAAGAGCTATGTCTCCTCTATCAAGCATTCAAAGTCTAGCATGCATGGTGGATGTTGGCTCCTTCACAGGGATCACAGGCCCTAAGAACTAATGACAGAAAATCAGGAAAGAAAAGGTGGTTTCTATGTGACAGCTAAGAGGATGCATTTGTGAGTACATCAAAGATATTCTCAAAACTATAAGGAACATAGGGTGGGGTCTTACAGTGCCATGTTAAAGTCCTATAGCAGCAGATGTCGGTGACAGCCATTGAAATACACTATTCTGTGCTATTACATGACCCCTATTTGATCTAAAATGTCTCGTATTCTAGAAAAGTGGCTGATCACTATATTAGAGGCAAACAGTTGGACTAGTTAGTACCCAGATCATCGTGAATCAAACAACTCTTTACATGTTTAGATTTGCTCTCTTCGCTCTCTTCGTTATCCTTGAGATCACAGAGTTCATAATAAAATGAATAAATCAAATCATATTGACATTATGAGCTTCAAGAGTGAAAACAAGGTTAATTTATGTATTTTTGTTCTTGTTGAAAGTACTTTTTGTCTTATTTCAGGAACTGGTTTATTTTACAAAGTACACACAGATTTCAAGTCTCTCTCAAGCAAGAGAGATTGTTCACCCAAAGGAGAGGGTCAAATAGACCCACCAGATTTTTAAAACATCAAGTTTGTTACTAAAGTGATGATAGATTCTTTCATTGCTCGTGTCAGTCTGTCTTTAAATGTACTGGAGAAATGTACTGTCTTTAAATGTACTGGAGATTGCTCTGGAGAAAGCCCTTCTTGAGGGATCAGAACATCTAAATTCTAGTCCCAGATTTACCTTCTACTTTGTGACCTTTAAGTATGAGTAAGTCACCTAACTTTTCCAAACATTGTTCCCACTATATTTAAAATTATGTAATAACATTCATTCCACCTTCTTCAGAGATGAATTGACAGCAAATGATTTACAGGGAAATGCTTTGTAAACTGTAAATCATGTAGCAAAGAAAAGATACTGCAATTACAATTTTTGGTTCCATCTGGCTTTGAACTTGACATACCTGCCGATAACTTTTTGCACATGCAGTTCTCATGGCTCTCCCTCTCCCTCTTCCTTTGATATGGTCTTCAGAGGAATGATTGTTCCTTTGAGGTATTGTGATGAAGCAATCTAGGAGTTTACAGACTTTAAATGAGATTGACATCGACTAAATATGTGACCACATCAACAAATAATGCAGCAGCCACTCCATCTTTCTGCAAAGTCTCCTTTTCTGACATAATTAAGAACTTACAAAAGAAAAGGATAATTACCTCCTGATTAATTTTATCTGTGTTGCTCTCTTTAAAACTATTAGTCCTTTTCATCTACTCCCTTTATTCCCTTTTCTCTTCACTTCCCGTCCTCTCTTTTTCATTTTCACTCAGCATTTCTTTTCTAAGGCCTGCAAGTCAGCTTAGTAAGACTGAAAGAATGTGCAGTTTGGGTCAGACAGACCTAGACTCAAACTCCAACTCTACTGCTTACTAACTGTATAAGCAAGTGGAAATTAATCATCCTTCCATGGCCTTGATTCCCCCTCCATCAACTGGTGAAAATAATAGCCGTCGTGTAGAATCAGATATAATATACAGTTGATCGTTGAACAACACAGGCTTGAATTGCACAAGTCCACTCAAACATTTTTCTATTTTGAAAAAGTATTCAATAAGAGTTGATATTCAATGTTATATTAGTTTGAAGTATACAGTATAGTGGTTAAATATTTATATAGCTTACAAAGTGATCCCCCTTATAAGTTAAGTACTCCCTGACAGCATACATAGTTATTATAATATTATTGACTATATTCCTTATGCTGTACTTTACATCTTCAAGACTACTTTGTAATTGCCAATTTGTACTTCTTAATCCCTTTATCTTTTTCACCCAACCCCCCAACTCCCCTCCCACCTGGCAACCATCAATTCGTTCTTTCAATGAGTTTGTTGTTTTGTTTGTCTGTTTATTTTCTTTTTAGTTTCCACATAGGAGGTGTGATCAAACAATAGGGTGAATGTTTCAATTTTAAAAAATTATTATAGTAAAAGACACATTACCATGACTCCCCCGCAGAATACTTCCTCTCAATTCCAACACACTTATCCCATCATTCTTGCCACTTTCTGAAGCAATTCTGGAAGTCCTCTTTCATAAGTGTCTTTAACTGCGCTGTCACAGCTGCTTCGATGTCCTGAATAATTTTGACTTTGGGGAAGAGCCAGAAGTGGCACAGTGCCAGATCCGGTGAATAAAGTGGATGAGGACACACTGTAATGTTTTTATTTGAAAGAAATTGGTGCACCAGAAGCAATGTGTGACACGGAACACTGTCATGATGGAGGATGATATACGACACACTTTAAAACACACCTTCTCTCAACCATAGCTCACACGCAACTGACTGCACCAAACAAGTTAAAACTTGTCACACACTGTTACTAAGGTTTGACATACCACTTCCCATATTGAAGATCCCTGCCTTTATGTTGGATGGCACTCAGCAGCAGCATTCACCTTTCACCGTATGTTTTGCTCACAATGGAAAGTTTCCGTGTCACGCATCGCTCTGGTACGGCAATTTCTGTCAAATAAAAACATTACAGTGTGTCCTCATCCACCTTATTCACCAGATCTGGCACCGTGTGACTTCTGGCTCTTCACCAAAGTCAAAGTGACCATGAATGGTAAATGTTTTGAATCGAATCAGGAATCAAGGCAGCCACAACAGCGCAACCGAAGACACTCATGAAAGAGGACTTCCAGAACTGCTTCAGAAAGTGGCAAGAATGATGAGATAAGTGTGTTTGAAGCAAGGGAGAGTATTTTGAGGGGGATTAATGGTAATTGGTGCAATGGTGTCTTTTACTGTAATAAAATTTTTAAAAGTTAACATTCACCACATTTTTTGGTCACGCCTTCTATAAGTGAAATCATATGGTATTTGTTTTTCTCTCCCTCACTTACGTTACTTGGCATAATATCCTCTAGGTCCTTCCATGTTGTCACAAATGGTAAGATTTCATTCTTTTTATGGTTGAGTAATTTTTGTTATATATTTTTACCACATCTTCTTTATCAAGTTGTCTATATATGAACACTTAGGTTTCTTCCAAATTATTGTAAATAATGCTGCAATAAACATAGGGATGAATATATCTTTTTAAATTAGTGCTTTTGATTTCTTCAGATAAATACCAAGAAGTGGGATTGCTGGGTCATATGGTATTTTTTTGAGGAACTTCAATATTGTTTTCAGTAGTTGCTCCAATTTACAATCCAACTAACAGTGCACGAAGATTCATTTCTCTACATCCTTGCCAATGCCTATTGTATGTAGATTTATTGATAGAACCATTCTGACATGTGTGAGGTGATATCTCATTGTGGTTTTAATTGGCATTTCTCTGATGACTAGTGAACATCTTTTCATAGGTCTGTTGGCCATCTGTATGTCCTCTTTGAAGAAAGATTTATTTGAGCCTCTGCCTATTTTTTAATCTAATTGTTCCTCTTTTTGTTGTTAAGTAGCATAAATTCTTTATATGTTTTGGATATTAATTCCTTATTGGATGTATCATTGGCAAATATCTTGTCCCATTCAATAGTCTTTTCATTATGTTGGTTTCCTTTGCTGTGCAAAAAACTTTTTAGTTTAATGTAGTTCCATTTTTTAATTTTTTTTCTTTCCATTGCCTGAGGAGACTTCCTCAAAAATATATTACCAGAAGTAATGTTAGAGAGTTTACTGACTACGTATTTTTCTGAGAGCTTTATTGTTTTGGTCCTTACATTTAAGTCTTTAATCCATTTTGAGTTTATTCTTGTATGTAGTGTAAGGAACTGGTCTAGTTTCATTTTTTTGCATGTATCTGTCCGGTTTTCCTGACACCGTTTATTGAGTAGACTGTCTTTACCCCATTGTATATCCATGCCTCTTTTGTCATACATTAATTGACCATATAGGGGTGAGTTTATTCCTAGTGTCTGTGTTTCAGTCAGTACCATGATGTTTTGATTATTATGGCCTTGTAATATACAGTGGTATCTCGGTTTTCGAACGTAATCTGTTCCAGAAGACCATTGGAGTTCTGAAACGTTCAAAAACCGAGGTGCAATTTCCCCATAGAAAGTAATGCAAAATGGATTAATCCGTTCCAGACCTTTAAAATCAACCCCTAAAAATGCAAATTTAGCATGAATTTTACTATCGAATAATACCATAGATCCATACAATTTATGACGTTCATAAACTGAAATGTTCGGCAACGGAGACATTTGAAAACCGAGGTACCACTGTAGTTTGCTATCAGATAGCATGATACCTTCAACTTTGTTCATTCTAAAGAGTGCTTTGGCTATTCAGGGTCTTCTGTAGTTCCATATAAATTTTAGAATTATTTGTTCTAGTCCTGTGAAAAAATACCATTGGTATTTTGATAGGAATTACATTAAATCTGCAGATTGCTTTGGGTAGTGTGAACATTTTAATGATGTTAATTATTCCTTTCCATTAGCACGGTATGCTTCCATTTATTTGTGTCTTCCTCAATTTCTTTCTTCAATATAAGTTTCCAAATATAAGTTTCTTTTACCCGATTGGTTAAATTTATTCATAGCTATTTTATTTTATTTTATGAAATTGTAAATGGGGTTGTTTTCTTAATTTTTCTTTCTGATAGTTCCTTATAAATGTATAAAAATGCAACTGATTTTTAAATAGTAATTTTGAATCCTGCTTGTTTACTGAATTCATTTATCAGTTCTAATAGTTATTTGGTGGGTATTTTAGGGAATATCTACAGAGTATCATGTCATCTGTGCATAATGACATATTTACTTTTTTCTTTCCCATTTGGATTCCTTTTATTTCTTTTTCCTGTCAGATTGTTGTGCTAGGACTTCCAGTGCTATGTGGATTAAAATGGTGAAAGTGAACATTCTTGTCTTGTTCCTGATCTTAAGGAGAATGCTTTTAGCTTTCCCCATTGAGTATGATGTCAGCTGTGGGTTTGTAATATATGGCTTATAATATGTTGAGAAATGTTTCCTCTATTCTCACTTTTCTGAGACGTTTATAATAAATGGATGCTGGATTTCATCTAACACTTTTCTGCATCTATTGATATGATCATAGAATTTTTGTCTTTCATTATGTTTATGTCCTGTATCACATTAATTGATTGCTGATATTGAACCAAACTTTCATCCCAGGAATAAATCCCACTTGACCATGGTGAATGATCTTTTTAATGTATGTCTGAATTAGGTTTGCTAATATTTTGATGAGGATATTTACATCTATATTTATCAGGGATATCAGCCTATAACTTCCTTTTTTTGTAATGTCTTTCTGGTTTTGGAATCAGGGTGTTGGTGGCCTTATAAAATCAGCTTGGGAGCCTTCCTTCCTCTTGAATTTTTGGAATAGTTTGAGATGGATCAGTTTTAATTTTTCTTCGAATGTTTGGTAAAATTCACCTGTAGAGCCATCCAGTCCAGGTCTTTTGTTTGTTAGAAGTTTTTTTGTTTACTGATTTGATTTTGTTATTAGGAATCAGTCAGTTCATATTTTCCGTTTCTTCTTGATTCAGTATCACAAGGTTGTATGTTTCTAGAAATTAATCCATTTCTTCCAGAATGTCCATTTTTTGGGTATATAATTGTTCATAATATTTTCCTATAATCCTTTGTATTTCTGTGGTGTCAGTTGTCACTTCTCCTCTTTCATTTCTAATTTTATTTCTTTGCGTTCTCTCTCTTTTTTCTTGATGAGTCTGGTTAAAGGTTTGTCAATTTCATTTATCTTTTCAAAGAACCAGTTCTTAGTTTCATTGATCATTTGTATTGTTTTTTAAAAGACTCTCTTTCTTTTACTTCTGCTCTTATTTTTATTGTTTCTTTCCTTTTACTCACTTTGGGCTTTTTTTGCTATTCTTTTTTGGGGGGGGCTTTGTTCTTCTATTCATAAGTGTCTTTTTTATTTCACCCAGATGGTCATAATCCCCACTGTTTTTTATAGCCAGATTTTCGGGGGCTTCTCTTCCTGGCACCAATACTCTTGGTTGGGGAGCCTGGTGTGGGGCTGTGGTCCCTCATTCCTCCGCAGGGGTCCTTTGCAGCTGAGATATTCCTTTCAATTCTCAATCACCACCCACCAGCATGGGGCCAGCCTGTTCCACTTCTCTGCCCCTCTACAAGTCCCGACATAGCTTCTTCTTTATGTCCTTTGTTATAAAATTTCTCTTCTGCTAGACTTTAGATGGTTTTCCAGGTTGATTGTTCTTTAAATTAGTTGTAATTTTCATGTGGTCATGAGAGGAGGCAAGCACTGTGATTATCTACTTCACCATCTTGGATCCTTCTTTCTAAAGTAATGATAGATAAGTATGTAGTCATTGCCTTTTTATTATTTATATTATTATTATTATTATTATTATTATTATTATTATTATTGAACTTCCTTAAATATGTCTTGTAAAACTGGTTTGGTGGGTGATGAACTCCTTTAGTTTTTCTTGTCTGGAAAGCTCTTATATCTCCTTCACTTTTAAATAATAGCCTTGCTGGGTAAAGTAATCTTGGATGTAGGTCCTTGCTTTTCATCACTGAATATTTTGTGCCAATCTCTCGGGCTTGCAAAATTTCTGTTGAGAAATCAACTTACAGTCTTATGGGAGCTCCCTGCAGGTAACTCACTGCTTTTCCCTTGCTGCTTTTATGATTCTCTATTTGTCTTCAACCCTTCACATATTAACTATGATGTGCCTTGTGGGCCTCTTTCCGTTCATCTTGCCTAAGACTCTCCGTGTCTCCTGGACTTGTATGACTATTCCCTTTGCCAGATTATGAAACCTTTCCATCATTATTTTTTTCAAATAGGTTTCTCAATGGTATCCCTATTAAGAATGTTATTATGCTTGAGTTTGTCCAACAGGCCCTTTAAACTATCCTCATTTTTAAAATTCTTTTTTCTTTTTCCTGTTCTGATTGAATGTTGTTCACTACCTTCTCTTCCAAATTGCTAATTCAGTCCTCTGTTTCATCCAATCTGCTGTCGATTCCAATTAATCTATTCTTCATTTCAGTTATTGTATTCTTAATTTCTGACTATTTCTTTTTATGGTTTATATCACTTTTTGTAAGTTCTCATTTAGTTCATCTATTCTTCCCCTATATTCATTGAGCATCCTTAAAACCATTGTTTTGAACTTTGTATCTGGTAGATTTCTTGGCCCCATTTTGTTTAGTTCTTTTCCTGGAGTTTTCTTCTGTTCTTTTATTTGGGATATGTTTCTTCCTCTACTCATTTTGGCTGCCTTCTTGTGTTTGTTTCTACATATGAGGTAGATCTGCTATGTCTCCCAATCTTGGCAGGGTGGCCTTATGTAGTAAGTGTCCTTGGGACCTAGTTGTACAGTCTTACTGGTCACCTAAGCCAGGTGCTCCAGGGGTATCCCTTGTGTCAGTTGTGTTCCCTATATTGTAGTTGAGCCTTGACTGCTGTTGGCACATCAGTGGGAGCAACTGACCCTCAGGCTGATTGGCTATGAAGACTAGATGTGACCATAGTTGTTGAGCCATTGTGTGGGTGCTGAGCCTGTGGCCAGGGCCACCTGGAAGGAAGTACAAAGTGATCTGCAGTTGGTAGCTTCCTTTGCTGGGCTTGAAGGTGTCTGAGAGACACTAGGCTGCAAACCAAGGCTGGATGCTACTAATGTGAGGCTGGGGTTCTCTTACCAAGAGCAACATGGTATGGTGAGGCCAGCTGCTACTTGTTTGGGGTTTGTGAACCTTCCAGAGGTTTCAGGGAATTCCATAGTGGGGCCAAGTCTACCTGCTTGTGAGTAACAGCCACTAAAAATGGTTCCAAACTTGCATGAGTTCAGTGAGGTGAGGTCTAAGGGAATCACCAGGGTGGGGTGAGTTTGATGGAGACTGAGATTTGGTGCCCACCTGTGCTTGCAGGATGGATGGGTAGAGTGCTCAGCAAAGGAACAGTGGTATCTTACAGCACTTTAGGTGTCCCTCCAGTCCTCACCCTAAAGAAGACAGTTCAGTTCCTTTCCATATGTCCCTGGTGCTTTTCAACCTGATGTCCCAGCACTGTAGCTCAGATCTAGTGAGTCTATCAACAAGTAACTCTATGTGTGGGCCCTTTAAGAGGAACACCTGGGACTCCAGCAGCTCTCTGTCTCACCTAGATGGAATCCCTGATGATTTTCACAGTCAGATGGGTTTTCTTCTTCCTGGCATTAGTGGTCTGGGATGGGGAGCGCAGTGTAGGACTAGGAGCACTGCCTCCTCAGCAGGGTCCTATGCAGCCAAGATGTTCCTCCCAGTTCTTAACCACTACACGGAGGTGTTGGAACAGCCCATTTCATGTATCCACCCTTCCTACCATTTTCAATGTGCCTTCTTTATATTATTAGTTATAGGAGTTCTGTTCAGCTAGTCTTCAGGTGGTTCTCAAGGGTGGTTATTCCATAATTTAGTTGTAATTTTGATGTGGCTATGGGTGAAGATGAGCACAGCATTTTCCTACTCTACCATATTGACTGGAAGTCCCGTGTGTGTGTGTGTGTGTGTGTGTGTGTGTGTGTGTGTGTATGTGTGTGTGTGTTTAAATAAACACCTGTACTGTTTTTGATCCACAGTTTGGAGTTCAGGATATGAAGGGCAAACTATATTGCTCTACATCATTTTATATAAAGAACATGAGCATTCATGTATTTTGATATCCATGGGGGATCCTGGAATAAATCCCTTGTAGATACTGACATACAACTTAAGTTTTTAGGAAGTCAAATGTTATCTGTAGATTTTCAACTACATGGGGGTTGGTACCCCTCACACCTGCATCATTAAAAGGTCAGCTGTATATAAAAAGTGCCTGATATACTTTAATTCATCCATATTTGATAAACATCCATCATGAACCAGACTGTACTCAATGCACTTGGAAGGTAGTGACAAATGACCAACATTGTAGATGTTAAATAAAAATATACCTTATTCTCTGCCTTTCTCATTTTAATAAAGGTGTCCAGAACCAAGGCTATCCTCAGACTTCCATGTTCCTTTGTGATAATGGAGTCTCCCTAATACCAAATCTCATGCCACTATAAAATCATAGAGATCAAAAAAGAGGCAAATTAAGTTATCTATACTTATTCCTCTGCCACACCATATGACCAAGGCTAGTACAAACCTTATTTTTATGAAAATGGGAAAATAAATATTCCGAATATATGAGCTAGCTTCTGAAGCCCACAATGGCATAGAGAGTCAGGCAGGGATTGAATGTCCAAAAAGGAAGAGAGACACTATATTAGTCCATTTGGGATGCTAGAACAGAATATCATAGACTGGGTGGCTTATAAAAACTAGAAGTTTATTCTCACAGTCTAGAGCTTGGGAAGTCCAAGTCAAAGCACCAGCAGATTTGATGTTGGGTGGGGTCACACTTTGTGGTTTACAGATGGCTTTGTTCTCTCTGTATCCTCACATGGTAGAAGGAGTGATGGAGTTTTCTAGAACCTTTTCTATAAGGCTGTAATACCATTCATGATGATTCTATCTCATGATCTAATCACCTCCCAAAGGTCACATTTCCTAATAGCATCTCATTATAAGTTAGAACTTCAACATGTGGATTTGGGGAGGACACAAGCTTTCAGTCCATAACAGGGAGACAGGATTTGTCAAGGCATCAAAAGAGTCTACCCTGAGTAGAGAAATAGTGAAAACAGATCTGATCACTGGTGGTAAAGCAGAGTCCTAACCAGTATGGATCTGAAAGGAAGGAAATTTCAAGTGTGTATGACCAGAGAGGGCAGTCTCAGAGAGGCACAGGTTCTGGGAGAAAGGGAGACTTGGAAGGGGGTTGTAGCCCTTGAGAGCATGGTGGTGAAAGAAAAGAAGGAAACAATTGTTGGGAAAGAAATTAAAATAAAACAAGGAAACACCGAATTTCCCACCTTCTCACCCAAAAAAGTATCATTTATTAAAGAATTATTTTACAGTACCAACAAACTTTTAGACTAAGAAATTTAGTAAGCCACCCAGTTCCCTCTCCACTGCCTACTAAAAGTATCTATCATTGCTGACCCAGGCTAAAGATAAGAAACTTAACATTACAGCCCAACATGAATTAAACATTACATAACTATTTATTTAATGACCTGTTTAATGAAGAAATTATCAAATCAGATTCAAAATGCAGTAAGGAAATGAATGAAACAAAACAAAAATGTGTGGGGGGGATGAATCAATCAAACACAGGTTAGAAACTGAATTTTTAAAAACCTCATCTTAGAAATAAACACTAAATTATAAGTTGCCAAAGAAAAAGTGATTTAGATGAAAATGTAGTCAGAGATACCGGAGAGAGGAATACCTTAAAAATATAAAATAAAGAGATAAAAAGGATGAGAGAGAAAATTACAAAGATCTAACATATATTTAATTTGAACATACTTAAGAGTGCCTTCTGAAATAGCTTTCTAAAAATAAAGGACTTGAAACAAAAAGCCAGTCTCAGCTCATACTTCGGACTGTCTTAAAATCTCTCAAAGGTTCACACACCCCAAACAAGTAACGTCTGGTCTTGTTATGCCCCATACATTTTACTAAGTAGCTCCATGCCTGAAACTTGTGGAAACCAGCCTCAATTTGCAACTTAGCCTCTCCCAGGTAACTCCAAGCCCAGAAGAAGTGGCAACCATATGCAGATCACTTTGTAACTCCTACCACCTGGCCCCAGACTGGTCACAGACAGTGGTTAACTTTGGCCTGCACTGGAGGTACTCCCAAGAGGCCAAGAAACAACACATCTGGTAACCGGCTTCAGACCACTTTAGAGCACCACCCAACCATCTCCACAAATTACAAACCCAAAGTAAAAACATGGCAGACATTGATAAAGCAAATCCCGTTCTCTGGGGTCAGCCCCTGAACCACAGCTCATCTGTTATAGTTATGGCCATTCATCACAACCAATCAGCCTGAGGGTCAATCCCTCCTACAGATGTGCCAAGAGCAATCAAGGCTCAACTACAGCAGGAGGGCACACACAAACAACACCTACAGCACCTGACTCAGGTGATCAGGGAGACTGTGCCATTGGGCCCACAGGACACCCACTACATAAGGCTACTCTACTAAGACTGAAAGACATAACAGATCTACCTAATATATAGAAAAAAAAAATACAGGAGGTAGCAGAAATAAGATGACAAACATGTTCCAAATGAAAGAATAGGACAAAACTAAAAAAAAAAGAACTAAACAAAATGGAGGCAAGCAATATATAGGATGCAGAGTTCAAAACACTGGTTATAAGGATGCTCAAGGAACTTAGTGAGAACTTCAAAAAAGAGATAGAAAGCATAAAAAAAGGACATAGAAACCACAAAAAGAACCAGTCAGAAATAAAGATTAAAATAATTGAAATGAAGAATTCATTAGATGGAATCAACAGCTGATTAGATGAAGCAGAGGATCGAATCAACAATTTGGAAGACACGGTAGCAGAAAAAACACAATCAGAAAAGTAAAAAGAATTTTCAAAATGAGGATAGTTTTAAAAACCTGTGTGACAAAATCAAGCATAATAACATTAGCATCATAGGAGTACCAAAAGGAGAAGAAAAAGAGCAAGGGATTGAAAACCTATTTGAAGAAATAATAACAGAAAACTTTCATAACCTGGCAAAGGAGACACAGAGAGTCCCAGGTAAGATGAACTCAAAGAGGTCCACAAGACACATCATAAAGAAAATGCCAAAGGTTAAAGACAAAGAGAAAATCTTAAAAGCAGCAAAAGAAAAGCAGTGTTACCTATAAGGTAGCTCCCATAAGACTGGCAGCTGATTTCTCAACAGAAATTTTGCAGGCCAGAGGGGAGCCACAGAATAGTCAAGACGATGAAAAGCAAGGTCCTACAACGTAGATTACTGTATCCAGCAAAGCTATCATTTAGAATCAAAGGACAGATAAAGTGCTTCCCAGATAAGAAAAAGCTAAAGGTGTTCATCACCACCAAACCAGATTTACAAGAAATATTTAAGGGACTTCTTTAAGAAAAAGAAGAAAAAAAGATCAAAAATATAAATAATAAAAATGCAACGACTATATACCTATAAATCATTACTTTAAATATAAATGGATTAAATGCTTCTGCCTCAGAAGACGTAGGGTGGCTGAATGGATAGGAAGACAAGACCCACATATATGCTGCCTACAAGAGACCACATCAGATTGAAACACACAGGCACACTAAAAGTAAAGGAATAGAAAAAGATATTTCACGCAAATGGAAATAAACAAACAAAAAACTGAGGTAGCAATACTTATGTCAGACAAACTAGACTTAAAACTATGGCTGTACCAAGAGACAAAAAATGACCCAGTGTCCACTTCTGGGTATTTATTAAAAACAACAACAACAACAAAAACAAAAATGCTAACTCGAAAAGATTAATGCATCCCTATGGTCATTGCAGCATTATTGACAACAGCCAAGATATGGAAGCATTCTAAGTGTGCCTCTGTAGATGGATGGATAAAGAAGAGGTGGTACATATATACAATGGAATATTACCCAGCCATGAAAAAGAATGGAATCTTACCATTTGCAACGACATGGATAGAATAAAGGGTATTATGCTAAGTGAAATAAGTGAGACAAAGACAAATACCATATGATTTCACTTACATGTGGAATCTAAAAAAACAAAATAAATGAAAAAATAGAACAGAAACAAAGTGATACAGAGAACATTTTGTTGGTTGCCAGATCAGAGAGCATGTTGGGAATATAGATGAAAAAGAGGAAGATACTAAGATATACGAATTGCCAGTTATAAAAGCAATCATGGGGATCTAAATTTCAGCATAGGGAATACAGTCAGTAGTATCGTAATAACTATGTATGATGTCAAATGGGTACTAGACGTACTGGCATGATCACTTCATACGTTATATAAATATCTAATTACTATGTTGTACACCTGAAACTAATATATTATTTGTCAACTGTAATTGAAGAATAAAACAATTATTTTAAAACTGAAAAAATAAAAGACTTGAATCTACATATTGAAAATACCCACTACATATATTTTTGTCAACCACAAAACATATTTTAGTAAAATGCTTAAGAATTTAAAAATAAGGAAAAAATCTCCAGGCAGAAAATGCCATCTCACTTAGAAAAGAAAGAATATCAGATGGGTGTCAGACCTCTTGACAGTATCATGTATGCAAAACAACATTGCGGCAACATTCTTGAAAAACTCAAAGTGAGAAAGCATAAGCTCAAGGATCTTATATCTACTCAAGCTTTCCTTTAAGTACCAAGAATTCAGAGAATACTGTACTGATAGGCCATTCCTAATAAATCTACTAAAAGATGAGTTTATTCCAACCAAAAGATGACTGGAGAAACTGGCAAAAATATCTGTTATTGAGAACGGAGTATACTTAATAGAGCTGAAATAAGACAGACAAAGAAAAGATTGGGAAAATTTTATGTAGATGTATGTTTTGACAAAGTAGAGATAATTCAACTGAAAATTGGGAGAAGTAGGGAGATAAAGAGAACACAGAAAAAGTTTATTGGCTGTGCTGTAAATAATAAATGGGAGTCAAGGAATTGAAAAATAATGTTCCTAAATACTTAAGGGTAACCATGCATACCAATATAAAACCATCTCAGAAGAAATAATCAACATTTATCATTACTGTGAAATATTGTATCATATTATTCTATCCTAATAATAGATAACATTCTATTATTTTTCATTTTTATATTTCTAGTTCATTTTCTATTCTTTTATCTTTTTTTCTTTGAAGAATTATTTTTTCACTCAAGTTTATTGGTGTGACAATTGTTAGTAAAGTTACATAGGTTTCAAGTGTACAATTCTGTAACCCATCATCTATATATCACATTGTGTGTTCACCACCCAGAGTCAGTTCTCCTTCCATCACCATATATTTGATCCCTTTTACCCTCATCTACCACCTCCCTCCCCCCTTACCCTCTGATAACCACTAAACTATTGTCTGTGTCTATGAATTTCTCTTTCTTCATTTGTTTTTCTTGTTCTTTTGTTGTTTTCAGTTTTATACACCACATATTAGTGAAATCATGTGGTTCTTGACTTTTTCTGTCTGACTTATTTTGCTTAGCATAATAATCTCAAGATCCATCCATGTTGTTGAAAGTGGCATTTTTAAAAATGCCTCCACTGCCTAAAACTGATTTCCATTTAAGCCCATGCCGATTATATTTCATTCATTTTACCCTAGGAGTAATGGAATCCTGGCACACAGCAGACTCTACCTTCAATCCTAATCATTCTCAAAAATAAACCACCTTTTTCTAAATTTGGAGATTCATCTACTCTGAGCCAGAAAAAGAGAAATAAAAATGGAGGAGTCCTCTAAATGATTTTTTCAAAAGCCATAAAATTCTCCAGATCTCTACTGAGCGAGAGATCTCCCAGGTACATGGGAGAAGAGGAATTTAAGAGGAAATAATGCAAATCAGTAGCCATAAAAATTACACAGCCCAAAAGAACGAAGGTAGAGAACATAGATCAAGCAGGTATCAAATGGTGTCTTCAGGAAGGGAAAGCGACTAACCAACTGTGTTCCTCAGCAATCCATGATTTAATACAATGTTAGTAGCATGACTCTCTTGGTCAAGAAGAGGGTCTTTGGAATAAATGGAGAGTATTATTCGGAGGTAATTTCTACTTATGTAACAGCAAATATGAATATTTTAAATAATCTTACTCCTTCAAGTGTCTTTCCTTTCCTGTTACTTCAGTGTGATTCTTGTAATCATTTTACTCTTTTGAGTTCTTATGAAAAATCTCTAAAGGCTAGAAAGTCTTCAAAAAGAAAGGAATGATTTTCTCATGGTCAAATTGTGATTTCTATGACAGATCATAGACTAATATGTTCAAGAGACATCCCACTCCACATACTTATAAGACAAGTTAGAGTTCCTTGTAAGCCAAGAACTAAGCTTTAGAGATAATCCCTGAACACTAGGATTAAAGATCACAGAAAGGCTAACCTAATTCCAGTCATAAATTGGACTCTTTGTCACTATGGCTAATAAATATTATCTGGCAGCTTCTTAGCTATATTATCACTGATGATTGATAATGACTGTTGTGTAAGTGTGGTGGCATCAAACCCAGAAACACCCTTGAGTTTGTAAGGTTTTGTCTCTCTCTAATGGCATGCTTAACATATCAGCCAGTGCCAATACGTACAAAAACATGCTCTAATTTTCTATGTGGGGAGTAGTAAAGTGCATCCTCTACAACCAAAGAGCTCTGGCAGTTAAGAGATTCCTTTGGGTTTAAAAAAATAATGGGGGGAGTAGATACTGTAGATTTACATATGGAAATGGGAACGATAGAGATCTCAGCTAGAACTCAAGAAAATTTACTACAGCCATGTAGCTAAACCTTGTAAGGATGGGAACAGACATCAGAGCTAAAAGTCCACCCAAGATCTAATTATGCTCTACCTCTCAATCACAGGGTGATTAGCCTACGAGTCTACTGATCAATACTCTTGTGATAGTTCTCAAGCATTACCACAACTTGCTCATCAAAGACTCCATGGGCACATCTCTCACATCAATAGTTTCAGCCTTCGGCATATGAAAAATAACAATAATAATGAAGAAAACAATGATAATAATAACAGCAGTTATAATTTATTGATTATGTACCATGGGCCAGGTAGTGTGCTAAGTATTAGCTTCCTTTTACAGAAAATGAAACGAGACTTAGAGCTAGTAAGATAATTAACCTGATCCGATTCTAGAACTCATGCTCACTGTGCTATAACACCTTTAAACCATGAGACCCTTCCATGAAACAATTAGCTGTGCCCATCTGAATTGTGTAGTCGTGTTGAACCTACATGGTGATTTATGCTTAAAGCTCATCTATGGCCACTATTTTGCACAAGTGGTTATGAGCATAGCAGAACCAGGATTCCAAATCATTCTGAGTTCTCCATTTCTTGGGGTGGCTGACATGCTTGCTCAAAGGTTACTATTATCTCCCCTCCTGACTGCACTCAAGCTCAATGCTCTACTCTCTCTCTAAATATTGACTCTATATCAACATTCTGTAATTTCCAGACTTAGAACTTCTACCTCAAATAATTTGAGCTCTTTACATCAACCTTAATTATATAATCTTTTGGCAATTATGAAATATCTTTGTTATTTTGGCTTTTATATTTTCCTTTCTATGCCCTCTAGGAACTGAATCAGAAAGTATTTCTCCATGTTGGCCATGAACATGGAGATATACACATACGCATATACATAGGGTTATGGAGATATACACATACGCATATACATAGGGTTATGGAGCTATACACATATGCATATACATAGGCATATACATTTTTCTCCTTACTAGATTGTGTTCACATCTTTTCAAATTTAGACTATATTAGTAAGAATAACGTTATACTATTCTGCAATGACTAGTAAATCCCTAAATTTCAAGGGTATAATAGCAAAAGTTTATCTTTTGTTCACATCAGAGTCTGATGTGCAACCTCTGGTGGCTTTCTACCCTGCTTACCTCCAAGTGCTGATTCAGCAGCTCAGACTATTTCCATTTACAATTCTACCTTAGAGTCCTTCACTTCAGCTGCACAGGCAAGAGAGAGTGAGGAGAATACACATGTACCCCTACCTACCAGAGACTGGAAGTAGCATATCACTTCAATTCATTTCCCCATTGTCCATAACTCAGTGACATGGGCCAATATAACTCCAATGAAAGTTGGGAAACTAAATCTTCCTGTGCACTCAAGAAGCAGAGATGGATGGGTGAGAATCTTACCAGTCTCAGCCCTCAAATTGTAGAAACTCTGTTGAATCCTAGATCCAACTCTGTTAATAACACATATCCATTCACTCAGGAAATTATCTTCTCTTTACTTTCAAAATGACAGAAATATAACTACTTATCTTCACCTCTGCTGCCTCCACAGTGGCCCTAGTCTCGATCACTACTTGCCTCAGTGATTGCAGTAGGTTCCTTACCAGTTTTCTTGCTTCTGCCTTCACCCCATTACAATCTGTTCTCAAAATCAGAAGAGTAATCATGTTAAGCATGGGTCAAATCATGCCATACCCTATGTCACTGAGAAGGAAATGGTCTTCAGGGTCCATATTTTTATTGTGGTCTTCAAAGCCCTTCACAATCTTCTCTCTTGTTCTCTCTCCAACCTTATCTTTTACTCTTCTCCCCTTTTGCTCCTCACACACTTCAGTACGCTCCCACCTTAGTTCCTTGTGCTGGCCTTTCCTTCCTCCTGAAATGCAAGGCTAATTTCCTGTCTTTCTTCAAATCTTTGCTCAACGTGACTCTCTCAGTGAAGATTGCCCAGAATATTTATCCCCACATTCTTGAACTCTCCATTCTCATTTCCCCACTTTATTATTTTTAATGCTGTTTATCTTCTTCCAACATTCTACATAACTTAAATATTTATTTTATTAACTGGCCGAGAATATTCACTGAAATATAAGCTCCATGAGAGCAGGGAATTAAGTGTGTTTAGTTCACAAGCCCTTAGAAAAGAGCCTGGCACATAGCAAGTGCTCAATCAATGTTGTCAAATAAATAAGTGAATGAATCCTGGTACCAAATGTGTATATCGATGAATCCCGATGGCCTTTTTAAATATTTCTACTAGGAGATGTAGGGGAGATAAATATCTCCTTCCCTGATATCCAAGAATTCCCATTAGATATGTCAATTAGGCCTTTACTGTTACTGTGACTAAAAATCATCAATCGTCTATGATTGTCATATTGCTAAAATCATTTTGTAGGTTTCTGTAAATTTTACTGTTTTTAGTTCTGTGTTCAGCTCTGCTGGTATAGTATATTTAGATGTTAAAATGTTCAAGACAAGGATTATGGCTTTCAACATGATTAGTACATGTGTTTGTGATTTTGTTAAATAATCATTTTAGCAATTTCTCTTGACTTTTATATCTTTGTTCTCTATATAAACCCAGGAGACCCAGGCTAACCAAAGAAGTGGGGTGAGCTCAGGAGACTGGAACATTCTTCAAATCTTTGCTCAATGTGACTCTCTCAGTGAGGATTGCCCTGCAATATTTATCCCCATATTCTTGCACTCTCCATTCTCATTTCCCCACTTTATTTTTTTTCATGCTGTTTATCTTCTTCCAACATTCTACATAACTTAAATATACATAATACATAATACAAAAAATACATAACTACCAACATTCTACATAACCAAAATCCCCTGTGATTCAGTTCTGAAGAACAGCCCTAGCCATACTGGGCTGCCAGAACCTCATAAATGAGCCTTCTTTTATCTGGAAGGGCATTTGCAAAGCATACCAGAGGGTTTTGAGATCATTTGTCTCTCTTTTTACCACTGATATCTGGATATAAGCTAAGCATTACAGTCATTGTTTTAAATAAAGGACCCCTTTGATTTGGTTTAAAAATACAAACAAAAGGGCCTTTGCCCAATGTGAATTTGCCATGTGTACTTTGATTCTGTAAATAATCAAATTTGAGCACAGTGTGTCTTATCCACAACTGCAAAGTGTGGAATGAGGCAAGTTTTTGATATAAGGACACAATTTGCATTTATTAAGCAATACTTTCCAACAGTACATTCTTGTTTCTGAGTATGTTCCTAAGTATGTTCCTTCATCAGTGTAAGTATGAATTACTGTTGTTTCCCCAAAAATAAGACCTAGCTGGACCATGAGCTCTAATGCACCTTTTGGAGCAAAAATTAATATAAGACCAAGTATTATATTATATTATATTATATTATATTATATTATATTATACCCAGTCTTATATTAATTTTTGCTCCAAAAGACGCATTAGAGCTAATGGTCTGGCTAGGTCTTATTTTCAGGGAAACACATATTTCTTTTGTTTACCCATCCCCATAGTGCTCAACAATAAAGGAAAAGCTATTTAAAAGAGCTCATTTTCAATTTCCAGTCAAGATAGTGCAGTATATAAATGCTGTGCTTACCTTCTTTCACAACCACATCAAAATTACAACTAAACTACAAAACAATCATCATTGAGAATCACCCCAAATCTTGTTGAACCAAAGCCCTACAACTAAGGACAGACACCTCAAGACTGATAGGAGGGGCAGAGACATGGAATGGACTGGTCCCATACCAGCATGTGATCATTAAAAACTGGGTGGGGGGCAGCCAGTTGGCTCAGTTGGGTAGAGCACAAGATCTCAACAATAGGGTTGCTGGTTCGATTCCCACATGGGGCAGTGAGCTGTACCCTCTACAACTAGATTGAAGACAAAGAGCTGCCAGTGAGCTTCTGGAGGGGTGGCCGGATGTATCAGATGGTTAGAGTGTGAGTTCTCAACAACAAGGTTGCCAGTTCAATTCCCACATGGAATGGTGGGCTGTGCCCCCTGGAACTAAAGACTGAAAATGACAACTGGACTTGGAACTGAGCTGTGCCCTCCACAACTAGATGGAAGGACAATGACTTGGAGCTGATGGGCCCTGGAGAAAAAAACTGTTCCTCAATATTCCCCAATAAAGTTAAAGAGAGAGAGAGAGAGAGATCCCCTTTCCTAAAAAAAAAAAAAAAAAAAAAAAAGGGCGAGATATCTTGGCTGCAGAGGTTCCCCTCACCCCAGAAGAGTGACAGGTCTCAGCCCCTCCCTAGCCCAGGATTCCAGTACCAGGGGGAGAAGTTCCCATAACGTCTGGCTGTAAAAAGCAGCAGAGATCGTGACTGAGTGAGATGAAGGGCAGCTGCATTCCCAGGCTCTCCTCCTACAGGGACTGTGTGAGAACTTACCCACTGATGGAATCACTGGCTCTGAGCTCCAGTGCTAGAGAGACAACTGGAAACCTGGCAGGGACATATGGGGTGGGGGAGGGGGAATGAGTTGTCTGGCTTCAAGACGGAGGCTGGAGGGGAAGCTTTCTCTTCGACTGAGAAGCTGGAGGAGGTCAGTTTTTCTTTGTTGGGCCCTCCTCCTTCCCAGCATGCAGATAAAGGCAGTTACCATATTTCAAGTTTCCATCAAGCTGGCCATTCATTCATCACACCCTGGTGATTCCAGACCCCAACCCACCCAACTTTCGGGCACAACCAAGCCACTTCCAGTGGCATTTTCATACAAAATGCCTGCCTTAGCTCATGCTGAAGACTTTCCTAGGGACTCTCAAAGGTTTTCAGAACCCAGACAAGCAGCATCTGGCTTGAACATGTTCTGTACATCTGGCTGAGCAGCCCTAAGCCTGGCACTAGCGGCAGCTAGCCTTGGTTCATGGCCTGGTCTCTCAAGGCACTTCCAAGCATGGCACAGGTGGCAGCCCTCTGTGGATTTCTTTGTGGCTCCTGCCAAGTGACCCCAGGTGGGGCACAGGCTGCAGGTGAACTTGACCTGCTTCAGGTCCTCTTCCAGGTGACCCTAGGGCTGGTGCCCCCAGCAGCCAACTTCAAAACAACCTGGACCATTACCCAGATGCCTCCAAGGACAACACACCCAAGGGGCAGATTGGGCAAGTACCAGAAACCAGCTGAGGCAGATCTTGTTCTGTAGGGTCAGCCCCTGCACCACAACTCCACCACTATAGTCAGAACCAGTCTTCACAACCAATGAGCCCAAGGGTCAATCCCTTCTACTGATGTATAGCAACCAAAGCAAAACTACAAGAGGAGGGCACACACAACCCACACAAGGTAAACACCTGGAGTGCAAAGCTCAAGTGACCAGAAAAACTATGCCACTGAATCCCACAGCAACACCTACTACATAAGGCCACTCTACTAAGACCAGGAGACATACCATGTTTCCCCGAAAATAAGACCTAGCCAGGCCATCAGCTCTAATGTGTCTTTTTTTAATTTAATTTAATTTTATTTTTATTTTTTAAATTTATTGGGGTGCCAATTGTTAGTAAAATTACATAGATTTCAGGTGTGCAATTCTGTATGACATCATCTATAAATCCCATTGTGTGTTCACCACCCAGAGTCAGTTCTCCTTCCATCACCATCTATTTGATCCCCCTTACCCTCATCTCCCACCCCCCAACCCCCTTACCCTCTGGTAACCACTAAATTACGTACCCCAGATTAATTTTCAAACCCCATGGCCATCCTGTGGTCACCGACTGCCCTCCAATCCCCTCACCCTCCCCCCTACCCTCACCCCCCCGGCCCATCTAGCAACCCTCAGTTTTTCCTCTTTGTCTCCAAAACTGTTTCTGATTAGTTCATTCACTTATTCTTTTCTTTAGATTCCGCAAATAAGTGAGATCATATGGTACTTATCTTTCTCTGTCTGACTTATTTCACTTAACATAATGTTCTCTAGGTCCATCCATGTTGTTGCAAATGGTACGATTTCTTTCTTCTTTATGGCTGCGTAATACTCCATTGTATAAATGTACCACAGTTTCTTAATCCAGTCATCTACAGATGGGCATTTTGGTTGTTTCCATGTCTTAGCTATTGTGTATAGTGCTGCAATAAACATAGGAGTGCATAAAGATTTTTGAATTGGAGTTTTGGATTTCTCCGGATAGATACCTAGGAGTGGAATTACTGGATCATAGGATAGTTCCATTTTCAGATTTTTGAGATACCTCCATACTGTTTTCCATAGTGGCTGCACCAATCTGCAATCCCACCAACAGTGCACAAGCGTTCCCTTTTCTCCACATCCGCGCCAGCACTTGTTGTTTGTTGATTTATTGATGATAGCCATTTTGACTGGGGTGAGGTGGTATCTCATTGTGGTTTTTATTTGCATTTCTCTGATGGTTAGTGAGGTTCAGCATTTCTTCATATGTCTGTTTGCCATCTGTATGTCCTTTTTAGAAAAATGTCTCTTCAAGTCCTCTGCCCATTTTTTAATTAGGTCGTTTGTTTTTTTGGAGTTGAGTTGAGTGAGTTTTCCATGGATTTGTGATATTAATCCATTATCAGATATATCATTGGCAAATATCTTTTCCCATTCAGTAGGATCCCTTTTTGTTTTATTGATGTGTAGGATCAATAGGATGTGTAGGATCCCTTTGCTGTGAAAAAACTTTTTAGTTTGATATAATCCCACATGTTTATTTTTTCTCTTACTTCCCTCTATTCCCACTTTCTTAAGGGTTTTTATCATAAATGGCTGTTGGACTTTATCAAATGCTTTTTTTGCATCTATTGATATGATCATGTGATTTTTATTTTTCATTTTGTTAATGTGGTGTATCACATTAATTGATTTGCGGATGTTGAACCACCCTTGCATACCAGGGATGAATCCCACTTGATCATGGTGTATGATCTTTTTAATGTATTGCTGAATTCTTTTCGCTAATATTTTGTTGAGGATTTTTGCATCTATGTTCATTAGAGATATCGGCCTGTAGTTTTCTTTTTTTGTGGTGTCTTTGTCTGATTTTGGGATCAGGGTGATAGTGGCTTCGTAAAAAGTGTTTGGGAGTCTTCCTTCCTTCTGGTTTTTTTTGGAAGAGCTTGAAGAGAATAGGTGATAATTCTTTTTTGAACGTTTTGTAAAATTCACCTGTAAAGCCATCTGGTCCAGGGCTTTTGTTTGTTGGGAGACTGTTGATTACTGATTCAATTTCCCTGGTGGTAATCAGTCTATTCAGGTTTTTTGTTTCTTCTTGAGTTAGCCTTGGAAGGTTGTACGCCTCTAGAAAATTGTCCATTTCTTCCAAATTGTCAAATTTGTTGGCATATAGTTGCTCATAGTAACTTCTTAAAACTTTTGACACAGAGAGGTGACGTCATAGGAATGGCGGCAGCAGGGCGCACTTTCTGAGTTCTCCTCCGGATCTTGTTGCAAACGGGAACTATAACCCATCGAGGAAATTTTCGCTCACCACACAATGTAGTGGAGAGATTCGTGGATTGCTTGAAGCTAAGAAATTCTTGGGGGTAAGCTAACTGGACTGAGCAAGGAGAGGAGGAGGAGAAGCGGCGTGGGAGCGCCCGGCCGGCAGCGGCGGGAGAGCCCAGCCCCCAGCGGAGCCTCAGCTGGCGGGGGCGAAAACCGAAAACCACGGAGCCGGGCAGGCACGGGATCCCAGGCAGAGCGGAGAGCGCAGAGACCGGAGGTAGGCCCTTTCCCTGCTCCCACGGCTGATTTCTCCCGCCGGGAAGGCGGCGCGCCCTGCGGCGGTTGGGGGCGCAGTCTCCATACCTGGGCCCCTCCCCCCCGCCCTGCTCTCCCAATCCTACCCCGCCCTTCCAGAGACTTAAACCGGCCCCTGAACCGAGAAGTGGTATCTAAGGCTCACGCTTTGGGAAGCCTGGCGGGCAGCTTTGACCCAGGCAGACTGGGCAGTGTGCGTGATTTTGGCTGCGCTAGGAGAGAAGAGACGCCTCCACCCCCAGCCACCACCTTTTCTGGCCTGCGGGAAGAGGGCGACGCACGGCTGGGCTGGGAGAGTGAAGACCCCTCCATCTCCAGCCCCCACCCTTCCTGGCTTGCCTAGGGTGGGGTGGGTGCAGCGGCCGAGACACACCCGGAGATCAGCAGTGAGGCAGGCGCAGCTCTGGGCTTTCAGCAGATCAGAAATCTCCTGCCCGCACTCACACACACACACTGAAGAGGTGCCTTAAGACTCAAGAGTTTTGGTCACATATCTGGTGGTGCCACTCTCAGTGTGCATTTGTGCAGGCAAGGGCAGAAACTGCACTGATATTGTAAAAACTATCATCCAGACCCCTCAGGCCCACGCTTTTAAGTCTGCAGTCCCAAAGTCTCTCTGGGCACCAGGTGACCGGCTCTGCCTGCGCAATAAGCAGGGGGCTCCTTGGTACAGCAGAGAACAACCTGGACATTGCTTGGTGGGCTTAGGCCGAGACTGTCGCTGCTTTTTGTATTGCTTTGTTTTGTCTTGTTTTGCTTTGTCTTTATATCTTTGATATCTTTGCCTCTGTCCAGTGGGGTTATCAGGTGGTTTTGCATGTGAACGTATTTGATATTTTTCTTTGTTGTTGTTGTTGTTGTTGTGCTTGGTAATTTGCTTTGTTCTGAAACTGCCCTGCCGGGGCCCAGCTTGTGAGGCATGGTCAGCAGATCAGAAATCTCCCGCCCGCACCCATACACACACACTGAAGGAGTGCCCTAGGACTCACGAGCTCTGGACAAAGGACTGGTGGTGCTCCTCTCGGTGTGCATACGTGCGGACAAGGGCAGAAGCTGCACTGACTTTGTGGAGACTATCATCCAGACCCCTCAGGCCCACGCTTTTAAGTCTGCAGTCCCAAAGTCTCTCTGAGCACCAGGTGACCGGCTCTGCCTGCGCAATAAGCAGGGGGCTCTTTGGTACAGCAGAGGACAACCTGGTCATTGCTTGATGGGCTCAGGCCGAGACGGTCGCTGCTTTTTGTTTTGCTTTGTTTTGCTTTGCTTGGTTTTGTTTTGCTTTGTCTTGTATCTTTGATATCTTTGCCTGTGTCGAGCGGGGGTTATCGGCTGTGTTTTTTTTTTTTTTTTTTTTTTTTTTCTTTCCTCTTTGCTGTTGTCGTTGCTGCTGTGCTTGGTGATTTGCCTTGTTCTGGGACTTCCCTGCCGGGGCCCAGCTTGGGTGGCACGGGACTCGGCATATCTGGGGGCCAACTCCAGACCAAATCGGAGTGCAGCCGGGTTTGACCTGCAGGTCACACACCTAGAGGGGGTTCTCGGCAGGCTCTGGAGCCCATAGAGGCCAAATCACATTGGGGTGGTCAACCCTCACGCAGCAGAGTGCCCTGCGGGGGGCAGAGCCAAGTCTCACGGCAGGTCAGCCCAGGAGTTGACCCCACCTGCTCATTAGCGGGAAGCAATTAAAGATCTTCTTGAACGGGACAGTGTACACAACACAAGACTCACCTTTGGAGCACACGCAGAGGAGGAAGACGTGGTGCGAGTCAAATATAAAGGACACATACTACACAAGATAACCTAGCAAGAACTAAGAACTCTAGGGGATCTACCTAATATATCAAAATAAACACAGTCAGCCAGAATGGGGAAACAAAGATACACGTCCCAAATAAAAGAACAGAAGAAGCTTCCACAACTGGAACCAAATGAAGCAGACGTAACCAACCTCTCAGAGACAGAGTTCAGAACACTGGTGATAAGAATGTTTAAGGAGCTTAGAGAAGACATAAAGAAGGATGTAGAAATCATAACAAACGAGCTTAGAGAAAACATAAAGAAGGATGTAGAAATCATAACGAAAAACCAGTTGGAACTAAAGAACACAATTACCGAAATTAAGAACTCACTTGAAGGAATTACCAGCAGGCTAGATGAAGCAGAGGATCGAATCAGCGACTTAGAAGACAAGGTAGCAGAGATCACCCAAACGGAACAACAAAAAGAAAAAAGAATAAAAAACAATGAAGATGGCCTAAGAGACCTCTGGGATAACATCAAGCGCAACAACATGCGCATCATAGGAATACCAGAAGGTGAAGAGAGCAAGCAAGGGATTGAGAACATATTTGAAGTAATAATGTCTGAAAACTTCCCCAACCTGATGAAGGAAACCAACATACAAGTCCAGGAAGTGCAGAGAGTTCCAACCAGGATTAACCCAAACAGGTCCACACCAAGACACATTATAGTTAAAATGGCAAAGCTTAAAGACAAAGAGAGAATCCTAAAAGCAGCAAGAGAAAGACGGAGGGTTACATACAAGGGAACTCCCATAAGACTATCAAATGATTTTTCTACAGAAACATTGAAGGCCAGGAGGGAGTGGCAGGAGATACTCAAAGTGATGGAAAACAAAGGCCTACAACCTAGATTGCTTTATCCAGCAAGGCTATCATTTAAAGTTGATGGAGAGATAAAGAGCTTTCCAGAAAAAAATAAGCTAAAGGAATTTATTACCACCAAGCCAGCATTGCAAGAAATACTAAAAGGTCTTTTGTAAATAGAAGAAAGATCAAAACAACCTAACTACAAATTTAAAAATGGCAATATCTATGTACCTATCAATAATCACTTTAAATGTAAATGGATTAAATGCTCCAATCAAAAGACATAGGGTGGCTGACTGGATAAGACAGCAAGACCCTTGTATATGCTGTATACAAGAGACTCACCTCAGAACAAAAGACACACACAGCCTGAAAGTGAAGGGTTGGAGTAAGATATTTCATGCAAATGGAAACGAGAAAAAAGCTGGAGTTGCAATACTTATTTCTGACAAAATAGACTTTAAAATGAAGAACATACTAAAAGATAAAGATGGGCACTATATAATAATAAAGGGATTGATCCGACAAGAGGACATAACCCTAGTAAACATCTATGCACCCAACATAGGAGCACCTAAATATATAAAACAGGTACTGACTGACATAAAGGCAGAGATCAACAGTAACACTATTATAGTCGGGGACTTCAACACACCTCTGACCACAAGGGACAGGGTTCCAGACAGAAAATCAATATGGAAACAACAGCCTTAAATGATACATTGGACCACTTGGATTTAATCGATATTTTCAGAACATTTCACCCCAATGCTGCAAAATACACCTTCTTCTCAAGCGCACATGGAACATTTTCCAAGATGGATCATATGTTAGGCCACAAAACAAGTCTTGATAAATTTAAGAAAATTGAAATCATACCAATTGTCTTCTCTGATCACAATGCTATGAAATTAGAAATGAACTACAGGAAAAAAACGGGAAGACACACCAATTCATGGAGGCTGAATAACTTTTTACTAAATAATGAATGGGTCAAGCAGGAGATCAAGGAAGAAATCAAAAGATATTTCGAGATAAATGAAAATGAAAACACGACGACCCAAAATCTATGGGATGCCGCGAAAGCAGTCCTAAGAGGGAAATTCATAGCTTTGCAGGCCTACCTAAAGAAACAAGAAACATCACTAATCAACAGTTTATCTTCACATTTAAGGGATCTGGAAAAAGAACAGCAAAATAAGCCCAAAGGGAACACAAGGAAGGAGATAATAAAGATCAGAGCAGAAATAAATGAAATAGAAACCAGAAAAACAATACAAAAGATCAATGAATCCAAGAGTTGGTTCTTAGAGAAGATAAACAAAATCAACAAACCATTAGCCAGACTCATTAAAAAAAAGAGAGAGAGGACCCAAATTAATAAAATCAGAAACGAAAGAGGAGAAGTGACAACGGACACTGCAGAAATACAAAGAGTTTTAAGAAGTTACTATGAGCAACTATATGCCAACAAATTTGACAATTTGGAAGAAATGGACAATTTTCTAGAGGCGTACAACCTTCCAAGGCTAACTCAAGAAGAAACAGAAAACCTGAATAGACTGATTACCACCACGGAAATTGAATCAGTAATCAACAGTCTCCCAACAAACAAAAGCCCTGGACCAGATGGCTTTACAGGTGAATTTTACAAAATGTTCAAAAAAGAATTATCACCAATTCTCCTCAAGCTCTTCCAAAAAATCCAGAAGGAGGGAAGACTCCCAAACACTTTTTACGAAGCCACTATCACCCTGATCCCAAAATTAGACAAAGACACCACAAAAAAAGAAAACTACAGGCCGATATCTTTAATGAACATAGATGCAAAAATCCTCAACAAAATATTAGCAAACAGAATTCAGCAATACATTAAAAAGATCATTCACCACGATCAAGTGGGATTCATCCCTGGTATGCAGGGGTGGTTCAACATCCGCAAATCTATTAATGTGATACACCACATTAACAAAATGAAAAATAAAAATCACATGATCATATCAATAGATGCAGAAAAAGCATTTGATAAAATCCAACAGCCATTTATGATAAAAACCCTTAAGAAAGTGGGAATAGAGGGATCTTATCTCAACATAATAAAGGCCATATATGACAAACCCACAGCTAACATCATACTCAATGGGGAAAAGCTAAAACCATTCCCCCTAAGATCAGGAACAAGGCAAGGATGCCCATTATCTCCGCTTCTATTCAACATAGTTCTGGAAGTTCTTGCCACAGCAATCAGACAAGAAAAAGAAATAAAAGGCATCCAGATTGGTAAGGAGGAAGTAAAGTTATCATTGTATGCAGATGATATGATACTATATATAGAGAACCCTAAAGACTCCACCAAGAAGCTATTAGAGCTGATAGATGAATTTAGTAAAGTGGCAGGATACAAAATTAATATTCAGAAATCAGTTGCATTTGTATATACCAATAATAAAACATCAGAAGGAGAAATTAAAAAAACAATCCCATTTACAATCGCTCCAAAGACTATAAAATACCTGGGAATAAATTTAACCAAAGAAGTAAAAGATCTATACTCAGAAAATTATAAGACACTGATGAAAGGAATGAAGGAAGATATAAATAGATGGAAACACATATCATGTTCATGGATAGGAAGAATTAATATAGTTAAAATGTCCATACTGCCTAAGGCAATATACATATTCAATGCAATTCCTATCAAACTGCCAACGTCGTTTTTCACAGAAATAGAACATATAATCCTAAAATTTATATGGGACCATAAAAGACCCCGAATAGCAAAGGCAATCTTGAGAAATAAGAACAAAGTGGGAGGTATAACAATACCTGACTTCAAATTATACTACAAGGCTACAGTAATCAAAACAGCATGGTACTGGCATAAAAACAGACACATAGATCAATGGAACAGAATAGAGAGTCCAGAAATAAATCCACGCCTATATGGTCATTTAATCTACGACAATGGAAGCAAGAATGTACGATGGAGTAATGACAGTCTATTCAATAAATGGTGCTGGGAAACCTGGACAGACACATGCAAAAAAATGAAGTTGGACCACCTCCTTACACCATATACAAAAATAAATTCAAAATGGCTTAAAGACTTAAATGTAAGGTCTGAAACCATAAAATACCTAGAAGAAAATATAGGAAGAAACTTCTCAGACATTACCCGGAGTAAGATTTTTACTGATATACACCCTCGCGCGAGGGAACTAAGAGAAAGAATAAACATGTGGGATTATATCAAACTAAAAAGTTTTTTCACAGCAAAGGAAACCATCAATAAAACAAGAAGGGATCCTACTGAATGGGAAAAGATATTTGCCAGTGATATATCTGATAAGGGATTAATATCACAAATCTATGGAAAACTTACTCAACCCAACTCCAAAAAAACAAACGATCCAATTAAAAAATGGGCAGAGGACTTGAAGAGACATTTTTCTGAAAAGGACATACAGATGGCAAACAGACATATGAAGAAATGCTCAACCTCGCTAACCATCAGAGAAATGCAAATAAAAACCACAATGAGATACCACCTCACCCCAGTCAGAATGGCTATCATCAATAAATCAACAAACAACAAGTGCTGGCGCGGATGTGGAGAAAAGGGAACGCTTGTGCACTGTTGGTGGGATTGCAGACTGGTGCAGCCGCTATGGAAAACAGTATGGAGGTATCTCAAAATTCTGAAAATGGAACTACCTTATGATCCAGTAATTCCACTCCTAGGTATCTATCCGGAGAAATCCAGAACTTCAATTCAAAAATCTCTATGCACTCCTATGTTTATTGCAGCACTATACACAATAGCTAAGACATGGAAACAACCAAAATGCCCATCGGTAGATGACTGGATTAAGAAACTGTGGTACATTTATACAATGGAGTATTATGCAGCCATAAGGAAGAAAGAAATCTTACCATTTGCAACAACATGGATGGATCTAGAGAACATTATGTTAAGTGAAATAAGTCAGACAGAGAAAGATAAGTTCCATATGATCTCACTTATTTGCGGATTCTAAAGAAAAGAATAAGTGAATGAACTAATCAGAAACTGTTTGGGAGACAATGAGGAAAAACTGAGGGTTGCTAGATGGGCGGGGGGAGTGGGGGGTGGGAGGAGGGTGAGGGGATTGGAGGGCAGTCGGTGACCACAGGATGGCCACGGGGTTTGAAAATTAATCTGGGGAACGTAATTTGGTGGTTACCAGAGCGTAAGGGGGTTGGGGGGTGGGGGATGAGGGTGAGGGGGATCAAATGTACGGTGATGGAAGGGGAGCTGACTCTGGGTGGTGAACACACAGTGTGATTTATGGATGATGTGATTCAGAATTGCACAACTGAAATCTATGTAATTCTACTAACAATTGTCACCCCAATAAATTAAAAAAAAAAAAAAAAAAACTTTTTGTATTTCTGCAGTGTCCGTTGTCACTTCTCCTCTTTCATTTCTGATTTTATTACTTTGGGTCCTCTCTCTCTTCTTTTTAATGAGTCTGGCTAAAGGTTTGTCTATTTTGTTTATCTTCTCTAAGAACCAACTCTTGGATTCATTGATCTTTTGTATTGTTTTTCTGGTTTCTATTTCATTTATTTCTGCTCTGATCTTTATTATCTCCTTCCTTGTGCTCCCTTTGGGCTTATTTTGCTGTTCTTTTTCCAAATCCCTTAAGTGTGAAGATAAACTGTTGATTAGTGATGTTTCTTGTTTCTGTAGGTAGGCCTGCAAAGCAATGAATTTTCCTCTCAGGACTGCTTTCGCGGCATCCCATAGATTTTGGGTCGTCGTGTTTTCATTTTCGTTTGTTTCGAGATATCTTTTGATTTCTTCCTTGATCTCCTGCTTGACCCATTCATTATTTAGTAATAAGTTATTCAGCCTCCATGAATTGGTGTGTCTTCCAGTTTTTTTCCTGTAGTTCATTTCTAATTTCATAGCATTGTGATCAGAGAAGACAATTGGTATGATTTCAATTTTTAAATTTATCAAGACTTGTTTTGTGGCCTAACATATGCTCTATCTTGGAAAATGTTCCACGTGAGCTTGAGAAAAACGTGTATTTTGCAGCATTGGGGTGAAATGCTCTGAAAATATCGATTAAATCCAAGTGGTCCAATGTATCATTTAAGGCTGTTGTTTCCATATTGATTTTCTGTCTGAAGACCTGTCCCTTGTTGTCAGAGGTGTGTTGAAGTCCCCTACTATAATAGTGTTACTGTTGATCTCTGTCTTTATGTCAGTCAGTACCTGTTTTATATATTTAGGTGTTCCTATGTTGGGTGCATATATTTACTAGGGTTATGTCCTCTTGTCGGATCGATCCCTTTATTACTATATAGTGCCCATCTTTATCTTTTAATATGTTCTTCATTTTAAAGTCTATTTTGTCAGATATAAGTATTGCAACTCCAGCTTTTTTCTCATTTCCATTTGCATGAAATATCTTACTCCAACCCTTCACTTTCAGCCTGTGTGTGTCTTTTGTTCTGAGGTGAGTCTCTTGTATACAGCTTATACAAGGGTCTTGCTTTCTTATCCAGTCAGCCACCCTATGTCTCTTGATTGGAGCATTTAATCCATTTACATTTAAAGTGATTATTGATAAGTACATAGTTATTGCCATTTTTAAATTTGTAGTTAGGTTGTTTTGATCTTTCTTCTATTCACAGAAGTCCTTTTAGTATTTCTTGCAATGCTGGCTTGGTGGTAATAAATTCCTTTAGCTTATTTTTTTCTGGAAAGCTCTTTATCTCTCCATCAACTTTAAATGATAGCCTTGCTGGATAAAGCAATCTAGGTTGTAGGCCTTTGTTTTCCATCACTTTGAGTATCTCCTGCCACTCCCTCCTGGCCTTCAATGTTTCTGTAGAAAAATCATTTGATAGTCTTATGGGAGTTCCCTTGTATGTAACCCTCTGTCTTTCTCTTGCTGCTTTTAGGATTCTCTCTTTGTCTTTAAACTTTGCCATTTTAACTATAATGTGTCTTGGTGTGGACCTGTTTGGGTTTATATTGGTTGGAACTCTCTGCACTTCCTGGGCTTGTATGTTGGTTTCCTTCATCAGGTTGGGGAAGTTTTCGGACATTATTACTTCAAATATGTTCTCAATCCCTTGCTTCCTCTCTTCACCTTCTGGTATTCCTATGATGCGCATGTTGTTGCGCTTGATGTTATCCCAGAGGTCTCTTAAGCCATCCTCATTGTTTTTTATTCTTTTTTCTTTCTGTTGTTCCGTTTGGGTGATCTCTGCTACCTTGTCTTCTAAGTCGCTGATTCGATCCTCTGCTTCATCTAACCTGCTGGTAATTCCTTCAAGTGAGTTCTTAATTTCGGTAATTGTGTTCTTTAGTTCTAACTGGTTGTTCGTTATGATTTCTACATCCTTCTTTATGTTTTCTCTAAGCTCGTTCGTTATGATTTCTACATCCTTCTTTATGTCTTCTCTAAGCTCCTTAAACATTCTTATCACCAGTGTTCTGAACTTTGTCTCTGAAGGGTTGGTTACGTCTGCTTCATTTGGTTCCAGTTGTGGAGGCCTCTTCTGTTCTTTTATTTGGGACGTGTATGTTTGTTTCCCCATTCTGGCTGACTCTCTGTGTTTATTTTGGTATATTAGGTAGATCCCCTAGAGTTCTTAGTTCTTGCTAGGTTATCTTATGTAGTATGTGTCCTTTATATTTGACTCGCACCACGTCGTCCTCCTCTGCATGTGCTCCAAAGGTGACTCTTGGGTTGTGCACACTGTCCTGTTCAAGAAGATCTTTAATTGCTTTTTGTTTGTGAGTAGGTGGTGTTAACTCCTGGGCTGACCCGTTGTGAGACTTGCCTCTGCCCCCCGCAGGGCGCTCTGCTGCGTGATGCTTGACCGCCCAAATGTGGTTTTGCCTCTATTGGCTCCAGTGCCTGCAGAGAACCCCCTCTGGGTGTGTGACCTGCAGATCAAAGCCGGCAGCACTCCGGTTTGGTCTGGAGTTGGCCCCTGGATATGCTGAATCCCGTGCCTCTCAAGCTGGCCCCGGCAGGGCAGTTTCAGAACAAAGCAAATCACCAAGCACAACAGCAACAACAGCAAAGAAAAAAATCAAATACATTCACATGCAAAAACACCTGATAACCCCCACTCGACACAGGCAAAGATATCAAAGATATAAAGACGAAGCAAAACAAAACAAAACAAAGCAAAACAAAAAGCAGTGACAGTCTAGGCCTAAGCCCAGCAAGCAATGTCCAGGTTGTCCTCTGCTGTACCAAAGAGTCCCCTGCTTATTGCGCAGGCAGAGCCGGTCACCTGGTGCCCAGAGAGACTTTGGGACTGCAGACTTAAATGCGTGGGCCTGAGGGGTCTGGATGATAGTTTTTACAAAGTCAGTGCAGTTTCTGCCCTTGCCTGCACATATGCACACTGAGAGTAGCACCACCAGCCCCGTGTCCAGTACTCCTGAGTCTTAGGGCACTTCTTCAGTGTGTGTGTGTATGGGGGTGGTGCGGGCGGGAGTCTTCTGATCTGCTGAAAGCCCAGAGCTGCACCTGCCTCACTGCTGATCTCTGGGTGTGTCTCTGCAGCTGCACCCGCCCCGCCCTAGGCAGGCCAGAAAGGGTGGGGGCTGGGGATGCAGGGGTCTTCTCTCTCCTAGCCCAGCCACGCGTCACCCTCTTCCCGCAGGTCAGAAAAGGTGGTGGCTGGGGGTGGAGGAGTCTCTTCTCTCCTAGCCCAGCCAAAATCACACACTTCCCAGTCTCCCTGGGTGAGGGCTGCCCGTCAGGCTTCCCAGAGCCTGAGCACTACCACGGCTCCTCTGCAATCTGACACCACTCCTCAGTTCAGGGGCCAGTTCAAGTCTCTGGAAGGGCAGGGTAGGATTGGAAGAGAGGGGCGGGGGAGGGGCCCAGGCATGGAGTCTGTGTTCTTTGTCCGCCCCACGGCCCACCGGCCGCCCTCCCGGCGGGAGAAATCAGCTGTGGGATGCAGGGAAAGAGCCCACCTCCTAGTCTCTGTGCTCTCCGTTCCGCCCTGGGATCCCATGCGTGCCCAGAACTGCGGGTGCCACCGTGTTTTTCGGTTTTCGCTGCCTCTGGCTGAGACTCCGCTGCGGGCTGGGATCTCCCGCCGCCGCAGGACGGGCGTTTTCACTCCGCTCTTCTCCTTTCTTCCCCTGCCCGCCCAATTAGCACACCTTCAAGTAATCCTTAGCTTCAAGTAATCCACGAGTCTCCCAGCTGTTCCACTAATTTTGGAACAATACTTCTGGCCACTGATTTAGGAAATTCTTACAGGCAAACAATCAAATTTCCAGGAGGTATCCTTGACTTTTTTCTTCTTTCTTTCTCTTCCTCACACAGGCAGTAGGGATGGTGCAGTGCACAGGGTGTCTCAGGTCTCCCACAAAATGTCTGTAATGTGTCTTTTGGAGCAAAAATTAATATAAGACCCGGTCTTATTTTAATATAATATAAGATCAGATCTTTAATATAATATAATATATTATAATATAATATAATATAATATAATATAACATAATATAATATAATACTGGGTCTTATATTAATTATTGCTCCAAAATATGTGTTAGAGCTGATAGTCCAGCTAGGTCTTATTTTCGGGGAAACATGGTAGCAGCCCTATCTAATACATAGAAACAAACACAGCGAGGCAGCCAAAATTGGGAGACAAAGAAACATGTCCCAAATAAAAGAACAGAACAAAGCTCCAGAAGAAGAACTAAATAAAATGGAGACAAGTAATCTACCAGATACAGAGGTCCAAACACTCGTTATAAGAATGCTCAATGATCTCAGGGATAACTTCAATAAAGAGATAGGAAACATAAAAATGGAAATAGAAAATATAATTGAAAACCAGTCAGAAATAAAGAATACAATAATGGAAATGAAGATTACATGACAGGGAATCAACTGTAGATTAGATGAAGGAGAGGATCAAATCAGTGATTTAAAAGATAAGGTAGCAGAAAACACCCAGTCAGAATGGCAAAAAGAAAAAGGAATCCAAAAATTTCAGGACACTTTAAGGGGCATCTGGGACAATATCAAACATACCAACATTTATGTTCATTATAGGGGTAGCAGAAGGAGAAGAGAAAGTGCAAGGGATTGAAAACCTATTTGAAGAAATAATGACAGAAAACTTCCGTAACCTGGTAAAGGAAATAGATATACAAGCTCAGGAAGTGCAGAGAGTCCCAAACAAGATTAATCCAAACAGGCCAACACCAAGACACATCAAAATTAAAATGACAAAGGTTAAAAACAGATAATCTTAAAAGCAGCAAGAGTAAAGCAGTTAGTTACCTAAAAGGGAGCTCCCATAAGACTATCAGCTGACTTCTCAACAGAAACTTTGCAGGCCAGAAGGAATTGGGACAAAATAATCAACATGATGAGAAGCAAGAACCTACAACCAAGATCACTCTACCCAGCAATACTATCATTTATCATTTAGAATTGAAGGAAAGATAAAGAGCTTCCCAGACAAGAAAAAGCTAAAGTTCATCCCCACCAAACCACTATTTAAGGAATCTTAGAGGGACTTCTTTAAGATGAAAAAATAAAAAGTATGAATAGCAAAATGGCAATAACTACAATACCTATCAAAAATTACTCTCAGTGGAAATGGATTAAATGCTCCAATCAAAAATAGGGATGCTAAATGGATAAAAAAATAAGATCCTTACATATGCTTCTTATAAGAGACTCACTTCAGATTGAAAGACACACAGTCTGAAAGTAAAGAGATGAAAAAAGATATTTCATGAAAATGGAAACACTTCTGGGTATTTATCTGAACAAACCCAAAATGCTACTTCATGGGGATGTGTTCATCCACATGTTCATTGCAGCATTATTTACATAAGCCAAGATATAAAGGCAACCGGGGTGTTCCTGAATAGATGAATAGATAAAGAGGAGGTAGTACATACATACAATGAAATATTACTCAGCCATAAAAAAGAATGAAATCTTGCCATCTGTGACACCATGGATGGACCTAGAGAGCACTGTGTTGAGTTTATTAAGTCAGACAATGAAAGACAAATGTCATATGATCTCGCTTATAAGTGGGATCTAAAGAACAAAATAAACAAACAAATGAAACAGAAACAAAATCATAGATATAGAGAACATTTTGATGGTTGCCAGATGGGTGGGGGTTGGAGGTAGGTGAAAAGGGGAAGGGATTAAAAAGTACAAATTTGTTTTTACACAGTAGTCATGAGCATGTAGCATATAACATAAGGATTATAGTCAGCAATATTGTAATAAGTATGCATGGTGTCAGATGGGGTGATAGATGGGAGTGGGGTTGGGGGCAGGGCAAAAAGATGAAGGAATTAATACAAATTGGTAGTTACAAAATAGTCATGGGAATATAAAGTATAGGAACTATAATCAATAATATGGTAATAACTATGTATAGTGCCAGGTGGGTATTGATCAGTACCAGGGATCACTTCCTAAGTTATATAAACATCTAACCACTATGCGGTTCACTGGAAACTAATATAAAATAATGTTGAATGTGAACTCTAATTTAAAAAAATTAAAAAGTGGGGAGATATAAAAGAATAAGAGGTTCAAATTACAGATATAAAACAAATAAGTCATGGTGATGTAGTATACAACATAGGGAATACAGTCAATAATACTGTGATAGCATGGTACAGTGGCAGATGTTGCTGGACTTATCAGTGATCACTTCTTTAGCATAGGGAATATAAACAATAATGTGGTAATAACTTTGTATAGTGCCAGGTGGGCACTGTTGAATAACTGATGTACACGTGAAACTAATATAATATTGTATGTTAGCTATATTTTAATAAAAATCTTTTTAAAAAAGTATTTATAAAAAATAAATAAAAATCCCATTGCATTAATTGCAGCATTCTAGCATATGAAACAAAAAATAATAATAAAAGAGCTCATTTTCCACAAAGAGCAAAACCAAAGCTATTCAGATCAGTTCAATCTGTGTTTTCTGAACAGCTTGACTACTGATTGTGGAATGATTAGTTAAAAGGCTTCTCTTGGAGTCCAGAGGTTCGCACTGTCTGGCTCTCATCAGGTATGTGAAACACTAGGCCCAGGGAATGAAAAGGCTCTGCAGAATGTAGGGAAGTATTTACTTTCAAACCTGTTAGTGAAGAAAATGTAGGCCAATGAGCTTTCTTTCTTGGGTCCTTTGGCTTCTGATTTCTAAGCCTGAGGACCCAAGAGAGGTTACAACCTTGAGCCCAAGCTCACCAAAGCACCAAGGTCATTTCTGAACTTACAGGGTGAGATGTATTCAAAGCCTTTCCCCGAAGGGAGTGGCAAAAGTTGGAGGCTTTTTCACTGTTAGGGTCAATTTATATTCAAAAGAGTGCACAAAATGGAGTCTTTGCCTAGGGGACTTGCTAAGAAAAACAGAATTGACCTACTTTTAAGGGGAATGACTTGCAGAACTCAGACCTTGTGACCCACTGCCCACCCATATCTCTTCTCTGTTCTTCCAGTGGAGGAGAGAACTTCCTGCAAATCACTTCTGCTAATAACGATTGTCACCTTCAGTACAAGGAACTGTCAGAGTCTCTGGAACCCTTAACCCATGTCATTAAATGTGACCACTGCATTCCAATGTCAAGAGTTTAATCTCAAATGCAATTATGCAGGGGGTATTGACTACCATGTCAATGTTAGTTCTCATTTTTCCTATTTTAATATTAACTTTTAAAATGTTTCTGCCTTCCTACAATTATTACTAATGAAGAACAATCACTTGACTTAACTTAGATGGGGAATGTTGCAGGGTTTTTTTTAGTATCAGAATTTCTGAAATTCACAGAATTGCTTTCCCCATAAAGTCTACTAAGCATGCACAGTGAAACTCCAGGAAATACCGAAACAAGATTTAAACATGTATCACCACTTACAGCCAGCTCATCTTTTGGACTCTGGAGGCATCAAGCTCCCCTCTGGAATCCAGCTTCTCTCCTTAAGCTCATTACTAAAGGTCTCCTACCAGAGCACATGGAGCCTCCTTATCTGTGCCCTAAAGGAAGACTGGCCTGGTCCATGTCCTCATTCTAGTTTCTAAAAGGCTACCTGGATTCTAATCCCTGTCGGGCCACTAACAAGCTGTGTTCTGGGACCCATCATTTTTATTTTTCTGGATGACAGTTTTTTCCTCTCTCAGATAAGGAGTTAGGGCAAGAAGGTCATGAATAACACCTCCAGAGCTGATGGTTCTTCAGACAACTATGTGCACATGTGATCAGTTAGTTCTTAACAAAGACATGGACAAAATTAAATGAATTGCCAGTCAATTAAGTCATCTCAGAGCTGCTATAAAAACATTTGTCCAAGTGTTTTCACATGAGAAAGTAAGTAGAATGTCCTTATTGCCCTTCAAATAGAAACTGATAATAGTGAAAAGCAGGTTAATACATTCATGAATGATTACCTAGAAACTAATTTTATTTTATTAATGTGGCTCAAATCCTAAGTCATCATTAAAAATGTATTCATTTGGCTCACGGATTTATCTCATCAGGAAGTAAAGATATCACTGTGAGAAATAGTCATTCATCCTGTAGAATGAATAAGTTTATCAGTCATTTTCTAAGAGAAGCTTTGGAAACAGAAAAAAAAAAAAAAAAAGAAGCAAGAGAAAACTAACTTCCCGGGTAAAAGAAAATTCACACGTGTCATGCAGGGGTGTCAGGCGGGGTCTCAGCTCCCACTCCCCACATAAGAACTCAGGATATGGCAAGGCCAAAAAGGAACACCCACGGAGCCATAGATAGGGAGGTCATACCACTATATTCTCACTGGTGGCTGGGTTGGAGCCACAGAAAGCAGGGGCCACACTATCCGCAATCTGCCATCCACTTCTCTCTGCCAACCGACCTCACTTGCTAGCTGCAATCCGCCGTGCTAACTGCAATCTGCTCTTGCTAGCTCAGCCCCCATCTTCTTGCTAGCCCCCATTTGCAGCTAGCGTAGCCACGGCAATTATATTAGTGCCCAATGGCTCACTGGTTACAGCTGACGGCCAACTAGCCACAGCTGATGGCCATCAATTCACAGCTGATGGCCATTTACTACCTGAGCCAGCACCTTTCTATATGAGGCCGAGAGCCTGGAAACTGCTTTTTGGGGCTCTGTCCCCACAACAAGGAAGGGCTTGGAGGATAAACTATAGTGACCTGGGACAAACTTGGTGTAATGCAGAGACTCAGCTCCCACTCCCCACACAAGAACCCAGGATATGGTGAGGCCAAAAAGGAACAACAACGGAGCCATGGATAGGGGAGTCATACCACTATATTCTCAATGTCTGCTGGTCGAGACACAAAAGCAAACATCCGCCAGTATCCCAGCGAGGGGTCTTCCTGCACCCTTGTCTTGCTGGTGGCTGTGCAAGACACGGGAAGTAGGATCAACACGATCTGCAGTCCATAATCCACTTGCTAACCGCACTTGCTAGCCGCAATCTGCAGTCCGCTTCTCTACCAACCAACCCACAACCCCCTAATGTAGCCATGACAGTTATATTAGTGACTAATGGCTAACCAGTAACAGCTGATTGCCACCAAGCCACAGCAGATGGTTATCTGATTACAGTTGATGGCCATCTAATAACCAAGCCAGCACCTTTCTATGTGAGGCCAAGAGCCTGGAAACTGCTCTCTTGGCACTGTCCCCACACTTGGCCTCTGCACAGTTTTACCCAAGGTTGGTTTGACTTATAGGGAAAATCATAATCTCCATTTGTTTCTTTTCCTAAACTAAATTATCATCCTGTCATCTTGTCAATAGAGCAGGGATATGAATATATAGCTTCTGATTCAAATACAGTTGGGTCGAACACCAGTGTAAGGCTTGCATAAGATTCTTAGCAAAATAATTTCTTACCTAATTAGTTGCACACATGAGCTTTAGAGCTTTAATTAGAGCTTTATGCCTGCCAGGAGGAAATTTGAGAAATTTGGTCCAAACATGGAAAATCTGATGTCACTTGCAAGAGTTGAGACACCTGCAAGGAATAGAAAGAAAAAGAGGGATTTATTCAAGACAAATGAGAAGGCTGTGTGCCTGCTTCCATTACATCACTCATTAAGAGGGCTGTACTGCAGACTTCACAAGTCACCTCACTGTGTGATGGAATGGAAGAAGTGATCAGACAGAGAATTAATTGATGTACACGTGTGTAGCCATAGCTTTAAGTGTTGATGGAGTGTTTAGGAGACATCAAAGTGGAAGCAAATTATTGTAGTCACATGGCTAAGCCATAGAACCACTGAGGTAATTAGCAGAGCTGCTGCCTTAGATCCAGGACTTTTTGGAATGGAAGAGCTCTGAGCGTTTCATGAGTAATGGTTATGGGCAATACATCAAACTACATACTGTAGGCACTAGAATTCAGATATTTGGCCAAAGAAATTCCAGATCTGCCTTCTAATTCTACCAGTTTCTACCTATAAGGCAAGTTAACTCATCTAGTGCCAATTTCATATGGTTATCCTGAGGTTCCACTGAGGCAATGGATGAAAACCCTTTTTCCTTTCTTTGTTTTACTAATTACATTATTATTTTTATAAAAATTATGAATGCATGTTACATACCTTTCAAGCAATATAGAAAACTTCAAAAATAAAGCAACAAATCACCCAAATTCCTATCATACAAAAATAAACTTTGTTAAAATTTGGTGAACACTCTATGCCTATATTAACAGCTTAATTTTTTTACTGAGAGATTTAAGTTATTGATTACTAAATTAGTTGCCCAAAGAAAAACACAGTGTATTTGCTTTAATCTAAATTTCCTGACTCTATTGACCAACGTCACAAAGATATTAATAAATTGCTATCTTTTTTTTTATCTATTAAAAGTTGTTTTTTTTTTTTTAATTTATTGGGGTGACAATTGCTAGTAAAATTACATAGATTTCAGGTGTACAATTCTGTATCACATCATCTATGAATTACATTGTGGTTTCAACACCCAGAGTCAGTTCTCCTTCCATCACCATATATTTGATCCCCTTTACCCATATCTCCCACCCTCCACCCCCCTTACCCTCTGGTAACCACTAAACTATTGTCTGTGTCTATGAGTTTTTTTTGTTTTTTTTTTTGTTTTTGCTAAGATGTTTATCATTTATATCCCTCACACTGTGGACCCCCCCCCCATCAACTATCTCTCTGACATCGCACCGAGCCATCCCATTTCCACTATATCCACTCCCAATGCTGTACTCTGCCTATTGTAAATGTATACATACCTATATATACATATATATATATATATAATATTATAGTTGGCATTCATTATTGTTCAGCTTCAGGTGTACAGTGCAGTGATCAGGCATCTACATCTCTGAGATGGTCTCCCAAATGCTACACGTGTCTATCGGATACCCTACAAAATCTTTACAACATTATTGATTACGTTCCCCAGATTAATTTTCAAAACCCCGTGGCCATCTTGTGGTTACTGATTGTTTTCTAATTCCCTCAGCTTCCCCCTTACCCCCACACCCCTGCCCCTCTAGCAACCCTCATTTTTTCCTCTTTGTCTCCAAAACTGTTTCTGATTAGTTCATTCACTTATTCTTTTCTTTAGGTTCCGCATATAAGTGAGATCATATGGTACTTATCTTTCTCTGTCTGACTTATTTCACTTATACATAATGTTCTCTAGGTCCATCCATGTTGTTGCAAATGGCAAGATTTCTTTCTTCTTTATGGCTGCGTAGTACTCCATTGTATAAATGTACCACAGTTTCCTAATCCAGTCATCTACCGATGGGCATTTCGGTTGTTTCCATGTCTTGGCTATTGTGTATACTGCTGCAATAAACATAGGAGTGCATAAAGATTTTTGAACTGGAGTTTTGGAATTCTCCGGATAGATACCTAGGAGTGGAATTACTGGATCATAGGGTAGTTCCATTTTCAGATTTTTGAGATACCTCCATACTGTTTTCCATAGTGGCTGCACCAATCTGCAATCCCACCAACAGTGCACAAGCGTTCCCTTTTCTCCATATCCGCGCCAGCACTTGTTGTTTGTTGATTTATTGATGATAGCCATTTTGACTGTGGTGACTGGGGTCTCCTTGTGGTTTTTATTTGCATTTCTCTGATGGTTAGTGAGGTTGAGCATTTCTTCATATGTCTGTTTGCCATCTGTATGTCCTTTTTAGAAAAATGTCTCTTCAAGTCCTCTGCCCATTTTTTAATTGGGTCGTTTGTTTTTTTGGAGTTGAGTTGAGTGAGTTTTCCATGGATTTGTTATATTAATCCCTTATCAGATATATCATTGGCAAATATCTTTTCCCATTCAGTAGGATCCCTTTTTGTTTTATTGATGGTTTCCTTTGCTGTGAAAAAACTTTTTAGTTTGATATAATCCCACATGTTTATTTTTTCTCTGACTTCCCTCACGCGAAGAGATATATCAGTATAAATTTTACTCCAGGTAATGTCTGTGAAGTTTCTTCCTATATCTTCTTCTAGGTATTTTATGTTTTCAGATCTTACATTTAAGTCTTTAAGCCATTTTGAATTTATTTTTGTATATGGTGTAAGGAGGTGGTCCAGCTTCATTTTTTTGCATGTGTCTGTGCAGGTTTCCAGCACCATTTATTGAATAGACTCTCTTTACCCCATCGTACATTCTTGCTTCCATTGTCGTACATTAAATGGCCAAATAGGCATGGATTTATTTCTGGACTCTCTATTCTGTTCCATTGATCTATGTGTCTGTTTTTATGCCAGTACCATGCTGTTTTGATTACTGTAGGCTTGTAGTGTAATTTGAAGTCAGGTATCGTTATACCTACCACTTTGTTCTTATTTCTCAAGATTGCTGAGGCTATCTGGGGTCTTTTATGGTCCCATATAAATTTTAGGATTATATGTTCTATTTCTGTGAAAAACGTCGTTGGTAGTTTGATAGGAATTGCGTTGAATATGTATATTGCCTTAGGTGGTATGGACATTTTAACTATATTAATTCTTCCTATCCATGAACATGATACATGTTTCCATCTATTTATATCTTTCTTCATTCCTTTCTTCAGTGTCTTATAATTTTCTGAGTACAGATCTTTTACTTCTTTGGTTAAATTTATTCCCAGGTATTTTATAGTCTTTGGAGCGATTGTAAATGGGATTTTTTTTTTTAATTTCTCCTTCTGATGTTTTATTATTGGTATATACAACTGCAACTGATTTCTGAATATTAATTTTGTATCCTGCTACTTTACTAAATTCATCTATCAGCTCTAATAGCTTCTTGGTGGAGTCTTTAGGGTTCTCTATATATAGTATCATATCATCTGCATATAATGATAATTTTACTTCCTCCTTATCAATTTGAATGCCTTTTATTTCTTTTTCTTGTCTGATTGCTGTGGCTAGAACTTCCAACACTATGTTGAATAGAAGAGGAGATAGTGGGCAACCTTGCCTTGTTCCTGATCTTAGGGGGAATGGTTTTAGCTTTTCCCCATTGAGTATGATGTTAGCTGTGGGTTTGTCATATATGGTTTTTATTATGTTGAGATATGATCCCTTTAGTCCCACTTTCTTAAGGGTTTTTATCATAAATGGCTGTTGGATTGTATCAAATGCTTTTCTGCATCTATTGATACGATCATGTGATTTTTATTTTTCATTTTGTTAATGTGTTGTATCACATTAATTGATTTGCAGATGTTGAACAACCCTTGCATACCAGGGATGAATCCCACTTGATCATGGTGTATGATCTTTTTAATGTATTGCTGAATTCTGTTCGCTAATATTTTGTTGAGGATTTTTGCATGTATGTTCATTAGAGTTATCGGCATGTAGTTTTGTTTTTTTGTGGTGTCTTTGTCTGATTTTGGGATCAGGGTGATAGTGGCTTCGTAAAAAGTGTTTGGGAGTCTTCCCTCCTTCTGCATTTTTTGGAAGAGCTTGTGGAGACTAGGTGATAATTCTTTTTTGAACGTTTTGTAAAATTCACCTGTAAAGCCATCTGTTCCAGGGCTTTTGTTTGTTGGGAGACTGTTGATTACTGATTCAATTTCCATGATGGTAATCAGTCTATTCAGGTTTTCTGTTTCTTCTTGAGTTAGCCTTGGAAGGTTGTACGCCTCTAAAAATTTGTCCATTTCTTCCAGATTGTCAAATTTGTTGGCATATTGTGGCTCATAGTAATTTCTTAAAATTGTTTGTATTTCTGCGGTGTCTGTTGTCACTTCTCCTCTTTCATTTCTGATTTTATTAATTTGGGTCCTCTCTCTCTTTCTCTTAATGAGTCTGGCTAAAGGTTTCTCAATTTTATTCATCTTCTCTAAGAACCAACTCTTGGATTCAATGATCTTTTGTATTGTTTTTCTGGTTTCTATTTTATTTATTTCTGCTCTGATCTTTATTATCTCCTTTCTTGTGCTCTCTTTGGGTTTATTTTGCTGTTCTTTTTCCAGATCCCTTAAGTGTGAAGATAAACTGTTGATTAGTGATGTTTCTTGTTTCTTTAGGTAGGCCTGCAATGCTATGAATTTCCCTCTTAGGACTGCTTTCGCGGCATCCCATAGATTTTGGGTCGTCGTGTTTTCATTTTCGTTTTTCTCGAGATATCTTTTGATTTATTCCTTGATCTCTTTCTTGACCCATGCATTATTTAGTAATAAGTTATTCAGCCTCCATGAATTGGTGTGTCTTCCAGTTTTTTTCCTGTAGTTCATTTCTAATTTCATAGCACTGTGATCAGAGAAGACAATTGGTATGATTTCAATTTTCTTAAATTTATCAAAACTTGTTTTGTGGCCTAACATATGCTATATCTTGAAAAATGTTCCATGTGCGCTTGAGAAGAACGTGTATTTTGCAGCATTGAGGTGAAATGCTCTGAAAATATTGATTAAATCCAAGTGGTCCAATGTGTCATTTAAGGCTGTTGTTTCCATATTGATTTTCTGTCTGGACGACCTGTCCCTTGTTGTCAGAGGTGTGTTGAAGTCCCCTACTATGATAGTGTTACTGTTGATCTCGGTCTTTATGTCAGTCAGTACCTGTTTTATATATTTAGGTGCTCCTATGTTGGGTGCATAGATGTTTACTAGGGTTATGTCCTCTTGTCGGATCGATCCCTTTATTACTATATAGTGCCCATCTTTATCTTTTAATATGTTCTTCATTTTAAAGTCTATTTTGTCAGATATAAATATTGCAACTCCAGCTTTTTTCTCATTTCATTTGCATGAAATATCTTACTCCAACCCTTCACTTTCAGCCTGTGTGTGTCTTTTGTTCTGAGGTGAGTCTCTTGTATACAGCATATATAAGGGTCTTGCTTTCTTATCCTCTCAGCCACCCTATGTCTCTTGATTGAAGCATTTAATCTGTTTATATTTAAAGTGATTATTGATAGGTACATAGTTGTTGCCATTTTTAAATTTTTAGTTAGATTGTTTTGATCTTTCTTCTATTCACAGAAGTCCTTTTAGTATTTCTTGCAATGCTGGCTTGGTGGTAATAAATTCCTTTAGCTTATTTTTTTCTGGAAAGCTCTTTATCTCTCCTTTATCTCTATGGGCTCAACTTTAAATGATAGCCTTGCTGGATAAAGCAATCTAGGTTGTAGGCCTTTGTTTTCCATCACTTTGAGTATCTCCTGCTACTCCCTCCTGGCCTTCAATGTTTCTGTAGAAAAGTCATTTGATAGTCTTATGGGAGTTCCCTTGTATGTAACCCTCTGTCTTTCTCTTGCTGCTTTTAGGATTCTCTCTTTGTCTTTAAGCTTTGCTGTTTTAACTATACTGTGTCTTGGTGTGGACCTGTTTGGGTTTATCCTGTTTGGAACTCTCTGCACTTCCTGGGCTTGTATGTTGGTTTCCTTCATCAGGTTGGGGAAGTTTTCGGACATTATTACTTCAAATATGTTCTCAATCCCTTGCTTCCTCTCTTCACCTTCTGGTATTCCTATGATGCGCATGTTGTTGCGCTTGATGTTATCCCAGAGGTCTCTTAAGCCATCCTCATTGTTTTTTATTCTTTTTTCTTTCTGTTGTTCCGTTTGGGTGATCTCTGCTATCTTGTCTTCTAAGTCGCTGATTCGATCCTCTGCTTCATCTAACCTGCTGGTAATTCCTTCAAGTGAGTTCTTAATTTCGGTAATTGTGTTCTTTAGTTCTAACTGGTTGTTCGTCATGATTTCTACATCCTTCTTTATGTCTTCTCTATGCTCGTTAAACATTCTTATCACCAGTGTTCTGAACTCCGTCTCTGAAAGGTTGGTTACGTCTGCTTCATTTGGTTCCAGTTGTGGAGGCCTCTTCTGTTCTTTTATTTGGGATGTGTATGTTTGTTTCCCCATTCTGGCTGACTCTCTGTGTTTGCTTTGATGTATTAGGTAGATCCCCTAGAGTCCTTAGTTCTTGCTGGGTTATCTTATGTAGTATGTGTCCTTTATATTTGAGTTGCACTACTTCGTTCTTCTCCTCTGTGTGTGCTCCAAAGGTGACTCTTGTGTTGTGTATATTGTCCGGTTCAAGAAGATCTTTAATTGCTTTTTGCTTGTGAGTAGGTGAGTTTAACTCCTAGGCTGACTCGTTGTGAGACTTGGCTCTGCCCACCGCAGGGCGTTCTGCTGCGTGAGGGTTGACCACTTAAATGTGGTTTGGCCTCTATGGGCTCTTGTGTCTGCAGAGAATTCCCTCTGGGTGTGTGACTTGTAGGTCAAACCTGGTGGTACTCTGGTTTGGTCTGGAGTTGGCCTCTGGATATTTTGAATCTTGTGCCTCTTAAGTTGGGCCCTCCTGGTTTTTGTGTTCTCTGTTCCGCCCTGGGATCCCCTGCGTGTTTGGAACTGCAGGTGCCACCGTGGTTTCGACGCCATGGCCGCCGCAGGCCAGGACTCCGCCTCTGGCCCACGCGTTTTCACTCCACTCCCTTCCTTCCTTCCCCTGCTCGCCCAATTAGCGCACCTTCAAATAATCCTTCCACGAGTCTCTTAGCTGTTCTGTGTGATAAGCAACGAGTTCTTTGATGGGTTATAGGTCCCGTTTGTAATAAGATCCGGAGGAGAACTCAGAAAGTGCACCCCGCTGCCGCCATTTCTATGACGTCATCAAAAAGTTTTTTAGACAGGCTTATTCTGAAGTACAGCAGTCTGTCTGATTTCACATCTCTTACAAACTGACGTCTCTGTCCTCTCCTTCTGTCTCCTCCTGCCGGGCAAGATTTGGGCCCGTTGACTCCAAATTCTCCTGCCTCCTGGCTTCTTTTCTTGCTTCCTCTCAGCACCCGAGGTCGTAGCCAACCATTTTCCCACCCATCGCCTTTCCACTTTCACTACCTCGCCCAGTACTGACCCTCTCCACAGGCTCCCAGGTGGTGCTACCCCCTAGCAGTGGCTGAAGGATTATAAATTGCTATCTTATATTAAGTGGACAGCAAAATCTGACATAATGCCCAGCACAATACTTTTCAAGTAGTGATCCCCACAAACCCTGTGGATCCACAGAAGTACTTGCACAAACATTTGATCCAAATTATGCTTTTGACAAATTTTTTCACTTATATTTTTAGAACTGTCATTTAAACAACTTAATTTGGAGATTTACCTACCTAGTGTTGCATCCAGCGCAACACAGGCAGTGAGTGAACGAGAAGGGGCGGCGAAGGGTTAAGAAGGAAACAGAAATCAAGAAAGTTATGAAACAGGGGGCCAAGGGTCTCCCAGCCTCAAAGGACTGAGAGCCCTGAATCGGGCCGCCTTCTGGCTTTTATCGGTGTACACACAAGGAAGTAACATTGTTTTCTCCACGGTCTGTGAGTCTCATACATCATACCAGAAAACTGATTCAAATCAATCACCCTTGCCTGCAGACAGCCAGAATCGAAAGTCCCATGATATCTTAACAATTATGGGATGTGCCTCCCCAGGGACAAAATCTTTATGTTGAAACTTATTGATAAGAATGGAAGGAGAACTGATGTTATCACATCATTGACTCACTTCCCAAGCAGGTTGTGAGAAGGAATATAGCCACATAGGCAGAAGCTCTCCTTAGCAGGAGGAAAGTGGGGGTGTGTGCCCAGCTCTATCGACCCTGGAGTTCTTCTGGTGGTCCCCGCGTGGCTGCACCTGGCTTGGGTTTTTCCTTCTGTGGGGAATCTTACACGTCATTGACTGACCAGCCATCTTTTGGGGACCAAACAGAGACATGTGGTGTAAGCACAAAGGTGAATCAAAATCGCTGAAAGGATTAGTCTCACAGACTCTTCTTTCTTTAGGGACAGGCGCATGAGGGGACAGATGGTTAGGCTGCTGCGTGACAACAACTTAGTACAATATATGTAAGTTAATTTAATTTTACTAAGACTAAGGAGTGAAGTTACTTACACTATCACTGTTTAATTGAATAAAGATCATCCTCAGATTGAAGGTGACTGGTTGAAAAGAAGTACTATTTCCATTACTAGTCTGTGTGAATCCAAATTTTCCCAACATTTTACAACCCACCCCAAAATGTGAATATTTAAAGTACTTCATGACTGCAACTTACAATCATAATATCCAAACATTGACTTTTTGTTTATTCTTGGTCAATATAATAATATGGACATGTTTTTAATTGCACTAAAATAATTTTATGCTAATCAAAGAAAAATTTAGTGAACATCCTTCTAGCTCTCTATCTCTCAAGAATAAATGGATGAACAGATGGATGGAGAAATGATGGTTAGATCAGAGGCTGTTATTGCGTGTATGTAATATTTCATTTAGTTGCCTCAAATTAACAGGAAAGAGGGAACTAAAACAATATTAAATGAGTTGCTGAACCTCAAATAAGTTTTTGAAAAGGAAATGTATACAACTAATCTGTATATTTGAAAGAATTATACTTATATTGATATCCACATGATATTACCAAGGTTAGGAAATTAAAAACTCTCTGTGGAGCTTCACAGATCACATTCACCTAGTTTTATGGTATATGGAAGCATCCCTAGATGATATTTGCTTAGGTTTGCCTGATTTGAGTATTATGTACAAAGAATCATACCGAATGCACTAGTTTGTGGCTCACTTTTTTTCTTCAGTATTGTATTTCTAAGATTCATGTGTGTTTATATGGTGCATGTATGTATACATAGTGCATTCATTTTTGGTGCTGTATATTGTTCCATTATATGAAAATACTACAATTTACCCATTCTGCTGATTATGGTTATTTGGGTTTTTAATTTTTGGCTAGTACAAATCATGCTTCCATGGACATTTTGAGCATTCGCTGGTGTGTGTGTGTGCAAGAGTATCTCTAGGATGTATACTCGTACTTCAGGGTGGGATTGCTATATGGTTGTTTACTGTGCAAGCATTCTACTTTTCTAACTTATACCACCCTCTTTACAATATTCACTAGCAATAGACCAATATTCACTCCCACTTGCAATGATAAAAGTTTTCATTGCTTCCTAGACTCATGAGCACTTGGTATTGTCGATCTTTTTAATTTATTGGAACTAGTATGTATGAGGTATGATCAAAATGTACAGTGAATGTTTAAATTTAAAAAAATTATTACAGTAAAAGACACATTGACATTCCCCTAAAAATACTCCCCATTGTTTCAAACACACTTATCATTCTTGCCATTTTCTGAAACAGTTCTGGAAGTCCTCTTTTGTAAGTGTCTTTAGTTGTGCTGTCATGGCTGCCTCGATCTCCTGAATCTATTCAAAACATTTACCTCTCAGGGTCATTTTGACTTTGGGGAAGAGCCAGAAGTTCCACAGTGCCAGATCCAGTGAATAAGCTGGATGAAGATGTACTGTAATGTTTTCATTTGACAGAAATTGCCGTATACCTGAAGTGATGTGTGACACAGTGCATTGTCATTATGGAGGATGATTTACGGCACACTTTTAAAACACACCTTCTCTCAACCATAGCTCACACCTGACTGACTGAACTGAACAAGTTGAAACTTGTCGCACACTGTGACTAAGGTTCGACGAGCCACTTCCCATATCGAAGATCCCTGCCTTTCTGTTGTATGGCACTTGGCAGCCGTATTCACCATAGTTTGTTTTTTTTTTTTTTGTTTTTTTTTAATCACACCTTGTGTATAATAGTGTTTGTCTCCATGGTTTCATTTTGTATTTTTCTGATTACTAATGACATTGAGTTTCTTGCCATATACTTACTGGCCATATGTTTCCTGATTTGTTCAGAGCTTGTTCAATCTTTGCCTACTTTTCTGTTGGGCTGTTGGTATTTATTGTTTATGAATTTATAAGAGTTATACAGAGGATGCCAAAAAAATATGCACATTTTAAGAAAGGAAAAAACTGTATTAAAATTGTAATACAATGAATGACTCTAGCATTCATTTGATTAACGCTATCTTTTGAGCAAACATCATATTAGACATTGCTATTGTAATTAACTTCAACTACAAAAAGTAATACATAGATAACATTTCTTAAAATGTGTACAGTTTTTTGACACCCCTGTAGGTACATGACTGATTGAATGATGAATGGATATAGAATTCATATATGTGTGTATAATATATATATGCTAATACATATATTCTCTTATGAGAGGGGGTACAAGAAACTGGGATGCCCACTGGCTAAGGCAAAAGACTCTTATTTTTATACTTTTTCTTGCATGCTTGGGGAAGGGAGCTGGCACCTTCAAATGGATTCTGTCTATCAGAATATATCTATATTCTAGATACTAGTTTTACCAGTTTACCAGTTGTTAAGCTATTATCTCTTATTTTCAAATCCATCTTTCTATACTTTGCTCTTTGATTCTAGAGCTATGTATCAGTTATCTATAGCCATATAACAAGTTACTTTAAAATTTAGCAGTTTTAAACAACACACATCTATTATCTCCTAATTTCTGTGAACCAAGCATCCAGGTATAGCTTAGCTGCACCACTTGTTTCACAGTTTCTCCTAAAGCTGCAATCAATGTGTCATCTCAGGGTCTGTGGTCTCATCTTAAGGCTCACCTGGGAAAGGATTCACTTTCAAGTTCATTCAATGTTATTTGGCAGGATTCCATTCCTCGTTGGTTATTGAACTGCAGGCCTTAGATCCTTACTTCCTCTTGGAAGAAAACAATCATTAGTTACTTGACATGTGGGTTTCTCTCACATGGATGTTTGCTTCATCAAAGCATGAAAACCAAGAAGACAGTAGGTAGAGTATACTAGCAAGATAGAAGTCACACAAAAGTGATATCCTCTAACTTTTGCCATATTCTAGCAAGTGACTAGGTTCAGCCCACGCTCAAGGAAAAGAGATTACATAAGGCCATGGATACCAGGAGGCAAAATCTATTACCCCAGGCTGGGAATTTACATTTCTCCCTTGCCAGTTGGTTCCTGTTAAGGTCCATCAATACAGGGCCCTAGAAGAGGTAAGAAGGCAGGAAGAGGGAGAGAATCATGAGCTTTCAATTTTCCACTAATCCTGTTAGTGTCACTGAAGCAGTGGCTCTTTATCTTGGAAGCAGCAGTAAGACCACATAGCATCTACTTAGAGTCTCTAGATTTTTTTCACACTCCTAGAATCAGTGTTATCACACCTCCTCAGAGGTACCAAAATCGGCTGATTAGTATCCTCTCATTAGAGGCTGGAGATGTAGCTACATGAGGCCCCTCCTTTAAGCACCAGCTCGATAGCACACCTCTTTAAGAGGTCTGAGTCCCATCTCCACCAGACCCTTTTAGCTCCTAGCTTCTGATCACTCCACCACTTCCCTGAGATCCTACTGCCTGCCCCACGGGTGGTAACTGCTTTTTGCAGTTACTACCTTTACCTTACCTTCGTATTTCCCTTTTACACTTCTCAAGCCTCCATGTCTGTTAACCAGTTCCCTACATTAAACAACTTCTATTAAAACAACTAGTGTGATTTATGACTTATACACTGATATCTTCACCCAGCTTGAGGGATTTGAAATAGAACTAAAAGTGCCACTTTCCTCCAAAGACCCACAGCTTAGTAAGGAAATAATACATGTGCACAAACACCTATAATATAGACAGTAAGTGATTGTGCTATAGGAATCTGATGTCTGGTGCCCACAGATTGTGGTCTCACGTACCTGAAGAATGAGAATGCAGACACGAAAGGAGAGGCAGAGGAGCAAAGATTTTTATTAAAGTGAAAGTACAGCTCTCTTATGAGAGGGGGTACCTGAAACTGGGATGCCAACTGGCTAAGGCAAGAGTCCCTTATTTTTATACTTTTCCTTCCATGCTTGGGAAAGGGAGCTGGCACCTCCTAATGGCTTCTATCTATCAGATTCACTCTGTTGCCCAGCCTGAAGGGATTTACAAAATAACACATTTACCCCCAGAGTGCAATTACATTTTTGCCCTGGAATGAATGAATCATTTCAGAACTTGGAGTTCCAAGATATGGTTGCCTTTGTTTATTCTACCAGGGACTGTAGAATAAGCAGTCCCTGTGGTACATTTACCTGTTTACCTAACGACATGCTAGCTCACCTGTCGTGCAGGGTGTCAGGCGGGGTCTCTGGTCTCGCTCCCCACACAAGAATGCAGGACATGGCTAGGCCAAAAAGGAACACCCACGGAGCCATAGGTAGGGAAGTCATACCACTATGGTCTCGCTGGGTTTACACAACGTGCGACCTGCTGTCCGCTTTGCTGCCAACCGACCGACTCTCCTCCACTCTCCTCCACTCTCCTTCAGTCTCCTCCTCTCTCCTCCTCTCTCCTCCTCTCTCCTCAACTTCCCTCCATAGCCGCAGCAGTTATATTAGTGGCCAATGGCTCAATGGCTACAGCTGACGGCCAACCAGCCACAGCTGATGGCCATCTACTACCTGAGCCAGCACCTTTCCACATGAGGCCGAGAGCCTGGAAACTGCTTTCTGTGGCTCTGTCCCCACATCACCTGTCTCAACTTGTGCCATGAAAAACTATAAATAAGAGCTTTAGGAGTTTAGGGGAGGAAATAGTGCTTTTGGCTAGGAGAATAAGATAGTCTTCAGAGAGAAAGGAGGTTTTTAGCTAGATCCTAAAGTGTGGTTAGTCATTAAAAGGGACAGCATTCTTTTTTTTTTTAATTGTGGTGACAATTGTTAGTAAAATTATATAGATTTCAGGTGTACAATTCTGTATCACATCATTTATAAATCCCATTGTGTGTTCACCACCCAGAGTCAGTTCTCTTTCCATCACCATATATTTGATCCCCCTTACCCTCATCTCCCACCCCGCACTCCCTTTACCCTCTGGTAACCACTAAACTATTGTCTGTGTCTATGAGTTTTTGTTTCTCATTTGTTTGTCTTGTTCTTTTGTTGTTTTTGGTTTATATACCACATATCAGTGAAATCATATGGTTCTCTGCTTTTTCTGTCTCACTTATTTCACTTAGCATTATACTCTCAAGATCCATCTAGGTTGTCACAAATGTTCCTATACCATCTTTTCTTACTGCTGAATAGTATTCCATTGTGTATATATACCACAACTTCTTTATCCATTCATCTATCGAAGACTGGTGCAGCCGTTATGGAAGGCAGTGTGGAGATTCCTCAAAAAATTACGAATAGAATTACCATATAACCCAACAATCCCTCTCCTGGGTATCTACCCAAAAAATCTGAAAACATTTATCCATAGAGACACATGTGCTCCAATGTTCATTGCAGCTTTGTTTACGGTGGCCAAGACATGGAAACAACCAAAATGTCCTTCGATAGGGACAGCATTCTAAGAGGAGAAAATAGCAAAGGAAATGCAAAAAAGAAAACATAGCAGGAAATAAGTTTTGTAAGTTAAGCATAGAGAAAAAAACAATGTTTGGTCTCTATACCAGCAATATCTAATAGCATTATACTGTGAGCCACAAAAGTAGTTTTAAATTATTTAGTAGCCAAATTTAAAACAAAAAGTGAAAAGAAACAGATAAAATGAATCATAATGCTTTCTAGGTCCACACATATTGCTGCAAATGGTAAAATTTCATTCTTCTTTATGGCTGCATAATACTCCATTGTATAAATGTACCACAGTTTCTTAATCCAGTCGTTTACCGATGAGCATTTCAGTTGTTTCCATGTCTTGGCTATTGTGTATAGTGCTGCAATAAATATAGGGGTGCATAAATTTTTTGACTACAATTTTATATATATATATATATACACACACATATATATACATATATATATTTAATTTAATATATAATATATATAATATATATATACATATTATATAATATATAATATATATACATATATATTTAATTTAATATATATATACATTTTTTACTACAATTTTTTATATATATATACATATATATATACATATATACATATATATATAATATATATATATATAATATATATATATATATATATATATATTATATATATATATATTTCCAAGAAGTGGAGTACAGCATTTTGAAAGCAAAAAAAAAAGAATCATAATATGTTAATTCAATGTATCTAAATTATTATCATTTCAATTGATAATCACTATAACAAATGTAGACACTTACTGAGTATCTGATATCTAATAATAACATGAAGAAAGTTACCATTTACTGAGTGCAAAATTGTGCTTCCGATAAATGAAAATCTTGGGCCTTTTTTTTCATAGAGAAAAATTAGATGCCCTGCTCTAATGTCTTCTGTCTTCTGTCATTTTTTAAAAAACATTAGTTGAATTTTATAAAAGTAGTAAGAGGCTTGTCAAATTTCTCAAAATAATTAAACACAAAACTTCGGGTTTTCTAAAAAAATATTCTCCTTAGCAAATCTAAGGATATAAAGCTGCATTTTGGTATTATGTTTCCTGAGTATTTTAGGATTCTCTATCCTCCTAATAATCCTCTCCCCCAAAAACCTTTAATATAGTGATTACTGAAATTCTTACTAAAATGATAAAAAAACAAAACAAAACAGGAAATGTCATTTTAATGATTGTGGGTTTCAGCCTTTCCAAGTTACAAGATTTAAATGAGAATGACTTACAAGTGTAGTGCACACCCCCCTAGGAATTCATTAGGTTCACCTGGATTTATGGATGTAGTCTGCTTTCCATTTCATTTTATAAATGTTAAGCTAGTTATTACGATAAGAAACACATATTGGTAATTCATGGAGTGGGGCAGAGCCATGCTCTTTCCATAACTGACAATGCTGATATTACCGATTTCATTTAATCTTGGGAGATCAGTCACAAGACTCTTCATCTTATCTTTTAATATTTGCTATTTATTGTTCTCTTACAAAAGGAATAAATTTAATTTTCCTCTGAGGGGTAGAGTGAAGAAATAAAATGGAATCACTATAGTCTAGCTGTTAAGTTATTAAAATCAAGTAGGTTGGGGTATGAGGAAATGATTCTATTCTTGCTTTAACTAGCCTGGGAACTTAAACTTTTGAACTTTCCAGTCTTTCATCAATGCCTGGAAGTATGAGGTGTGATCAAAAAATACAGTGAATGTTTAAATTTTTAAAAATTCATTACAGTAAAAGACACATTGTCATTAATCCCTCTCAAATTGCACCCCCACCCCCACCCCCATTCAAACACACTTATCCCATCATTCTTGCCACTTTCTGAAGCACTTCTGAAAGTCCTCTTTTGTGAGTGTGTTTATTTCATCCTCCACCATGACAATGCTCTGTGTCCCACATCACTTCTGGTATATGGCAATTTCTGTCAAATAAAAACATTATGATGTGTCCTCATCCACATAATTCACCAAATCTGGCACTGTGTAACTTCTGGCTCTTCCCCAAAGTCAAAATGACCATGAAAGGTAAAGATTTTTAATTAATTCACAACATCAAGGCAGGCATGACAGCATGTCTAAAGACATTCACAAAAGAGGACTTCCAGAACTGCTTCAGAAAGTGGCAAGGATGATGGGATAAGTGTGTTTGAAGTGAAGGGGAATATTTTGAGGGGGAATAAGGGCAATGTGTTTTTTACTGTGACAATTTCTTTTAAATTTAAACAATCACCGTATTTTTCTCTTTTTTTCTTTTTTTTTTTAATTAAATTTATTGGGGTAACAATTGTTAGTAAAGTTACATAGATTTCAGGTGTACGATTCTGTGTTACATCCTCTATAAATCACATTGTGTGTTCACCACCCAGAATCAGTTCTCCTTCCATCATCATATATTTGATCCCCTTTACTCTCATCTACCACTCCTCTTGCCCCTTAAAAACCCAGGAGCGGAATTGCTGGGTCACATGGTAATTCTATTGTTAATTTTTTGAGGCATCTCCATGCTGTTTTCCATAGTGGCTGCACCAATTTATGAACTCACCAACAATGTATGAAGGTTCCCTTTTCTCCACATCCCCACTAGCATTTGTTATGTGTTTACTGACAATAGCCATTCTGACAGTTGTGAGGTGATATGTTGTTGTGGTTTAAATTTGAATTTTCTTGATTATTAGTGATATTGAGCACCTTGTCATATGATTGGTGGCCATCTGTCTGTCTTCTTTAAAGAAATGTCAATTCAGGTCCTCTGCCCATTATTTAGTAAGATGGTTTTTTTGTTTGTTTGTTGTTTACTAAGTTAGATGAGTTCCTTTGTGTTTTTGATATTAACTCCTTATCAGATACACCATTTGCAAATACCTTCTCCCATTCAATAGGTTGTCTTTTCATTTTGTTGATGTTTTCTTTTCTGTGTAAAACTTTTTAGTTTGATGTAGTCCCCTTTGTTTGTTTGTAGTTTTGTGCCCTTGTAGTTTTTTGCCAAGGAGTCACAGCCAAAAAGACATTGCTAAAAACAACATCGAAGTGTTTACTTTCTATGCTTTCTTCCAGGAGTTTTATACTTTCAGGTCTTACGTTTAAGTCTTTAATCCATTTTGAATTTATTTTTCTATATGGTGTAAGAAAGTGGTCTGATTTCATTCTTTTGCATGTTTCCTTCCAATTTTCCCAACACAACTTGTTGATGAGACTGTCTTTACCCCATTGTATATTCTTGCCTCTTTTGCCATAGATTAATTGACCATATAAGTCTATTCTATTCCATTGATTTATCTATCTCTTTTTATGGCTATAACATACCATTTTTATTATTGTAGCTTTGAGGTATTGTTTGATACCAGGAGGAGTGATACTTTCACTTTGTTCTTTCTCAAGATTTCTTTGGCTATGGAAGGTCATTTGTGGTTCAACAAAAATTTTAGCATTAGTTGTTTTAATTCAGAGAAGAATTCCGTTGGTATTTTAATAGAGATTGCATTGAATCTGTCTATTACTTTAGATAGTAAGAACATTTTAGCAATATTAATTTTTCCAATCTATGAGCAAGGTATATTCTTCCATTTATTTGTATCTTCTTTAATTTTTCTTCAACTTGTTGTTTTTAGAATACAGGTCTTTCACCTCTTTGGTTTAATTTATTCTTAGGTAATTTTTGCCTTTTGATGCAATTGTAAATGAGACTGTTTTCTTAATTTCTCCTTCTAATTATTTGTTATTTGTGTATAGAAATGCAACAAATTTCTGTATATTCATTCTGTATCCTGCAACTTTACTGAATTTATTTATTAGTTCTAATAATCTTTTGGTGGAGTCTTTAGTGTTTTCTATATATAGTATCATATCATTTGCAAATAATGAGAGTTTTATTTCTTCCAAAAGGAACTTTTAAGGAAGTAATTATGTAGATAGTTTTCTCAAATCTTCACTTGATTTTACTTGCATTTACTCACACATTATTTATTTATTTCCTTACTTTCCTACATATGATCTGATTTAATAAGCCTCAAAAGTTACATAAATCACTATTGTCAGCATAATCAGACCTTGTTAAGAGCTGGAATCCACTCAGGGGTTACAAATGCATTATGACATTCCTACCTCATTAGTTATCTGATTTAGATCCCCAGAAAGAATTTTATCATGAGATTGTATGATAAGACTGCTCAAATATATTTTCTCTAATTATTAAAATGCACACACACATGCATGTGCTCAGACACACACACACACACACACACACACACACACACACTTCTGAGTAACTTAGGCATATTGAATAGGTGTCTATAACACAGGTATCACAGTACAGGAAATTCTAAACATGTTTTCCTGGGTCCCAAATGAACCTAGTTGAAGGATGATATGTAATGAACTAAAACTCAGTGCCTTATATTTCCACTCACAAAAAAAAAAAAAGAAATCAAGCAATTATTTAAGAAATTAAGAATTTATTATAATTCTTTAAAAGCTATTTTTATTTGAATTTTTTGTACTAAATATTGAAAGAGGGTGAGTACTTTCCACCTTTTTGTTGGTTGAATGAATATAGATAATAATAATTCCCAAATGGATTTCTCTTTTTTCACATTTGATAACAGTGGCATCGATGTCTCTAAGTCAGATGAAAAGAGAAAACTTCTCTAAATTCTTCTCTACATCATTTCCTTTGGCCAGGTTCAAATTAGCTCACACCATTCTCATGTTTTGAGAAGAAGCCAACACTTTGGTAAAGCCATTAGGCATTGCTGCTGAGGTTTTGGCCATGTCCCCGGCAAGAGGATTCCTAAGAGTCATGTTCAGCCTCTCAAGGCCTTTCATTATTTAAGGGTGAAACCAGCAAAGAAAGGACATCTCCTTTCCTAAAATACCAAAGACAACCTAAATGTTTTTTTGTACACAGGCAGTTCTGAGGAAATCACCCCACCCATGCTGAGCAACATCAGTGATTTTAGAGATAAATGAGGTTTTGTGAGTGTAAAGCATGTCTGGTTGCCATGGTCTAAATGTGCTTTGCTCGATCTCTCCTTCACGGTTTTGCTCATCCATCTGAAATTCTCTTCTCATCCTTCCTCCAAGATCCAGCTTGTGATGCCCCCTCCACAAAGTCCTGATGACTAACCATTATCTTCACTTGCACATTGGGAATAGGGTTTTCCCCAGGGACCAAAATAGCTTATTCTGCTTGGAACCCAGGGCAAAGGCCAATCTGCTATAACCATTGTTTAATAAAATAATCTGAGGCCTTATAGGGGTACTAACTTGTCCTAATTTCAAATTCCATTTGGAACTGCAACACCAGTTAATCCTGCAGACAACAAATCCTGTCTTTCTTGGCCTCTGCCCCCAAAGATCCACTGGCCATTTAGCTTTTCCTAATGCTCCAGAATAGAAGGCAGCAAGAAAAGAGAAAGACCAAATATAAGATAGGTTGACTCCATAAAAAAAGCCAGAGGCATGAGTCCACGGGAGCTGAGCAGGGTTGTTGAGGAGAGGAAATTGTGGACATTATTCATTCATAGGGTTACCAGGAGTTGGAGCTGATTCAGTATCATGTAACACACACACACACACACACACACACACACACACACACACACACACACACAATGCTCCAAACCCCTTTTACCAGTCCTTCCTCTGATTCCTTCTTTCCTGCCAAACTCTCTGGTGCCCTTTGTCACCCCTGTTCCAATAGAAACAAATTCCCTTTCTGTCTTCGTAGAATGCCAACTCTTATTCTCATTATAATCTAGCTCTCTCTAAGGACATTGCTTCCTCTGCTGGTTTTTCAAGAAGGCTCTCCTTCCCATGTTTAGTATGGTAAAAGGTCAGGAGAGACGAGGGTAGAGTTTACTTTTTGCTCTTGTAGCTATAATGTATCCCTTTAGTTCTTCTCTCTTTACTAATGCATCCACCACCATCCAACCCCAATATTGCCCTCAACCAGGACAACTCCAGTGGCCAGGAGGACCTAGGCAACCACCTAGTTTCAGAGTTCCTTGACCAAGGTAGCTTCATTGAATTTCACCTTCATTTCAGACACCCATAACCATGGGACTAGACAACACATAAATCTTTATTGTTAATGTCACACACTTTGGACATAGCATCTCATTTTTAAAACTCCCCTTACTCCTTATTGCCATCATATGTATCTGGTAATTTAATTAGCAAGTCTCCTTTAATCTTATGGTTCTCAAACTTTAATGAACATAACAGTCACCCAATGAGCAAGTTCTTAAGCCTTCCCTCATAGATTTGTTATTTTTCTCAGGGTATCAGGCTTCTCCTATTGCACTTTAACCTGTAATCAGTGTAAGCTTTTATGTATAATTTAAACCATTCTCTTACCACCATTGTGTGATGGTTAATTTTATGTGTCAACTTGGCTAGGCTATGGTACCCAGGCTTTTGGTCAATCACCAGTTAGATGATGCTGTGAAAGTATTTTTTTTTAAATTAAAGTTTATTGGGGTGACAACGATTAGTAAAGTTATATACGTTTCAGGTGTACAATTCTGTAATATATCACCTATATATCATGTTGTGTGTTCACCATCCAGAGGAAAGTATTTTTTAGATGATATTAATATTTATATTAGTAGACTTTGAATAAAGCAGATTACCCATAATGTGGGTGGGCCTCACTAATCAGTTTGAAGGCCTTAAAGAAAAAGACTGAGCTTCCCCAAAGCAAAGAGGATTGTGCCTCCAGATTGCCTTCAGACACGAGTTGCAACACTAGCTCTTCTCTGGGTCTCCAGCCTCCTGACTGTCCCTGCAGAATTTGGACTTGCCAGACCCTGCAGTCATTTGAGCTAATTCCTTAAAATCTCTCTCTCTGTCTCTCTGTCTCTCTGTCTCACACACACACACACACACACACACACACACACACACACACACACTATTGGTCCTATTCTTCTGGAGAACCCTGACTAATAAAACCATTTGAATAAATATATCTTTTAGGATTCTAGGCTTTGTCTCAGAGCATCTGAACAAAACCTTAGGGGTTGAGGCTACCACACCGTCACATTTTCAGCCTGTAGGGGTTTCAGTACTTCCAAGTCATCCTTCTGTTCATCTATACGTTCTGTAGCTCTGAGTTCCTGCAACTGTATTTCAAACCTTATCACTGTCCTCAATTCTCTGTTCCTGATCATCTCTGCTATAGATATTGACTTACGACTGGTCTCCTACTTTACAGAGAAAATAGAAGTCAAGTTAGAAACTTTTTCTACCCACCATTTCTTACTCACCATAAAGTTTCTCATGGTACATTTATCACTGGGTCGTTTTTGTGGGCAAGGTATGTTCAAGATGGATGATTTCCATTTTGGATTCTATCCTTTCCCTTCTTCCTTTTCTATTCTATTAATTGTTCACATTCCTCTACTGGCATGATTTCTACTTTTTTTTCTTGTTTGACACACTCAGTCCACACCATCTTAAATAAATTAACAAATATTTTCCCTTGCTTCATGTTTCTTTCTAGCGGCTACCATTTCCCCCTATTTTACTACCTCCTCTTTTCAACCCACAATCACTTAACAGCACCTAAAATGTACCTATTACTCTTACCACTTTACTGAAAATGCTCTTGTCATTCATCTTCTAGCTGCTAAATTCAGGGAAATATTTTCAGGCCTTATCCAGTTCGATATCTCTGAACTACTTTGCACTGCTGGTCAATGTCTTCCTGAAACTCTATCCTTGTTCTGCACCACCAAGATACCAGACTATTGATTTTTCCCTACCCATCTGGTTTTTCCTTCTGTATTAGTTTAGCTTTTCCCTCCAAGATCCTGAGACAGGTAAATATTTTTGGAGGAGGTAAGGATAATTCAGGTAATTTATTAGGGAAATGATCCCAGGAAGTACAAACAATAAAATGGAGAAAGAACAAACAATGAAATAGGGATAAGAAAATTAACTAGTAAAGGGTGTGTAAACAGTTAGTGTGGTGGGCACCCTGAGGAACTCTGTGGAACACACCTCAGAATTGAGCCACCAAAGGTTGGAAGCGGATTATTTTTCTACCTAAATTTGTTAAATTTTCAGCACTGTGAGATGCTCCTGTGCTTGCTGAGTAAGTCCCAATGGCACCAGAGAAAGTTCTCAAGAAAAGAAGCAAAAAGACGGGAAGCTGTGAGCTCACCAGGAACTCTCCAGCACAGCTGAAAATGAACTTAGATGTCAGCTAGGGCAAGAGAAGATGTGACATCAAAAGTCTCAGAATCCTTTGCAAGATATTCTTTCTCTTCTCTTCCTTTAAATAAAAGTTTCCCAGAGTTTCATCATTTCTCCACTTCCCTCTCTCTCTACACACAGCTCCTAGGAGTGCTAATCCACTTTTATTCCTTCAATTACCTCTTGATTCTGAATATTATGTATTTTTACGCAGATCTGTCTCCTGAGTTCTAGGCACATATATCTATTGGCTGTGGCAATCTCCTCTTGTGTGCCACCTGAGCATCTCAACCTACACAAAGTTGAATCCATTATGTCCATGGACCGACCATTCCCCCTCCTCCCCTAGACTCCAAATTTACACCTGCTTCATTCTTCTCTCTTGGAGAATGGTACAAAAGTACCCAGTTCCCAAAGTAGACAGAAACCATTTTTGTTTAGCATATCAGTTGCTGTGTTTGCTTCAAGGCTAGCTCTCTTTCACCTGATGCTTCCTTTCATCTCTCAGCCAATAGTTGAAGCTCTTATCAGTGATAACCCCCCTTAAATAGGTCTCCCTCCTGCAGTCTTACTTACTCCCTAGGTAAATAGGACTTATATCCCAGCTAGGTTGTAATGTACTTAAAAGTAGAGATCCAGTATTAACCAATTTAAAATTTATTTTCAATCTTGTTTTCCTCTTCATCTCCTCTATACTGCCACAAATCAAAGCCACATCTAGAGTTATTCAGCAAAGCTTGTGCTAGTGAAGATGTGGTCAGAACCCAGATTCCATTTTCCTATTAAAATCTGAGGTGACCTGACACCAAACATGGAAAGAGCACATTTACTGAATCCTCAAACAGACTGAAAGTATGAGGGCAACTATGTTAATGTTTGTTGAAGTTTGGAGATTGTTTACTCTTGTCTTGATCCCAGAAAGAAATGAGGTGTTGAGTGAACTCAAAAAGAGTCTGAAGGCTTTGAATGATAACAATTTATTCCAGGGTCTTAGGATTTGCATGTAGGCAATACCCAGAGTGTTCCAAAGAAGAAAGAAAAATTAAGAGTTCTTGTAATAAAGAGTATATTCTCTCATTCTTTCCAGAGATGACAGCATAGAAATGACAGTGTGAGATGAGCCTCTAGAAACCACCCCTGGAATTTACAACAAATTGAACAACTTTAATTCCACAAAGAACTCCCTGCAGCAGACAGGTAAGACTAATAGAAACACAACTTAAATCATCTAAAAGTGGGCAAATTGGGGAGGGAGGAGGGAAGCAGGAAGTACAGAGACATGGGCCGCGTGCACACAGGATGCAGACCTAGCTTGTAAATATGAGCTCCCTGCATTCTGGAGCTACTGCAGCCACGGGAGAGGGAAGAATTCACACTGCCAGTGCTCCCCTTATGGCCAAAATTCCTTCCTAAGAAATCAGCATGTAACACGGATGAACTCAATGCTCATGGCAGAGAACTCTGAGCAAAGACTGAGGGAAGAAAGGTGAAAATGGAGATTTAAGGCCTCACTGCCAAGCAGAGGATGGAAGGCTTAGGCACAGAGTCAAGCCAACTCCTATCATCGCAGAGCTTGCTTCACCCTACCTGCCCAGTGATAGAAGCAGACGGTAGCAGTGTCAGAACAAAGAACAGAATATTTGCAGTTCTGAGATCTGCAGCCCAAAGAGAGAGACTTTCACCCCAACTCGTTCTGGCAAAGGGGAGGGAGCTCTAGGTGGAGGGCGGGCTGTGCTGGTGGTCGCTCCCATTGACAACAGCCATCTTTCACAACCCTCCTTGCCCTCACCCCCCACCTATCTAGGCAGATTCCCCACCAGGGGTAAAAAACAGTTGCTGAAACGCACAAGCCCTGAATCTGGTGCAAGAAGAGCTTCAGAATTCAGAAGCTTTCCACATCCCCCAAAGGAGGCGGCGCCTTTAGACCCAGGCAACCTGCTCACAGAGGAGAAGCCCAACTTTCAGGGAATCCCCCCTTGTGTGTGAAGCTGGAATAGTACAGAGAAAACATAAAACTACAGCATGAGAGAGAATTAAAGGCTGCAGTTGGAAAGAAAAGAAAACATTCTACCAACACCTACTGGAAAGCAAGGGAAAGACCTCTTCCTATCAACGTGTTGCAGAACCCACTCCTCTAGATGCCCAGGAAGATAAATAAGAATTCACTAATTGCCATGAATACCCAAAATAACAAGGCAACCCAGAAAGATAATGAAGACTCCAGAAAATGAACTTAAAGACATGGAAATATGTGATTTAAATGACAGAGAATTCAAGATAGCAGTTCTGAAAACAACTCAATGAGGTGCAAGAAAACACAGACAGGCAGTTTAATGAACTCAGAAACACAATCAAAGAACAAAATGAACATTTTACTAAAGAGATTGCAATTTTTAAAAAGAACCAAATAGAACTTCTGGAAATTCAGAATTCAATAAAAGAAATGAATTACGAAATACCTAGCTTAGGCAATAAAGATGACCAGATGGAGGAAAGAATCACTGACATCCAAATCTGGAAATGACACAGATCCAAGAAGAGAGAGACTTGAAGGTTAAAAGAAATGAAAGAACTCTACAAGAACTTTCTGACTCTATCAGAAAGTGCAACATAAGAATAATGGCATACCAGAAAGAGAAGAAAGGGAGAAGGTAACAGAGTATATTCAAACAAATAGTCACTGAGAACTTCCCAAACTTGTGGAAAGAACCGAATCCTTGAATCCAAGAAGCAAATAGGACACCAAATTACCTCAACCACAACAGGCCTTCTCCAAGGAACATGTATTGAAGTTGTCAAAAATTAACGACAAGGAAAGAATCCTCAAGGCTGTCAGGGAGAAGAGGATAGTAACCTACAAAGGAAAGCCCATTAGGTTATCATCAGATTTTTCAGCAGAAACTCTACAACACAAGAGGGAATGGACACAAATATTCAAACTATTGAAAGAGAGATTATGAGCATAGAATACTATATCCAGCAAAGATACCCTTTAGACATGAAGGAGAAATAAAGACCTTTAAGCATATAGAAGCTGAGGGAATTATCTAACACATGACCTGTACTACAAGAAAAACTGAAAGAGGCTATTCACTAGCATAATAGAGATAATTTGACACAACAAATACGTAAAAAGGGGGAGAGTAAAGGTCGGAAGTGGCATACGGAGATGGAGAAAGAAAGCATGCTGAAGAAAACAGAATACTCTAAATATGAAACTTTTTTTTAGAAAACTTGATGGTAACCAAAAAAAAAAAAAAAAAGATCCAGAACTGAAATACATAACATAATAAAAGAAGAAACAGCGGGAAAAATCACACTGAAATAATAGACAGCAACAAAAAGGGAAAGAAACAATGGAGACACAGTCCTACCAGAAAACCAAAGATAGAATGATAGGAAATCCTCATATATCAACAATCACCCTATGTATGTGGACTGAACTCACCAATAAAAAGGCACAGAGTAGCAGATTGGATCAAATACTAAACCCATCTGTATGCTGCCTCCAAAAGACATATCTCAGCTACAAGGACAAATATACACTCAAAGTGAAGGGGTGGAAACTGACGCTCTAAGCAAATGGTATTCAGAGAAAACCAGGTGTAACCATACTGATGTCAGATGAAGCAGACTTCAGGGTAACAAGAGACAAAGATGGACAGTTTATAATGATAAAGAGGACTATACAACAAGAAGACATAACAGTCATAATGAAGACCATATGTGACAAACCCTCAACTAATATCATAATTAATGGTGAACAACTGAAGGCCTTGGCTCTACATTCAGGAACACAAAATGGCTGTCCCATATCACCTCTGCTTTTCAACATATTATTGGAAGTCCTGACCAGAACAATCAGGAAAGAGAAAGAAATTAAAGGCATCCAAGGTGGGAATGAAGAAGTTAAATTGTCACTCTTTGCTGATGTCATGATGCTATATAAAGAAAACCCTAAAGACTCCCCCCAAAAAGCTATTAGAAGCAATGAACAAATACAGTAAAGTTGTCAGCTACAAAATCAATGCACAAAAGTCCATTGAATTCCTATATACTAACAATGAAATCCCAAAGAAATTTAAAAAACAATTCTTTTTACAATTGTAACAGAAAGAATAAAATACCTAGAAATAAACTTAACCAAGGATGTGAAAGACCTATATACTGACTACTGTACGATATGTTTTAAAGAAATTGAAGAAGACACAAAGAAATGGAAAGACATTCCATGTTCATGGATTGGAAGAATCAACATAATTAAAATGACCATATTACCCAAAGCAATATGCACATGTAATGCAATCCCCATCAAAATCCTAATGGCATTTTTTAAAGAAATAGAACAAAAAATCATCAGATTGGTATGGAACCACTAAAGACCCCAAACAGCCAAAGCAATCCTGAGAAAAAACAACAGTGCTGGGGGTATCACACTCCCTGACTTCAGCTTGTACTACAATGCAACAATAATCAAAACAGTATGGTATTGGCAGAAAAACAGACACACAGATCAATGGAATAGAATTGAGAACCCAGAAATAAACCCACATAAATATGGACAGATAATTTTTGACAAAGAAGCCAAAAACATACAATGGAGGAAAGACAGCCTCTTTAATATATGGTACTGGGAGAATTGGAAAGCCACGTGCAAGGATGAAACTAGACTGCTATCTGTCATCTTGTAACAAAATTAACTCAAAATGGATCAAAGACCTAACCATAAAGCCCGAAACAATAAACGGCATAGAAGAAAATATAGGTACTAAACTTATGGACCTTGGGTTCAAAGAGCATTTTATGAATTTGATCTCAAAGTCACTGGAAGCAAAAGCTAAAATAAATGAATGGGTTATATCAAACTAAAAAGTTTCTGCACAGCAAAAGAAACCATTGACAAAATAAAGAGGCAACAATCAGAATGGAAAAAGATTTTTGCAAACAACACCTCTGAAAAGGTGTTAATATCCACAATATGTAAGGAACTCAGACAACTAAACAACAAAAAAAGAAACAATCCAATTAAAAAATGGGCAGAGAACCTGAGGAGGCATTTCTCCCAAGAGAACATACAAATAGCCAATAGACATATGAAAAAATGCTCAACATCACTAATCATCCAAGAAATGCAAATAAAAACCACAATGAGATATCACCTCACCACAGTTAGAATGGCTATCATCAACAAGACAAATAACAACAACCGTTGGAGAGACGGTGGAGAAAAAGGAAACCTCATACACTGTTAATGGGAATGCAGACTGGTGCAGCCGTTATGGAAGGCAGTGTGGAGGTTCCTCAAAAATTTAGGAATAGAATTACAGTATGACCCAGCAATCCCTGTCCTGGGTATCGACACAAAAAATCTGAAAACATTTATCCATAAAGACACGTGTGTTCCAATGTTCATTGCAGCTTTATTTACGGTGGCCAAGATATGGAAACAACCCAAATGTCCTTCGGTAGATGAATGGATAAAGAAGTTATGGTATATATACACAATGGAATACTATTTGGCAGTAAGAAAAGATGAAATAGGATCATTTGTGACAACATAGATGGATCTTGAGATTATAATGCTAAGCGAAATAAGTCAGACAGAAGAAGTAGAGAACCATATGATTTCACTATATGTGGTATATAAACCAAAATCAACAAAAGAACAAGACAAACAAATGAGAAACAAAAACTCATAGACACAGACAATAGTTTAGTGGTTACCAGAGGGTAAGGGGGGGGGTGGGAGATGAGGGTAAATGAGATCAAATATATGGTGATGGAAGGAGAACTGACTCTGGGGGGTGAACACACAATGGGATTTATAGATGATGTAATACAGAATTGTACACCTGAAACCTATGTAACTTTACTAACAATTGTCATCCCAGTAAACTTTAATTAAAAAAATATATTAAAAAAATAAATAAATCAACAACAAAAAATTGAAAAGAGGCAATACTTCCTAACTCATTTTATGAGGCCCCCATTAACCTGTACCAAAACCTGGCAAGGATAACACAAAGAAAACTACAGACAAATATCTCTGATGAATACAGATGCAAAAATCCTAGGCAAAATTCTAGCATATCAAATACAACAATGCATTACAAAAATTATACATCACGATCAAGTGGGGTTCATCCCAGGGGCACAAGAATGGTTCACCATACCCAAATAAATCACATGATACACCACATGAATGAAATAAAAGATAAAAATTACACGATAATATCAATAGATGCATAAAAAGCATTTGACAAGATACAACATCCATTTATGATTAAAACACTTAATAAAATGTGTATAGAAGGAAAACATCTTAACATAATACAGGCCATATATGACAAATCTTTAGCTAATATCATAATTAATGGTGAAAAACTGAAACTTTTGCTCTATGTTCAGGAACAAGACAGAGATGCCCCATATCACCACTGTTATTCAGCATAGTATTGAAAGTCCTACCAGAGAAATCAAGAAAGAGAAAGAAATAAAAGACATCTGAATTGGGAATAAAGAAGTTAAATTATCACTTTTTGCAGATGACAGGATTCTTTATTTAGCAAATTCCAAAGATTCCACCAAAAAAGACTATTTGAAACAATAAACGAATACAGTAAAGTTGTTGGCTACAAAATCAATGTACAAAAATCCATTTCATTCCTATACACTAACAATGAAATTTCAGAAAAAGAAATTGAAACAACAACAATAATTCCTTTTGCAACTGCAACAAAAAGAATAAAATACCTAGGAATAAACTTAATCAAGGATGTGAAACACCTATACACTGAAAACTATAAGACATTTTCAAAAGAAATTGAAGAAGACACAAAGAAATGGAAAGACGTGTCGTGTTCATGGATTGGAAGAATCAACATAGTTTAAATGGCCATATTACCCAAAGCAATATACAGATTTAATGCAATTCCCTTCCAAATCCTAGTGGCATTATTTAAAAAAGAAATAGAACAAAACAAAATCATCAAATTTGTTTGCAATCACAAAAGACCCCAAATAGCCAAAGAAATCTTAAGAAAAAAGAATAAGACTGGAGGTATCACACTTCCTGACTTCAGCTTGTACTACAGAGCAACAATAATCAAAATAACATGGTATTGGCAGAAAAACAGACACACAGACCAATGGAATAGAATTCAAAACCCAGAAATAAACCCACATAAATATGGACAGATAATTTTTGACAAAGAAGCCAAAAACATACAATAGAGAAAAAGAAAGCCTCTTCAATAAATGGTGCTGGGAAAATTGAAAAACCACATGCAAAAGAATGAAACTAGACTGCTATCTGTCACCATACACCAAAATTAATTCAAAATGGATAAAAAACCTAAAGACCTGAAATAATAAACTGCATAGAAGAAAACATAGGTTCTAAACTTATGGACCTTGGGTTCAAAGAAGATTTTATGAATCTGATCTCAAAGGCAAGAGAAGTAAAAGCTAAAATAAATGAATGGGTCTTTATCAATCTAAAAAGCTTCTTTACAGCAAAAGAAACCAACAAAACAAAGAGGCAACCAATCAAATGGGAGAAAATATTTGCAAACAACACCTCTGATAAGGGGCTGATATCCAAACTATATAAGGAACTCATATAAGTCAACAACAAAAAGACAGTCCAATTTAAAAAATGGGCAGAGGACATGAACAGAAACTTCTCCCAAGAAGACGTAAAAATGACTCCCTTTTCACCCATTCTCCAACCCTCCTTCCATTTGGCAACCATCAAAATGTTCTCTATATTTATGAGTTTGTTTTTATTTTGTTTATTTTGTTCTTTAGATTCCACATACAAGTGAAATCAAATGTCATTTGTCTTTTTCTGTCTGACATACTCCACTCAGCACAATAACTCCAGGACCATCGATGCCACTGCCGATAGAAAGAACCCATTCCCTTCCATAGCCAAGCAATATTACACTCTCATGTGTAATACCTCCTCTTTATCCATTCATCTATTGATGGACACCTAGGCTGCCTCCACATCTTGGCTATTGCAAACAAGGCTGCAATGAACATATGGATTCACACACCCCTTCAAGGTAGCATTTTGAGTTTCTTTAGGTAAATATCCATAAGTGGGATTATTGGGTCCTTCTTTGTCTCTTGTTATAGCCTTCGTTTTAAAGTCTATTTTGTCTGGAGTAAGTATTGCTACCCCAGATTTTTTTTAAATTTCCATTTTCATGAAGTACCTTTCTCCATCTCTTTACTCTCAGTCTCTATGTATTTCTATTTTAAGTGAGTCTCTCACAGGCAGCAAATATAAGGGTTTTGTTTTCTTATCCATTCAATCACCTTATCTTTTGATGGGAGCATTTAATTCATTTACATTGAATGTAATTGTTTATAGATATGTAAAAAAAAAAATGTATTTATTTTTTCTTCTGAAAGAAGTCCCTCTAAGATTCCTTGTAATACTGGTTTGGTGGGGGATGAACACCTTTAACGTTTTGTCTGGGAAACGTTTATCGGACTTTCAATTCCAAATGATAGCTTTGCTGGATAGAGTAATCTTGGTTGTAGGTACTTGTTTTTCATCACTTTGAATATTTCATACCAATTTCTTCTGGCCTCAAAGTTTCTCTCGGGAAATCAGCTGACAGTCATATAGTTTGACATATGCAAGTCAATTAATGTGATACATCACATTAAAAAAGCAAAGGATAAAAATCATACTATCATATCAATAGATGCAGAAAAAGCATTTGACAAAATACAGCATCCATTTATGATTAAAACACTCAATAAAATTGTTTTTGTATGAAAGTACACTCAACACAATAAAAGCCTTATATGACCGACCCTCAGCTAATATCACACTCAATGGTGAAAAACTGAAAGTTTTTCTTCTAAGACAAGAAATAAGACAAGGATGCCCATTCTCACCTCTTTCATTCAATACACTGTTGAAAGTTCTATCCAGAGTAACTAGACAAGACAAGTAAATAAAAGGCATCCAAATCAGAAAGAAAAATGCAAAACTGTCTGTGTTTGCAGATAACATGATATTATACATAGAAAACCCAAAAGACTCCACTAAAATACTGTTAGAATAAACAAATTCAGTAAAGCTGCAGGACATGATATCAATATACAAAAATCACGATGTCAGATGGGTAACAAATTGGGAGGGGGATTATCACTTTGTGAGGGGTGTAAATGTCTAACTATTATGTTGCTGTGGGGACAGAGCCCCAGAGAGCAGTTTCCAGGCTATTGGCCTTACGTGGAAAGGTGCTGGCTCAGGTAGTAGATGGCCGTCACCTGTGGCTAGTTTGCCGTCAGCTGTAACCATTGAGCCATTGGCCACTAATATAATTGCCGTGGCTACACTAGCAGCAAATGGGTGCTAACAAGAAGATGGTGGCTGAGCTAGCAAGAGCGGATTGCAGTTAGCATGGTGGATTGCAGCTAGCAAGTGCAGTGCTGGGCTGCCAGGATGGACGTGCAATGATTGTTTCACGTTCCGTATAACCCACAAGCAGCTGGCATGATTGAACGCTATAATGGCCTTTTGAAGCAAGGTCTCCGGGTGAAAACACCCTCCCACGATGCGTGACTGGGTCTCGCGTCTATGGGACGTCCTGAGAGTCCTGAATGAGAGACCACGGAAGGGAGGGCCCGCACCAGTAGAAGCTCTGCTACATCGAACAGCCGCTCCCGTTCAATTACAAGTTACCACCAGTGAGACTCTAATAAAGCTAGGCTACGGCAGAAATGGAAACATTTTGCTGCCAGCACCCACATTCTTGAAAGCAGGGGAACGGCAGCAATGGACTTGGCCCTGGCAGGTCAAAAGCCCCTACTGTCTGTGGTTGGGCCTGATTGCCCCATGGGGGGCCGGTTTGACTCATGATTTGCAAATGATGCCAGGGGTGGTGGCTGAGTGGCCACCACAAGAGACTGTAGTATACGGAGGTCCCGAAACTGAGATGATTTTGCGGGGAACCTATGTGCTCTCACTATGGCCAATTTTGGGGTCCCCTGTCCTGTTACATGTTGAAACTATGCAACGGACCCCAAGCACTGCAATAAAGGTCTGGTACCACAAACCGGGAAAGGTGCCAGTGGCAGTGACCCTCCTTTCCCAGGACAAAAAGCTAGCGTGTATCCTTCCACATGGAAGGGATTTGCCATTGTTGGTTCCTAAGACTGCTGTTTCTTTTTGTCCGTAGGTGCCAATAGGCTAATATGGCACAGGGACCCTCCTGGAAGACGCTTGTCATGTAGGTTGTGAGGCGAGACCCTGTAGGGGTGGAGTGTGGAGACAGAGCCCCAGAGAGCAGTTTCCAGGCCCTCGGCCTCACGTGGAAAGGTGCTGGCTCAGGGAGTAAATGGCCATCAACTGTGCTTGGATGGCCATCAGCTGTGGCTAGTTGGCCGTCAGCTGTAACCAGTGAGCCATTGGCCACTAATATAACCGCCGTGGCTATGCTAGCAGCAAATGGGGGCTAGCAAGAAGATGGTGGCTGGCAAGCGCAGATTACATTTAGGATGGCGGGTTGCGGACAGTGTGGCTCTTGCTTCCTGTTTCTCCAACCCAGCCGCCCCGCATGACACATGGTGCAGCGAGCAGGGTACGGTGCCTGCCAAAGCCCTCTGAAGGGCAGTGGAATAGATTGTGCATATGAACCCTCAGTCACAGGGAGACTAGGAGGAGCAGCTGCCAGAGAGCTAGACCCCCGTGGAGGGGTGGGAAGATGTGGACGGTTCCCCAACCAGCAGAGGCCGGAGAAAGCAAAGGTTGTTGCGGCCCTGTGGGCTGGGATGTGCTTGCTGAGGCAGCCTGGATGCAGGACTTGTAGTCCCAGGAGGAAATGCTTCCTGAGTCCTCCGTGGGAGATGAGGGTGAGGTCAAAGTTGTCCCTCACCCCCAGGACAGACCTGGCGAAATGACTATGGACTATGGGGAATTGCCTTCCATCCCTGATTTAATGGACCGCTTGACTGTTTGCTTGGGAACATACCGCCATGTAGGAAAATTGGTGGATGTTTGCTTTGTGTCTTGACTGGCCGCCATCAAGAATATGTAAGCACCTTGACTGTGAGCCGCTGTTGTTCCAGCATGGTACCCTAAGAACCCTAGAGAGAGTGGCAGTGCCCTGAGAATCCTGGCTGAGCCCAGGGAGATTGGTGGTACCCTAAGAAGCCCAGGAAGTCTGACTGTGCCCAGAAGGACTGGTGGTACCCTGAGAACCCTGGCTGAGCCCAGGAAGTCTGGCTGTGCCCAGAGAGAGTGGCAGTGCCCTGAGAGCCCTGGCTGAATCCAGGTAGTCTGGCTGTGCCCAGAGAGAGTGGCAATGCCCTGAGAGGCCCTGGCTGTGCCCGGGGAGACTGGTACCCTAAGAAGCCCAGGATGTCTGGCTGTGCCCAGAAGTACTGGTGGTGCCGAGAAACCCTGGCTGTGCCCAGGGAGCCTGGCTGTGTCCAGGATATTGCATCCACCTCCAGGCTCCTCGCACAGGGCCCCTCTAGGAAGACACTTTTTGAGTAGATTGTGAGGCAAGACCTGTAGGGGTGGAGTGTGGGGACAGAGCCAGGAGTGCAGTTTTCAAGCTCTCAGCCTCATGTGGAAAGGTGCTCACTCGGGTAGTAAATGGCCATCAACTGTGATTGCATGGTCATCAGCTGTGGCTAGTTGGCCGTCAGCTGTAACCAGTGAGCCACTGGCCACTAATATAACTGCCGTGGCTACGCTAGCAGGAAATGGGGGCTAGCAGGAAGATGGTGGCTGAGCTAGCAAGAGCGGATAGCAGAGAGGCAGATGCCGCCAGCGAGAATATAGTGGTATGACGCCCCCATCTATGGCTCCTTGGGTGTTCCTTTTTGGCCTCACCATATCCTGCGTTCTTAGGTGGGGAGCGGGAGCTGAGACCCTGCAGGCCGTCCTGCATGACACTTCCCTACCTATGGCTCCATGGGTGTTCCATTTTGGCCTAGCCACATCTTGCATTCTTATGTGGGGAGCGGGAGCAGAGACTCCGCAGGCCGCCCTGCATGACAAATGTCGCAGTGAGCAGGGTGTGGTGTCGGCCGAAACTCTCCGGAATGTACTGGAGCAGTTTATTTGTATAAAAGCTCAGTTTCGTAAGCAGGGTATGGTGCCGGCCAAAACCTAACGAAGCACGGTGGAGCGGTTTGTGCATATGAGAACTCAGCTTCGGGAGACCCATGAGGAGCAACACCGGGAACAGGAGGCACAGTCCACCTGGGAGACTCAAGCCTCCAGCTGGCACACCACCCTCTTGGCCATGGATGGCGTTGCCTTCATTTTGGTAATCTGCTGCGGCCTTAGACTCTGAGGGTTGTGGACATCTTACACGGAGGCCTTCACCCACTCAGACACCTGGCGCGGCGAGCAAGATTCCAAGCAGGTAGGAATGGAGTCTGACTCTGAGCAGGAGGACGTGTGGCCACCACACAGTGTGTGGTGTCTAGTGGCCACTGTTCTTAGGAGCTGGACCCCCAAGGAGGGGTGGGAGGACATGGATGGTTCTCTGGTCAGCATGGAGAGGGCCCTGCAGACTCTGACTGAGCAGTTGCTGTAGGAGGAGAAGGTTACAGCCAGCAGCATGGGCTGGATGTTCCTCATGGCCTTGAGTCTCAACACGGAAGATATGCTTAATGAAATGGCCCAGGTGCCGGACCAGGTGTCCTGGTTGGAAGCGCTGGAAGCTTGGGTCCGCCTATTAGAAGAGGGGCCCCACAGTGGAGTCTCTGAGGCAGAGGCAGAGGAAGTAGTGGAGACAATGTAGCTCCCAACCCCCAAGCCCGGCCAATCTTGAAGCAAAGGTTAAAACATGAGCAACCTTTGGGCCCCGGGGCGTTGCTGCTGGCAACCCAGCTGTGACTGAGTTCACAACCTACAACCCTTACACTCCCACTGAGTTGCAGCAGTTGGGGAGGTGGTACAGACAGAGCCCTAGAGAGCCAGTCTCGGCTTGGCTACTACATTTATGGGATGAGGGAGCAGACAACATTCTCTTCTCCCCAGGTGAGATGGAAAAGCTAGCCTTCGTGACAGTGCATCCGTCCTTTCGACAAAGGTTACAGAACTACCATAGATTGGCCCACGACCAGGGCAACCATTCTCTAATGGATGGTTAGAAAAAAGCAGTAGCTCACTGCTGCGGTACGCACAGTATGGGGACAGGCTGGCGAGCTGCCAGACACTGTGAGTCAATGGCAGTCATATGCGGAACTTACTCAAATCATCCATGAAATGGGTATGAGACATGCTATTTTCAACCCTAATATGCAGGGGCCGGATGACAAGCTTTTTATAGCCAGCATGAGAGATCTGGTCTTGGACACTGCACCTGCGAGTGCTTTTGGATCTTTGGCTGCCATTCTTACACCCTATGTGTGGCGACAGATCCATGAAGTTACAACTGCCATAGCCACCCTAGGGGATGTTGAAAGCCGGAGGCGAAGGAAGTTAATACAGGAGGTCCGCTCATTTGAGACCTGGAAGCCCAAATCAAAAGTAAAGGGGCAAGGTCACGGGCCTCAGAGAGTAACAAGCGCACAAATGTGGCATGACCTCGTGACAGCAGGGGTCGATTGGAAGAAAATAGACCGAAAACACAATGCACTCCTGCTGGAACTTTGGAAACAGTTGCATCCGGAACAACAATTCCGGAGAAGCCTAAAGGAGAAGTCTGGGAAAGCGCGACCCGTGTCCTTCCAAGACTTCATGCAGCCACTTGAGGACAACTCCATTCAGCTTGATTAGGGGTGGGGCCAAGGTACCTGGTCAGAGGGGACGAGCAGGGACCGGAAGCCCTACATGGAACTGTCCATACATTGGTCCCCTTCTAATGTGCAGAGGTTTTTGGCCCTAGTTGACACTGGCGCAGACTACAATCTTGTTTATGGGAACCCAGAACTGTTCCCTGGACCAACAATCTGCATTGATGGCTACGGGGGAAAGACTGTGACTGTGAAAGCTGTTTCCTTACCACTGGGTATTGGAAGGCTTCCCCCTCGTACCTACAAGGTTTATGTCTCCCCCGTTCCGGAATATATTCTAGGGGTGGACGTGCTACATGTCCTCAGCTTACAGGCGTCAGTAGGAGAGTTCCGTCTCCGGATCCAGGTGGTGAAAGCGGTGACACGTGGGCATGCTCACTACCCTCCTCAAGTGTTGCCACAGTCCTGGCGTGGGGTTACAGTGTGACAGTACCACCTGCCAGGAGGGCAGGAGGAGATTGGTCGTACAATATTGGAATTGGAGAAGGCACATATTGTGAGGCCAACGCACAGTCCCTTTAACTCCCCACTATGGCCTATCAAGAAGCCAGATGGGACCTGGCGAATGACTGGACTATAGGGAGTTAAATAAGGTGATGCCACCCTTGCACACTGCAGTGCCTTCATTCATGATTTAATGGATCGTCTGACTGTCCACCTGGGAACATATCACTATGTAGTGGACTTGGCCAATGCTTTTTTCTCCATTGACATTGCACCCGAGTGTCAAGAGCAGTTTGCTTTTACTTGGGATGGGCGGCAGTGGACTTTTTAAGTCTTTCCACAAGGATACTTGTACAGCCCCACTATCTGCCAGGGGCTCGTGGCCCAGGATTTGGCACAGTGGGATCGCCCATCCTCTGTGGCTTTGTTTCATTATGTCGATGATATTTTATTAACATCAGATTCTCTTTCTGATTTAGAGCAAGCAGGTCCCTCTCTTCTCCGCCACCTGAAATCACGCCGCTGGGCAGTGAATGAGGAAAAGGTCCAAGGCCCAGGCTTATCCGTCAAGTTTTTGGGTGTTGTGTGGTCAGGTAAGACAAAGGTCATACATAAGGTGATTATTGACAAGATACAAGCCTCTCCCCAGCCGACCAAGGTCTCCCAACTGCAGACGTATTTGGGTCTGCTAGGATATTGGCGGGCATTTGTACCCCATTTAGCACAAATGGCAAGGCCCTTGTACAATATGATAAAAAAAAGCGGGCCTCATGGGATTGGACAGAGGCTATAGAGCAAGGCTTCGTTGCCACAAACCGGGCAGTGCAGCAGGCACAGGCTCTGCAAGTAGTGGACCCCGGCCGCCCATTTGAACTTGAAATTCACGTAACCCAAAAGGGGTATGGATGGGGCCTCTGGCAATGGTATGAGCGTCTCCGGTTGCCAGTGGGATTTTGGTCCCAATTATGGAAAGGAGCGGCGGTCCACTACTCTCTAATAGGAAAACAGCTGGCTGCTGTGTACCCAGCCCTAGTGGCCACAGAAGCCATCACAGGAACGGCACGGGTGTTGGTTCGAACAACCTATCCCGTCCAGAGGGTGGGTCCATACGTGGACCCAGGGACCCAAAATGGGGGTGGCACAGACCACCACCCTCGCCAAGTGGGGTGACTACTTGGAGCAATGTAGCACCCTTAGTTCAAGCCCTTTGAGCACAGGGCTACAACAGGTCCTGGGGCCTGTGGAGCTTGTAGCCCAGGCTGAGCTAAGCGCTCTGCCTAGTGGGGAGGACTTGGAGCCCTCGCCCTACAAAGAAGGACAGCCCCCAGTACCTGAAGATGCCTGGTTTACCGATGGTTCTAGCCGAGGGGCTGCAGCTATTTGGACGGCTACTGGTGTGCAGCCCAAAACAGACATCATTTGGTTTGATACTGGGACAGGCCAGAGTAGCCAGTGGGCTGAATTATGGGCTGTGTGGATGGTAATCAGCCACAAACCCAGGCCCCTACTTATTTGTACTGACAGCTGTGTGGTGTTCTGGGGCCTAATGTTGTGGCTCCCTACATGGAAACACCAAAACTGGTTGGTAGGATACCATCCACTGTGGGGTCAAGCCATGTGGCAGGAGCTCTGGGACCTAAGGCAGAGAAAGGAGGTGACCCTAAGGTACTCCCCCTTAGTGTCCCCAGGTAATGATGAAGCAGATGCCTTAGCACAGTTCCAATGGTTAGAACGGGCTCCTGCCACTGATGTGGCCCATTGCCTGCATAGGAAATCGCAGCACACTGGAAGCCGAACCATGTGGCAGGTGAGCAGACTCTGGGGTCTGCCTTTGAAATGGCAGGAGATAGCAGATGCCTGCTATGATTGTGCTGTCTTGTGCCCAGGACAGCCCCCAAAGGCGGAAGCTCCCCTGGGAGACATAGCAGATTACGCGAGGGAGGGTGCCCCTCACTCACTGGCAAGTGGATTACATTGTACCCCTGCCTAAGGCCCACAATGTGATATATGCATTTACAGCAGTGGACACTGCTACGGGGTTGATGTTTGCTTGGCCGTGTCCAGCTGTGGATCAGCGGCATACAGTGATCGCTCTTACACAGCTGTGCGCCCTCCATGGTCTCCCCCAAGTCATTGAAAGTGACAGGGGTACCCGTTTTACAGGGCAAAAAGTGTAGTGCTGGGCTGCCAGGATGGACGTGCAATAGTTGTTTCATGCTCCATATAACCCACAAGCAGCTGGCATGATTGAACCCTACAATGGCCTTTTGAAGCAAGGTTTCCAGGTATCAAAACACCCTCCTACAATGCGTGACTGGGCCTCGCGTCTATGGGACATCCTGAGAGTCCTGAATGAGAGACCACAGAAGGGAGGACCTGCACCAATAGAAGCTCTGCTACATCGAACGGCCGCTCCCATTCAATTACAAGTTACCACCAGTGAGACTCTGTTAAAGCCAGGCTATGGCAGAAATGGAAACATTTTGTTGCCAGCACCCACATGCTTGCAAGCAGGGGAACGGCAGCAATGGACTTGGCCCTGGCAGTTCAAAAGCCCCTACTATCTGTGGTTGGGCCTGATAGCCCCATGGGGTCTCGGTTTGACTCATGATTTGCAAATGATGCCAGGGGTGGTGGGTGAGTGGCCACCACAAGTGACTGTAGTATACGGAGGTCCCGATACTGGGATGATTTTGCGGGAAACCTATGTGCTCTCACTATGGCCAATTTTCGGATCCCCTGTCCTGTTACATGTTGAAACTATGCAACGGACCCCAAGCACTGCAATAAAGGTCTGGTATCACAAACCGGGAAAGGTGCCAGTGGCAGTGACCCTCCTTTCCCAGGACAAAAAGCTAGCGTGTATCCTTCCACATGGAAGGGATTTGCCATTGTTGGTTCCTAAGACTGCTGTTTCTTTTAGTCCGTAGGTGCCAATAGGCTAATATGGCACAGGGACCCTCGCGGAAGATGCTTGTCGCATAGATTATAAGGCGAGACCCTGTAGGGGTGGAGTGTGGAGACAGAGCCCCAGAGAGCAGTTTCCAGGCTCTCAGCCTCACGTGGAAAGGTGCTGGCTCGGGTAGTAGATAGTCGTCAGCTGTGACTAGTTGGCCGTCAGCTGTAACCATTGAGCCATTGGCCTCTAATATAACTGCTGTGGCTACGTTGGGGAGTCAAGTCGAGGGGAGTTGAGGAGAGTTGGTCAGTTGGCAGGAAAGCGGACAGCAGGTCGCACGTCGTGTGAATCCAGCCTCCAGTGAGTCTATAGTGGTATGACTCCCCTACCTATGGCTCCGTGGATGTTCCTTTTTGGCCTAGCCACATCCTGCGTTCTTATGTGGGGAGCGCAGCTGAGACCCCGCAGGCCGCCCTGCACGGCAGTTGCTTTGTATACCTGAAACTAATAAAAAATAATAATAATCCGGTTCTCAGGAGGGTAAGGCTTCACATTGCCTAGCCCAGCCTTCAAAGCAATTTTGGAACTCTTTCTGGAATGGCCATCAGAGCTGTCGTTGTATTACCCTTGATGCCCTGAGTGTCATCAAAATGTTTTCCTTTCAATCAAAATGTTTTCTTTATTTTCGGGTAAAGAAAGAAGTCACTGGGGGCCAGATCAGGTGAGTAGGGAGGGTGTTCCAATACGGTTACTTGTTTACTGGCTAAAAACTCCCTCACAGACAGTGCCGTGTGAGTTGGTGCATTGTTGTGATGCAAGAGCCATGAATTGTTGGGGAAAATTTCAGGTTGTCTAACTTTTTCACGTAGCGTTTTCAGCACTTCCAAAGAGTAAACTTGGATAACTGTGTGTCTAGTTGGTACAAATTCATAATGAATAATCCCTCTGATATCAAAAAAGTTTAGCAATATAGTTGCAACAAGTTCATGAATTTAATTGGCAGACCCTGGTGACTATAGTTAATAATATTGTATTGCATATTTGTAGATTGTTCAGACAATAAACCTTAAAAGTTATCATCACAAGAAAAAAATTGTAACTACGTGTAGAGTTCAATGCTAACTAGACTTATTGTGGTGATCATTTCTCAATATATACAAATATCAAATTATTATATTGTACACCTGAAACTAATATAATGTTATATGTCAATTATATCTCAATTTAAAAAGTAATAAAATAAAATATTTACATAAATCTGACAAAACATGCATAGAACTCGTGTTGTAAACTATAAAAGCTGATGAAAGAAATCAAAGATCTAAATAAAAGGAAATACATACCACGGGCATTGATTAAAAGACAACATAGTATAGATGTCAAATCTCCTCAAATTGACATACAGTTTTAATGCAATTTCTGCCAAAGTCCCAGTAAGATATTTTTAAATATAGAAAATAATATTCTAAAATTTCCATGGAAAGGTAAAAAAACTAGAATATTTAAAATAATTTTGAAATTATTTTAATAAAGTGGAAATAGTAAAGTGGAAATAATAAAGTGGGAAGAATCAATTTCCCCAATATCAAGACTTACTATATAACAACAATAATCAAGACTGTGTGGTATTGGCGGAGGGATAGAATCATAGATCAATGGACCATAATAGAGAACTCAGAAATATATCCATGTAGATATGCCAACTGATATTTTACAAAAGTTGAAAATATATTCAATAAAGAAAAATGTAGCCTTTCATCAAATGGTACTGGAGCAATTGGACATCCATAAACAAAACAAAAAAAGAAACATTGACCTAAATCTCACATCTTATACAAAAATTAACTCAAAATTAATCATAGACTAAATGTAAAACTATAAAACTTTTAGGGAAAAACATAGGAGAAAATCTTTAGGGCTAGATGAAATGTTTCTAGACTTGACACCATAAATATGATCTATGAAAAGGAAAATTGATAAATAGGAGTTCATCAAAATTAAATCATTTGTTCTGTAAAAAGTCCTTTTTTTAAGACAAAAAGACAAACTACACAGTGGGAAAAAATGTTTTCAAACAGTATATCTGACAAAGGACTAGAATATATCAAGAACTCTCAAAACTTAGCAGTAAACATTAAAACCACCTTATTAGAACATCTGCAAAAGAGATGAAGAGATATTTCACTAAAGAAGATATATAGATTGCAAAACAGCACATGAAATGATGCTCTACATCTTTAGCAGTTAAGGCAATACAAATTAAAACCACAATGAAATATCAAAACATATTTTTCAAAATGGCTGAAACAAAAAATAGTGATACCACAGATGCTGGTGAGGATGTAAGGAAACTAGATCACTCATATATTGCTGGTGAGAATGTAAAATGATACAGTCGCTCTGGAAAATAGTTGTTGGCAGCTAAAAATTTAAACATGTAACTGCCATAAAACCCAGCAATTGTACTACTGGGCATTTATCCCATAGAAATGAAAAATTATGTTCACACTAAAACCTGTACATCAATTTTTATAGCAGCATTAATCATAATTATCAAACACTGAAAGCCATCTTATTAGAACATCTGCAATAGGTGTTCTTCAGTGGGTGAATGCTAAACACACCAGTAAATCCATACCTTGCAATACTAGTCAACAATAAAAAAACCAAATTACTGACACATACAGAAAACTGGATGAATCTTCACAGAATTCCACAGAATGAAAAAAATGACAAAATGATATATACTTATATTTTTATTTATATATAACAGTCTTGAAATGACAAAATTATATACACAGAGGAGTGAGGATGAGAAGGAAGTGGTGGGGATCAACATGTGGGATCCTTGTGGTGATGGAACCATTCTGTCTCTTGACTTTATCAAGGTCGCTATCCTGACTATGACATCATACTATACATTTCCAACAAGTTACCATTGGGGAAAACTGAGTAAAGTGTACATGGATCTCTCTGAATTATTTCTTACAATGAATGTAAATCTATAATTATCTCAAAATTAAAAGTTTAATTAAAGAAAATAAATAAAGATATAGACTAAAAAAGAAATGAAAATATACTAGGGGATAAGAGGTAAGAGAAGATAAAAAGCTCATCTATCTCATGGATAACTGGAAAACACTATACAATGTCAAGCGAGAACAAACTAAGAAATATCAGTATAAACTCATATTATCAGTATAATTATCAATATAAAATTACATTATTTAGAAATATGAGTAGCCTCAAAATAAGGATCAGAAGTAGTTGTCTCTAAAGGATAAGCCTTAGGAGGGAAAAAGGTGGGGAAGATGGCAGTTACTTTTCATTGTAAACTCCTTTGTATAGTTTTATTAAACAATGTATATGCATTACCTTAATTACTTTTTAGAATTAAGCAACTCGGGGCTTTCTCTGAAACACAATTGCTATGTACGTGGATGTCATTATGTTATGGCTCACCTTTGTCAATAAATGGATGAATTGAGGGAAGGCCTTAAAATACTTTTTTTCTTGCCCTTACCTTATCAGGTTCTTTGCCAGATTGGAGACAGAAACAAAGAGGAAAGCTTGGCTTACTTTCTATCCTCACATTCTCTTGACTTCTGTTTAATTCACTTGTGATTTTTATTCCCTGAGTGTTCATAAGAATGCTCTCTTACTCCCTGCTCCCACTCCATCTCCCTTCCTGATGTGTAGGAATTAAATCCCATGTTTATTGTTGTTCCTCCAGATTCAATCTTTTCGTCCTTCTCCAGTAAAAATCTCTTCTTGAAGAGTCCAAAAACATCCTCATTATGAATATCTTAGAATACAACTTAAAATTGACTCAGCAGTTTCAAGATAGTTATATCATGACTACCTCATGGTAGCCATTCTTTTTATTACCCAAACATTTATTCACTTCACTCAGGCTGCAAATCCAAAGAACAATAGGATTCCAGACCCTTGATGACATGCCACATCTAACAATAACTCTGCTCTGGATGTGGGAAGGAACCTCACCAAGGTAGAAACTACTCTGGATTTATCATCCACACATAGAATTAAATGCTTCTGGGACCCACAATTAATGGGATTTTAACAAGATTTTAAAGTAAACTGAGGGAGGAGATCCAAGATGGCTGAGTAGATAAACACTGTGCTTGCCTAATCCTGTAAACACATCAAAATTACAACTAAATTATAGAACACTCAACATGGAAAACCATCTGAAGTCTAGCTGAACAGAAGTTTTATAACTAAGAATATAAAGAACAAGCCACATGAAGACTGGTAGGAGGGGCAGAGACTCGAAACAGGCTGGCCCCAAACCTTTGTGTGGCAGATGAAAATTGGAAGAAATATCTCAGCCACAGAGGTTCCCCACAGAGGAACAAGGGACTCCAACCCCACACAACCCCACAGGACCCCTTCCTGGCCTAGAGTTCTGGTGCTGGGAAGAGGAGCCCCCACAACATCTGGCTGTAAAAAACAGTAGGGATTCCTACTATCTGAGTGGGATGGAAGGCTTGGGAAAACCCAAACATCCTCTTAATGGGCCAGCACAGGCACTCTCCCTGGGCTCTGGTGGAGGAACAATGACTCTAGGGGTGTCAGAGACATATGAGAAGAGACTGAGTTGTGTAACTTCAGGGTAAGGACTGAAGAGACAGTTGCCATTTTCCCTGTTTGAGGCCCTTGCAGCCAGCAGGCAGGCACCATCTTTCCTGTATTGAGCCCTCCCGCACAGGCCAAATCTGAATCTGATTGGCCTGGTGAGCTCTGCTGCTCCACCAGGCTGACTCACTGAGACCCTGCTTCAAACAACTTGCATACTGCCAGAGGCTTTATCAGTGCTGAACCTTACAAGAGCTAGCAGGTGGCAGCAGGCCTCAGAGTGTCCTGTATTTTTGCAGACTTACCCCAGAGTCAGTACTGGTGGCAGCTGTTCTCAGTTTACAGCATGGCCTCTACCACATGCCTCCAGGTATAGCAAAAGCAGCAACAAGCCATGGATTGCTTTGTAGCTCCTACCAGGTACTCCCTGTCCAGTCAAAGGCAGTGGCTGATGTGGGCCTGCACTGGAACTCCTCCCAAGAGATCCCAAAACCAACATACTTGGAGGTTGGCTTCCAACCACAGCAGAGCAACACCCAATTAACCCCACAAGAGATACACACAAAAGGCAGTCTAAATAGGCAGCAGAGCCCACAGGGGTGAATCTCACTGTATGTGGTAAGCCTCCCACAGATCAGCCCATAAGCTGTGGATGAGGCTAAACACCACAACCCATCAGCAATCCCACCCACTAACAGCCAAGAGATACAAGGCTCAAATATAACAGGAAGGCACACATAACCCACTCAAGGGACACTCCTGGAACACCCAACTCAGGTGACCAGGTAGTCTGTGCCACTGTGCCCCACAGGACATCTACTACATAAGGCCACCCAGCAAAACTTGGAGACATAGCAGCCCTACCTAATACATAGAAACAAATACAGAGAGGCAGCCAAGATGAGGAAACAAAGAAATGTGTCCCAAATGAAAGAGCAGAGGAAAACTCCAGAAAAAGAACTAAACAAAATGGAAGCAATCAACCTACCAGATACAGAGTTCAAAACAATGGTTATAAGGATGCCCAAGGAACATAGTGAGAACTTCAACAAAGAGACAATAAGCATTTTAAAAAAAGGACATACAAAACATAAAAAGGAACCAGTCAGAAGTGAAGAAAAAATAACTGAAATGAAGAATGCACTAGAAAGAATCACCAGCAGACTAGATGAAGCAGAAGATCAAATGAGCAATTTGGAAGACAAGATAGCAGAAACCACCCAATTAGAACAGCAAAAAGAAAAAAGAATCCAAGAAAATGAGCATAGTTTAAGAGATCTCTGGGACAATATCAAGTGTAAAATCATAGGGTTACCAGAAGAAGAAGGGAAAGCAAGGGATTAAGAATCTATTTGAACAAATAACGACTGAAAGCGTTCCTAACCTGGTGAAGGAAATAGACATACAATCCCTGGAAGCACCATGAGTCCCAAAAAAGGTGAATGCAAACAGGTCCATACCAAGACACATTATGACTAAAATGGCAAAAGTTAAAGACAAAGAGAGAATCCTAAAAGCAGCAAGAAAAAAAGCAGTTAGTTACCTACAAGGGAGTTCCTATAAGACTGTCAGCTAATTCCTCAATAAAAACTTTGCAGGCCAGAGGGGATTGGCACAAAATATTCAAAGTAATGAAAAACAAGGACCTACAACCAAGGGTATTCTACCCAGCACGGCTATCATTTAAAATCAAAGCACAGATAAAGAGCTTCCCAGGACAGGAAAAAGTTAAAGGAGTTTATCACCACTAAACCATTATTACAAGGAATCTTAGAGACTTCTTTAAGATGGAAAAAAAAAAGATAAAAAAATGTGTAATAAAATGGCAATAACTACCTATTTATTAACAACTGCTTTCAATGTAAGTGAATTAAATGTTCCAATCAAAAACATAGTGTGGCTGAATGGGTAAGAAAACAAAACCCTTACATATGCTGCCTACAAGAGACTCATTTCAGATTGAAAGACACACACAGACTGAAAGTAAAGAGATGGAAAAAGTTATTTAATAAAAATGGGGAAAAATGTGGGGTAACAATACTTATACTAGACAAAATGAACTTTAAAAGAAAGCGTATAACAAGAGACAAAGAAGGACCCACTAATCCCGCTTCTTGATATTTAGCCGAAGAAACCCAAAATGCTACTTCAATGGGACATGTGCATCCATATGTTCATTACAGGATCGTTTACAATGGCCAAGATGTGGAGGCTGCCTGGGAATCCACTGATGGATGAATGGATAAAGAGTTGGTGGTACACCTGAAATCTATGTAATTTTACTAACAATTGTCACCCCAATAAATTTTAAAAAAAAAAGAGTTGGTGGTACAAATGTACAACAGAATATTGTTTGGCCATAGAAGGGAATGGGTTCTTGCCATCTGCAGTGGCATAGATGGACCTGGAGGGTATGGTGTTGACTGGAGTATGTCAGGCAGTGAAAGACAAATGCAATGAGATTTTGTTTTTATGTGGAATCTAAAGGACAAAATAAATAAACAAGCAAAACAGACACAGACTCATAGATACAGAGAATATTTTGATGGTTGTAGATGGGTGGGGGGTTGGGATGGTGGGTGAAAAAGGAGAAGGGATTAAGAAGTACAAATTGGTTGTTACAGAGTAATCCTGGGTGTGTAGGGTATAGCATAAGGATTATAATCAGCAATATTGTAATAACTATGTATGGTGTCAGATGAATACTAGATTTATTGGGATGATAGATGGAAGAGGGTTTGAGGGGAAGGGTGACAAAGGTGAAGGCATTAAGAAGTACAAATTGGTAGTTAAAAAATAATCATGGGGATGTAAAGTAAAGCATAGGAAATATAATCAAAACATGGTGATACCGATGTATAGAGCCAGGGGGGTACTAGACTAGTCAAAGGGATCACTTCTTAAATTATATAAATGTCTAACCATATGCTGTACACCTGAAATTAATGTAAAATAATCTTGAATGTCAACTGTAACTGAAAAATAAAAAAAAAAAGGAGGGGGAAGGTAAAGGGGAGAAAGAGGTCCACATTTCCAAGTATAAAACAAATAAGTCATGGAGATGTAACATACAGCATGGGGAATACAGTCAATAATATCGTGATAGCATAGGATGGTGTCAGATGGTTGCTGGACTTACGGTGATCACTTCTTTAGGTATATAAATGTTGAATAGCTATTGTATACACCTGAAACTAATATAATATTGTATGCTAACTATATTTTTAATAAAAATCTTTTTTTAAATTAATTAATTAAAAAAAGAAAGCAAACTGAACCGAAAAAAGCAAATGCAGAGTAGACAAATAGGATTGTGGAACTTTATTTTTGAATAGTATGATAGGATAGGTACGGTTGTGTCAATAGTTCTCCAGTTCAAGTCAAGTGAGACAGTTTGTACTTGGACCTCACACTTTGCCCTCTTGAAAGCTGCACACGATGACAGAGCAGGGAGTAGGTCACAAGGCTCTGTATGACAGGTTCTTCAAATGTTTCTTCCAATCCAGGGTTTAATAAGCAATCCATGAAAACAAACTTGTTTACCCAGAAATATTCATTCCAAGAAGAGGATGTGAGCTCCACTAGGAAACCTTGTCTTTCTTGTTTACATATTTGGGATTTGCATGAATCACTTCTCTTGAATTGTACTAACTCTGGGTGAGCTGATAAATGAGTGTATAGGGATGTGGCATTAGTGTCCTCAGACCCTGGACTTTTCAAGATGTTGTATCTCTAAGACTATGACAGGTTGTCATCCTATTTCCATCCCATTAAAACACATGTGCTGAGATGATTTCCTCCTCTTAGGAAAGAGGAATGTTAACCACAAGATGATGCATTGCACGGGCTGGGTAAGTCCTATGAAATTCACCATCAAATGCGTAACTTTTGGATCACTTTGTTTCTCATTTGGTTGAGCTTAGAGGCTCTACATCTGATTTGGTCCATCTTCTGATCATTTGATTTTCTGTTGTTCAAAGATCATATCCATGCACTTGAAATCCCCACCAAATGCTATTTTCAGACTTGGCTCCTGCTGGATACAGTGTACCAACGAATCAGAACTGATGCTTTAATGGCGAGAAAAATAGGCAGCAAGTGTTCAACAAATTTACTATTTGGCACCTCTTTTAGCCTTTATTAAGACTAATGTGACCAAGGGTAATGTGAGGTCTGGTAAATACAGAGGACAATGTGGACCCCTGTTGGATTATGGCCAGGCTTGCTTCCCTCATAACAGGGCATTTAATTGTTTATTTATTGCACTGTGCATGTCACAGTGGCTTAGCTGATAACATTATGTGAATCCAGTCTTGTAAAAAAGAATAGGGCAGACAAGTGGTGGGGGGAGGGAGTGCTCAATGAGTAATACTCAAGGAAACTAAAGATACTTTCTTCAAAATATTTGCCATTAAATACCATTTTTCTCAACTTTGGAAATAAAAATTTTAAACTATCCGATGTTTGCTGTAAATTAAACATAACCTTATAAATTGAATATCTGTGCATGTCAATATGTTCAGGTGAGTGTGGGTATTAGTATGTATATGAGTTTGTAGGATCCGATTCCTTTCCTTGCTTATTTGCTGTTTTGGTCATATTCACATCCATTTCTTACCCCACAGATTTTGTGATATGAAAGTACTTTCTACTTATTTAAAGGTTATATTTTTATTTTAGAGCATTCAATTCTATTAGCATTAATGATTAAGAGATTCGTAGGTCCTTGCTCATCAGATTTCAAAAAATCAGAGATATTCAAATTTTAGGACTATTAAAAATAAAATTAATCTTTATTTATAAAAATATGTTTTATCCCATAGTAAGTATTTGGGAGCTAATGATCATGCATTTATTACTTTGGTAGTTTTTAATCAAACATTGGGATTCTTCTTTTCAAAATATTTGGGGTTATCTTAATATATCATTAAGATATATTTAATATTATATATAAGATATATTTAATATTATATATAATAAATATTTATACAATATTTAAAGCAACAATACAAACATGTTCTCAACAAATATGTATTTTCCCCCCTAAAGCCACAAAGGAAAGAAGGAGATTTGACTGCTCTTTGCTCCAGAGCCCAAAGGCATGGACCATTGAGGTATAACAGTTTGAAAATACACATGGGCCTTTTTTGGTGTACATTTGGTTTCCATTTGCTTGAAATAGTTTTGTAGTGTAATAAAAAAAATAACCTACATTTTTATATAAGGAAATTAACTGGCTGTGTTTGGACAGAAAGAGGGTTTTTCATTTTTCACTCAGTTATTTTAAGGGCATTACAGCAATAATGTCCAACACTCCATTAAAGACATGACAAGGAACATTGACTTGATTTAGTATCTTCTATTATTCATTGTCTAAAATATCAAATACCTACCTATGGCCTCAGGGCATATGTAAAAGAAGAAACTGTTTTCTAGAAAGCATTAGGTCTTCCACAGTATAATGTGCCCAAGTTGCCATAATTCCTTAACCAACATCCCAAAAAAGAAAAAGCCAAAGGTCAGAGTTGTTTTCAGGAATAAACTGCTATGAATTCTAATCAGATGGATGTTTGCTCAGGAATTTGGATTCCAGAGTATCTACCATATGGAATAAACCTAAGAACCAATCTGAGTTCCTGAGATAGGGTGGCCCATAGGTCTAGCAGAATTCAGCACAGATGAACAGTCACGAGTTCACAACTTCCAGGTTCCATCAGTCCTTAGGAGTCCATGACCACAGGTAGGATAGGTATAAATTCTTGTACTAGATGTTTAGCTTACTAAAGTACCAACTAATAAGCACCATTAGAAGAATTTCTTTTAAAAAATTTTTGTTTTCTTAATTCATGTATTTCATACATAACCCAGACCTTGGCATTCAGAACCCGCATAATTCAGGTATTTAAAGGTTCTTCTTATCTATACTCAAACATCCATCCTTACAGATGTTTCTTTATTTGAAATATAAAAGTTGATATTCAATAGAAAGCCAATATCTCAATAACCATAGTGATCTAATAACAAAAAGGTAATATTTTGCAGGCTGTGTGCATATCTCTTATTTGGGAATCTCAACAACAAGAGCTCCTTTCTACCCCCCTTTTCAGGAGTGTTGTGAGTAAGAAGGGAGGCAATAGATTCTAACACCCTTCAGGAAAAACCTTCTACCTCCATAAAATTATGGTTACCAGTGAGTGCTTTTTGTGTGGTCAGACACTCTTTCAGACTGCCTCTCATCTTCACAGTGATACTGTAAGGTAGCTATTACTTCACTTTTAAGGAATAAATTGAGATTTATAAAGGGTAAGTCACTTGCCCAAGAACACATTAAACTAGAAAGCAGAGGATTGGGATTCTGTTCGAATATGACTCTAAATTGTTATCATCCTTGTGCACTTGAGTCACCCTTTTGTGCCTGGGTCAAGGGGGAAGGGACCACCATACCTTTCACAGATGAACCCCCTACTCTCTCTGACACAATCTTTTTCTTTATTTCCTGCTAACTCTTGACCCCACCCATGGAGTAAATGAACAGCCTAGATTTAGTTGAGTTGAAAGCAGGAGTTGGAGGAAGCAGGTGAAAGGAGAAAATTTCCTCTGTCTCAGAATTTATGTAACTGACTTTGAGTTGCTCATAGAGTTTTCCTTACCTGACCAACTGCCTTGAAACAGTCATCCCACGTAATCCCCTAAAAGTTCACATACTCTGAACCTTCTAGTCTTTTGTGGGGTTTCCTTTGAGCTTTACCCAGATGGATGACAGTTTGGGGTTTCTGGAGTTGTCACTACACGTCTCTGCAATGGCAGAATTAATCAGGAATTGTCTCATTAACACAAAGCCCACTAAGTTTTTTGTTTCTGTTCTTCTTTGGAGGTTATTGTGTTCATACTGCTCCTTCTCCACTAGAAGGTAAGTGTAGTGAGGGTTATTGACTCTGTTCTGACCCAGTTATTGACTCAGTTACTGGTTACTAACCCAGTTATTGACTCTGTGTTCATGCTGCATCCCCAGAATGGTATCTGACACACAGGAGACACTCACTCCCTACTTTTGAATTAAAGAATAGATAAATCAATTAATCCTGGTGACTCCCTATACAAAGAAGGAACCAAACTGCTATGTTCTATAAGCATGTAATCAGCGGAGAAAGGCTCCTGATAGAAAATAGACCAGTGGTCTATTTCTTATTCAGGACACACGGCTCTTAGGCGTCAGCAGGAGGCTCTGTTCAGTATAGTCACTTAGGGCACCAGGCTGAGGAGCAGCCACCATTCCTTCTCTGGAGCTCTTGTTTTGAGGTCCAGAACCATAACAAAGGCTCTGGTCTAGAAGCAAAACACATCATACTCACAGGTCACAGTTACGTGGCCCCACTCCACCTCAAGAGACCAGGACACACAAACTTCCCATGGGCTTGCAAGGCAGAGAGCTGGAAATAGTTGGTGAATTACATGCAAGGTACCACTGTAAAGAAAGTAAACAGTAACTACAGCCATTGAAGTGCAGCATGGAGATTCAGAACACTGCACCCACGGAAAGGCACTGAGGCGAACACGTAAAAAGGTCACGCTGGCTGCACTCTTCTCAGCATGCTTTGTGAGCTGTGCAAAGGTGAGGCTTGCCTTGTGGCCACAGCCCTACTATGTGGCACAGTAACTGATACTCAGGAAGAACTCAGAAGTTGTTTGTTCAATGAATGAGTACATCAAGTGAATTCTACAGGCAGAGTAGAAACAGAGTCTGTTTGGCCATAGCTGCCTCTATTTGGAGTGCTGTTATTTCATGGAAAGACACAGGGTTCATGAACAAGCCACATCAGAGAGCTCATTTTTCTTTTCCCTGGAGTCAAAAACTGTGGGTCCTCAGAGTCACACACATAAGGCTGCAGAAACCCAATATATTGGGCAACAATTGGCTGCAATTCCAAGTCCTGGGACCACAGCCAAGTGACAATAGCCCTCCCATCCTGGAAGCTGTTCTGCCTCCTCAGATGGAGTCTTAGACCAGGTACCTCCTCCCCCAATCTCTTTCCATCTTTGAGATGCTGGGATCCTCTGATCCTGGTTTTGGCTTTAGCACTGAGTTGTATTGTATTGCTAAGGACATTGCTTATTCTACCACATGGTTGTAGCAGCCTCGTTTTATAAATGAAGAAACGAAAAACAAGAAAGTTCATTGAGGATCCAATATCATACCATGGCCTTATGATGAAGTCAGGACAGTGAAATAAGACTCAGAAAGTTAACCTGAGGTCAACGCCCAGGAAAGGTATAGGCATCTCCCTCAGTGGCAAACCCACATGGAAGGTGGTCATGAGGAACATTACATATATGCCTCAAAGATGGAATAACACATGCCATTGCATGCACAAAGCCAGGTTGCAATTTCAAGTTCAGCTCAGCTGCCTAAAAATTCCTTCTAAAGTTTTAAAAGGAGAAAGAAGACGAATCCTAGCTAAAATTCAGAGGCAGTTCCAATGTGGACAGAAAGCTCCCTCTGCTGGCACAGAGCTCCTTATTCTTAGCCATACACGGCGCATGTACTCTACCTGGCAGGTCCTTGTCCCTGGGCATGGAGTCACAAGGATAGCAAGTGTGCACTGGATTAGCAATCCCTAGAAAGATGGGTGATGGCATGGAAAGAAAGGCCAAAGGAAAAAGGAACAAGTGGCTTTTGACCAGGGAATAATAATGTTACTGGTGTAGCCTGAGCTGCTTCTTAAAAACATCTTAAATTTTAGAAAAAGCATAATATTTAACACTCAGATCATCTCTTCTCTCCTACAACTCACTCCAACTGAAGAATTTTGAGCACATATCATATTCTGAAATAATTTTCTTAAGAACTTGTGATAAATAGAAACTCAAACTAAAGTTTCGTTTCAGGAATTTGTCAGCCTTACAGTGTTTATTTGGAATGAACTCCCTCTCCATGGTGGAGATAGTGATCCTGGCGGGGAGCTCCCACCACAGCCAAGGGATTTGGAGGAAAACAATCTGTTTTGTGATTAAACAGGAGACTTCCATCACCTGGACTTCTGTTTCAGCAGATGTCAAAACACACACACACACACACACACACACACACACACACACACACACACACAATCAAGCGCCTTTTTATTTTCCAAAGTTTTAAAATCAGCATACTCAAATTAAAAGTTAGGATTTAGTTTGGTAATTATTCCACAGTCCACCTTTGTCTGAATATTTTGAATTATGCCTTCTGAAAGATTTGTTGTATCTGAATAACTCATTTCTTAAGAGGTCACGCTAACCTCAGAAATGGCTTGCACCAGAAGAGTGCCAGAAATCACTCAGCCTAGTGAGGCCAGGTTTGCAACAGGCACAGATGGTGAATAAGCACTTGGATACAATTTCCAAAGTTCCACAGTGTCTCAAACACTCTACTGCCACTCCTAATTTCTTCCTAATGCCTGAAATACAGAATTTATACTTCACTTTTTTTGGCCTAAAGCCATGTATTCCTCTTAAATATTGTTTTACATTTAAAAATGTGGAGTTATTCATAGCTAGAGCATTGAATCTCAAAGTAGGAGTCACTAAGAATCAGATCAGGACTTTGTTAGAAACAAGAACCTAGTCCAAGTCACAGCGACCCTGAGGAACCACACTTCCTAAGTGCCCTGGATGGTTAGGGAACAGGCATGTTTAGTCCCAAACAATGGCTTACAGCAAGAGACTACAGCTAGGAGATTCTCTCTTAAGAGAGAAAGGATGGAGGGGAGCAAGGGAAGGAACGCACCCTCAAATATTGGGCATCTAATCTGAAGGAGATTGGGGGGTGGGGTGACACCACCATGTGGGAGATTTCTGGAAAGGAGAGCCTTAAAATTTCTGATCAGAGCCTTGGATCACCTGACAGTCTTGTTGAGCAAGGATGTGGTTTTCTGTTACTAATGATTAGTGGGGTATTCCCTAGTGCTACCATATTTCCCCCAAAAATAAGACGTAACCGGAAAATAAGCCCTAGCATGATTTTTCAGGATGGTCATAATATAAGCCCTACCCCAAAAATAAGCCCCAGTTAAGTCAACCAGATAGACAAATTTAGTATGTCCATTGCAACATACGGTGGACTTATTGAATTATAAAATAATAATATTAATATGTAATTAAATATAAATAAATAATATTGACATTAATACTTAAAGGATAATGTAAACTATAATTAAGTATTTGTAAATACCTAAGTGGACACCTTTGGATGAGAGGTAAACCTATGTAAACAGATGAACTCCAGACTTATTGCCAAATGATCGATTGGACTACAGAACACAAGGCACAAATAATGTACACACTTGATAACGAATGGACATGGTTGTGTCTAATATGAATCTTCATAATCCAATACGTCATTTGTTGTAACAGACGTACTTAATATACTCCTGTGAAATAAAGAAACATTTTCTAAATTTTGGTGCCTGCAATTTTTCATCGCTTTTGTGTGGACCATCATTCTTAACTGTCATCATTTTTGTTGCCACTCCTGTCTCATAAGTCTTCAATTAACATTTGATTTAATGGTAGATTTAAAGGGAATAATATTTTGACCCCCAAACGAGATAAGTGAAAAAAGAAAGAGCTATTTCATGAAGTACAAGAAAGGAATCATGGAGGACTCCTGGGGCAAGAATCTTATGGCTTTCTGCAAAGAGAAGAAGTTGGATCCCCGAATGGTCCAAAAATGGCGAGCAGAGTATGATAACCTCAGTCAACAGGTGGACGAGGGAAATTCTAAGAAGCGCAAGTGTGGATCAGTTCGGTAACCATTATTTCCTGAGCTGAAAGACATCATCTGTGAATGGATTGCTGACAGGAGAGCAAAGGCTTTGGTTGTGCGCAGGGCTGGTATTCAAACATTTGCCCTTGCAATGGCACCACAGTTAGAAATATCCCCAGAAAAATTCAAAGCATCACAACACTGGCTGGATGGCTTCCTTCAGCGATACAAATTGTCTCTAAGAAGATTGACAACACTGTTCAAGCTGGAAGATGCTAAAGATATTAAACATGCATTTGCATTCAAGTCTTTGTTGATGGCATCGATTTTTCTAAATACCAACTCTTCAACATGATTGCTCTGGATGAAACTGCAGTGTTTATGGGCCAAGGATCTCAAACGACAATTGATCAGAAGGCTGCTAATCAATCTACATTCTTTCCACTGGTTACAAAAGTGCATGTGTTACCTGTATTTTGGCAATTCGTCTGGATGGAAAGCCCACCTCTAATCATCACTAAAGACAAGAAAGATAAGGTTGAACATATTTCAGGCATTTAGGTTCTTGAAACCCAAAAAGCCTGATGCACACAAGTAGTTATAAGGAAGTGGGTCAATTTAATGCTGCCACTTGTTTTGCAAGGTGGCCAAAGAGGTCTGCTAGTCTGGGATTCAACCAGCACTCACCGCAATAAAGACATGAAGAACTTCCTCGCAGAGAGAAGAATAGATCAAATAATGATTCCCACAGGAATGACTGCCTATCTCCAGACTCTTGATATTTCAATAAACAATCCATTCAAAGACGATTTGTGCATGGAAATCAATGACTACATTGAAATAGAATGGAGAGAAATCAGTGTGGAAACTTTGTGAAGCCTAGCCTGCAAGAGGTCGTGACTTGGGTGAAGAATTCATGGGATAAAATCACTGTCAGCTGTTTTGCCAATGCACTATGAGCGGGCTGCATGGAGAAGAAGTGCTCTTTTAAGGAGAGCTTTAATGCTGGACATGAGAGATTGGGGCCAATTGTTTTACAGGAAATAGAGTCGCAAGAAATTCAAGCTGGAATTCAGGATTTGGAGAGTTATGATGATGGTCCGGAAGAAGATGACATGACTGTATTTGAATAAGTGCAGATTTTTGTAGATGAATAAATGTAGATTGTTGTACATGAAAAAATAAGACATCCCCTGAAAATAAGCCCTAATGCATCTTTGGAGCAAAAATTAATATAAGTCTCGGTCTTATTGTCAGGGAAATAGGGTGGTACTAAGAACTGTGCTATGAGTCAGACAATGTACTAAGTTCCCATCACTGAATCCTGCCATCGCACAGATAGAAAACTAAGGTTTGGCCTCTATCCACGGTGAAGTAGTTTTGCTCTAAGGAAAAGTCTATGCCACCTAAGTGCCCTAAATGGGGGCTGCTCAAAGGGCTGTGAATGGAGTTATAACAATTTTCCTACTGCTTTTACCACCAGAAGAGACTGTTTCTGAATAGTAAACCAGGTTTTAAATCCCAAGACAATATCCCATGAGTGCTAGGACATTCTTCCGAGGTCATCTTTAATTCCCTCCCTTTAAAGATGAAGAATCTGAAGCCCAGACACGAAGCAGCATCATTCCTCTGAAGCACCCCCTGCTGCACCCCTTAGAAAGGCTGGACCAGGGGCCAACTCTGACTCTAAAAAAGAAACCAAAATGCACATGGAAAGAAGACGTGAATTTTCACAATTGCAGTCAGGAAATAGGTACATGTTTGTATGTATAATTCTGTGATTACATAAATTTTTATAACTGAAGAATATGCATATATTGATATTTTTATCATAATTTAGTTTTTCCATAGAATACGTTCGTTTATTTTGTCCACAAAAAAACAGTTCTATAGTTTGAAGTTTCCAGAATCTATAAAAATAGATATGAATCAATTATAATAAAGCAACACTTATATTCTAAACCAAGTGGATAAAATTTTATTCTGAATTTTTCATGAGCAATATATTGATTAAGCTATGTGCTCAAAATTGAAGTTTTCAAAGTTGAAGACCTTCCTTCCTACTTACTTAGAATAAGCAAATTAGAAAATGTTCTGAGAAGCATTTCCAGCAAGCACTAAAGAGCATATTGTGAAATATGTAGACTTCATAATTACTAATAAGAATTGCTTTGCTGTTTGCTCTTTGAATGGTAAAACTCATCCAAATGCTTCTAAACAGAGAGAGAGAGAGAAAACGAAGTATGAAATGCAAAAAATGTTGAAATACGTTATTAATCCAAATATTCCATTTGAGTTTTTTCTTTCATATTGAAAAACTTAGACTGATAATTTAAAGAAAGGGTATGGGTTGTCTCTGTCCTTTCCTAAAATAATCTGCCTTCCTTTGATTACATCAAGAAGCTTTTTGCTACTTCTTCAATGAGTGTATTTGAGGTTTTGCAGGTGCAGGGAACTATAATGTCTTCAAAAAGAGTGCCTGAGACAGAAAGGATTAATCAGAGGTTTCTTCTGGAATTTGAAAATTGATGTTTAATTTATTAAAGTTACAAATTCAAAATATTTAGTTCTTCCTTAAACTTTTAAGTTCAATCTATACATCTTATTCTATATATAAGTCTAAAAAGTTTTAACAATTATTTTTAAGGGGCCTTTAGTTCATTTTTGGTCCTATTTAAAAATTCAATTATAAAATTTCAAATATGTATAATGGCATTTATAAATTTCATACAACTGATTTCCTTTTAAATAACATAATTATCTGATTGAACAATATTTTTCTAAATATATAAATATTGGACTATATGCTTAATAAATTAAACTTTTAAATAAGAACCTTCAGATTTCTTAAATTATTTAATATCATTTACAACTTTAGAACAATTTCAACCTAGAAATTCTAAGTTTAAATCAGCTTCTCAAACACATTTTTAATTTATTGACATGGCTGACTGCTAGTCTAAGAGAATAAATCTTATGAACGTATTCAGATTCCTTGTTACAAAAATATTACCATAACAGTTTTGATTATCTTAATATTTGTAAGCTTAATCTAAATATTTTTGAAGTTAAAAGATGCTAATGAACTAAAATTTAATTACATCATTCTCCAAAATTTAGGTAATACCTTCTTAACAGCTAGAAGTTCTTAACATCTAGAGTATCAGGCAAGAAGCTGACTAAACTGTAGTCAATAACACCAGTAGACCACTTTCAACCATATTTACAGGTTATAGGAGACTTCATAGCATAGTGAAGGGGTTGGCATCACAGAGAGCCCATGTCTCTTAGGTTCAAGTTACATCTAGCTGAATTTTTCTCAGTGAAAATCTACCTCAATTCATGCTGCTATATCACTTAGCTGGTTTTTCCATTTCTTTTCTTCATACAATATTTAAATGTCTTTTCACAAGCTCTAAAGACCTTGAACTTGACAGACTCTTGCATTTTTTTCATATTCTCCCCCATTAGATCCACATAACCTTTATAAATAACAAGATGATGTCTAAGTGAATTTTATTTATAGCATAGTTAGTAAAAGCAGACTTTGAAACCATATTTCCATGAGTTGGAATTCCAGACCTGTCATTTCCTAGTTGGATGGCCTTGAGCAAGACACTTAAGGTCTCAGGGCCATAGTTTTCTCATCTGTAAAAGTTATTATTTGGGGATTGTTGTGAGGTTTAAATAAGTTAATATAGAACAAGTCTTTAAAATAGTTCCTGGCACATCGGAAGCATTCTGTAAGCATTAGCAACAATTGTTCATCTTTCATGAGCTCCTAGCTTGGAAGGTCCTTCTATTGATGGACTACATGCCCATTTTGTAATCATAAACAATCAGCCATAAGATGGGCCTGGTGAAAGATGACTAATATAGGCCTTGTATATTTCTCTATTGATTCTAATCTTACTGAACTATAATTACTTTTGTAGAGAAGAAGAAAATTATCATGTTAAAGCTTTTCAAGAGAATGCCCTACTGTTTGTTTAAAAAGCTTTAATGGGCTTTCTTGCTTAGCTAAGGTTTAATTTCTCCAGGCTCAGCTGCTACTGGGAAGTCAGAGACTTGGGAGAGGGTGGACCTATGGACTAGCACACTCTATGTTCATCCCAGTCTCTTCTAGTGAGTCTCCCTTCACTGCAGAGTGTTTTGTCTTTGGATACCTCTGGTCGTTTGCAGAATGTGAAAGAATTCACAAGACACAAAGGAATAGGCATTAGAACATTTATTCAAGAGTCAGTGGAATTGTAACAGCTATATATGATGTCAGAGGGGTAGTAGATCGGGGGAGGGGAGCTCTCACTTTGTGAGAGGTGTAAATGTCTATTACATTATTTTGTACACCTGAAACTAATTTTTAAAAAAATAAGAAAAAGAAGAAAAGCACCAGCAGAGAAGCTGCCAGGGGCAGAGTCTCAAGCATACAACTGCACTGATCATTAGATTAGATATTTCTTATATAGGAAAGGGTAGGTGAATTTCCTTATAATAGAAAACTCAGGATATTTTATGTACAGACTGAGGTCATTTGATTCACATATATTGGTTTTATAACTAGTTTCTTTCTGTGCATGCTCTTACCCATAATGCATACAGAAAAACTCACAGTGGGTGGCGGGCGGGGGGCAAAGCCATAATGTTCATTTTATTTTCATTGTATTATAATGAGGCTGGAGTTCAAGTTACAAGCAGGCTCCAGTAGTCTGCGCAAGCACTAACACTGGATCAATCCAGTTAGGGTCTTATCTCCTCTTTCTAATGCTGTTTTGACAGAAAAATTTATCCCTAGAAGCTGAGCATGAGCGGTCCCTGGGAAGGGGACACAGGTGGTGCAAAGTACTGATCAAATCATTTTCTGCTAATCCCCATTGGGTTCATCTTCTTTCTGCCTCATCACAGAGGTAAACACTAACTACCATATATCCTGATCACCCTCGCAACTCACATTTGGCAAGTGATTTGCGTTCCACCAGAGATGCACCTATAAAAAGTTTGGAAGGTAGCAGCAGAGATCCTGAAGTGCAGTTTCCCCATATTCTGTATTCTGCAGTGGCTAAAACAGAGTTCCCAGTATCTAGTTCCTGACTTTGTTGGTGTTGAGAATCAGCAATCAAAATATGTTGCTTTCTTCCTTGCTCCACCCAAAAGTTTCTTCTGTTTCTTCCCTAAGCTATGTACAGTCTAGAGCAATGATTCTCAATCAGGGGCAATTCTCCTTCCCCCAAGAAACAGTTGTCAATATCTGGAGATATTTTTGATTGTCAGGAACCAGCATTTATCTGGGCAAGAGGCGGGAAGGGACAGCTGGAATATTACTGCCATCTAGTGAGTAGAGACCAGGGTTGCTCTTAAATATACAAGATGACCCTCCACAACAAAGAATTATCCAGTCCAAAATATTAATAGTGCTAAGTTTGATAAGCCCCCAAACCATACAATGTGTTCAATATCTGCTCATTAAGTGGCTCTTTAGCTCTGTGAGTTCCTTTGATTTAACCCCACAAGGTGAAGAGATTAAAAAGTATGAAAGTGGGATTTGAAGAAGAGCTTTAGAGCATTATAAGGTGCAGAAAAACTTCAGGGGCTGGTCAGTGATATCTTTTTGTTTGAGTGAGTACTACTACTTTTTGAATGCTATTCTCTGTATGGGAGAAAAAGGGGTCCTAATTTCTCCCATACAGAGATGTTTGCTCTTTACTAATCTGTTGAAGGATCCCTACTCAAACTGTGGTCCACAATCCAACACCATTAGCACTGCCAGGGAGTTTGTAAAGGAATGAAGATGCCCCAGTCCCACCTCAGGTCTTTTGAATCAGAATGTGCATTTGAACAAGACTCCCAGGAGACTGGTACGCACATTTCAGATGGACTGCGTGGGCAACATCAGCAGTGTATAGACTGGAGAGACAGCTTTTAATTGGCAAGTACCTAGATATTAAATTGCATGGTTTCATTCTTTTTTTTTTAATTTATTGGGGTGACAATTGTTAGTAAAATTACATAGATTTCAGGTGTACGATTCTGTATTACATCATCTATAAATCCCATTGTGTGTTCACCACCCGGAGTCAGTTCTCCTTCCATCACCATATATGTGATCCCCCTTACCCTCATCTCCCACCTCCCACCCCCTTATAGTTTAGTGGTTACCAGAGGGTAAGGGGGGTTTCATTCTTTATCTCCCTGGACAGTAAAAGGAAAAATTTCAAAATCAAATATAAAAATCAGTATAGCTTTAGACCTGTTTTTGTTGTTTTTATTGTTGTTGTTGTTGTTTTTGTTTTATCTGATTGCTACTTTAACATCAGTGGCCCAGAACACATCAATTATTTCTTTCTCCCTCTATTAAATATTTAACGATCAGCAAATAATCTCCTGAAGATGCCACTTAAAAGGACCCTATGGTCCTTTTATGAGACATTACAATATTTATTGTTTCACTTTGTAAGATAGATGTTTAGATACTAATGTTAGATGTGCTATTTAGTAATACAAAAAAAGTTGTCCTATTAGAGAAAGGTTACATTTTCCCAGTAGAAATATCCCTACTACCATCCACACACACACATACACCCCTTGCCTATCTCCCCAAAGGGACTTTGTGGATGCTCCTTGGCAGCCTTCAGCACTTGGCTGCTTCCCAGATCACACACAGGCTATGGTTCCACACATCACTCTTTGGGGAATCAGCAGGGATGTCTGCCAAGGGGATACGACCATCCTAGAGGTAAATGGGTAGTTTGCAAACCCCATCTCACAGAGCCCTAGAGTTTCATGGAACAGTTTCACGGGTTGAGAAAGTTGAGTAGTAGGGTTTATGGGACCCTCCACTCCCATTCCAACCAGAGCACATGTATTTGTATCTGTTCTAGAGATAGGAGTGTGTAAAATTTTATTTGAAAAATACATACTACAGTTTATTTTTTAAAACTCAAAGGACACTGTAGAAGATGATTTCTAAGATCTACTCAAGATTCATCATTCTATAACCTAAAGACACATGAGTAACAAAACATGAAAAAATGCTTACCCTCAATAATAATCAAACACAATTCCATTTTTACTATTATATTATTATAAAAATCATTTTTTAAAAAACACCTTATCAGGGTGTGATGAAACATATTCATACATACATGGGATAGGGTTTAAGATGATATTAAATGTATATGAATAATTGGACAATATGTGTCACAATCCACAAAAACATTCATATACTTTAACACAAAAATTTCACATCTTTAACTTTTCCACTGAGAAATAATTTAAAATTCATTTAAAAATTATATGCACTAATATTCATTTTAGTGCTTATGGTATAATATTTATTATATCAGAAAAATGGATTTAAAAAAAAAAGTAATGCTTGCCCACTGTCAACTAAACAAAGAATACAGTATGATAAGGTAAGTGTGCATAGACATGTGTGTGTAGTACTCTGGATGCCCATCAGTGGAGGGAAATAATTCTGTTATGGTGAGCCTCAGAATGTATTAAGTGTATATTGATAATATAACACAAGAATGTTTCTACCCACATTTCTTTCTTTATAATCTTTTTTTTTTTTTTTTTTTTTTTTGCTAAAAATCATAATTGCTGGTCACAGGCTTAATTTCATATAAAGATATTTACACGAGTAATGCTCCTAGCTCTACTTCTGGGGATTTTTATGAGTGTAAGAACATGACTTTGGAAAGTAAGGAATGACTTTCATTGGATTGTACTAGAGAAGTATATCACCATTTTGGAGACTTTCGGAGATCTAGTAGTCTTTGGCATTATTCCATCTAGATATGGCCTTTTTAGCTTTCTGCTTAAAAAAAGGAGTCTTCCTGATTTCATAAATTGAAGGCTTATCATATGCTTGCCACTAATTTGTTGAGAGATGAGAAGTGAGAAGATACTTAACAAATTTATTTAAAGATAGAAATTGTTATTTTTAAAACTTTTTTTTAAATTTTTCAATTACAGTTGACATAATAGTATGTTAGCTTCAGGTGTACAATACAGCAAATAGACATTTATATAACTTATGAAGTAATCACCCCTATAAATCCAGGACCCATCTGACACCATACATACTTATTACCATATTATTGACTATAATTTTTATGCTGTACTTTACATCCCCATGATTATTTTGTAACTACCACTTTGTACTTAATTCCTCCATCCCCTTCGCCCATACTGCCAATCCACCCATCTGGCAACCATCGATATGCAATCTGTATTTGTGAGTTTGTTTCCATTTTGATTTTCACTTATCCTGTTCTTTAGATTCTACATATAAGTCAAATAATATGACATTAGTCTTTCTCTGTCTGATTTACTCCACTCGGCACAATATCCTCTAGGTCCATCAAGATTATAGCAGATTGTAAGATTTCATTATTTTTTATGGCTTAGTAATATTCCATTGTGTATATGTACCACCTCTTCTTTATTCATCCATCCATGGACACCCAGGTTGCCTCCATATTTTGGCTATTGTAAATAATGCTGCAATGAACATATGGATGCACATTTCCTTCAAAGTAGCATTTTGGGCTTCTTTTGGTAAGTACCCAGAAGTAGAATTATTTAGTCCTTCCTTGACATTTGTTATAGCCTTTGTTTTAAAGTCCATTTTGTGTGGTATAAATATTGCTACCCCTGGTTTTTTTTTTTTTATTTCCATTGTCATGAAATATCTTTTTCCATCACTATACTTTCAGTCTGTGTGTATCTTTCAATCTTAAGTGAGTCTCTTATAGGCAGCATATGGAAGAGTTTTGTTTTCTTATCCATCCAGCCATCTGTGTCTTTTGTGTGGAGCATTTAATGCATTTACATTTAGAGTAACTACTTATAGTTACATACTTATTGTCATTTTATTATTCCTATTTTTCTTTGTTTTCCCTTCTTTTTAAAGAAGTCCCTATAACATTTCTAATAATACTGGTTTAGTGGTTATGAACACTTTTAGCTTTTTCTTGTCTAGATACATGGATAAATGAATAGATATATAGATATAGATAGATGGATAGATAGATAGATAGATAGATAGATAGACTGATAGATAATCTGCATCTAACCAACCATATAACTCTAAACTCCCAATTTATATATTATAAGGGATAAGAAAACATGTGAAACTCCACCACCAGAAGTCAATGGCCAAATCAAAAACTGTGGGAAATCCTCCAGGACAAAGAACCCAGTTTATTCCACAACATATAACTACATAAAAAGTACATATGGATCATAAGAGATATAAGAGAAAAATCAATATATCACAGTATCAATATAAATACTGATATATAAATATCAATATCAATTTATCACTGGGTATTTTTTGATTGTGATTAAAACAATCTGTTAGAAAATTACAAAACAAGCAGGAAACTGAACACTGGATATTTGATGATATTAAGAAATTAATGTTAATTACTTGGGTGGCATAATAGTATTGTGATTATCTTATCTTTTAAAAGTATTCAGACGAAATGAGTAGATTTGGTCTGGGATTTGGTTCAAAATAACATAGAAGAGAGTATAGTTGAAAGACGATTGCCCAGGCATTAATAATTACAATTGTGTGTGATATACAAGCTGTGATCACAAAGTATGGTGAATGTTGAAATTTTAAAAATTATTGCAACAAAAGATACATTGTCATCAATCCCCCTCAAAATACTTCCCCTTGGTTCAAACACACTTATCCCATCGTTCTTGCCACTTTCTGAAGCAGTTCTGGAAGTCCTCTTTTGTGAGTGTCTTTAGTTACGCTGTTGTGGCTGCCTCAATGTCCTAAATTGATTCAAAATGTTTACCTTTCATAGTCATTTTGACTTTGGGGAAGATCCAGAAGTTGCACAGTGCCAGATTCAGTGAATAAGGTAGATGAGGACACACCATAATGTTTTTATTTGACAGAAATCACCATACCAGAAACAAAGTGTGACGTAGAGATTTTCCATTGTGATTAAAACATATGGTGAATGCTGCTGCCAAGTGCCATCCAGAGGAAAGGCAGGGATCTTCAATATTGAAAATGGTGCATTGAACCTTAGTAACAGTGTGTGACAAGTTTCAACTTGTTTGGCACAGTCACTCAAGTGTGAGCTATGGTTGAAACATGGTGTGTTTTAAAGTGTGCCATAAATCATCCTCCATCATGACAATGCTCCGTGTCACACATCGTTTCTAGTATATGGCAATTTCAGTCAAATAAAAACATTACGGTGTGTCCTCATCCATTTTATTCACCATATCAGATACTGTGCAATTTCTGGCTCTTTCTCAAAGTCAAAATGATTCAGGACATGGAGGCAGCCACAACAGGGCAACTAAAGACACTCACAAAAGAGGACTTCCAGAACTGCTTCAGAAAGTGGCAAGAATAATGGGATAAGTGTGTTTGAAGTGAGGGGGCGTATTTTGAGGGGGATTAACAGCAATGTGTCTTTTAATGTAATAATACTGTTTAAATTTAAACATTCACAATTTTATTTTATCAAACCTCATATATGAATAAATAATAATATATCACGTTCACTGTACAATTTTCTCTGTACATGTTTGAAATTTTCAAAAATAAAGAAGTTTTAAAAAATCTTGAGGACTCCTATAAAACAGCATATTTTCCCCTTTCCAAACTTGGGAACAAATTATATATTTACTGATCCTGTAAAATAGAACATAAGCAGCCTGGGTCTTATTTGCCAATTTAATTCTTTCTTCCGCTTCAAAGATAACTTGTTACACATAAGCCATTTCCACAATAGAATCTGGTAATGTCTGCATAATTCCTACATGATTTTAAACCGACACTAATTTTTAGTGACATGGGCCACCTCATACGACCAGATTTGGTGGTCCTGTCAGAAGAGGGTCTATCCATTTGGTGGAAAAGTGGTCCTGGTCCTGGAGCTTGTGCCATTTATATTAGAAGGGTGACTATATGGTGCAGAAAAGGCTTAAAGCACCCCCATGTCGTCAATACAGGTTAAAACAAGCTGTGTTTTTTTAATCAATACGTAAAAACCTCTGCTTGCCCTCATCCCTTCTGCCCTAAAGTGGCAGGTTGTATAGAGCATTAATTATGAACACAAAATGGACTCTAAGAATTCTGATAGTTATGTCAGTCACAAACTGACAGTCACGCCAGAGCATCGTGTGAATGCCCTAACCAGATAAATCCAGATGCAGGGTGGAATGTGACCATCTGGACATCTTTATCAGACTGCACATGAGTGGGACTGCACATTTATGGGACTGCAGATGAGTATACTGCATCCAGCATAAAATCAGAGCTGTCTGATGGCTCATCACTCAGGCCTCAGCCGACAAGCTGACAGCTTCACCTGCACTCCTCCTAGATGGAACGTTGGAAGTCTCATCTCCTGACCATCTCACCAGCCCTGCCTGACACCCAACACTATGCACCCCAGCACTGAAGGGACTCTCATTAAGCACCGGACTTTCTCTCTCATTCTTCTTTCTTTAGCCTCTGTTTACCTTGCCTAACCCTATCACTTGCAAACCTGTGTGACCCTCTAGTGTGAAACTGCTCTCCCTCGACTATTGGAGACTTTGCTCTGGCCGGAGCCTTGGTTAATGCCTGTGGTAAACTGAATCAGTAGGACTAGATCCATGGCTCCATTCTCATGAAACCTGATATTGTGGAAAGACATAAACGTGTGTGTGAGACTGCTACTTTGATAGTCATGTCCCACTCACGACACAGATGTAGCTGGAGATTGCGTAAGAGTGTTTACTTTACCAGGTCTGATACACTCTTAAATGTTAATCCAGACCTCCCATACTAATAGTAATAAAAAAAGAATTTTCCAAAGAAATTACTTTTCTTTGGAAGAGAACAACAATCAAAAATCTTCAATAGAATTTTTTCTAAAAGATTTGGATATTTTACATAAACACATACAGATAATGTGTGTTTATGGTCTTATGTGTTAGCTTTTGTAAATGTTTTAGGTGATTTCCACTAAACTCTTTGACATGTAAAAATAAATCTGCTTTATTATAAATTATTAATGAGTCCAAATGGAGAGAAAATAAACATAAAAATTTTTAAAAAGTAAACAATCTGACTTTCTCTGAGAGCACACTCAATCCTTAAATGAATGAGGCAGCCTCACACATCAGAAAGAGCATGCGGCTGGGAATTAGAATCAAAAGGGAGATTGATAGCTCTGGACTCTGTCCTCATTGCTTCTCTACAGGGCTCATATTTCTACCTTCACCATCTGAAGGGGACTTGACTCACCCAGGAACACACAGCAGAGCTGACCTTCAAGCCTCGGTTTGCCTCACTCCAAGTATATTCTTCCCACAACACTAGACTGCCTAGGAAGTTATGACCACTCTCACTTAGCCTCTTTTTTTTTCCTGCACAGTAAGAACACTGGGCTAGATGATCATTCTGTTCAAAAGCTAACCCTTTATCGTTTCTTTAATGTTTGTAGTGTCCAGGAAGCTGAAATGTAGTCAGAGCCTAAGCTTAAGAAAATCTTGTTCAGTGGCCACTTTTGCAGTTTTGGAACAAATGCCAAAGCAAAACTTGGACTTCCACACATGCCAAAAGGTGAATTTTGGTGCCTTTACAATCACCAGGATCCAGAAACACCACTCCCTGGGATGTGCTTCAAGAAACTCCTATTGAGAGGTCCTTAAGCACTCCAGGATTTCCATCCCAGAGTTATTTGTAGTTGGGATAATTGGAGACAACCTAGAGGTCCATCACAGGGGAATGCATAAGTAAATATGACAGATGCACTTAGAAGCAATAACACAAATGTAACTAAAGCAACATGGATAGCTGTTAAAAAGATTACTGAGTGAAAACAGTAAGAACCAAAACAAGAGCTTTAGCACAGTCAAATTCATACACACTCCAAAAGAATAATAGAGGATATATGAAGTCCATAAGAGTGGTGACATGGGAAGGATATAGTTATTATCAATAATGAGATGCAAAATTAATGTTTTCAAACATCCGCATGCAAAAAAAAGTTTATAATTCAATTCTGTTTGACTCCTTCCCATCCTGTAATATTGGTTCCCAAACTATATATTATATATCAAAAGTCATTAAGACAGTTGATGGGGGAAAAGTGAGGATGGGGAAAAGGAATAAAATGAATTAATTAAAATAAAACAAGAAAAGGGCCCCACATGGGCCAAGAATGAGAATGAACTGAGGAGTATGATTAACACAAGTCTCTGTGTTTTTGGTTAGAAGGAAGGGAACAGAAGGAAGGGTAAGCAAGGGCAACGGTATTCGACCCCAAAATACTTGACTCCCACCTCTGTGAGATGGGGCTTTATTTAATATCTCTGATCTTGTTTCTATAGCAAGAATGGAGAATACTCCCTGTACATCATGTTGTGGTTAATCAGTGACTCAGCCTCTGAACAGCATCTGGCACATGGGCAGGAGTCCAGCACTAGTTCCTTTCTCTCCTCATACTCCCAGTTCCTGGGTACCTGCCTGGCCCTATCCAGGAAGACTTGGGCGAGCTCCTCCAGGTACAGTCTACCACCAGGGTGTGGGAGGGACTCAATATGAATGAAGTGACAGGATGCCCCTTTGCTCCAGGCCTCCGATTGCACTTGAGCCACTAATGGCAGGGATGGCTTTTTATAAGGTCCAATTTGACTGGCATCAAAATCATCTGAGGTAGTTTTGTAAATGCAGATTCCTGGCTGCGGATCCCAAGAATGAGCATGTTTAGCCAACTCTCCAGATAATTTTGATGTATAGTTTGAGAACCAATGTTATAGGATGCAAAGGAGACAAAACAGACTAGAATTACAAACTTTGGGGTTTTTTTCATGCAAATGTTTGAAAATGTTAATTTTGCAGTTCATTATTGATAAGAATCATGTTCAGATTAAAATGTCATGTGAAAAGTAACACTGGCCCATTGTCCCTTATCCAAAATTCTGACACCCACAAAGCCCTTAAAACCACATAAAACCAATTTCATGTGGCTGAAAAATCTGGACTGAACTGAGGAGAAGCTATTTATATTCTTTATATTCCACACTTAATGTGGCTATTTACCTGCTTTGCTGCTGAAAATTAATGTGTTTTTCTTCTTTAAACAGAGTGCTGCCCCAGATGCCATTAGTGGGTACATGTGTTATAATGCCTTTTCCTAAAATCCAAAGTATTCTGAAATCCAAAATACATCCGACTGCAAAGATTTTGAGGTATGGGATTGTGGCCTGTTCCAGGAGAAGAATAGAGCACATTGGTATATAACTTCTTGTCAACCATCGGCTATTCTTGACTAATCCTGGTTCTTTCCACTCCTTCAGAAGGATCTAGGGCTCCGACTATGGAACTGTCCACCTGGAGTTGTGCTTTGAGGAGCCCCTGCAGCCCAGGCAGCTTAGGATGTGTGTGGATTCTTGCATTTGGTTTGCACACTTGTCGGTGACATTGTTTGCTAAGTCTTTTCTGCTGAGTCTCCAGAAAGAAAGTAGCTTGCTATAACTTTCCCCACATTTTTGCAGTTTATCAAATTTCCTCAGATGAAAGCTCTTTCTATGAAGCAAACAGAAGAGCCACCAACTTCCCTCCACTCTGGCCTCATCAGACCCATGAGCAACAGCGTCCTGTGGGGCAAAGAGCCCCCGGGCGTGAGGCAGCGGACCTGCACCTGCTGGGCACTGCCTCTGCGTCCTTAAGAAGCAACATCCTGCAAGCCTCGATTTTCACCTCTGTGATAATGCTCCTTATCATCAGTCCCAGTATGAACAGGCACACCCAGCCCCCTGATCTGAGAGTTATCTACTGAAAACAATATAGATATGTTCAAACATATTATCTGCCCTTTTAAAAGGTGCAAAACCTCCAAAGCAGAATCAGGAGAAGCCAGGCTAAGAAATGAAATAAATGCCCACACAGAGAAGAATGCAAACTCTACCTAATCTTAAGAAAGACCGTGTGAAATAAAGGAATGAAATGTAGGTGTACAGGATTTGTTTCCAGTACCTCTAAGGAGAGCAGTACGAGCTGTTATAAGTGTCCATTTAACTCAGGTGCCCTTGTTCCTAGCTAACACCTAAGGCACTTGGAGTCCTGATGCCCTTGTTCCTAGCTAGCTCCTAAGGCGCTTGGAGTCCTGATGCCCCTGTTCCTAGCTAGCTCCTAAGGTGCTTGGAGTCCTGATGCCCTTGTTCCTAGCTAGCTCCTAAGGCGCTTGGAGTCCTGATGCCCTTGTTCCTAGCTAGCTCCTAAGGCACTTGGGTGTCATCAAGTCCCTGATGACAAGATCATCACCTGACAAGAGCATTCTGGATGGCTTGATAGTCATGCTCTTGTGGACGATAAAAGAGGTCCTATAGAAAGTAACCTCACATGGTGATTTGATCATAAATCTCTAACTGGGCAGGTCACGGTGGGTAGTACCACCCCAGGCCTGTAACTTTTCAGGAAAAGGTTTATCTTGTGCTTCAAGGTTAACGCACCTTTGAAATAAGTGCAACCACCTGCAAGTAAGCACATAATCTTGTTAACTGTCCTGTAATCCAATCCAAACTTTGTGCTTGTAACACTGTGGTGCAGGGGATCCTGCAGACTACGCCAAGTGTCGTGCGGGGCGCCCGGCAGGGTCTCTGGTCCCACTCCCCACACAAAAATGCAGGATATGGCTAGGCCAAAAAGGAACATCCACGGAGCCATAAGTAGGGGAGTCATATCTCTATACTCTCGCTGGTGGCTGGGTTGGAGAAACAGGAACCAGGAGCAACACAATTCTCAACCCTCACTGTGCCGCTTGCAGACTCAGCCACCATCTTCTTACTAGCTCCCCCTTTTTTTGCTAGCGTAGCCACAGCAGTTATATTAGTGGCCAATTGCTCACTGGTTACAGCTGACGGCCAACTAGCCACAGCTGATGGCCATTTGATCACAGTCGACGGCCATTTACTACCTGAGCCAGCACCTTTCTATGTGAGGCCGAGAGCCTGGAAACTGCTTTTTGGGGCTCTGTCCCCACAAACACATTAGCCTAAAGTTGGGCAAAATTATCTAACATTATGAATACACTGTTGAGTATCAATTATTTACTGGGCGACTGACTGGGAACTGCAGCCCAGCACCACATGTCGCTGGCTGGGGAAAAGACCAAAATTCAAAGTTTGATTTCTAGGAATGTGTATCGCTTTAACTATCGCTTTCGAACCATGGAAAAGTCAAACCATGGTAAATCGTAAACCATCTGTACTTTGTAGATTTTAACTTTTTTTCTCTTCTTTTTCTTTTTCTTTTCACCTCCTAGACCATGCTATGCCTGATTTCTTCACTGATGGATGTGACCAGGATTTTGAATCAAGGTGATTAAATTGGATTGTCCACCGCATTCACAGGTGCCTCTTATGTATCAGTGGCTGTCTGCATATCTATGGCTGTTTAGATAACTCCCTTCTCTCTCTAAAGCCAAAGAGCATTTCCTCCCTGTCCCACAGCTGCTATCCTCACCTGTCACTATCCTCTCCTTTAGACCTCAGACCCAGCTCCTAGGGCCAGGCATTCCTAGTCTCCTGAGGCAGATTTTGGAGAAAAGAGAGAGATAAGACAATGAAAAGAGAAAGGTAGAGCAATCCCCTACTTTTACCCCTTTTTGACCCCCACCACTTCTGTGCTGTTCTCAGGAGTGGCCAGGGGGAGTGGGGGAGGGAAAGAGGAAGGAATATAGGAAAGAGAGAAGCACTCACAGAGAAAACCCTTCTTTGAGCCCCATCATCTCCAGCCTCATCTGCCTGCTCCTTGCTCACACCTCTGGGACCCAGGAGCCCAACCCCAGGACTCTCAACCAAGTGTTTGGAAATGGAATTTCCTGTCCCCTCTGCCTGGGAGGTATTCTCTGGTTCCCAATTCCAATCTCAAATCACAGTCTACAAATGACCTTTTAGAGCATAGTGCTTAGTAAATAGCTACTATTTACATTCCACCTTAAGTCCTGGTATGCATATATTTATACTTCCATAGTAAGTAAAATTGTTCTCTATTATGTATTAAATATAGCTATTTGAGTCCATCAGTGTCATTATTTACATTTGAAGACAAGCTCCATCATTTTAACCATACACATATTTTAAAAAACAACTCTCTTTGCTATCTACATTTTCATAATAACATTTGGATAATTTTATTGTATTACTATTACAAATGTTCAAATTAATATGTATATATATATATATACACACCTATATACATACCTATATCTATATCTATCTATCTATATATACACAGTGATCTTCATATATATATGAAATTTACAATAAGAAATTGTATATAATATATTGCATGCAATATATATTTTACATGTATATAAAATATTAAATATCACCCTAAAAGACACAAAAAGACTGGAAGAAAGTTGTTGACAATGGGACTGGAATTATGGGGTATTTTAAAGTCCTTTCTACTGTCAATGATTTCCAAATTTCTTGTTAAAACACATGTTACTTTTTTAATCAAAAAAATAAACATAACCATATATTTTAATATGTTAATGCCCATTAACTCTGAAATCCTGGCTAAAACAAGTAAAACAAGGGCACTTTTAGGCAAATGTTCTAAATTTGGATGTCAAAAGCAGGGATATCAAATATGACAGGAATTTGGAAATTATCATTAGAGTAGAAACTTATAATTATGAGACTAAAATAAAGGTATCTTTTCAGGGACTATCTATGGTAGGAAAAAAAAGATCTACCATATTCTTAGAAAAGCAAACATATATATATATATATATATATATATATATATATATATATATATATATCAGATACAAACAGATATATATATATATATATATATATATATATATATATCAAGTAATAGGAAGTGTCACTTGATGAAGTCTTACATTCTTGGTCAACTTCCTGATTTGAAGACATACATTTCATCATTTTTGAAGATCCATGTGTTTGTAACACAGTTCTCTGTTATGCAAATGTCCCCATCCTCTGTGGTTATATCTGTTTTCAGCAGAGCTGTGTTGCAGCAGACAGTAAGAATGAGAGTGAGCAGGAATAAGGAGAGCTGGTCCCTAGTTTCAATGGCGTGACTAAGGACCCTGTCATTGTGTGTTTGTCACTCATTGACCAGAGCCTCAGCTTCTCACCTGAAAACTGAGTTCAACAGTACTGAGCACCTCAATGTGCTGTCACAAGTGTCCTATACCTGTTAAAGGGCAGCCTCTGAACTTGCAACCTCTCATGTAGCTGTAACTTCTCTTTCCCTCTCACCGAGAATGAACCAATTGGAGCACGCAGAGGACCCAAGGGAGCAGACAGTACTCTCAACTAGCTTTGGGAAGACACTTCCAAACACAGATTCAAGAAGAGTCATAAAGGGTAACAATGTTTTATGATGCGAGAAATTTTGATGGATGCAAAGGAGAGAGTAGAGGCAAAAAAATCCACTTGGAGGAATACTTGTTTGTCCCCTTTCCCAAAGAAATGGGCTGTTGAAGGAATAATGTGAGAGCATTTCACAAAGCAGTCCCCATTAAGACCAGTACACACTGACACAGGGTCATCGTGTTTGGGACAACTAGAACAGAACAAGCTCCCAGGTGAAGTTCTTAAAGAGGCCACTCAAAGCATCTGGCTACAGCTCCTATTTCCTCTCCATAACTCAGAGACAGCCATGCACAGGCAGGAAACTAAGGGACTTAGGGACATCCTGGCAGTCTCCAGTTCATCTGCAAGTAAAGATCTGCGGCTGCTGTGCCTGTCTCCTTAGACAACTTACTAAGGTATTGTGATAAGAAAGCTGCTGGTAGGGAGATCCAGGATATAGGTTGTGTGTATTTTCCCAGGTGTAGGATGGGATTACCACAGAGAAATGTAAAATCTTTCAGTAGTGCACACTGGGCTAGTCATAGCAGGGATATCTGCAACGAAAAGTTTAAAAGGTTTCTATGATGTCTGTGATAGAGATAAACTCCACAACAGTGAGACCTTGTAGAAGGTTCAGATATACATTAGGGCCTGGGGATGTTGAAAACAATATTTCAAGGGAAAACTAAAGTGTTTGTAAACCAAATTTGCTCCCTCACATTTCCTAGGTATCTAGCCCAGATAGCTAATTAATGAGCCATTTCATAACACCAGTCTTCATGTCCTTTTGACTTTTTTTTGTTTGTGTAAAGATGTCTTGAACAATCTCCAGAAGAAGGAAGTTTCTCTGACATAATCAGCATGATTAAGTCAGTCTCAAAAGCTAAATGAAAAAAAAAGATTCGATTGAATAGATAACAGAAACTTAAGCAAGGAAACCAAAAATTATTTTAGTAGAATGATAAATCTTTTCTCCATTTAAAATTTCCACAGATTTTTTTAATTAAAGTTTATTGGGGTGACAATTATTAGGAAAGTTACAAAGATTTCAGGTGTACAATTCTGTAATACATCATCTATATATCACATTGTGTGTTCACCACCCAGAGTCAGTTCTCCTTCCATCACCATATATTTGATCCCTTTTATTCTCATCTACCACCCTCCTCCCCCATTACCCTCTGGTAACCACTAAACTATTGTCTGTGTCCATGAGTTACTGTTTCTTCATTTGTTTGTTTTTTGTTGTTTTCAGTTTTAAATACCACATATCAGTGAAATCATATGGTTCTCAACTTTTTCTGTCTGATTTAATTTCGCTTAGCATTATAATTTCAAGATCCATCCATGTTGTCGCAAATGGTATTATTTCATCTTTTCTTATGGCCAAAGAGTACTCCATTGTGTATATATACCACAACTTCTTTATTTATTCATCTATCGAAGAAAACTTTGGTTGTTTCCATGTCTTGGCCACTGTAAATAAAGCTGCAATGAATGTCTTTACGGATAAATGGTTTCAGATTGTTTGAGTAGATACCCAGGAGAGGGATTGCTGGATCATATGGTAATTCTATTCTTAACTTTTAGAGGAACCTCAAAAAATTATCTGCATTCCCACCAACGTGTATGAGGGTTCCTTTTTCTCCACAGCCTTTTCGACACTTGTTACTATTTATCTTGCTCATCATAGCCAGTCTAACTGGTGTGAGGTGGTATCTCATTGTGGTTTTTATTTGCATTTCTCTGATAATTAATGATTTTTTATATGTCTAGTTGCCATTTGTATGTCCTTTTTGGAGAAATATCTCTTCAGGTCCTCTGCCCATATTTTAATTGGATTGTGTGTTTTTCGCTGTTGAGTTCTATGAGTTCCTTATACATTTTGGATATTAGCCCCTTAATGGAGGCATTGTTTGCAAAAATCTTCTCCCATTATGTTGGTTGTCTCTTTATTTTGTCGATGGTTTCTTTTGTTGTGCAGAAGCTTTTAAGTTTGATATACTCACATTCATTTGTTTTAGCTTTTACTTCCTGTGCCTTTGAAATCAAATTCATAAAATGTTCTTTGAACCCAAGGTCCATAAGTTTAGTACCCATGTTTTCTTCTATGCATTTTATTGTTTCAGGTCTTATTTTTAGGTTTTTCATCCATTTTGAGTTAATTTTTGTACATGGTGACAGATAGCAGTCTAGTTTCATCGTTTTGCACGTGGCTTTCCAATTCTCCCAGCACCATTTATTGAAGAGGCTGTCTTTTCTCCATTGTATGTTTTTTGCTACTTTGTCAAAAATTATCTGTCCATATTTATATGGGTTTATTTCTGGGTTCTCAATTCTATTCCACTGGTCTGTGTGTCTGCTTTTCTACCAATACCAGAGTGTTTTGATTCTTCTTGTCCTGTTGTACAAGCTGAAGTCAGGGAGCGTGATACCTCCAGCATTGTTCTTTTTCTTAGCATTGCTTTGGCTATTTGGGGTCTTTAACGGTTTCAAACAAATCTGATGATCTTTTGTTCTACTTCTTTAAAAAATGCCATTGGGATTTTGATGGGGATTGTATTAAATCTGTATATTGCTTTGGATAATATGGCCATTTTAACTATGTTGATTCTTCCAGTCCATGAGCACGGAATGTCTTTCCATTACTTTGTGTCTTCTTCAATTTCTTTTAAAAATGTCTTGTACTTTTCAGCATATAGGTCTTCCACATCCTTGGTTAAGTTTATTTCTAGGTATTTTATTCTTTTTGCTGCAATTGCAAAAGGAATTGTTTTTTGTATTTCTTTTTCTGAGATTTCATTGTTCGTATATAGGAATGCAATGGACTTTTGTACGTTGATTTTATAGCTGGCAACTTTACTGTATTCGTTGATTATTTCTAATAGCTTTTTGGTGGAATCTTTAGGGTTTTCTATATATAACATCATGTCATCTGTAAAGAGTGACAATTTAACTTCTTCATCCCAATTTGGATGCCTTTTATTTCTTTCTCTTGCCTGATTGCTCTGGCAAGGACTTCCAACACTATGTTGAAAACCAGAGGTGATAGGGGACAGCCCTGTCGTGTTCCTAAACGTAGAGCAAAGGGCTTCAGTTTCTCACCATTAATTATGAGATTAGCTGAGGGTTTGTCATATATGGCCTTTATTATGTTAAGGTATTTTCTTCTATACCTATTTTATTAAGTGTTTTAATCATAAATGGATGTTGTATCTTGTCAAATGCTTTTTCTGCATCAATTGATATAATCATATGATTTTTGTCCTTTATTTTGTTTATGTGATGTATCACATTGATGGTTTGGCAGATGATGAACCATCCTTGTGCCCCGGGGATGAACCCCACTTGGTCGTGATGAATAATCTTTTTAATGCATTGTTGTATTCAACTTGCTAGAATTTTGTTTAGGATTTTTACATCTGTATTTATGAGAGATACTGGTCTGTAGTTTTCTTTTTTTGTATTGTCCTTACCAGGTTTTGGTATCAGGGTAATGTTGGCCTCATAAAATGAGTTAGGGAGTACTGTCTCTTCTTCAATTTTTTGGAAGAGTTTGAGCAGGATTGGTATTAAATCCTCTTTGAAGATTTGGTAGAATTGAGTAGTGCAGCCATCTTGTCCAGGACTTTTGCTTTTGGGAAGGTTTTGGATGAATGATTCAATTTCATTACCGGTGATCAGTCTGTTTAGATTTTCCAATTTTTCATGGTTCAGCCTAGGAAGGCTATATGTTTCTAAGAACTTGTCCATTTCGTCTAGGTTATTAAATTTGGTGGCATATAGTCTTTCATAGTATTTTTGATGATCCTTTGTATTTCTGTGGCATCTGTGATAACTTCCCCTTTTTCATTGCTGATTTTGTTAATTAGTGTCTTCTCTCTTTTTATCTTAATGAGTCTAGCCAAGGATTTGTCAATTTTGTTAATCTTTTCAAAGAACCAGCTCTTTGTCACATTAATTTTTCTATCCTCTTTTTGTTCTCTATTTCATTTAGTTCTGCTCTGAGTTTTGTTATTTCCTTTCTTCTGCTGACCTTGGGTTTCATTTGTTCTTCTTTATCTTGTTCTTTAATGTGTAACGTGAGGTTATTTATTTGAGATTTTTCTTGTTTCTTGAGATAGGCCTGTTATGATATAAATTTCCCTCTTAAAACTGCTTTGTCTGCATCCTCAAAATTTTGGTAAGATGTATTTTCATTGTCATTTGTTTCTATGTATCTTTTGATCTCTTCTCTAATTTCTTCTTTGACCCAGTCGTTCTTTAAAAGTATGTTGTTTAATGGATGGACCTAGAGAACATTATGTTAAGTGAAATAAGTCAGACAGAGAAAGATAAGTACCATATGATCTCACTTATTTGCGGAATCTAAAGAAAAGAATAAGTGAATGAACTAATCAGAAACAGTTTTGGAGACAAAGAGGAAAAACTGAGGGTTGCTAGATGGGTGGGAGGGGTAGGGGGTGGGGGGGAAAGTGAGGGGATTGGAGGGCAGTTGGTGACCACAGGATGGCCACGGGTTTGAAAATTAATATGGGGAACGTAATTTGGTGGTTACCAGAGGGTAAGGGGGTTGGGGGGTGGGGGATGAGGGTGAGGGGGATCAAATGTATGGTGATGGAAGGGGAGCTGACTCTGGGTGGTGAACACACAGTGTGATTTATGGATGATGTCATACAGAATTGCACACCTGAAATCTATGTAATTTTACTAACAATTGTCACCCCAATAAATTTAAAAAATAAAATTTAAAAAAAAAGTATGTTGTTTAATCTCCAAGTATTTGTGTTTTTTCCTGCTTTCTTTTTGCAGTTGATATTGAATTTCAAAGCCTTGTGGCCAGAGAACATGCTTGGTATGATTTCAATCTTCTGAAATTTGCTGAGGCTGATTTTATGTCCCAATATATGGTCTATCCTTGAGAATGTTCCATGCACACTAGAAAAAACATGTATAGTCTGATGTTTTAGGATGAAGTGCTCTATATATGTCAATTATGTCCATTTCATCTAATGTGTCATTTAGGGCTGCTATTTCGTTCTTTATTTTCTGTTTGGATGATCTATCCAGAGCTGTCAATGATGTATTTAACTCCCCTAGTATAATTGTGTTTTGGTCAATTTCTCCCTTTAGTTCTGTTAGTAGTTACTTGCAATATTTCGGTGCTCCCTGATTGAGGGCGTAAATATTGTTGACTGTTATGTCTTCTTGTTGTATAGTCCCCTTTACCATTATGAAATGTCCATCTTTGTCTCTTGTTACCTTTTTCACACTGAAGTCTGTTTCATCTGTTATCAGTATGGGTACACCTGATTTTCTCTGGATACCATTTGCTTGGAGTGTCAATTTCCACCCTCTCACTTTGAGTCTATGCTTGTCCTTGTAGCTGAGATGTGTCTCTTGGAGACAGCATAGGGTTGGATTTAGTTTTTTGATCCAATCTGCTACTCTGTGACTTTTTATTGGTGAGTTCAGTCCATTTACATTTAAGGTGATTATTGATATGTGAGGATTTCCTGTCATTCTATCTTTAGTTTTCTGGTAAGGATGTGTCTCCATTGTTTCTTTGCCTTTTCGTTGTTGTCTATTATTTCTGTATGGTGGTATTCGATGATGTTTCCCTCTGTTTCTTCTTTCATTACAGTATATATTTCAGTTCTGGATTTTTTGTTTTGAGTTGTTACCCTTAAGTTTATGTAAAAGAAAGTTTGATATTTAGAGTATTCCATTTTCTTCAGGACACTTACTTTCTCCATTCCCATATTCTGGTTCAAGCCTTTACTCTCCCCCTTTTTATGTTTCGGTTGCCACAAATTGTCCCTGTTGATGGTGGTTGAATAGCTTCCTTTAGTATTTCATGTAGTGCAGGTCGTGTATTAGAAAATTTCCTCAGCTTCTGTATGTCTGAAAAGGTCTTTATTCCTTCTTCATATCTAAAGGATATTTTTGCTGGATATATTATTCTTGGCTCATGATTTCTCTCTTTCAATAGTTTGAATATTTGGTTCCACCCCCTCCTGGTTTGTAGAGTTTCTGCTGAAAAATCTGATGATAATCTAATGGGCTTTCCTTTGTAGGTTACTGTCTTCTTTTCCCTGGCTGCTTTGAGGATTCTTTCTTTGTCGTTGATTTTAGACAGCTTCAATACAATGAGCCTTGGAGAAGGCCTGTTGGTATTTAGGTAATTAGGTGTTCTATTTACTTCTTGGATTCAAGGATCCAGTTCTGTCCACAAGTTTGGGAAGTTCTCATTGACAATTTGTTTGAATATATTCTCTGTTCCCTTCTCTGTTTCTTCTCCTCCTGGTATGCCCATTATTCTTATATTGCTCTTTCTGATAGAGTCAGAAAGTTCTTGTAGTGTTCTTTCATTTCTTTTAAGTTCTTTCATTTCATTTTTCAAGTCTTTTTCTTCTTCCATCCATGTCATTTCCAGGTTTCTATCTTCGATGTCACTGATTCTTTCCTCCCTCTGGTCAACTCTACTACCTAAGCTGGCTATTTCATTCTTAATGTCTTCTATTGAGTTCTTAATCTCTAGAAATTCTATTTGGTTACTTCATAAAATTTTAATCTGTTTGGTAAAATTTTCATTTTGTTCTTTGATTGTGTTTCTGAGTTCATTAAACTGCCCATCCTTTCTTCTTGTATCTCGTTGAGTTTTTTCAGATCTGCAATCTTGACTTCTCTGTCATTTAAGTCAAATATTCCTCTGTCTTTCAGTTCATTTTCTGTAGACTTTTCATTTTCTTTCTGAGCTTCCTTGATGCCTTGGTTATCCATGGCAATTAGTGACTTATTGTGTCTCTTCCTAGGTATCTACAGGAGTTTGTTCTTCATCAGGTTAGTAAGAAGAGGTCTTTCCTTTGCTTTCCAGTTGATGTTGGTAGAATGCTTTGTTTTCTTTCCAACTTCAGCCTTTTATTGTCTTTCATGCTGTAGTGCTATATTTTCTCTGCACTGTTCTGCCCTCTCACACAATGGGGGGATTCCCTGGGAGGTTGGCTCTTCTTCTGTGAGCAGGTTGCGTGGGTCTCAGGGCACCACTTCCCTGGGGATGTGGAAAGCGTCTGAAGTTCTGAAGGTCTTCCTGCACTATATCACAGCCTGTGTGTTTCAGTGGCTCTGTTTAGCCCTGCTGGGATCTGCTGAGATTGGTGGGGTCGGGGGCAGGGTGGGTTTTGTTAGCTGGCCCACAGCAATGGTGGCGACCACCAGCACAGACCATCCTGCACCCAAGGTTTCCTCCCTTTTGCAGGAACTATCTGGGCTGTGAGTTCGTGGCTGCAGGCCGCAGGGTCTCAGAACTGCAAATATTCTGTTCTTTTGATCTGACACTTCTACCATTCTGCTTCTAGCACTGGATGGGTGGGAGGGGTCAGCTAGACTCCATGCCTAAGTCTTCCATCCGCTGCTCAGCAGTGAGGACTTAAACAGCCATTTTCACCCTTCTTTCCTCAGTCTTTGCTCCGAAGTCTCTGCTGTGAGCATTGGGTTCAGCTGTGTTATATGCTGATCCCTCAGGCAGGACTGTGGGCCATAAGGGAAGCACTAGCAGTCTGAATTCTTTCCTCTCCTGTGGCTGCTGAAACTCTGGAGTGCAGGGAGCTCAGAGCTCCGAGCTCCAGTCAGCTCCCGCACCTGCGCAGCATGTATCTCCACATTTCCCACTTCCCTCCTCCACCGCTCGCCCAATTTGCCCACCTTTAGATGATATCAGTTGTGCATCTCTTAGTCTTGCCTGTCTACTGTATCAGGAGTCCTTTGTGTAATTTTAGTTGTTCAGTTTGTTGTAAATTGCAGGGGAGATTTCAAGAAGCTCACCTCATGCTGCCATTTGTGTAATGTAATCTCTCTTATTCACCCAGATTTTTAAAAATGTGCTTGACAAAGCAGACACTCTCATTTTAACTTCCTGTCTAGTAAAGTGAAAAATATTTAATTATCATACTAATGTCTATTTATTAATATTATAAATCTTATGGAAATATATTGCTACCTTGAAATTGGACCACACTATTTTAAAATCCTTAATGGTATTCTAAAACTTCAAGGAAGAAAACTAATAACCACAGATTCTAAGGGTGATGGTGGGATTTATTTTCAGAAAGTCCCTTGTTTTGTCTTTGTTCAGGCTTAATTATCTTAGAAATAAAAGGCATATAGGCAGTGACTTCAGTTATCACCATATAATGGTGAATCCCTCCAAAAATATTCTATTTACAACATGCAAAAATGACCTGTAAAAAAGAAAATGTACGTTTCTACAGAACAATAAAAAAAAAAAAACCACAAGCAAACATTTGTTTCCTTTGAAGAGGTTGTCCCTTTGCCCTAGGATGCCTGAAGACAGGTTTTTAGACTTGACATGATTAGGGCCCAAGATATACACATTTAATTTGGGGGGAGCGGGAAGGAAGCAAATTCTAAAGCAATATTTATAGTGTTTTTAATGATAATGTAGCATCTTTGATGAACATAACTAGAAGGATGTATAACCAAATGGCTGACAGAGAATATCCTTGAGGGTGAGACTAAGGGGATCTTATTTTACATATGTCTATGAAGCTTCCATTTTTAAACTTTTATAAAAACAGCAGGCGTGGGGGTAAGGAAGTTTAATTTGGCTTTATTTTGAGGCACTCTACATGGGTGTTGGAAATAGTTTGAGTTTGATTTTCTCATTTCAAAGTGCAGACTTACCCACACAAATGAAACCAGCAGAGGAATCTGCTCAGTAACCACTTATGCAAGAAAAGCTTGGCCCTTGTGGAATTGCAAAAGGTGGGCACTGTATAGTGAGAGGAGTGTGCTGGAGGGCTCACTCCACCATGCCCCCACTCCCCCAGCCCTGCTGTGACCATCCCTTCATCCATCAGGCCCATGGAACAACTGTGGGGATGGAGGGAGCACTGAGTTAGGAAAGGGGCAGGAGTGCTTTGCCAGCCTGCCTTGGTTAATAAATTTCATTAACCTGGGAATGTTCACAGTCTGCCCAATTCTTGCCTGCCTAAGAGAGTCATGGATTATTAGCCTCTGCTCCCCATTTTATTCCCTTATCCAACATTCCCACTCCACTTCCACCCAGTTTCCCCACATCTAAATGGAGAAAGTCTGCCCCAGTTCCTAGGCAAGGGCAGCAAAAAGAGGAAAAACAGAGAAAGAAGGAGAGCTCTGAGACTGAGAAAGAATAGGGGTGGGGTGGGGAGAGCCACATGGAGAAAAGGTAGAAGTTAGGAGGATGAGGATGGTGTGTGTGGAATGAAAGACTGTAGATTGAGGGTATGTAAAAGAATGGGAAATGTCATAAAGAGATAGTCAAAGTGCTTCTGGGGTTGAAGAACTGAATCCCCTCGAAGTCCTTGCTCATGATTTCTGCGTATTGGAATGTGTTCAGTGTGTCTCTGATGCTCAGCCATTGGGCCACAGAGGTTACAAGAACTCAGGAAGGGCATGAGGTGTCTGGCACACAGGAAAATGAGCCCATGGTCCTGGGAGAGTGGCCCAATTGATGCAGATGAGAAAATGCTCTGAGGGCTGGGAAGGATCCAAATCCTGGGAATGGTACTAAGTCAGGAGAAATTATTAACTGGATTTGGAAAGAAATATCCAATTTAGAGAAGTGGGAATGGAGAGTGAGTTCAGACAATACACATCATCTATCACTTTCATACCTCTACCTTCTGGACACATCCTCCCAGACAGGATAAATTTGGAGGTCGATCCCCCATGCCCCACTAAAGAAAGGTGGAGGGAAGGGTGGATGATTAATGATTGCCTGGGCTGACTGAAGTCACAGACGTTTACGAGTGAAACACAATATTGACTATCAGCTGCTGAAGCAAGATAACTCACAGCAGCAATTCTTCTTGCCTACATTTGCTGTCTTTAATATCTAGCCCAGAACCTGAGTTGAGTTGCTCCCAATTTGGAATTTTTTATTTCCTAGTGACAGTGAACCCTTCAGTGAAACGGATATTTTCAGAGCAAATGAATTTATGTTTGAGTCCTTAAAAAAAATGTAATGCTTTCACATTGTAGTTGACTTTTGGCTGTCAGACATCTTAGCTCTCTATCAACCATATTTTAAAATATTGTAACGAGCATTTCCTACATTACCAAGTAGTGAACACTGTTAGAGTGGTTTCTCAGTGTCTGAAAATAGGTGGTTGCCCTTAATTCTTAAAATATTAATTAGACTTGGGCTTTGGACTTAGAAGACCTGGGCTTCAGGTTCCACTACTCGGACAAGTTACTTACCTCTGACCATTAATTCCCATCTATGAAAAACAAATAAGAATAACAATTGACAGAGTTTTGTCCAGACTAAATGAGATAATGGACAGAGAAGTGTCTGACACTGTTCCACTGTTCCAAACACTGTTCCAAATAATCCTTTTTGTTTTCTTCCCTTTCACATTATTAATTTACTTTGAAAACCCGTTTTCCCCCATCAACAGTGCAACAACTCTAGATGAGCATTTTGGAATCATAGGTAATTTTAAATTATTAGTGTATGTATTAATTAGAGTTAATTATTATAATTATTGTAATCAATATTAAATTGCATGATAATGATTACTATCTTCTTTTCAATACACCCACATAAAATCATATGCCTCTATTCAGTCCCTGGTCTGACCATAATTTTACCAATAGTCTATCCTAGACCTCTTACACCATTACAATGATTCTCAGGCCTCCTTCTGGCTTTCATTCCTCATCTGCCTTTGGACCATATATGTAGATTGCACCTTCCTGAGATGGATTATGTAGCTTTGTCATATCCTCTTTTTATCAACACTTTTTTTCAAGTTTAAAATGTGCAGAAGCAGAAAGAGTATGAAGGTGGTAGAGCTAAGTGGACAGTCATGATAACTCTCTCCCCCTTGGCCACTGGTATCTCCCCAAGTAGCCACTCCCATGAAAGTCATGGCAAAAGAAAGCTTGTGGAATCATAGCTTTGGTTTTTATGTTGAAAGAAATTATTTTTGTCAGTATCATTTACAAGTAATTTTTTTTTTTTTACATTTAAAAATTTTAGCTGAAATCAAGACTGTGGTACTATGACCATTATCAAAAATTCAAAACTAAAAGGTCTATGCCCAGTTTTCAACATTGTATAGATTTTGTAAGTGCTGAAAATTAGTTTCTACAGGAAAACTGCATAGTTTAAAATTGGCTCCTGCTGTCTTTGAATTCTGCCCCACCTGTCATTGGTCTGAAAGATAAGGAGAGAGAGCAGGCCCTACTCACTGAGCCTGTGACATGACTGGCTCCTTTGCGTGCATTAGCTCATGTAACTCTCCCCCCTCCTCTGGGCTTTGGTTACCATTCTCACGTACACCTGAGGAGACAGTCAAAAGGGAAAGATTCAACAAGGAGGAGGAGGTCACACCATTCGCAGGAGGTGCCATCTGATCAATTTCTTAACATGCTCCTACCAACTTTCAGGACGCTCAGCCTCCCTCATTCAGGGTAACTGCTGCTCGACCCTGTGCAACACCCACCAGGATGCCCTGATCCTCTGGCCTGCTCCACCCTCAGCCTTTTCTGTAATTGCTATCATGCCAGCTCACCTATCCTCAATCACACCTTCATACTTCACTAGAGCCCTTCCTTGTGGGAACTACCTGAAACTTCCAGATTTTTCTGTGGTTATAGAACTGGAGGAATCTGGACTTTTACTTACAATGTCCTTTCACATTTGCAGCAACATTTCAAAATGAGTGGAGAAAACTAACACCGAAGGACAACTAATAAAAATTAATAAAACTAATACTGAAGCTTCATTTTACTCCGCACATTTTCAAAACCTTGCAAAATGCTGAAACATATTTTGAGCTTTTCAGGTTTATCAGCTCTGTTTTAAATAAAATCAGTAAAAGGGATGAATCAGTAAGTGTAAACTTTATTTGTCTATACTGGCTTATATTTTGCTATGTTGATTCTGAAGTTGAAAACTTTTTTTTGTTTTATACTTTTCAACCTGGGAGTTCATTAATAAGAGAATTTGTTCAATATGACTTTGTCTTCCTTAAAGAAAAGATTCTTTCTGAATGAAGAGTTACTCTATGTGTTGCTGACGTGCAACAGTCCCATCCCTGGCTAAGCATAGAACACTTCAGTAATCTAAACCATTATCTGGATGGATCTGAGAAAGAAAAAGCTAGCGTAGTAAGGGAAATTACTCTAGAAATTTAACTATGTTGGGGTGACTGTCATGCATTTCTGTTGATTTCTAGATATAGGACAGATTATTTCCCTTCCTAGTACACATTCAAATATAAGTGCTGGTTTTATGTAAAAACAATGCCTTGCTTGATTTAACATATCAATTCCTTACAATGTACACATTTGGTGAACTAATTACTTTTCAGACCTGGTTATCTGATCACTTGTGTCAGTATTTACAGGCCAAGAACAATTCTTATAAAAGAAGAGTATGCTCTTCAACAAGAAAATGAAAATGGCCCTCATTTAAAATTTGTAGGACCCCTATTCTGCGAGGTGTGTAGTCATGTAGTACCATTCTCAAACCTCACAAGATCTTCTACTTGACATGTCTTAATTATTGCCAAAATTATTACCAGGAGTTAAGGAAAGGGAGTAATTGTTTTAGGATTTAAAGAAATTATCCAAAGGAATTGGAATTCTCAAAAAAAAAGGTAGTTGAGATGCAAAATAAAATACTAGAGGGTCAAGTGATACAAAAGAAAGGGTTCCAAAATTTCATGCATGTGCACACCCAAGTATGTAGCATATATAGTATATATAATAAAGATATATAAATCATTCCAGAAAGATAATTTATTTAGTACATTCTCTTTGTATTCTAGGCCCAAAAAGGATATTTTTGTTTTCACTGATATTGCTATTATTAATATTATTGTTGCTATTATCATTATCTTCATCTTCTAAAGTAGTCCTATGGACTGAGAATGCTTCCTTTTCATCCACCATCTTAGGAGAGGAAGGCTCACCAGCCTTTTCTTAAGAGCTGGTGATTTAGGAAATAAACCCTCTGCCCACATTTAACCCCCACTTCACACATGCAAACACACACACAACTCAATCAAGAATTTTACCCTTAATTTTGAAATTATGGACAATTGTTTTCATTAGCAGAGATTTTTTTTTGAAGAAATTTACTTACAAAGTTTTGTTGTTTTTTTTTATTTGAAGGGAAGAAAAACTGCAAAATGACTACATACATGTGTACATGTGTATAATTGAATATCTGTGTTGTAGGTGTGTGCTGCCTCTGTTATACAGCTCACTGGTAGATATAATTGTCATCCAATCATGAGACAAAATGCTCAATTTGAAATTAATTTCAGTTTTGATTTGTAGCCATTTTGTATGACTTCTAAACCCTTCTGTTTACATATCCCAAGGTGAAGGAGAAAAAAAAAAAAACCTTTTTAATGAAATAAAACATACTTTACATTAAAAGTGTTTATCTCCAGGGCTAATCTTAATATCAAAATTGGAAAATATTTTATACGGATGTATGTCTGCACTGCTTTCTTCTTAAGAAGATCCAAAGATTCAACCAAAACACTGGAAAGGGATTGAAAATAATAGATCATATCCAAAGAGGTCCTTTCAATTTATGAGAAGATAATACTATCTTTTTGACATTCAATTTTGTTTTATATTAGTTTTCAGGTGTACAGCATAGTGGCTAAACATTTATGTAATTTAAAAAGTGATCCCCCTTGAGAAGATAATACTCTTGAAAACTGCATAGAGTTCAGATAAAGAAAGCATGGTGAGACTGGTAGGAGGAGTGGAAACAGAAACAGTCTGGCCCCAAACCTCTGTATGGTGGTTGAGAACCAAGAGATATATCTTGGTCATGAAGGTTTCTCCTGGAGGAGTGAGAGACCTAGCCCCAGCCAGCTTCCCCTGCCCAGAGAACTGGTGCTGGGAAGAGGAGCCCCCACAACTTCTGGCTGTGAAAAACAGTGGGGATTTTGACCATTCATGTGGGATAGAAGGCTGCAGTAAACCCAGGCATCCTCTTAAACAGCCTGCACACAGACTCTTTCACTCGCAGGCACTCACCTTAGGCTCCAGCAGAAGGACACTAACTCAGGGACATCAGAGGCATATGGGGAAAAGACTGAGTTGTGTGGCTTCATAGCAAGGGCTGGAGGACAGTGACCATTTTCCCTGTGTGGGACCCTGTTCTTGTACAGCCAGCAGGTTGGTGCCATCTTTCCTATGTTGAGCCCTCTCCCTCCAGCCAAATCTGAATCTGATAGGCCTGGTGAGCTTCACTGCTCCACCTTGCTGACTCCATGAGACCCTGCTCCACCCATGTCACCCAGTACCACTGGCGCTTTCTCCAAAAGCAGCCATCCCCGCTTCCATTGCATGCTATCTTGCAAAACACTTGGATTCCGCAGGACCTACATGGCTGGCAGCTGGCCTCCGTGTGCTCTGAGACTTTTGCTGAGTAGTTCCAGACTCAGCACTGGCACCAAACCAGAATCTACATTATCCTATTAATCACAACTTTTCCCACTCTAGTGACTCCCTATGATCCTGCCTCACTCAATTCATGTACCACACAAGGCTTTATCGGGGCTGAAACTTAAGAAAACTGGAAGGTGGCAACAGGCCTCAGAGTGTCCTGGAATTTTTCAGACCTACCCCAGATCCAGCAATGGTGGAAACCATCTTCAGTTCATACCATGGCCTCTTTCACACCCCTCCATGGTTAGCACAGGCAGCAAACAACCACGGATCACTTTGTATCTCCTACCAGGTAGTCCTCGGCCAGTCACCGGCAGTGGGTGAACTGAACATGCACTGTAAACCCCTCCCAAGAAGCCCCAGAACCAACACACTTGGAGGTTGGCTTCAGACCACAGCAAAGCACCACCAAATTAGCCCTACAGGTGGCATACCCAAAGGGCAGTCTCAACAGGAACCAGAGCCCACTGGGGCAAATCCCATTCAGTGGAGTAAGTCCCTCATAGAGCAGCCTATAAGCTGTGGATGTGGCCAAACCCCACAGCCAATCAGCCTGAAGGTCAATCCCACCCACTGACATGCAAAGAGCAATCAAGGCTCAATTATAACATGAGGGCATATACAACCCACACAAGGGACACTCCTGGAGTACCCAGTGTAGGTAACCAGAGAGACTGTGCCACTGGATCCCACAGGGCACCTATGACAAGAAGCCACCTGACCAACACTGGGACACATAGCAAATCTACTTAATACATAGAAACAAACAGAGAGACAATCAAAATGAGGAAACAAAGAAATCCATCCCAAATGAAAGAACAAGAGAAAACTCCAGAAAAAGAACTAAACAAAATGGAGGCAAGCAACCTACCAGACACAGAATTCAAAACAAAGATTATAAGGATACTCAAGGAACTTAATAACAACTTCAACAAAGAGATAACAAGCATAAAAATGGACATAGAAATCATAAAAAAATGTCAGAAGTAAAGAATAAAATAACTGAAATGAAGAATGCACTAGAAAGAATCACCAGCAAACTAGATGAAGCAGAGGATTGAATCAGCTATTTAGAAGACAAGATAGCAGAAAACACCCAATTGGAACAGCAAAAATAAAACAGAATCCAAAAATGTGAGGCTAGTTTAAGAGAACTCTCTGGGACAACATTAAGAGTAACAATATTTGCATAAGAGGGGTACCAGAAGGAGAAGAGAGAAAGCAAGAGATTGAGAAACTATTTGAAGAAATAATAACTAAAACGTTTCTAACTTGGAGAAAGAAATAGACATACAAGTCGGGGAAGCAGAGAGAGTCCCAAACAAAATTAACACAAACAGGCCCACACGACGATGTATTATAATTAGAATAGCAAAGCTTAAAGACAAAGACAATTCTACAAGCAGCAAAAGAAAGGCAACCAGTAACTTATATGAGAGCTCCCATAAGCTTATCAGTGGATTTCTCAACAGAGACTTTGCAGGTCAGAAGGAATTGGCACAAAATAGTCAATGTAACCATATGCAAGGACCTATAACCAAGATTACTCTATCCAGCAAAGCTATCATTTAGAATCAAAGGATAGATAAAAAGCTTCTCAGACAAGAAAAAGCTAAAGGAGTTCATTACCACCAAACCAGTATTACAAGGAATGTCAGAGGGTCATCTTTAAGATGGAAAAAAATAGATCAAAATTATGAATAATAAAATGGCAAAAGCTACATATCTATCAACAAATTACTTTCAATGTAAATAGATTAAATGCTCCACTCAAGACATAGCAGAGCTGAATGGATAAGAAAACAAAACCCTTACCTATGCTGCCTACAAGAGACTCATTTCAGATTGAAAGACACACACAGAGACAAAAAGTAAAGGGATGGAAAAAGATATTTCTTGAAAATGGAAAGAAAAAAAAAAGTTGGGGTAGCAATACTTATACCAGACAAAATAGACTTTAAATAAAGCCTATAACAAGAGACAAAGACCCAGTAATCCCACTTCAGGGTATTTATCTGAAGAAACCCAAACGCTACTTAGAGGGGATGTGTGCATCCATATGTTCATTGTAGCGTTGTTTACAATGGCCAAGATGTGGAGGCTGCCTGGGTGTCTGTCAATGGAAGAATGGATAAAGAGGAGGTGGTACATATATACAATGGAATATTCCTTGACCATGGAAGGGAATGGGTCCTTGCCGACTGCGATGGCATGGATGGACCTGGAGGATACTGTGCTGAGTGGAGTGTAACACAGAGAAAGACAGATACAATGTGATTTCACTTATATGTGGAATCTAAAGAACAAAATAAGTGAACAAAACAGAAACAAACTCATAGATACAGAGAACATATTGATGGTTGCCAGATGGGAGGGTTGTTGGGAATGGGTGAAAAGGGGAAGGGATTAAGAAGTACAAGTTGGTTGTTACATAGTAGTCATGAAAATTTAGGGGATAGTATAAGGAATATAGTCAATGATATTGTAATAATTGTATCGTGTCAGATGGGTACTAGATTTGTTGGGGTGGTAGATGGGAGGGGTTGGGGGCAGGATGAGAAAGTTGAAGGGATTGAGAAGTACAAACTGGTAGTAACAGAATAGTCATGAGGACATAAAGTAAAGCATAAGGAATATAGTCAATAACATGGTAATATCTATGTATAGTTCCAGGTGGGTACTGAACTAGTCAGGGGGATCTCTTCTTAAATTATATAAATGTCTAACCATATGCTGTACACCTAAAATTAGTACAAAATAATATTGAATGTCAACTGTAACTGAAAAATTTTAAAAAGGGGTGAAAGGTAAAGCAAAATAAGAGGTCTGAATTTCCAGGTATAAAACAAATAAGTCATGGGGATGTAATGTACAGCATAGAAAATATAGTCAACAATATTGTGATAACATAGGACAGTGTCAGATGGTTGCTGGACTTACCATGGTGATCACTTCTTTAGGTATATAAATGTTGAATAACTACGGTGTATACCTGAAACTAATATAATAGTGTATGTTAGCTGTATTTTAATAAAAATTCTTTTAAAAAATGAAGTACTAATTTAGGGTAGGGCATGGAGAAATCTTGAAAACACTAGGCTAACTGAAAGAAGCTGGACACAAAGGACGACATATGATGGGATTCCATTGATATGAATGTCTACAATAGGGAAATGTACAGAGACAGAAAGTAGATCAGTGGTTACTTAGGGCTGGAGTGGGGGCTAAAGCGCTGCTAGAGGGCACAGGGCTTCTTACTGAGGTGATGAAAATGTTCTATAATTGACTGTGGTGATGGTTGCTCTGTGTGACTATACTAAAATCCATTGAATTATACACTTTAAATGGGTGAATTATATGGTATATGAATTATATCTCAATAAAGCTTTTTTTTTTAACTACATAGAATTCAGTAATGAAGAAAAAATAGGAGCATCATTCATCTAGGCCCAGTGGAAATGCTCTTTAAATACTTTTGACAGTTTAGCAGAATACAAATCTCGAACATTTATGAGAAGAACTCATTTATATTGGAGTAGTCTTAAAATTATGTTGTTGAGGTACATCTAAAGTGCTATTTTATTAGTACAATATAGAAACACAAAATAGAATTTTGTTCATGAGGCTGTTATAAAATTAAACGAAAAAGAGAAAAAAGACTGATATTCATTTTCTTATCCTGGAAAATATTTCATAGTTTCTGATTTCATATTATATCCAAAGTGTATAATGTATATATAAAACATGTGCAGAGCAAAATAAAAACCAAATAAATACCAGAAAGATATATAAGGGAATTTTTTAAAAGTAATTTTGGATGGAAAAAGGCTTTCTAAGCATGACACAAAACCTAGGAGCCATAATGAAAAAAACAAATACCAACATATTTTATTATATAAAAACGTAAGACTTTTGTGTAACAAAAGAACACAACATTGAAAGACCAAAGATAAGCAATGTATTTAACAGGAAAAGGTTTGCATCCTTCTGATAAATTAAAAATTGTTACAAATTCTTTAGCATCCCTCCTAGCATCAATGCTGGGCCGACCATCCCCTCCCACTGAAGTGAGTTTGGGCTGCTTTAACTACTGGAATAGACATGATGCTGTGCTCATTTCTGGGCCCAGCTGAGCCTTAAGAGACTGCAGGTTTTCACTTCCTGTCTCCTGGAACACTCTCACATAAAATGTCCAAACATCCTGCTAGTGAGACCACATGGATAGGAAGAAGGATCCAGCTGAGCAGAACCTTCCAGTTATTCCTGCCAAGGTGACAGATGGCCATGTGAGTGGAGTCATCTTGGAACCTCTAGACTTGCCAATTTCCAGTAAGTAGTACTGAGTGACCCCAGGCAATGCCACTTGGAACAGACAAATCACCCAGCCACGCCCTGCTTGAATTCCTAACCTACAGCATTATGAGATGTAATAAAATCGTGATTATTATAAGCCAATAAATTGTGGATAGTTTGTTATATAACAATAGATAACTGGAGTAATCCTTAATTTATATAAACAGATTTTATAAGTCATTGAAAAATCAAAAATCTCAGTGAAGAGAGAGAGAAAAAACACTAATAAGCAATTTATGGCAGACATGCAAATGACCATTAAACATATATAAAGAATCCCAGACTCATTAGTAATCAATAAATGAGATTTCATTTTTTTTTTGTACCAACTGAAAAATTAAGGAAGTCCAATAATGTAAAGTCTCAGGGAGTTTGGCACTTCCATATATTATTTATGGAAATGGAAACTGGAAATCGGACAATAGGACATTTGCAAAGCCTTTTTTCTTTTTAAGTCTGACACAGAACCCAAGAAAAAGGCAAGGAGAGACAGACTGATAACTTAATTGTATTAAAATGTAAAACATCTCCACAACAAAAGAAATACCATTAACTAAGGCAAAATGTAAATTTGTCAGTGGGTTGTCTACAGTGTTTATTTCTTGCTCAAATCACTGTCCAAGGGCAGGTCAGCAGGTAGACTGCTCACCACAGACATCATGAACCCAGTTCCTTGCATTCAGTACCTCCACAAACACTCAGGCTCAGAGCCCTCCACAGGATCTTTTGTATCTGGCCACAATAAGAAAAAAGAGTATGAAGATCACACAAGAAGTTTTGGGACCAAGCCTGGAAGTGGTGTATATCACTTCTACCCACACCCCACGATGCCATCTAACTTCAGAGGAGGCTGATAAGTGTGATTCAACTCTGTGTTCAAGAAAAAAGGAAAATGGGGCTTGATAAACATTATAACATTTTCGCAGTCACAAAAAGTAACAAACTAGAAAATTTTGCATACATAATAGACAAAAGACTAATTTCCTTAACATACAAATAGCATTTATAAATCAATTAAAAAATAGAAAAACATAATGGGAAAAATACTCAAAATTTTAAAGCAATTCAGAGCACAGAAAGCTTAAATGCCCAATAAACTTCAGTCACAATTAAATGTATTTTTATTTAGATAATAAAATGCTTTTAAAATCAAATTTATGAAAATTTTCAAATGATCACACAAACGCTCAGCTTTGGTGAGGAGGTAGTTTAAAGACACCTTCACAAACCACTTATGCAATTATAAATTGGTGCAACTTACTGGAGGGCATTCTGGCAAGAAATTTCAAAATGTATAGGCATGTGACCTTTAACACTTCAGTTCTACTGCTAGGAATTTATGTTTTGGGCGAGGTGGAGTATCCAATTTGCCCAGGACAGCACAGTTCAACTGGGACATCCCTGGTGTCTTAGCATCTTTTGTTTTCAGAAGTTTCTCAGTTTAGACAATGAATTACATGATAATAGTCTGAGTGGTGTAATTTTTTTCAGAATAGCAAAGCACTGCAAACTTTCTAAAAGTCCATCAACAGTAGATTATGTAGTAGTTCATAAAAATTATGATATATCTATTCAATGGACTGCAATAAAGCTATTAATGATAACCATTCTTGTCATTTTCCCCACATGCCCTCCTCTAAACCATATGGATAAAAGGAGAGCAAGTAAAATGCCCACAGCCTGCTTCTATAGCATGACTGTAATACAGAGAAGATAACAAAGTGTATTTTATGAATAAATGGGGAAGTACACACCCAAGAACAGCAGATTTGGCATGAACTACATGGAAAAGCATAGAGTTTGAAGGGGTCCTGTGGGGAAGAATCTACAGAAAACCAAAAGGTTACATTCCCAAAAGTAGGGAGCATCACTGGGATTAGGAACTAGAAAGAGCCAATCTGAGACCAAGAGTGTCCAAGGCCAAAGAATAACATAATCAAAAAGAAGAGACTTGAAAAGTACTCTATACTAGAAATGGCACTACTGAGCAGGTACTGAATTTAGGAAAGAGAGCAAGGCTGTGGAATCCTTTGGAGAAATAATATTATGCTAAAATAAGGAAGGAAGAAGCTGATGATACTGGGCCTATTAAAATGGGATAACATTAAAGAATGATAGGAATCCACAACTGAGAGAGAAAGAGAGAGAGAGAAAGAGAGAGAGAGAGAGAGAGAGAGAGAGAGAGAGAGAGAACAACATATTTAAATGCCACACTTACCAAATAGCACCAGAAAAGGTAACCCTTGAATTATGAAACCAGAAAAGCCAACTAAATCCTTCCCTACCCCTCCCATCCCAGATCAGCTAATAGCTGTTCCAGGAAATTCAAACTTATTTTAATGTAAAAATAAGTAATGTAAAAGCTAAAATGTGGGCAAAGACAGCATAATAAAAGAATAGGAAATGAGAATCCAAGATTTTTACACACACACACCCCAAAAAAACAACAACAAACAAACCAACAAAAACACCATAAAATAGAGGAAACTTATAATACTACTCAAGCATTAAATAAAAATATAGACTCTGCCCTTTTTAATTATATTAGAAGAGTTAATATTAAACTACTCCACACTGTAAGCAACTTAAACTGGACCAAAACATGTCAACTATCAGAAGGTATCAAACAACAACCAACTGGGGCTGTAAACCTTGAGTGAAGGGAAGCACATGAAGTGAGACACACATTTGATCCAGCTTTCTCCCTGTAAGCATTTTTCAAATCACCATTTAGAAAAATAGAGTCAAATAGAAAGCTATATTTTTTAAAATCAGTTTCAGGTGTACAAAACAATGTAGTAGTTCGACATTTCACCCCTCACAAAGTGATGACCCCCTCCCCCAATCTATTGCTCCTCTGACATTGTATATATCTATTACAATTCCACTGACTCTATTCCTTATGCTGTACTCCATATACTGTCACCTTATAGATATATCTATATATCTACATATAGATATATCAAGATCTACATATAGATATATCATGATACATACATGAGATATATTACATGAGATATATCTATAAGGTGACAGTATATGACATATATGTGTGTGTGTGTGTGTGTGTGTATGTGTGTGTGTATATATATATATGTAACTATAATTGACATACAATATTATTCAACTTCAGGTGTACACTGTAGTGATCAAGCACCTACACCATCCATGAAGTGATCTCCCTAAATAAGACAAATGTCCATTGGATACCCTACAAAATCTTTATAACATTATTGATTCTAGTCCCCAAACTGTCTTTCATATCCCTTTGGCAATATTGTAATTATCAATCTGTGCTTTCTAAACTTCTCCCCTTTTCCCTCATCCCCTTCCCCTCCCATGTAGCAACCATCAGCTTTTCCTCTATATCTCCGAGACTGTTTCTGTTTAGTTTGCTCATTTATTCAGTTCTTTAGATTCCACATATAAATGAGATCATATGGTATTTGTCTTTCTCCGACTGACTTATTTCACTTAGCATAATGTTCTCTTGTTCCATCCACATCGTTGCAAATGTTAAGATTTAATTTTTCTTTGTAGCCAAGTAATACTCCATTGTATAAATGTACCGCAGTTTCTTAATCCAGTCATCTACCAATGGGCATTTTGATTGACAGCTACATTTTTGATGAGCAGGTGACTGGAGATCAGGGCTGTCACAGGGTTCAGAGATGAGGCAGCACAGAAAAAAGCCTCCAAAAATCTGCATGAACATTCTCGTTGAGATCTTGGCTACTCTCATGACGACTCTAAGCTGAGCCATCTTTTTGAGAACCTATCAGAGAATAACCGCTGCAAAGCAGGAAAGCTGAGCAGAGTTCTCAGAGGCTACCTGCAGCTTGGGAGAGAAGGCTAGAGATCAAGCCCAGTTAGTTACTATAATACCACAATCCTCCAGTTGAGAGCTCACAAAAGCTAAAGACTATAACTTAAGAATAAGTTATGTCCCAGAAATAAGAGCAAAATTGAAAGTAATATAGCCCATCAAACCAAACACCAAACTTTAAGAGGTTCAGGGTAATCCACAAGTATATGAACCTCCTGCCAAAACAAAATTTAACAGTCTTTATAGGAAGAATTTCTATAACTTTCCTACAATGTCTGGCCAAAAATTTCAATAATTACTAGTCAAGTGAAAGCGGAAAAAAGTCACAGATAATGAGACAAAAATAGTCAATAGAAACAGATCAATACAAGATCTACATTTAGAAGTTAGCAGACAAGGACTTAAGAAAAAAAATTAAAAAAGGAAGTAAAATATGAACAATTTTACAATCAGCAAAATGTATTGTTAGTCAATTTTGTCCTTATGTGAATACCATAGAGCATACTTACACACACCTAGATGCTACATCCTACTACACACCTAGGCTGTATGGTACAGCCTATTGCTCCTAGGCTATAAACCTCTATGGCATATTACTGTACAAAACAACACAAGATAAAATAAAGCATACAAGAAAATGATGCAATAAATAGATGCAGTAGACACAAGATGCATGAGGCTGATGCTGGTGTAACATGGCATACAGTTTTACAGTACACTTTTTGTATAAATAGAAAGAATACAGTCTAAAATAACAATAAAAACATAGTATAGTCAATACATAAACCAGTAACATAGTTATTTATTATCATTTTCAACTATTATATGCTATACATAATTGTATGTGCCATACTTTTATACCAATGTCAACACAGTAGGTCTGCTTGTACCACCAACATTACCACAAACATGTGAGTAATGCATTGCACTGTGACATAGGATGGCTACGACATCACTAGGTGATAGAAATTTTTCAGCTCTATCATAATCTTATGGGACCACCATCATATATGTGGTCCATTACTGACTGAAATGCTGTCATGTAGCAGGCACATGATTGTATATCACTGTTGATATATATATATATATATATATATATATATATATATGTATATATACACACACATACACACACACATATATGTATATATAGGTATGTATGCATATAGAGAGATATATATACATATATATGTATATATATGTATGTATGTATATAGAGATATGATAGATAGAATACACACACACACACACACACACACACACACACACACACTATACATAGTATATTTACTACAGACCACATTATAGACCATATCCTGGGCTAATATATATCAAGCCTCAACAAATTATAAATTATTTAAATCATACATTATATGTTCTTTCACCATCATTAAATGAGTATTCAATAAAAGAAAGATAAACAGAAACTAAAGAGCAATATACCTTCTGTTAGGGAATATACCTAACAGAAATAAGTACAAATGTCCTAAAAAAGACATGTGAAATAATACTCATAACAACGTTATTTATAATAGCCAAATACTGAAAACAAATTAAATTTCTATCAATATTAGAATGATAATAAATCTTTCCATACAATAGAACTTTATAGAGAAATGAAAGATGATAAACTATTACATGCAACAATATTAATGAATCTTCCAGACAAAATGTTGAGTAAGAGAGTTAGAATAAAAGAATACACAATGTATTGCTCCATTTATAGAGAATACAAAACAGGTGAGATCTAAGGATCAGAATAATGGTTACTTCTGGGTGAGTGGTTCTGATTGGGAAGAATAATTAAATAAGCAATTGAAGACATTAAATAACATCTCATAAAACAGATAACAAGAAGAATCAGAAAACAAGAACTGACAACTAACATAATTAGTTTAAGAACTTCGGAAAAAAGACAAAACATCTCAGAGACAAAGATTAAACTACGAGGTGCCGAAGGCAGAATAAGATGACAAAAACATACTATAAGGGACATCACAAATAGAAATTAGCAAAGCCAAGAAAATGGAAGCAGAGAGAAAAGGATACAAATAAAATGTAACACAAATATAATTAGAATACCTGAAGAAAAATAAAATAATAAAACTAGAACTAATATGTAAACTATAATTCAAGAAAACTTTCTTGAAAAAGGATCCTGAAATCTGAATCTACATATTAAAAAGGTATAGCACATATATAAAAAATAGACTCCAAGATATATCCTAACAAATTATTATATAATTTATAGAAAAAAATCTTTTGATCCTCAGAGGAAATGACCAAATCACTAACCAAGGGAAGGCATCAAACTTCTTGACAGTAACATTTACTATAAGAACATAGTAAAGGAACATCTACAAGAAAAAAAGAAAAGAAAGTGTGAGGTGAGGCTTTTATACCCAACCAAGCTTCATTCACACATCAAAGCTACAGAAAAACAGTTTTGAGCATGCAAAAATTCAAGGGATATTGACCCATGAGCTCTTTTTGAGGAATCCGATACCTGAGAAAACTGGTAAAACAGAAATTACTAGTGAGCATTTAGTATATTTAACTGAAGATGTCAGACTAAAACAAAGGTGGGAATAAGCATGAAAAAATGGTATGCAAATATTAAATTCTCTGACAAAGTAAAAACACGACTTAAAAAGAGAAAGGAACGATAAAGGGGAAAGTATAATTACTTCATTGATTTACTTCTAAGTAAGTTTGTATCATTTCTAGCTAAAGCAATAGAACAAAATAACAAGAACCAAATAGTAGATTCTTACTATTGGATTTGACACCAAAAGCAAAGGTAACAAAACAAAAAATAAACAAATGGGACTACACCAAACTAAAATTCTTCTGAAAGCAAAAAAAACCATCAATAAAATGAAAAGGCAACCTACTGAATAGGAGAAAATACTTGCAAATCATATCTGATAAGGAGTTAATATCCAAAATATACAAAGAAGTCATACAATTAAATAGAAAAAAAAAAGAACAATCAAATTAAAAAATGAACAGGGGAACTAAATAGACCTTTTCCCCAAAGAATTCATACAAATGGCCAACAGGTACTTGAAAAAGTGCTCGACATCACTAATCATTACAGAAATGCAAATCAGAACCACAATGGGATATCATCTCACACCTGTCAGAATGGCTATCATAAAATTGTCAAGAGATAACAGAAGATGTGGAGAAAAGAGAACTCTCATGCACTGTTGGTGGGAAAGTAAATTGGAGCAGCCACAATGGAAAACAATATGGAGGCTCCTCAAAAAATAAAAAAATAGACCTACCTTATGACCAGCAATTTTATTTCTAGGTGTATATCCAAAGGAAATGAAACAGAATCTCAAAGAGGTATCTGCACTCCTATGTTTATTGCAGCATTATTCATAATAGCCAAGATATGGAAACAACCTGACTGTTCATCAATGGATGAATGGATAAAGATATCATACACACACACACACACACACACACACACACACACACACACACACACAGTGCCAAACTAATCTATACACATTTTAAGAAAGGAAAAAACTGTGTTAAAGTTGTAATACAATGAATGATGCTAGCATTCATTTGATTAACACCATCTTTTGAGCAAACGTCATACTACACATTGCTATGATAATTCAAGTCAACTTCGAAAGGTAATACATAGATAACAACCCTTAAAATGTGTACATTTTTTTGGCATCCCCGGTATGTATATCTATACATATCTATATCTATCTATCTATCTATCATCTATATCTATCTATATCTATATCTATCTATCTGTCTATATCTATATCTCTATCTATCTATATCTATATCTATATCTATATCTATATCTATATCTATCTATCTATTTATATATATGTGCAAGGAAATATTATTCTATCATGATAAAGAAAAAAACCCTGCCATTTGCAACAACATGGATGAAACTTGAGGACATTATGTTAAGTGAAAGAAGCCAGACGAAACACTACATGGTATCACTTATATGTGAAACCTAAAACTTAAAGGAGAAAAAAAGGTCACACTCATAGAAACAGAGAGTTAGATAAGTAATTGCCAGGTGCTGGGGTGTGGGGAAAATAAGAAGAGGTGGGTGAAATGTTACAAATTTTTAGCTATAAGATGAATAAGTTCTGAAGACCTAATGTAAAACATGGTGACTATACATGAAAAAAACTTGAATCTAGACACAGACTTTTCATCCTTCACAAAAATTAACTCAAAATGAATCACAGACCTTAACATAGATAACATAGAAGGAAACCTAGATGACCTTGGTTGGGTACGGCAATGACTTTTTAGAAACAACACTGACGGCACAACCTATGAAAGAAACGATTGACAGGCTGGACTTCATAAAAATTAATAATGTCTGTTCTGCAAAAGACAGTATCAAGAGAATTATAGAATAAGCCACAGATTGGAAGAAAATATTTGCAAAGTCATGTCTGATAAAGGACTGTTATTCAAAATATACAAAGAATGCTTAAAACTCAACAATAAGAAAACAACCCATTAAAAAATGGGCCAAAGACCTTAATAGGTACCTCAACAAAGAAGATATACAGGTGGCAAGTGAAAATATGCTCCATATCACCAGGGAAATGCAAATTAAAACAACAATGAGACTACTGCACACCTATTAGAATGTCCACAATCCAGAACACTGACAACACCAAATGCTGGTGAGGATGTGGAGCAACAGGAACTTTCATATATTGCTGGAGGGAATACAAAATGGTGCAATCACTTTGGAAGACAGTTTGCCAGTTTCTTACAAGAGAAAATAAACACAACATACAATCAAGTAATCACAGAACTTGGTATTTACCTAAAAAACTTGTTCAGACACAAATGTGTTTATAGCAGCTTTGTTTATAATTGCTAAAACTTGGAAGCAACTAAGATGTCCTTCAGCAGGTGAATGGATAAAATAAACTGTGGTATATCTACACAATGGAATATTATTCAGTGGTAAAAACAAATGAGCATCAAGGCATGAAAAGACATGGGGGAAACTTATGGACCTTGGGTTCAAAGAGCATTTTATGAATTTGACTCCAAAGGCAATGGAAGTAAAAGCTAAACTAAACGAAAGGGATTATGAAACTTAAAAGCCTCTGCACAGCAAAAGAAACCATCGACAAAATAGAGGCAACCAACTGAATGGGAGAAGATTTTTGCAAACAATGCCTCAAATAAGGAGCTAATATCCAAAATATACAAGGAATTCATGAAACTCAACAACAAAAAAACAAATAACCCAATTGAAAAATGGGCAGACGACTTGAAGAGACATTTCTCCAAAGAGGACATACAAATAACAAATAGACATATGAAAAATGCTCATCACTAATCATCAGAGAAATGCAAATAAAAACCACAATGAGATATCACCTCATCCCAGTCAGAATGGCTATCATCAACAAGACAAATAGTAACAAGTGTTGGAGAGGCTGTGGAGAAAAAGGAACCCTCATACACTGTTGGTGGGAATGCAGACTGGTGCAGCCGTTATGGAAGGCAGTGTGGAGGTTCCTCAAAAAATTACAAATAGAATTACCATATGACCCAGCAATCCCTCTCCTGGGTATCTACCCAAAAAATCTGAAAATATTTATCCATAAAGACATGTGTGCTCCAATGTTCATTGCAACTTTGTTTATGGTGGCCAAGACATGGAAACAACCAAAATGTCCTTCGATAGATGAATAGATAAAGAAGTTGTGGTATATATACACAATGGAATACTATTCGGCAGTAAGAAAAGATGATATAGGAACATTTGTGACAACGTGGATAGATCTTGAGAGTATGATGCTAAGTGAAATAAGTCAGACAGAAAAAGCAGAGAACCATATGATTTCACTGATGTGTGGTATATAAATCAAAAACAACAAAAGAACAAGACAAACAAATGAGAAACAAAAACTCATAGACACAGACAATAGTTTAGTGGTTACCAGAGGGTAAGGGGGGTGGAGGGTGAGAGATGAGGGTAAGGGGGATCAAATATATGGTGATGAAAGGAGAACTGACTCTGGGTGGTGAACACACAATGGGATTTTAGATGATGTAATACAGAATTATACACCTGAAATCTATTTTTACTAACAATTGTCATCCCAATAAATTAAAAAAAAAAGACATGGGGGAGTTTTAAATACATATTGTTAAGTGAAAAAAGCCAATCTGAAAAGACTGGATGATTCTTACTGTGTTTCCTGAAAATAAGACCTAGCCGGACCATCAGTTCTAATGCGTTTTGGGAGCAAAAATTAATATAAGACCCGGTCTTATTTTACTATAATATAAAACTGGGTAGTATAATATAATATAACATAATACCAGGTCTTATGTTATTTTTGCTCCAAAAGACACATTACAGCTGATAGTCCTGCTAGGTCTTATTTTGGGGGAAACACGGTAACATGGAAAATTCTGGAAGAGGCAAAATGATGAAAGCAGTAAAAAGATCAGTGGTTGTGGGAGAGTGGGAGAGAGGTGAATAGATGAGGCATACAGGATTGTTAGGGCAGTGAAAATACTCTGTGATACCGTAATAATAGATACATGTCATTACACACTTGTCCAAACCCATAGAATGTACAACACCACGAGTGAACAATATTTAAACTATGCACTCTGGGTGATTATGATGTGTCAATGTAGGTAGGGTCATCAAATACACCACATGGTAACAAATATACAACTTTAGTGGGAGATGTTGATAATGGGGGAGGCTATGCATGTGGGAGGCAGAAAGCATATGGGAGATCTTCATACTTTATTAATCTTTTTACCTTTATCCTCTCAAGTTTGCTGCAACACTTAAAACTGCTCTAAATATATAAAATCTTATTTAAAATAAAATAAAATGAATTATAACAAAAAGAAAAATAAGTGCAATTGATTTGCATATATTTGAATACATAGTAATTCATGAGTCTAATATGTTGTTCACAAAATAATCTCCCTCCAAACAATTTATTGCTGTTAGAGAGAAGAAATTAAGGATATATCCTGCAATTCCAGAAGGAACTGTATGTATTTCAGAGTAAAATGGCTTCATCTCAGAGGTTCTCCTCCAGCTCCTTTTCCTTATGGAAGAATGACAGCTAATCAACGTAAAGGAAATGATAGACAAGGAAATCATCAGTTTGTCACTCTCAATGAAATAATTGATTCAGGCCATAATCAATGCATGCTAAAATCATTATGTGAAAGGTCAATAGGGAACTGAATATTCACATCGGTGCAAATGTATTATTTCATAGTTAACTTACTAGTCCCAAAGCGGGGGAAAAACACATGACTTTACAATGGAGAGCTCTGGCTGACACCACCTTGTTCAGGAAATAGTACTTAACATTAATAGTGGTGGAACAACAACTATATGACCCCAGGTGTAAGGCAAAATGAAGAATACAGTATTACCTATAAAATATTCTGGTTCCACATATTTAATCAGAATTGAATCTAGCCTTAAATCTCATTTCCAGTTTATAGGAAATACAATTTGCCTCTAGAAACAATCAAAGAAATCAAAAATATAAAATTTTCTGTAAGACAACTGTCCTGCTATGTTCAAAAGTCAAGTCATAAAAGAAGAGTGGGATAATGCTTTATATTAAAATAGAAATAAGAAACATTAAACAGAACTGCACTGAATGGTGTTTGATTGGATCTTGGTTAGACAGATCCCATGATATCTAAATATGGACTGGGCATTAGATGATGCTCAGAATTCTTTGTTAGGTGTGCTCATGAAATCATGGTTGTATAAAAAATGTTCCTTTTACAATGTGGTTTGCTGTGGCCAATGAAATGTGAATGGAAGTTAAGATTTAAAGAATTACTGCAAGATTCTCCACTCCTTCCTCTCCTTCCCACAGGTGGGCAAACTACAGCCTACAGACCAAATCCAGCCCACTGCCAGTTTTTATAAATAAAGTTTTATTGGAACACACACACAGAGACACACACAAAATGTTCCTTTTAGAGCTGAATACTGAGTGATGTATAGATAAAACATCATGGTGTCTGTAATTCAGTATAAAATATCTCAGCCAAAAGAAAACCTAGATAAAACCACTAAGGGAAAATAATAACACTTTTTAAACCTAGGTGATGGGTGCATGAGTGAGTACTTATGTGCTATTCTAATTGCTTTTCTGTATGTTTGAAAAATGTATTTATTGCGTCTCTCCTATTCTATCTATTCTCTCTTTTTGGAACAAATGAACCTTAATGTCAGTTAGAAATATTTCAACTACATGTAACGGAAAAGCTAACTACAGCAGCTTAAATAAATTAGGGTTTTATTTTCTCAGATAGCAAGAAGTCCTGAGGAAAGCATATGTCAGCCCCAAAGTCTGTGAGGCTCCCTTGGCCTTTTTCTCATCCGCATAAAATCACTTCTTTCAGAATGACAAAATGGTGATTTCCCCAATTCTAGCGTTTCCTTTACACTTATTAGCTATCATTCTTTCTATGGCAAGCCTCACCATCCCCGACATTAAATCAGGAAAATGGTGCAGAGGAGGAGGAGGCATCACTAACAGACTTCCCTTGTGTCTCACCGGCAAGCAACTTGGCCACTTTTGGCTAAATGCAAGACTGAGAGAGAGGACATGAGTGTTCCCAGTCCCTAAAGGATAGGCAGGCAAAGGAATTGACCACTGGGACCAGGCTCCCTGTGTGAACCTATGCTGTCTGCTGTGCCCTTTGTTGAAACCAACTATTTGGCTTCCAGGTCTCAGCCTCTCAGATTTTTATCACTTTACTTCTTTGTTGAATTTGGAAAACTTATTAAGATCTATATTTCAATTTAGAATTTTTTCTTTAGTTTTATCTAATTGACTTTTTAAAAGTTTTATTTCTGACCTTTTAATTTTAATGAGAGTTTTTCTATTTCTAAAAGAAATATTTCTTGCCACGTTCTGAAGCAGTTCTGGGAGTCCTCTTTGGTGAGTGTCTTTAGTTGCACTGTCGTAGCTGCCTCGATGCCCTGAATCATTTTGACTTTGCGGAAGAGCCAGAAGTGGCACTGTGCAAGATCCGGTGAATAAGGTGGATAAGGACACACCATAATGTTTTTATTTGAAAGAAATTGCTGTACCAGAAGCAATGTGTGACTCGGAGCATTGTCGTGATGGAGGATGATTTACGGCACACTTTAAAACACACTTTCTCTGAACCTGACTGACTGCACCAAATAAGTTGAAACTTGTCATACACTGTTACTAAGGTTAGACGTGCCAGTTCCCATATTGAAGATCCCTCCCTTTCTGTTGGATGACACTGGGCAGCAGCATTCACTGTATTTTGTTATCTCAATGGAAAGGCTCTGTGTCACACGTCACTTCTGGTACGGCAATTTCTGTCAAATGAAAATATTACATGTGTCCTCATCCACCTTATTCACCAGATCTGGCGCCATGCAACTTCTGGCTCTTCCCCAAATTCAAAATGACCATGAAAGGTAAATGTTTTGAATCGATTCAGGACATCGAGGCAGCCACAACAGCACAACTAAAGACCCTCACAAAAGAGGACTTCTAGAACTGCTTCAGAAAGTGGCAAGAATGATGGGATAAGTGTGTTTGAAGTAAAGGGAGTATTTTGAGGGGGATTAATGGCAATCTGTCTTTTACTATAATTTTGTTTTGTTAAACATTCACGGTATTGTTTGATCACATCTCGTATATTCATTTATTTGATTCTTAAATTTGACAGGACCACTGGGATGCTTGGCTTATCTCTGTCCTTTCCCTTTAGGCACACACTACCTCCACCCCTCCCACAGTGAGGTGTTCTCTGCAGGGGACCAGCTCTCCCTATCTTATGCCCAGCACTACTGATGACTGGTGGGTAGCATCTGCCTGATTCTGGGGATCAGCCCACTTGTTGCAGATATGAAACACATCATCTGTCTTAGCTATGTGCAATGTTTTCTCCCACATGGTATTTTAGCCTCCACCTGCCTCTTTGAATCATTCCTTTTTTTTTTACAGAACATACATGAACATGTCAAATTCCTCAATACTTATTTTATATTATCAGATTATTTTACTATTATCTTAAATTATAGAGGAATTTTTGTCTTACTAACTCTGGTAGAAAGTTTTCTCATATGTTTTTATAGTTTTTCATGGAAATCTCATCCAAGCAAAGCTTTGTTTTCCACTAGACTCCGTGAGACTTGGGAAATGAAATGTCCCCAAGTCCAGAATGATACTGGGTATGTTTTGGTCAGGGGTCTGAGGAATTGTACTTTCCTGGGACAAAATTTTTTAGTAATTTCACATCTCTGGGTCTTCCCCAGGATGCTACTAATAGAATTGGGACTCTAAACCTATGTAGAGCACAGGCTGTACTTTGATTTGTCTCAGACTTACTTTCTTCCACTCAGAGACACTAGAGTCCAATTTCCTTGCTGTCTCTTGGGGCAATGTTCACAAGATCCTCTTTCATGGGGGCTGCAGCCCTTCATGCAGGGGTCTTGGAATTACCTCTTCACCTCAAGTAGGCCTCATGCCTCTGAATCTATCCCAGCATGGAGGTTAATCCCCACATTCCGGATGTTAAAGTTGGGGAGTCATCTCTGCCTTTTATACTCTTGGGAACCAAAGTGCCACAGGGTAAGGTGTTCTCTGCCTGGGATCTATTTTATCTAGGATGTTTATGTTTCTATTTTCTGAAATGTTGAGGCAGCTTTCTTTTTCATCTTGTCAGGTTTTCCTATCAGTTATGCTTATATTTCATAAAATGATCCTGAAGACATTTCCAATACAGTGATGAACTGAGACAACCAGCTGCTATTACAAGAATTGATAGGCTGCAGGCTCTAGTCCTTCACCTAGGGGTACATCCAGTCCTCAAGCAGGAGCAGAGCGAAGTTCTCGTCTTAAGGGCTGGGGAGGGGGCCTAAACAGAATACCATTTCTTACCATGTTAAATATTTCCACCCTACTTAGGGTGTTGTGCTCCATATGACTTTTTAGAGCACGGGGGTTATTTGATATTCAAAAGTAAGCAAAAGCTTACCTAATGAAGTTCACTGGACCTGGACATTTTTGGGAGGTCATTATTTACTGTACTTTTTTCAATGACTATTGGTTATTTAGGTTTTCTATTTCTTCTCCAATTCTAATTCATATTTTCTAAGAAAATCATCCATTTCAAGATCGCCAAACTTATCAAAATAGTATATAGCTGTAGCATATTTCCCTATAATTCATCTCCTCCAAACCTGTTTTGGTCTTGCAGCTTATTTTCTTTGTGGTTTTTCTGTTTTCTTGAGACTACTTTTGACTTGTCTTGTCTCATATGGATGGCATTTATTGTCCATCCTTGCCCTTTATTTAAAGTGGTTCAGTTTCATGTAATTTATACTGTCAGTTTGCCCTGACAGTATAAATATACAGGGTTATCAATATAAATTTGATAACCCAAATTTATATTGCTGATTTTTTAAAGATTTTTTAAATTATTTCCAAGTCAAGTTGTTGTCCTTTCAATCTTAGTTGTGGAGGGCACAGCTCAGCTCCAGGTCCAGTTGCCATTGTTAGTTGCAGGGGGCGCAGCCCACCATCCCTTGTGGGAGTCAAGGAGTTGAACAGGCAACCTTGTGGTTGAGAGCCCACTGGCCCATGCGGGAATCGAACTGGCAGCCTTTGGAGTTAGGGGCACGGAGCTCCAACTACCTGAGCCACTAGGCAGACCCCTATATTGCTGAATTTTTTTAATGGCAAAAATTGTAAAGTTGTTTTTCACTTTCTTCTAAATAATAAGCTTTTACTTTTCCCTACCACTTCTAAGTTCTAGTCCTAACCATAATTTTTACATTACATGTCTTCACTTTTCATATTTTTTCCGACATTTGCTTTGCTTTACATGATTCAACTCGACAGTTTTTTAATTGGTGTTTATCTGAACACTTCTAATCTCATTGTTTTAAATTACTTCCCTCATTTTTTAAATTTTTATGTTATCTTTTTAATCAGCTAGAATAGGTCTTTAGGGTATGTATAGGTCATGTGTTTCTGTGATTTTCTAGAGAAGGCATTATTGTTTTACATTCCAGGGTCAAGTGCTTGCATTGTTAGAAATTGTAGTCACCGAATGTCTGGAAAAAGAACAGTTGTTGGGAGACCAAAGCTCTGGCCACTTCAGAAAGCAGTTTCTTCAAAGAGTGCTACATAGCTGCACATGTTCTAATTGGCAAAGATTCCAAGTTCTTAAGTGTCAATTCATAGTAGGCAGGAATAGAAATATACGTTTTTACTGCTACTCCTTGAAAGCTCAGACCCTCATACTGACTGGCACATGATAGGCACTCAAAAAAATGTGTACTGAATGAATAAATTAATACCACCTTGAATGTCAATTCCACCTTGAATAAATCCAGCATAAACCCATGACTTTACATTCCATCATCACTGCTCTAGCCAAGGCCGTTATATACAGTCCCATCTTTCCTTCGATTCTTCTTTCATACTACAGGTTTTTGTTGTTTTCCTGAGATCTCTTCATGGCCCACCCTTTCTTAAAAATTGCCAATCGCTCTCTAATGCCAAACTCTTCAGAAAACCTCTACTTTCCTGGCTTCACCTTCAGTTTTATAAATTGTCCACATGAGCCTGGACTCTAAACAGGCTCTCATACTCACTTCTGTACCTTTCCAATACCACTCACACCCTGTACACATCTTGTAAAATCTCACACTAAGAACCCTCAAACGTCACTTCCTCTGATTTCCTGATCCCATAACAAGAATTATACCCTTACTGTTGCGATAGTATTTTAAACATTATTCTTTTAAAGAGTTTAGTACATTATACTTATTTACCTCCAATTCAGACTAAGAATTTCTTAGCGCAAACATCATTTACTTATTTCATAACAAACTATTACAATATTCAGTACTTATAGTACCAAGTATTTAATAGTACTTTAACAGTTTCTCTAAAAGGCCTAAGTAATTTTTAACACTAGAAAATTTCAGTGGCAAAACCAAATTAAATACACCTCTCTACACTACAATGGAACTCCAATCACAGCCTTTCCCCCTAGGAAATGTGTTGAGTAATAAAATCTCTCCTAAGAGAAACTTAAAGAGAAATTTTGCATTTCATTTCAGAATGTTCACGGACCCCAATAATCAAATTCCACCTCCCCATCAAACATGATGATTGGAAATTTCCCTTCTCACAAAATAGGAGTTGGCAGAGTAGAAAGAGGTCAGGCTATAGGGACACAAAATCATCTAACACTGGCTCCTATTCTTGGCTTAAGCCCTAAGGCTCAATTTCCGAATTTTTAAAATGTGGTGAACATATATCTACTTTTCTAATTTGTTTGCTTTGTTACAAATTACTAAAGCACCTAGCACAACATGGACATAACTTTCTTTTTAATTACAATGGTGTCATTCAACAGGCATAGAATCTCCCTGCCAGAATTTCACAAAAGTGAGATAATGCAGTTGCACTTGCCACTTGCAAAAGAAGAGAAAAGGTAGGATTCATAATCAAATATTTATAGCATGGGGACTATTTGTACTTAAAAGTAAAATCTGAATTCTTTTTCAATGTTTTATAAAATTATTTTTCTATTTGCTCAAATTAATATTTTACCTTATATGTCCTGGGTTTACAGTAGTACAATTGTTGGCTATCTTTCTTTTCACAAAGGTATATCAACAGATCCATGGGACTCACATAATTAGAATTCATTTACTTTATTCTATATTATGTACTGTTTGTAAACATACCCATAGACTGCACCTAACACATAGTAATCAGTAAGTTTCTTGTAATTAAAAGCCATTAACTTTAGAATCTAAAATTATAAACTATTACTTCCCAGCCTCAACCCATTATCAACTGATAAACCAATATAATAAAAAACAAGCTTCAGTTTTCTCCAGATATTTAATGTAAGGTGCAGTGTAGCCATATTCTATGAAATGCGATTATGGTAGGTGGGTTGTAGCCCTCCTGAATCAAACAAGCATTGTGATACTGCTGAAAGCCTTACACAGATGTACTTGTTCTTAATTGCTATAATGTAGACAGATAAATAAAGTTGTTTCTTGTGCTTTCTCTACTCTAGGAAGTTATACACTTTATACATGAGAAACACAGTCAACTCTACTGGTTTGAGTTTTAAGTTATTTTTACTACAGACTTCTTTTTTCCAATTAAGATGGGAAAACCCAGCCTTTGGTATAAATAACTTATTTTCATGACAATATTTAAAGGATATCTTAGTGTTCAGAGTCAGTTGTGTAGTCTTTGGGTAAGGGGGAGGCTAGAGCCTCTTTGCTCTCAGTAAGTGCTCTGGGCTGATGGATAAACACACTAAATTTAACACCCTGGTTGTTGGCAGCTCTGACAAAACCACTATTGGCAGTCATTGTGATTGCTTTTAGGGTGTCTCCTGTTCCGAAAATCGTTAATGAGCGACTATTGACTTTTGAACTGGCCACTAGTCTCAAGGCACGATCAGAAGGCTGGTCTGGCACCACATTAATTCGCTTAATTAGCATAGTGGCCCTCTCTCTCTCACCAGGTCCTCCTAAAGTATCTAGAATTGACTGAAAATCCTTGACAGCCGATTCACAAGCAAACAGCTCCTTGTCCTTCATAAATGCCTCCAGCTGTGGTAGAACCTGCTCTTTCCTCTCTTGCTCTGCTTGTTCTGTGAGTACTTTTTCTTTAAAGATAAAGTGGCAACCTCCATAGCTGAGGGCAGATACATAGGTGATTAAAGTAGTGATGTCCAGATTTACTCTTTTGCACACATCCACCTTAATCTCTGTTGGAAATGCAACACTCGCTAATATATTTTCTCGGTCAACTCTAGTCACCTGTAAAAGCTCAGGGCCCTCATCATCTGATTCACTCTCACTCGGTTGGAGCTCTTCAGGGTGATCTAACAGAGAGTTAACTGCTACGATGTCTCCTCTCACAGATATGCCCATTTCTTTCAGCTTCTCTGCCATAGGGCTGGAAACACTGTTATAAAAGGCAAAGATGATGTGAGGATTGCTATACTGTACTGGCTGCTGGTGACTAGCCTGAAGGAAGTCTTCAGCTTGCTCGATGATGCTTTTGTCACCATATTGGCCCCTGCCCAGCCAAATGTTGTGCAGAGCTTCAGCCTTTCGGCCAATTGCTTTCACCCAAGTGTGGCCCCCATTTGCAACAACATCCACTACAAGGCTCTGCTTTTCCCCCAAGGTATCTAGGTAACCAAAAACATGGAGAACACTAACGACTTCTTCCAGGTTCTCTGCGGAGTCCACTATGGCTCTCAGGTGCGTTAGATTAGTGCTCTGTAAATGGGATTCCTTAATAGCTACTTTCCCGGCTTCTACTTTCTGTAAGAATTTTAGTTCAGCCTTCAACTTGCTGCACAGCTTTGCACCACCTTCAATGCCACCTTTTCTCGATCTAGAAAGTGATTCTGCTCTCTTGATTAGTTCCTTGGCTATGGCGATTCGTTCACAGAGCATGGAGTGTGCAGACATGCTGACAGCATTATTCCTTTCCTATAAAGAGACAAGGCAAATTTAAAACAGTCCCACAAAATTATGGCAGTCAATTCTTCACTGAGAATTACAAAACTTCAATCTAGCAACAAAGTGTATGGAGGCTGAGTCTAGGAATCTGGGCTTCTGCATGTCTGATTTTGGAGTGACTCCCTCCTTTGACAGCTAAGGAAAGGATGATACCTACACTTCTGAATTCTTAGGCGTACTGGATTCTGACACACTTGAGACCTTCATTTCTTCAGCTTGGGGTCATGGGGTCCACAGCATAATCCAGCTCAGAATTAAATGCAGGAGTTCAGCAATCTACTACGTAAGGAATTCATTATCAGCAGCCCCACTCTTTGGTTGTAGAGAATTTTTAATAAAAGCTCGGAAAGTCAAGATAAAGTGATTAAAATAAAAATATCCACACAGACTAGCTGGTTAGCAAAATGTCTCACGCAAGATTCTCTCCACGAAAGATTGAGTACACTCAAGCTTTCTAACCTTTCCTCCTTCACGAATGCGTTTCCTTTAAGGTGATTATCCTAGGGCACACGTACACCCACCAAGGAATCAATACTACCTCGTTCCTGCATTTGACGCCAAATAGCATATTCTAAAGACCGAAGGAGCCCACTAAATTGGCTCCTGCTCCCAATGCTAAGCAAACCCGAACATCAGCTGAAGTCCAAGGTGCAGCCCGCGGCGCCCCGGAGGTCGGCCGGGCCTTTACGGCGGACGACGGGCCCTCGGGCCCTGCGCGGTCCACCTGCACCGCCCAGCCAGGCACGCTTGGGTTCAAACAGCTGCGCGGCCGGGGCCAGGCAGCGGAGGCTAGGACAGGCGGAGGGCCAGCGGGCCCGAAAGGAGCTTCCCTCTCCTCCCGGCCTTCCCAGTTCCCTCCCGGCCTCCAAGGGCCGCTGGGCGGCTCACTTCTCCCGTCCCTCCGCCGGCTCCTCACCCGCAGCGCCAAGGACCGCGAGAGCGAGCAGCGGCACGCGCGCGCGCCAGGCTGGGGCCCGCCAGGAAATTTCACGGAGCAGCCCCCACCCCACTCAGGCCGCCGCTGCTGCTGCTCCGCCGGCGAGAGCCTCGCCGCCTCCGGCTCCTCCGCGTCACGTGCACCCTCGCCGGGTGACGCCAAATCGTGAGTCCCAGGCGGCAGCGCGGCCTCCAGAGCGGGACTGACGCTAGCGCGGCGGCCATGTTTGTTGATGGCACCTGGCTTCTCTCATGGCAGCTGCAGTATGAGCTTGGGGGCGCACAGCTGCCTGGCCCCAGGAAAGACGCAAGGGCGGATTTTGCAGGCTGGACCTCACTCCCACTGGGGTGCCCACAGCTCCATCTCCAGGGGCCCAGGCAGGCTGACCCCCCACGCCCTAGCACATAATTAGGGTTGGACCTTTGTGGGGACAGAGCCTTGGAGAGCAGTTTCCAGACTCTTGGCCTCGTGTGAAAAGGTGCTGGCTCAGGCAGTAAGTAGATAGCCGTCAGCTGTCAGCTGTAATCCTTGAGCCATTGGCCACTAAGATAACTGCATCGGCTATGGAGGGAAGTTGAGGAGAGAGGAGGAGACTGAAGGAGAGTGGAGAGTCGGTCGGTTGGCAGCAAAGCGGACAACAGATTGCACGTCGTGTAAACCCAGCATCCAGTGAGACCATAGTGGTACGACTTCCCTACCTATGGCTCCGTGGGTGTTCCTTTTTGGCCTAGCCATATCCTGCGTTCTTATGTGGGGAGCAGGAGCAGAGACCCCGCAGGCCGCCCCGCATGACAACCTTGCCTGGGTGGGAGTCGGTGCTTTTTGGTGGAGAAAATCTCCAGGTTCAGTCCTACTCCCTTACTCTGGCCAAGTACCCCGTTTTGCTCTCAAGCTCAAACCCCTCGAGTGCCAGGCAATGGTTGTTTTAGAAGAACTTTTTGGCTCATTTTAACAGGAAAGGAAACAGGCTGCAGAAGCTTGTCAGGTTACACACCTGGAAGTGCTGGATCTGGGATTTCTGACTCCAAGCCAAAGCACTTTACATTTCACCATCCTGGGCTCTACATAGAAAGTGTGATATTACAGACATGAGCTGCCTTTCTCAAGAGGACAAATGATCAATCAGGAAATTTATATTAGCCTAGTAGAGTGCCCAAAGTCACCCAGAAAAGTTAGGGGTTTGATAAAGGCTAATTTTTAAAATTAAGAGGACTTCAAATTAAAATCAATCCTATGTATGCCTGCTCCTTCCCCAAACTTTAAACAACACTAAGGAAATGAAAAGGAAATAAACCCCCCAAAACAAAATGAACAAGTGATGACTGCACATGACACTTCTGGAAGTCAAAAAGGAATGATTGTTATCGTTACTATATGGCAGGCATTGTCCTAAGAACTTTTCACATAGAAATTGTGGGGAGAGAGTCCCAGAGAGCAGTTTCCAGGTTCTCGGCCTCATGTGGAAAGGTGTTGGCTCGGTTATTAGATGGCCATCGGCTGTAATCAGATGGCCATCTGCCTTGGCTGGGTGGTCATCAGCTGTTACCAGTTAGCCATTAGGCACTAAGGTAACTGCCATGGCTATCCAAGGTTGGTTGGTTGATTGGCAGAGAAGCGGATGGTGGGTTCCCCATCGTGTGGAGCCTGCTTTCTGTATCTCCAACCCAGCCACCAGCGACAATATACTGGTATGAACCCCGGATCCATGGCTCCATTGGTGTTCTTTTTTGGCCTCACCACATCCTGTGTTCTTGTGTGGGGAGCGGGACCAGAGACCCTGCATGACAGAAATGTATTCATTCTTCTTAACCTAAAAGGTAGATGTATTTTACAGTTCAGTCCACCAGAGAGGTTATTTGAAGCTAGGCAGCCTGTCTGCAGATGGAGGAATTAGTGAAGAAAACTGCATTGATTCACAAAGCAGAACCCCAGAAAGGCTTTGGAACTTCCATGTAGACAGATGCCTGGAAGGCAGAGGGAGGGGAGCAGTGAGGCTGGATTGAAAATGGCTATGGCTTCAGTCTGTGTAAGGAACAAATACTCAACTCTTCTTTCCCATCTAGTGCAGCTGGGCTGCTACCTATCATTCCCCAGGTGGAAGAGTAGTTCGATAACCATAGGGAATCAGAGGGGCTCTAGACAAATTATAAGAGCAAGTTTTCCTGTTGCATGGTGAGATGTTATTGGCCCCTTCTCTGCCCCTCTCACAATGTTGGCACTCCTCTCCAACTCTCCCTCAAACCCTACTTTTCTCTGGAGATACTGAGCAAATGAAAGACCATAGAGAAATGATTTATCAGAAATGGTGATGTTCAGCATCCCTGATTTCCAACTCACAAACAGCACTTCTAAACATTTTTGTTTAGAATTTGAAGAAAACGAAGCTGAACAAAATGGTTCTTAAAGATATTCCTTCCTAGCATCCTCAGATTAAAGACATTTCAGCCATGAATCAAGAGGAAATACTTTTAAACGGGAAGTGACAGTGCAGGAAAGATACGATATCCCAAATCTTAAAACATCAATGGAAGAGTGGGAAGAATGCATAAAAACCTACTAAAAAGTAGAATAAAAAGGTGAAAAATACGGCAACAACAAAAGGGTCCAGCATCTAATTTGTAAGTGTTTTAGAAATAAAAACAAAGAAAATGAAGAGGAAATTTCTCAATACTAGAACATTTACCCAAACTGAAAGTACCAGTTTCTACAGTGAAAGGGCCTGCCGAGTGCTCAGCACAATGAATGTTAAGAAACCCACACAAAGGCACATCATTGATATTTCAGAACACTGTAGATAAAGGAAATGATCCTAAGAGCTGCAAAGGGGAAAAAAAGGTATAAACAAGATTTGGCATCACACATATACAACAGCATTAGGCTTTTCATCAGCAACATTGGGATCTAGAGGCAAGTAGAGTAAGGTTTTCAAAATGAGATATTTCTAAACTAGAATTTTAAAACCCAGCCAATCAAGAAAGAGATACAGTTTCAAACATGCAACAAGCTTGGATTAAAGCAGAGGATAGAGGGTCCCGAGAAAGTTCTTGGAATGGTATTGGAGGCGTGGGCTTGGAAGCTGGGCTACAGCTGTTACATTACCTCATATCTGACCATGAGAAAAACAGTATGCAAAGATTTTACACTACTTTTGGGGAAAACTGGCAAGAATTTGTGGCAGCTACACAGATAACAAAGCAAACAAAAAAGTGAGTCAGTACTGCCTCCAGCAAAATTATTCAGGAAATGTAATCAGTGTACTCACACAACCATGTAACAAAAACTTTTTAAACACTGATTTAATTAAATTGAGGCAGAGGGGATGTGAGGGTGGCATAAGAGTTCAAAAATCTCATCTTGCAGCCTAGTCTGTATAGTGGCTAAACTTCAGGAACACGAAAATACACACATAAGCCTACTATTTTGAAGTGTGGAGAGTACTTAATGGAATACCTATAAACGTTAAGTGATGAAATTCAGGGACATGGCCTTTGATGAAGTGTTCAAGTTATCTAACTTTTAAAATACGTTCATACTTAGGAAGCTATCACAGTATACCAAGAACCCATAAGGAAAGAATACTAGGTAAGGCCTGCAGGACAAACATCTTGAAGTAAGGAATTGGCATCTCCCATAATAATGCCTCTGCCACCTATGATAGGTGTGTCCTAGTGATGGTGGGTGGAACTGGGAATCCTGACAAAAATGCTCGAAGAAAAGGCTCTTTTTCCCTAACTTCAGCTAAACTTTAATCAAAATTTTTTGAGCTACATTTAAATCATGGACATGTCTACTATCTCTCTGTTGGTAAGAATAACAATTCATAAACCCTCCTGATGTTCTGTGAGCCAGACTAATGACATTATTTCTCTTATCCTAAGATGCTTTAAAAAAAAACAAAAAAAACTACACTATGCCTTTACATATAATGAAAACAGAGTTCGGGTACTCTATTATTTGCTTGCTTGTATGGACCTTAATTTGCAGTGAAGGTTCTGATTACTCTGAGATTACATGAATGAGTGAGTCTTAACCATAGTTTTGATACTTAAGTATTAGTATTTTATTTCTAGCACTCATGTTAATCCTTGAGTTAAAAATGTCTAGCAGAATCTAAGGAGCTCTTTTTAAATACTTTCACCTACTTGTGATGGAGAAACCAATAAAAACAAACACACCATGTTTTTTTATTAAGGAGGGAGCAGCTCACAGTGGCCCATGTGGGGATCGAACCAGCAACCTTGGTGCTGCTAGCACCACTCTCCAACCAACGGAGCTTACCGGCCACCCCAACACACCATTTTTTATTTGCTTACATTATGTAAGTGTCTCCCATAGGCTATATGGCTTAACTCTCTTCAAAGCTCTACTTCTATCTCACAAAACATGCTAGGGTTTCAATGATATACACCTAATGATGCCTAAAAACATCTGTCTTTCCTACCTTTCCATATGAATTCATGAGTCTGCAAATTGTCTCAGCTCTAAAAGGAATGACGGTTCCCAGAATCAGCATTTTGCTTTACTGAAGCATAGACAGCATGTGATAGTAAAGAGGGTAACAAGATTTGACTCAACCGAAATTGCATGAAGACTATAGAGTGATTTCACCATTCTGTTTTGTAATGTAGTTTCAAGAAACCAACTGTGATAAAAAGCAGAAAATAACTATTTTAAAATTTTACTAACTTGTGAAAAGCTAGAAGTTGGATTTAACGGTTTATTATGATTTGTGTCATTTTAAAAACATCGATCCATTAAACCATGTAGAAATAAGTACGCAAACGTCTGCAAAACAAAACAAACTTTAAACATGTTTAGGTACAGATTATCTGAAATTCCAGATTTTTCAGTCACTTCATTATTATGCAATGGCAGCCAAGTAATCCTTAACTTCAGTTGGAGTTAGCCTCCTAAATCCAGCTTCATTGCAGATTCCAACTTCTATGTTATCTTCTGTCATTTGCCCTTCGAAGCTTTCCTATTGAAGAGGGAGGGAAAAAAAGCCAATTTTACAAGCACTTAATTATAAAATCATTACAAATCCAATTGTTAGATATTGAACTAACCTTCAGGGTCAATATGGCTGTATGAATGGCATCTTCAAGTTCTAGATCTTCGTTGTATCTAAGAATTTTTTGGGAAAAAAAAAGATTTATGGCCCTATATTTACATTATTTATGATTATTTAAACAAACTGATGACAACAGCTTACGACTTTTAAAAAATTTAAAGCACTCTTAAAAATACTAAGTTACACATTAATTCTTTAAGTCACCTAATTGCAATAGCTGTCCGCAAATAAGAAATAGACAATTGTTTAGTGTGCATTCCCAACATTATGAAGAGTATAACCCCAACATAAGTTTACTTTAGGAAACTTCTATAAGTATAAGCGGTTTATTATAATCAGAATGTGGTGGCAGTATTATAGTAATTTTAAAAATCAAAGCAGAGAAAACAGAACTTTGCTATAATTTGTTCTTAGAAGTTGTAATTCCACGTGAAATATTTTGAAGACTCACTAATACCGTGTTTCGCAAAAAATAAGACCTAGCCGGACAATCAGCTCTAATGCATCTTTTGGAGCAAAAATTAATACACGACTCGGTCTTATTTTAGTATAATACCGAATCTTTGCTATAACATGATACATGATATATAATGCCGGGTCGTATATTAATTTTTGCTCCAAAAGACGAATTAGAGCTGATTTTCGGGGAAACACAGTAATATGTAAAAGGAAAAGGAAAGTGCTTTAAGATCCTAAAATTATTTTAAGTTTACCAATCAATCCCAGGTCTAAAGTTTTTAATAATCTTAACATTAATATTATGTTGCAAGGTACTGAGAAGGTTCATCTGTTGGTTCAAGTCAATTACAAAGTTTTCCCACTCAAAATGTAGGACATTTCTTGGTGGACAACAATAATGGTGAGTCCAGAATACAGATGGATATAAGGGAAAGCAGTTTGTTGTGCCAGGGTGGTGACAGCAGGTTTTTACATAGTACTCCTTTTTTCAACAAGCACATACATCGTATTATTTAATCTACTATCAATACCACGTAAGTGGTTTCACAACTTCTTTTGGAATTATCTTGATGTAAAATGTTACTACTTAAATCATATAAAAATTTTCCTCACAAATGTTTTCTCCAAGTCCAATTGTCTTTTTTTTTTGACAGGAAAAATGAAGTAAAAACTAAACACAGGAAACAACCATAAGACTGTAGAAAGAGAAGTTCTTAAGAAATAAAAGACATCATCAAAATGGAGCTGTGAGGTGAGTCTCTGTCAATCTCCCCTAGAATTTACAACTAATCGAACAACTATAACTCCACAAAAGACTCCCTGCATAGCAGACAGGCAAGATGAAGAGGCCCACTACTGAATTCACCTAAAGGTGGGAAAATTGTGCAAGCCGGTGAGGAGGGAAGGGAGAAGTGCGGAGATTAAGTCGCACAGACACAGGACGCAGACCTAGCTCACTGCTTTGAGCTCGCTGCATCCCGGAACTACCGCAGCGGCGGGAGAGGGAAGAACTCGGACTGCTAGGGCTCCGTTTATGGCCCACAGGTAGGAGGGGACAGCATATAACACGACTGGGACCAATGCCCATGGCAGAGACCTCAGAAAAGGGACTCAGGGAAGAGGGCTAAAAACGGAAGTCTTCGGCACTGAGACTAGCCACCCCCTCCCAACCCTCCAAGAGCTCGCCCCGCCCCCACCTGCCCGGTGCTAGAAGCGGAACAGTAGCAGTGTCAGATCAAAAGAACAGAATATTTGCTGTTCTGAGAACTGTGGACCGCAGACACAGATTCACAGCACAACTAGTTCCGGCAAAGGGGAGGGAGCTGTGGAAGCAGGACCGGCTATCGTGGTGGTCGCCGCCATTCCTCTGGGCCACCTCTCACAACTCACCCCGCCCCTGGCCCCACCTATCTCGGCTCATCACTGCAGGAGTAAACAGAACTGCTAAAACATAAGGGCTCTGAATCTGGTGCAGGAAAAGCTTTGGAACTTCAAAAGCTCTCCGCATACCCACAGGGACACTGCACCCTGTGACCCAGGCGAACTATTAACAGAGGAGAAGCCCGTCTCCCAGGGAATACCCCCATTGTATGACAAGCTGGAATAGTGCAGACAAAACATAGCACTACCGTGTGAGACAGAAAAAAAGGCTGCAGTCGGAGAGAAAATAAAACATTCTACCAACAAGTACTGGAAAACAAAAGAAAGACCTCTTCCTATCAACCTGTTGCAGAAGCCACTGCTGTAGATGTCCAGGAAGAGAAATACTAAATCAGTAATTCCATGAATAACCAAGGCAACAAGACAGCTCAGAAAGAAAGTGAAAAATCTCCAGGAAAGGAACTTAAAGATATGGAAATATGTGACTTAAATGACAGAGAATTCAAGATTGCAGTTCTGAAAAAACTCAACGAGATGCAAGAAAACACAGAAAGGCAGTTTAATGAACTCAGAAACACAACCAAAGAACATGAGCATTTTACAAAAGAGTTTGAAATTCTAAAAAACAACCAAATAGAATTTCTGGAGATTAAGAACACACTAGAAGAAATTAAGAATGAAATAGTCAGCTTAAGTAGTAGAGTTGACCAGATGGAGAAAAGAGTCAGTGACATCGAAGATACAAACCTGGAAATGACACAGATGGAAGAAGAGAGAGACTTGAGACTTAAAAGAAATAAAAGAGCTCTACAAGAACTTTCTGACTCCATCAGAAAGAGCAATATAAGAATAATGGGCATACCAGGAGGAGAAGAAACAGAGAAGGGAACAGAATATATTCAAACAAATAGTTGTTGAGAATTTCCCAAACTTGTGGAAAGAACTGGATTCTCAAATCCAAGAAACAAATAGAACACCTATGTACCTCAATCCCAATAGGCCTTCTCCAAGGCACACTGTATTGAAGCTGCCAAAAATCAACCACAAAGAAAGAATCCTCAAGGCAGCCAGGGAAAAGAAGATGGTTACCTACAAAGGAAAGCCCATTAGATTATCATCAGATTTTTCAGTAGAAACTCTACAAGACAGCGGGGAATGGAACCAAATATTCAAACTATTGAAAGACAGAAATTATGAGCCAAGAATAATATATCCAACAAAGATATCCTTTAGATACGAAGGAGGAATTAAGACCTTCCCAGACATATAGAAGCTGAGGGAATTTTCTAATACACGAACTGTACTACAAGAAATACTAAAGGAGGCTATTCGACCACCATCAACAAGGACAATTTGTGGCAACCAAACCATAAAAAGGGGGAGACTAAAGGCCTGAACCAGAATATGGGAATGGAGAAAGTAAGCGGGCTGAAGAACATGGAATACTTTAAAAATCAAACTTTCTTTTACATAAACTTAAGGATAACCACTCAAAAAAAAATCAAGAACTGAAATATATACTGTAATAAAAGAAGAAACAAAGCAAACATCATAGAATACCACCACACAGAAATAATACACAACAACAAAAACACAAAGAAACAATGGAGACACAGACTTACCAGAAAACTACAGACAGAATGACAGGAACTCCTCACATATCAATAATTACCGTAAATGTAAATAGACTGAACTCACCAATAAAAAGGCAGAGTAGCAGATTGGATCAAAAAACTGAACCCAACCAACCATATGCTGTCTCCAAGAGACACATCTTAGCTACAAGGACAAGCATAGACTAAAAGTGAAAGGGTGGAAATTGACACTCCAAGCAAATGGTATCCAGAGGAAATCAGGTGTAGCCATACTGATAACAGATGACACAGACTTCAATGTGAAAAAGGTAATAAGAGATAAAGATGGACATTTCATAATGGTAAAGGGGACTACACAACAAGAAGACATAACAGTCATCAATATTTATGCCATCAATCAGGGAGCACTGAAATATACCAAGCAACTACTAACAGAACTAAAGGGAGAAACTGACCAAAACAATTATACTAGGGGACTTAAATACATCATTGACAGCTCTGGATAGATCATCCAAACAGAAAATAAATAACGAAATAGCAGCCCTAAATGACACATCAGAAGAAATGGACATAATTGACATATATAGAGCACTTCACCTAAAACATCAGACTACATTTTTTTCTAGTGTACATGGAACATTCTCAAGGACAGACCATATTGGGACATAAAATAAGCCTCAGCAAATTTAAGAAGAATGAAACAACACCAAGCATGTTCTGTGATCACAAGGCTTTGAAATTGGATATCAACTGCAAAAAGAAAGCAGGAAAAAACACAAATATTTGGTGATTAAACAACATACTTTTAAAGAATGACCAGGTCAAAGAAGAAATTAGAGGAGAGATCAAAAGATACATAGAAACAAATTAGAATGAAAATACATCCTACCAAAATTTCTGGGATGTAGCGAAAGCAGTTTTAAAAGCGAAACTTATATCATTACAGGCCTATCTCAAGAAACAAGAAAAATCCCAAATAAATAGCCTCATGTTACACCTTAAAGAACTAGAAAAAGAAGAACAAATGAAACCCAAGGTCAGCAGAAGAAAGGAAATGACAAAAATCACAACAGAACTAAATGAAATAGAGAACAAAAAGACAATAGAAAAAATTAATGTGACAAAGACCTGGTTCTTTGAAAAGATTAACAAAATTGACAAACCCTTGGCTAGACTCATTAAGATAAAAAGAGAGAAGACACTAATTAACAAAATCAGAAATGAAATAGGGACAGTTATCACAGACCCCACAGAAACACAAAGGATCATCCAAGAATACTATGAAGGACTATATGCCACCAAATTCAATAACCTAGAAGAAATGGACAAGTTCTTAGAAACATATAGCCTTCCTAGGCTGACCCATGAAGAACTGGAAAATCTAAACAGACCGATCACCAGTAAGGAAATTGAATCAGTCATTCAAAACCTTGCAGGACCAGATGGCTTCACTAGTGAATTCTACCAAACCTTCACAGAGGATCTAATACCAATCCTGCTCAAACTCTTCCAAAAAACTGTAGAAGAGACAGTACTCCCTAACTCATTTTATGAGGCCAACATTACCCTGATACCAAAACCTGGTAAGGACAACACAAAAAAAGAAAACTACAGACCAGTATCTCTGATAAATACAGATGCAAAAATCCTAAACAAAATTCTAGGAAATCGAATACAACAACACATTAAAAAGACTATTCATCGCGACCAAGTGGGGTTCATCCCCGGGGCACCAGGATGGTTCAACATCCCCAAATCCATCAATGTGATACATCATGTAAACAAAATAAAGGACTAAAATCATATGATTATATCAATTGATGCAGAAAAAGCATTTGACAAGATACAACATCCATTTATGATTAAAACACTTAATAAAATAGGTATAGAAGGAAAATACCCTAACATAATAAAGGCCATATATGACAAACCCTCAGCTAATCTCATAATTAATGGTGAAAAACTGAAGCCCTTTGCTCTACGTTCAGGAACACGACATGGCTGTCCCCTATCACCTCTGCTTTTCAACATAGTGTTGGAAGTCCTTGCCAGAGCAATCAGGCAAGAGAAAGAAATAAAAGGCATCCAAATTGGGAATGAAGAAGTTAAATTGTCACTCTTTGCAGTGACATGATGCTATACATAGAATGCAGATGACATGATGCTATACATAGAAAACCCTAAAGACTCCACCAAAAAGCTATTAGAAACAATCAACGAATACAGTAAAGTTGCTGTCTACAAAATCAACGTACAAAAGTCCACTGCATTCCTATATACTAACAATGAAATCTCAGAAAAAGAAATACAAAAAACAATTCCTTTTGCAATTGCAGCAAAAAGAATAAAATACCTAGGAATAAACTTAACCAAGGATGTGAAAGACCTATATGCTGAAAACTGTTAAGACATTTTTAAAAGAAACTGAAGAAGACACAAAGAAATGGAAAGACATTTCGTGCTCATGGATTGGAAGAATCAACAGTTAAAATGGCCATATTATCCAAAGCAATATACAGATTTAATGCAATCCCCATCAAAATCCCAACGACATTTTTTAAAGAAATAGAACAAAAAATCATCAGATTTGTTTGGAACCACAAAAGACCCTGAACAGCCAAAGCAATCTTAAGAAAAAACAACAATACTGGAGGTATCACACTCCTTGACTTTAGCTTGTACTACAGGGCTACAATAATCAAAACAGCATGGTATTGGCAGAAAAACAGACACAAAGACCAATGGAATAGAATTGAGAACCCAGAAATAAAACCACATAAATATGGACAGATAACTTTTGACAAAGAAGCAAAAAACATACAATGGAGAAAAGATAGCCTCTTCAATAAATGGTGCTGGGAGAATTGGACAGGCACGTGCAAAAGAATGAAACTGGACTGCTATCTGTCACCATGTACCAAAATTAATTCAAAATGGATCAAAGACTTAAGCATAAGACCTGACACAATAAACTGCATAGAAGAAAACATAGGTACTAAACTTATGGACCTTAGGTTCAAAGAGCATTTTATGAATTTGACTCCAAAGGCAAGGGAAGAAAAAGCTAAAATAAACGAATGGGACTATATGAAACGTAAAAGCTTCTGCACAGCAAAAGAAACCATTGACAAAATAAAGAGGCAATGAACTGAATGGGAGATTTTTGCAAACAGAGCCTCCGATAAGGGGCTAACATCCAAAATATACAAGGAACTCATGGAACTCAACAACAAAAAAAACAAACTACCCAATTGAAAAATGGGCAGACGACCTGAAGAGACATTTCTCCAAAGAGGACATACAAATAGCAAATAGACATATGAAAAAATGCTCAACATCACTAATCATCAGAGAAATGCAAATAAAAACCACAATGAGATATCACCTCACACCAGTCAGAATGGCTATCATCAACAAGACAAACAGTAACAAGTGTTGGAGAGACTGTGGAGAAGAAGGAACCCTCATACACTGTTGGTGGGAATGCAGACTGGTGTAAGGCAGTGTGGAGGTTCCTCAAAAAATTATGAATAGAATTACCATATGACCCAGCAATCCCTCTCATGGGTATCTACCCAAAAAATCTGAAAACATCTACACATAAAGACACATGTGCTCCAATGTTCATTGCAGCTTTGTTTACAGTGGCCAAGACATGGAAACAACCAAAATGTCCTTCGAATGGGGTGGCCGGATGGCTCAGCTGGTTAGAGCGCGACCTCTCAACAACAAGGCTGCTGGTTCAACTCCCGCATGGGAGGGTGGGCTGCACCCCCTACAACAAAAAAAAAAGATTGGAAAAAAAAAAAAAGTCCTTCGATAGATGGATAAAGAAGTTGTAGTATATATACACAATGGAATGTTATTCGGCGGTAACAAAAGATGATATAGGAACATTTGTGACAACCTGGTTGGATCTTGAGAGTACAATGCTAAGAGAAATAAGTCAGACAGAAAAAGCAGAGAACCGTATGATTTCACTGATATGTGGTATATAAACCAAAAACAACAAAAGAACAAGACAAACAAATGAGAAACAAAAACTCATAGACACAGACAATAGTTTAGTGGTTACCAGAGGGTAAAGGGGGTGGGGGCTGGGAGATGAGGGTAAGAGGGATAAAATATATGGTGATGGAAGGAGAACTGACTCTGGGTGGTGAACACACAATGGGATTTATAGATGATGTAATACAGAATTGTACACCTGAAATCTATGCAATTTTACTAACAATTGTCACCTCAATAAATTTAAAAAAATAAATAAATAAAGGTCATCTTTATCTCAAAAAAAAAAAGAAATAAACAATATTACCACTTAATATGTTAAAGGCTAGGGAGCCAGAGTAGAGCGTTTTTCATTTGTTTTGTTTGTAACAAGACTAGAACACAGAGCAATACAACAAATTTGTTTGGACTCATGATATTAATTATTTAAAGAGCTGAAAACGATACAGTTTGCTAACAAATCTAATTATGATGAGCCTACCTTTTCTCAAGGAAAGTTTTCCCATTTACATAGTTCTTTCCCATTGCTGTGGCTTTCCAGGCAAAGTAAGCTCCCTAATTAAGAAGGGAAGAGGAAAAATTGTATTTTAAACCATTAATTTAATTATACTGTCCTGTCATTTATTTTTCAGCTCTATAATTTGTGTCTAACTTCTAAGGTCACAATATAGGTTATTTTTTAGAAAAAGATAAGAGGGATAAATAACAAAAAGTTATGAAGAAACTTTTGAAAGTTATGGAGAAGTTCAGTATCTTGATTGTAGTGACCATTTTCTTGGGTATTTACATACATCAAAACTCATCAAATTGTACACTTCAAATATGAGCAATTTATTGTACACAATTTATGTAAAAAAGCCAGTTAAAGGAAACTGAGGTTAAGTTAAAGCAAATAATTACGAATAACATTTTAGCTACTAGGACTGAAGAGCTCTAAAAAACTGTCATATATTATCTGAAAAATGGTGCTAAATTCTTCATCACTGGTGAGTCAATCAAAAAGTGATCGCCATACATTAAAAACATTAAAAGGCTTTGCTATTTTGTAATCTAATGCTAAATGAAAGCAGCAGCAATATGTCATGACCTCCTCTGTTGAAAATATACATACTCATGCATGCACACACACAAAAATATCAAACATTTTAAATGAAACAACTGCCTTTTAGATATAACAGAGGAAAAAAGGGCAAAAGATGAAATCTGGATTCTAGTGATGATGGCTTTTAGTACCCACTGGAAAGGAAGGTAAGAGGGTTGGTCATCTAGCTTCAGAAACTCAGAGATGTGGTTGATTTCCCAAAATACTTAATTTTCCCAATTTAAGTAACTATTTTTCTTTTCAGATTACAGGATTAGATCATAAAATCTGAATTGAGTGAATCTGCAATTATCTAATAATCCATAAAATACAAAAGATCAGTTCCTCATCATGATATTCTTCTTCTGGTCCTCCTCAATGCAGATAAGAGAGTAGAGAAGCAGCACCCTTTATGAACAACTCCTAGCTCAGAGACCAATTTCAGACAGTTACATCAGTGTTTGTGCAGAAGAGTCACACTCAAGTCAGCCCCAAGATTAAACAGGTGGCAAAGAATACAACAGAACCCCCTAGACCCGTATCTTTTACTACAATATTTCTTAATGTAATAATTCTACAGATTTAAAGATTTGGTAACTATTTCAACAAATCATTCAACTATGTGAAGATAAAGAACAAGACAAAACAGCACAGAACTAATGTAGCTTCCTCATCAGAAGACTGAATTATAAACTCTTCAAATGTGCAAATAAATACACACTACTTCCTATTTTCTAAAACCCAAGTGAAAAAGACAAAATACTGCTAAATTTTAAACTTCTTATGGTTATTGTTTTTATCAGATAGTCAAAAAGTACTTCAACAAACCCCTCAAATACATCTGATGATACTTACAGATGGATCTGACTGAAATAAATATGGGCGTCCCTCATTCCAACCACAAATTAGTAAAGAAACTCCAAATGGACGAACACCACTAAAGAAAGGAAAATGAAAATCACTTGGCATCATCATGGTATTAAAGTCAATCTAAGTTAGAATTTATTAATACTCTCAAGTAAAGCAAATTATCAAGTAAACCAAATTACATTTGTAAGTTCCTTAAAAAGTATTTAACATCTTTCTGAACAAATCAATTCAAAATGAATTCCCTTTGTGGCACCAAGGAACAGTAGTCAAATAATTTCAGTAAATGGAGTGACATAAACATTGGGGTTAATAAGTAAGGAGTAACATTTAGTACCCTAACAAAAGAGAACTTGAAACAAGTGTAGCTTTTCCACTGGCTGCGCATGTCAGCAACTAACTACTTTTACACCACCTCATCCATGTTCACACCCAAACTCAAGAGAATTAAAATGAATATGGATGTGTCCAAAAGCTTGTGCTTTCATCGTGTGCTTATGATCATGAAGATAAATTTGGAAGCATCAAGAATTGTTTGCTTCTAAAGGAGTTTATAAGCTTTTTTATAAGAAGTTTGCTTATAAAGGAGTGTTTATCACTCGCAAAAGAACTTTATTTAGAAGCTACTTTCTGTTGCTTTCTCTTATTATATAAACAGCAAAAAAACATTCGAATTTTTCTTCAAGAAAATATTCTAGCTCCAGCTGAGAAATTACCGTATTTTGTAGTGTATAATGCGCTCCCGTGTATGTGCACCCACGTTTTTGGCCCAAACTTTCAGGGAAAAAAAATATCTTTCGTTTTAATTTTTTAATTCAAATTTAATTTGTTTACATTTAGGTACTTGTTTTTTTGCATTATAAAGGAATTTTAGCATTAATTTTCTAACATATTATGGCACAAAAAAATTTATGTAACAAATAATTACAAAACACAAGAATAGATAGAAGGTACAAGAAGTTTTATGTACCAGTAACAAATTTACGGTATTTACACATCATAGAAGGCCAAGAACTCTTCATTGTTGCAAGTTCGTCATAAGTTCAACAAAACTGATTATCACATTCCAGAGTATTATTTTGTATATGGATATCGTTACTGATTTCTAGAGTTACACTTTTAACTCATTAGCAGAAATAAAAGAATTAAAAACATTTATATATAGAATTAGTACTACCCATGTATAATGTGCATCCTTATTTTTCCCTCACAAATTTGGGCAAAAAAGTGCACATTATACATGACAAAATATGGTGTTCATCATAGTGATTTTCTCTACTTGTTAATAAGCAAATACAGGAATAGGAAGTCCTCTTTTTTTTTATACAACTACTCTTCAAAAATGATTTCTTTTTCCAATTCATAACACAGTTCAAGCATTAAAATCAACTTACCCTGACTGGGTATATTCTTGCATCACCGAAGCTACTCTCTGTACCAGCTGAGCTGTGGGAATGGGTTCTTGGTAAACAAGATAGTATTGCTGAGCCAGTTTTCGAGCTCTGTGCACAAGCACTCTAGCAAACAAGGGAGAAATAAGATTCAATTAAAATTAAGATGCTCTACTACCTTTACCTCTACTCATTCTCCTTCTAAAGGCACATTCCTACAGCACAAGTTTTACATGTATTTCTTTAATAGTGGCTGTCAGCTCAAAGCCAGTCTTGCTCTTACATGATTAGAGTTAATTTACAAGAAAATATCAGAACATCACAGAGGAGCTGAGCCATAGGAGATGGATAAGGACAAGGCAAAAAGAAAATTAGGGACTAGGGGTACCAGTCAGCTTAACAGTAAAAGATTTAGTTACAAAACAAGAGCTTTATCTCCCTCCAAAGTTTCAAGATTGTGCCCCTCATCCCAAGGGCAGTCACCCTATCGTTTTATATCTCAGTCTGACACACACACACACACACACTTTCAAGCATTTTTCTCTCTGCCTCAATCTTTGCCACAGACTACACTTTAACGAGTCCCCTTCAGAGATTAAGGAACAGCAAGAAACTACTAATAACTTTAAAAATGTAAAATTTGTCAAAAGAATATACTACATAGCAATCAAACATATCAGCATGTTGAACAGGACTTACCTTTACAGGCTCAGGTACTACTGATCTGAACCATGCACATTATCCCCAGCACAGTACTCAGGTCCTGCCCCCTCAGATTATCCTGTCTGTGGTAGCACACTGCAACATCCCTTCTATACAGCAGTCACAGGATCCATTGTAGTGAAGCCTGATCATATTTCAGCAACACTATTGCTCTGAAACTTATTAGAGTGAAATTCTTGCTCTACCACACAAAATCAAGACTGGAGTAACAATACTCCTTTTCTTATTAAATGACAAACACAGAAGGCTGTCAGTATCTTTCAACTTGCTGGTACCCTGATGTAACAGGATTACTCTCTCTCTTCCTATATTACAGTATTCTGAGGTTTAAAGAAAGTGATGAGCCTAAGAAGATGATTATTTTTCAGAATAAATATAGCTCCTTTATCTATATATCAAAGGAGTGAACAGATGAATATCAGATCCTGAATGGCTGCTATATGCAGCAACTTTCAGTGGACTTTGAGAATTTTGTCCCTTTACTAAAAAATAAATATGAGGAGATGCTTTCTTTTATTGCATGATTTTTTTTTTTTTAATATTTTATTGGGGAAGGGGAACAGGACTTTATTTGGGGAACAGTGTGTACTTCCAGGACTTATTTTTTTCCCAAGTTGTTGTCCTTTCAATCCTAGTTGTGGAGGGTGCCATTCAGCTTCAAGTTGTTGTCCTTTCAGTCTTAGTTGTGGAGGGCACAGCTCAGCTCCAGGTCCAGTTGCCGTTGCTAGTTGCAGAGGGCGCAGCCCACCATCCCTTGTGGGAGTCGAACTGGCAACCTTGTGGTTGAGAGGACGCACTCCAACCCACTGAGTCACTTGGGAGCTCAGCGGCAGCTCAGCTCAAGGTGCCGTGTTCAATGTTAGTTGCAGGGGACGCTGCCCACCATCCCTTGCGGGACTCGAGGAATTGAACTGGCAACCTTGTGGTTGAGAGCCCACTGGCCCATGTGGGAATCGAATGGGCAGCCTTCGGAGTTAGGAGCACGGAGCTCTAACCTCCTGAGCCATCGGGCCGGCTCTGTATTCATATTTTGAGTGAAACCAGTTTAGTTTCAATTTTTTGCCTATGTCTGTCCAGTTTTCCCAGCACAATGTATTAAAATGTATTAAATAGATTCTCTATACTCCAGTGTAAATTGTTGCATACTTTGTCATAGATTAAATGCCCATAAAGGCATGGATTTACTTCTGGGCTCTCTATGCTATTCCAGTGATCTATGTGTCTGTTTTTATGCCAGAACTATGCTGTTTTGATTATAATGGCCTTGTAGTTAATTTGGTAACGGAGCTCTAACTGCCTGAGCCACCGGGCCGGCCCTTCCTGATGACTTTTTAAAATATAGTTTATTATACCTATTATAACTTGCATTGCTTTTGTTGTTTTTAAAATGCATTAGATAACACCAGTGCCCTTGAACCCCAGCCCTCAGATCGGAGAAGAGGGACTGTGCTCAGAAGTCTATCTCCTCTTTTACACCCGAGTGGCACTGAGTATCTTCCTTAAAGTAACCCTCAGTCTGTCGTGTACAGGAAAACTAAATTCAGCAACCAGGGATGCTACTGCTAGACAAAACAAAAGTGGAGAGTTGGAAGATTAAAGGAGAAACATTCTTTGACTTTTCTCCTCAAATATAGATTATGAGCAATTCAAGAGATGGTGAGAAAACAATCAATAGTGTAACGTACCTGTAATCTGGGCCCATGCCACTATACACCAAGCCTATGTGTTTGGTAATTGGTTCCACTTTGTGTACACTTCGCTCATCATACAGAATGGATTTCTGTTTCTTCTCAGTTGCTAATACCACACCATTTGAAGCTTAAAAAAAAAAAAAAGAGAGAGACGTAAATGTTTAATCATTTAAAGACTGTTTCAACACTTTTCTAACTATGGCTACATTTCACCCATTTCCTCTTATTTATAATAAAACTTTATCTTCTGGATTTCTGTAGTAAAATCACCTTAGGAGCAGTAAATCAATTTTTCCCTGACCGGTCATCTATATGCACTAAGAAATCCCTACAGCTAAAGGTGTTAGCAACTTTTCCTAAAGTACTACAGGATACCTAAGAGTCCATATGCGTTAAAATAATGAAATTCTGCCTATCTGGCCTACTATTCTTATAATCTGAAATTTGAAATCAACGATAGAGACTTTTTTTAAAGGGTATCTTTAGATTTTTTATAATTAACTTTTTCTAAATTACAGAAAGACTAAAAACTACCAGAGAATAGTGATATATAATCAATGGAAAAATAAAAGAATACTGAATTATCTGAATGCGAAAGACTATTTATAGATTATCACAATAGATAAAGGCGCTATATTTATTCTGAAAAAAAATTAATCACCTTCTTAGGCTCATTACTTTCTTTAAACCTCAGAAATACTGTAAATTAACAAAAAATTGTTAAAAATTATGCTGCTATATAATTTAATAAATTAATCTATTTATAAATTAATTACTAATTAATTTAACAAGAACATTAGCATAACTATTAACAGGCACTGGAAATCAGTGAAGCATTTAATTACCTTTAATTCCGACTGAAGGGGCTCCTCCAGCTACAGCAGCCAAAGCATATTCAATCTGGACAAGTTTACCAGATGGGCTTAAAAAGAAACAAAGATATTTGCTAAATTCACACATCCTCAAATATTTATTATAGAAACATCTCTGAGAGAGGGCAGATATGTAGGTCAAATCAATTAATCAAAAACAAAGAAACAGCTGGCCTTTGAAATTTATCATGAAGTTGTACAGAAACTACATTTACCAGGCGATTTGAACATATTCATAGTGAAGTACTAATCTTTCCTTTGGTTGTTTTTTTTCTGGTCTGCCACTTAAAGCAATATAACTGTTGCCTTTCAGCACTTACCTCAACCTTGTGACTTTAGGCAAGTTATTTAACCTGTTTCTCAGTTTTCTCACTTGTAAAATAGGGATAACAGTACTGTAGAAGTTATCTGTGAAGATTTTGCTCCTACTACAAAATCAGCAAAATGTTATCGCAAAATCAGCAAAACAGTAATGTTATTAAGAACATGTACAAGGTCTGACAATTAAGTTCACGAACTCATCCTAGAAAAAATGCTACATATGTCACAGCTGACTATCACTACTGTCACCTTCGAAGTACTCCCCTTGGGAAGGTATGCCCTGACACCATCGCCTAGTCCCTTCAAAGCAATTTTGGAACTCTTTCTGGAATGGCCATCAGAGCTAATGTTGTACTACTCTTGATGTCCTGAATGTCATCAAAATGTCTTCTTTTCAATATTTCCTTTATCTTTGGGTAAAGAAAGAAGTCATTTGGGGCCAGATCAGGTGAGTAGGGAGGAAGTTCCAACAGTTATTTGTTTACTGTCTAAAAACTCCCTCACAGACAGTGCCTTTGTGAGCTGGTGCATTGTCATGCAAGAGCCATGAATTGTTGGCAAAAAGTTCAGGTTGTCTAACTTTTTTACACAGCCTTTTCAGTACTTCCAAATAGTCAACTTGGTTAAGCGTTTGTCCAGTTGGTACAAATTCATAATGAATAATCCTTCTGATATCAAAAAAGGTTGATATCATTTGCAATGATACCAACATCATTGCAACAAGTTCACGAACTTAATTGTCTGACCTCATATGTGTCTATTAAATACCAAACACCAACATCATTGCAACAAGTTCACGAACTTAATTGTCTGACCTCATATGTGTCTATTAAATACCAAACATTTTACATTTTAGAAAGGAGACATGGCTAAGACCTTAAGACCTAAATATCAGTCACAACAAAGTACTTTCTATATAGTATAACACTATTTCTAGAAGTCATGAGATGGTTATACTTAACACATCTGGTTCCATGGGTTTGGTAGCCAAATACTAGCCCCCAGATGGATTTTTATGTCATACTTTATTTCTATCTAGTTGTTGAGTTACAATCATCATAAATGTCACTGACCAACTTTCTTTTATAAAGTCCTTGAGTGATAATAATTTGTCCAAAATAACACAGCTAGGTCCCTATCTCCAGTCTACTACTGAAATGATAACCTTCAGTTTCAAAAGGTTCTCTGTTTTATCTTCATACAATTATGGATACTGTCACTCAAATCTCAACTCGCATCATCCCACCTTGTTCCAGACACACAGACTACTCTTAGAATTCAAAATCCCCTTGACAAGCTAATCCGTCTGTTGGGAATGCTGTCACCATTGCCTGGTGAACTCTTCCTAATCAACCTTTAATCCTTGGTAGAAACGTCATGTCCTCAGGGAAAGTTGCCCTGACCACCCAGACTAGGTTGAATTCCATACACTCATGCCTATGGTGTCCTGTATTTTCTCTTTGGCTAAGATTCATCATCATACTTGAATTATTTTTTACAATATTTGTCTTCCTCAACAAAGTGTAAGTTCAGTTAGTATTCCAACACATACCCTAGTACCAGAAGTCCATAATCATTTGGCTGATAGACACATCTAGACTATTTTAAGAAATAAGCCTAGAGGTGGTAGTTTAGAGGCTCTTAAGTGACAAAATTTGTTGACTTGGGCAGAATAACATTAATAGGGATTTAAAGTTAAAAATTAGGCTGTTCTTGTTTTCCTTTAATGGTCACTATTTCAATAATCTTAACATCCATCCAGCTTTCATTTATTGTTCAATACCTAGTTCAAATACCTCTGGAGAACATGTTAAAGGCTCAGGTAAATTTAAAGTTACTTTTTCTCCGTTCCTATAATAACCATCACCTGTATACACACATTTATCATTGCCTCTTTCTGTATAAAAAATCATCTGTGAGCTCACTGAGCAATCAACCATCTTTGTATTCATTCATGCCACTACCCCCTTCCAAAGCACCTGCATCTCTACCTGGGATAACTGAAATAGCCTTCTAACTAGTTTTCCTCTCCTCCACCCTTACTTCCATCACCCCCAGCAAGTTACTGTTGTACCATGTTACCCTCCACTTAAATCCTATAATAACTTCTTGGTTCACTTAAAATAAAAACTCCTTACTCTGGCCTACAAGGCCCTAAAAGATTAGACCTGACCCACGCCCACTCTGCTATATCTAGCACACTGGCCTTATACCTAATCCTTCAAGAGTTCAAGCTCTTTCCCAACTTTAAGACTTTCAAACATGTTCTTCTCTCCATCTACAACTCTTTCTACCCCTAAATCTTCAAATAGTTCCTTCAAATAGCTCCTTTCCATCTTCCAATCTCAAAAATCACCAAGCACTGGCCTTTCCTGACTGTGACTACCCAATCTAAAATTATGTTCCTTCTTTCATCTTCTTTTTATAAAAATTCTTAAGGGAAAAACATTTTTTCAGAATGCAACTGTAGGCACCAATCTGTTTACTCGTTAATTTACTGTAAATATCCCCAACCGAATGTAATACACAAGAACACCTTTTTATCCTATAGTACAGTCTCTTGTCACCTCCACCATTAATAGTGTAATTCTGATTACAACAGGCTAGAAACAAATGTTTTTTTAACCTAAAACATGTTTTTTTTAAAAAAAGAGTTTAATAAAGATTCAGTCCCTGATGATAAATGGTTATGTTCCAGCTCCACTAGGATTACAGTTTCTCAAAGATAAAGGACCAGGTTTACTTCGTTCACAGATATGAATAGTGGCTTCTTCGCAAATATTGTTCTTTATCATTGTAAGTGATGAGACCCTTTATTACAGAATTAATTTCATTCAAAGGGTAAAAAATAGTCTCATTTAATTATTGAAAACTGTCAAGAGCAAGGAAAGCATTTTAGTATTTCAAGAAAACACCACTGGTAATGAAAAATGTATTAATTTTGTGCTCAGAAAGAGCCCAGTTTGAATGTTAACTCAGCTATTCTTCTATGATCTTGGACACGTTTTTTTTTTTTTTTTTTACTTGTCCCAGCTGTAGTTAGATCATTTGTGAGATGCTGAGACAACGTTTATCACACATGGTAGTGGAAAGAAATGAAGTAGGTTAAGTTGCACCCACACAGAAAGTACTCAACAAATTAGATCCTCCCTCCCTTCAGCTGTCAGTCAGGAATGCATTTTAACTAAACGGGGCACTACTGATCGATAAGAAAACCGTCAAACTGAATCCTTTCCTCGTCGATTTATTAAATACTTCGATGATGGTTTTCTTACATTAGGAACGATGATTCATCTCAACTGTATTTTGAAAAATATACTTGAATGCCTTGTTCTAAAACAGAAAAGCCTACAATCTTTTTAAAAGTAAAAATATCCCCTTCTCCCTAAAATGGCCAAAACGCAAATGTCGCCTAGTAGTTTGGGGCCCACAACACTAGGTGACAGAAAGCTTAGCGCTTTCATTTTCCGTCCTTTAGCTTCTAAGAGGGACACCGAAGAAATCGAAAACGGGAGGTTTCGAAAGACACTACTACCAAATGGAAACCAACTAAAGCTCAGACCAAATTGTAAAGTTGAGGTTTTCCAAGAAAACGAGACTCCACAGACTTGACCAAGAATCCGAGTTCCAGAAGCTCCCGAGTCAGGCCTACCAGGGTCCAGAAGGAAAATCTGAGTTTTTAACGGAATACCCGGACACAGCTCATCCAAAACTGCCTTCTCCTCTAATTTCCAAAGGGAAAACAAATCCTTGGGTGAGGACTGTACCCGTCCGCAACCCCAAAGTCCCCACGGAGCCTGCGACCTGGGTTCCCGCGGCCTCCCGGGACCGCTGCTCCCCAGGCGGGCCCGGCAAGTGACTTTGCAAAGTCGCATTCCCACCCCTATTCCCAACTGTGCCCTCCGAAAGCACCAGAGACCAGGACGTTAAAAACCCGGTTGTCGACGATCCTGCAACCTCAGCTACGCGGAAGTTCTCGGGGACCCCTTCCATACCTGAAAGTAGTCAGCGAAAAGCTGTAACCACGTTCCGCCATCTTTACACGGAGAGCAAAGCTCAACCACACACCTGCGCACTGCAGACAGCTTCTTTTCATTGCCCTCCCCGCGCCTTCCTTTCTCTCCCTCTGATTGGAGGAGAGTCAGAGCCGCTCCGGGGCCGTGCTGGCCCTTGTAGTTCCGGGAGGTGGGTTTGCCCGACTCTGCGTCTGTGCGCATGCTTGGGGTAAGGGCGGGATTCAGCTGACCGAGAAAGAGCGGTCTCAGGGAGAAGAAAATGGCGGCGGCCATGCTGTTGGTGGTGGTTCCTCCTTGGCCGACAGCCCCGGGACTCCTCAGGAACTGTTGGGAGCGACTGCGGCGGAAACTTCAGCAGAACCGGCCAGGCTTTCCCAGTCTTCCGTGGGGTGCGTAAAGAAGACCGCCGTGGAGAGGGGGTGGATGAGGGAACCCCGGGCAGCGTGGCGGACGCAGCCCTCCCGCATTCCAGTCTGCAGCCGGGGACGTTGTCAGAGACATTCACTTTCTTAGAAACAAGAGAAGCTGCGTTTTCTGCCCCCTGTCCTCAAAAAATAAAATTCTGTCACATTCATACACTGAATGTTAACCAAAGGGCATTAGCTCAGCATCAAGGGCCGCCACTCTGAATCCTTTTATCTTTCCGTTTCAGTCCTCCCACACCTTAAAGCAGTTTGTCGTTTTCTGTGATGCTCGAGCTCTGTGCAGTTGAATCCTATCCCCGTGTTTCCCCCAGAAGCTAATTTGAATTGGTAGTGTCTTGTGCTAGCTTCGGCAGCACATATACAGAATTGGTAGTGTCTTGGATGTTAAAATTGTCATTGCTTTGATATTTACATTCTATTCCATTTCTAAGGTGTCCCGAACATGATAATACCCAGGCAGTCTGAACGGAGAACTCACTATATGCCAAAGCCTACCTGTGCTTCCTGGGATAATCTTCACAACAATCACATTAGGTTTCTCCACTTTTCAACTGAACAAGTAGGCTGAGAAAGGTTCCAAGGTCACGCACTCCTCAGAACCTGTGCTGTTAACCACTGGTCTTTGCTTAGAAATGCTTCTAGATATATTGAAAAGGAATTCTGTGGGTTTTTAATACTTCCTAAAATCCAAAGAAGTATTGCAAGTCTGAGGAGTCGCAAAGAGAGGGTAAGGGAATCTCTTTGATTTTACAGTTTAGAAAAACAAGTGAAACATCGATGGTCACATAAATATCATTCGAAAACTGGTGAGCTAGTTCTCTGTCTTAGAGAACAGACAGAACTAAAGAGGAAATTTTATGAAGAACTAAGCGACCTCAAAGGCCTGCCAGGTTATATGACAAAGGAGCTGACTTAGTTTGAATACAACAAAAAAGTATCAGTTATCTCAGTGTAGGTCAGAAGTGCATTTTGGGAATCTCAAGCTCGGATTTACTGGTAAAATAATTAGATATACTCCCCATCAACTGGATGTGGACAATTGAGTGGTCTTCCTTTCATTTATTACTACCTTTTCCCTGTCTCCCCCCAGTTCCATTTTTCATAAGATGAGAAACTCTTGGTATAATTTCACTGATTCATTTCAGTAGGTGCCCCTAAAAAAAAAAATTGTCTTTAAAATTGCTTTGTGTATGAGCTTTAGTATATTTTAATAACTGAGGTTTCTTGTTAAATGTCTGTTGAATGCGACATTATAAATGTTTTCATGTAACTGTTGATTGTTAAAGAGAATGATATCTGTAAATAGTCATTTAGTAGCTAGAAACCGATTTTGAATCTCCATGTTTCATTTTGTAGGACCAGCATTAGCAGTCCAAGGTCCAGCTACAATTACAGAACCAGCAAATGATAATAATGGAAGTAAGGAGATTTCCAATCTTTTGGATAGTATCTTTTGGATGGCTGCTCCCAAAAACAGACGCAGCATTGAAGTTAACCGGTGTAGGAGAAGAAACCCTCAGAAGCTCATTAAAGTTAAGGTAATGTGTTGATTTTTGTGGGTGTGCTTTTTGTCATAACTATCACTGCATATTTTCTTGGTATACTCATATAACCTATGGGTAAATTATTCTTTTATGTCTATTTTTTTCTGGCCTGAATAAAATACGGTGTATGTACATACATACAAATATGTATGTATGTATGTATGTATGTATGTATGTATGTGTGTGTGTCTAATAGGAACACAGTCAAAGAAGGAGTTTGGAGTTTGCATAGAGGACTGGTTTGTGAAGAGACTACGTGACTTTTTCATTGTGAGCTGTGCCAGTCCTGAGCTGTGTGATTTTGAACCATAAATGGATAAACCTCTTAACTGTGGCAGAACCTAAAATTAAAGTTAGAAGCAGTAGGTATATTGGATCTTGGGTTTTACTAGCCTTAACGTATTTATTCTTTACTGTGTCCAATAAAATACTGTGAAGGAAAAATCCATAGATAAGTAATAAATACAGCTGACATCTATTAAGTTCCAATCATGTATCTAAGTGCTTTATGTGAATTGTCTCATCAAATCCTCACAACAACCCTCCAAAGTAAACATTGCTTTGCTCATTTTTAGGATGAAGAAACTGAAGCAAAAAGAGTTTGCATGTTGGGGCACAACTGTTAAGTGGTGGAGCCAGGATTTGAGCCCTGGCAGTCTAATTCTTGAGCTCAAATTCTTCTCTTGAATTTGTGTGTGTGTGTGTGTGTGTGTGTCTGTGTGTGTGCCTATCCTCAGACAATTCCAGATCTCCACTCTCTTCATTGGATGCATGGATACACTGTCTTCATTGATCTAGGAAACAAAAAGTATAATGTTTATGACATTTGATCTGTTAATTATGGCTTTAGCAGCCATGATTTGAACTACTGTATACTCCATGGCATTCCTCAGCAGCAGTGCAGTGCAGATGAAAACTCCAGAAAAAAGAACTTACTTTGATAAGCTTCCACCTTCAGTATAGAACCAAATCCGTAACTTAAGCCAAGAAATATTACTGAGTCATGGTTGGTACTGGACTTAAAATCTGGAACTGAAAAATACTCTTTAATTAAAACAACAATAATTTGCATAATTGGTTGAGAGAATTTAAGATTGTAGGGATGAGATCTTGCACCAATCTATTACATGATTTCCCTGACTGTGTTGATTCTGAGGGAAAAGAATAGCCCTTAACCCATGCATTCATTTTCTTTCTTGAATTGTTTTCTGCTACATGCAGCATATTATGCTGGGTGCTTTGTCAGAAAAAGAGTACCAACTGATTGTGGGTATCTTTCCCATAACTCCACTTGAACATGCAATACAGTTTCCGGTGTAGCAGAGTAAAATGAAAAATTGGTAAGGCAAGTAATTTCCAAGGTTCTTTATTGTTTTCAGACACTAAAATTCTTTCTCATTTGCCTCACAAATGTACGTATATTAATCTTATGATGTATTTGGAGTTTCTTTGATGCTCCTGTTTACTATTTTTTCTTTATAAATATTTTTTATTAAATTTATTGGGGGTGACGTTAATAAGATTATGTAAGTTTCAGCTGTACAATTCTATAATATATCATTTGTATATTGCATTGTTCATTACCCAAAGTCAAGTCTCCTTCCATAGGCCTATATTTGACCCCCTTGAGCCTCTTCTACCTCCCTCCACCCCCTTTGCCTGCTGGTAACTACCATTTTGTCTGTGTCTATGTGTTGTTTGTCTGCTTATTTGTTTTATTTGTTCATTTGTTGCTTTCTGTTTTACATCCCACATATGAGTGAAATACGGTTCTTTTTTCTGATTTATTTTGCTTAGCATGATATTCTCAAGATCCATTGATGTTGCAGATGGCAATATTTCATCTTTTCCTATAGCTATGTTTTGGATCTTATATTTAGTAGTAGTCCATTGTATATACAAGGTCTGACAATTAGCCATTGACAATTAGGTTCACGAACCTGTTGCGACAACGTTGCTAACCTTTTTTGATATTAGAGGGATTATTCATTATGAATTTGTACCAACTGGACAAACAGTTAACCAAGTTTACTATTTGGAAGTGCCGAAAAGGCTGGTGAAAAAGTTAGACGACCTGAACATTTTGCCAACAATTCATGATAATGCACCAACTCACACGGCACTGTCTCTGAGGAACTTTTTAGCCAGTAAACAAATAACTGTATTGGAACACCCTACTCATCTCATATGGCCCCCAATGACTTTTTTTTTTACCCAAAGATAAAGAAAATATTGAAAGGAAGACAGTTTGATGACATTCAGTACATCAAGGGTAATACGACGACAGCTCTGATGGCCAGTCCAGAAAATTGCTTTGAAGGGTGGACTAGGAGCTGGCATCAGTGCACAGCTTGCCAAGGGGAGTACTTTGAAGGTGACTGTAGTGATATTCAGCAATGAGATTTGTAGCACTTTTTCTAGGATGAGTTCACAAACTTAATTGTCTGACCTCGTATATACTACATCTTTATCCAATCATCTATTGAAGGACATAGGTTATTTCTATATGTTGGCCATCCGTGAATAATGCTACAATAAACATAGGGGTGTATATATCTTTATATACTACATCTTTATCCAATCATCTATTGAAGGACATAGGTTATTTCCATATGTTGGCCATCCGTGAATAATGCTACAATAAACATAGGGGTGTATATATCTTTATGGATAAATATTTTCAGATAGATGCCTAGATGAGGGATTGCTGGGTTATATGGTAGCTCTTAATTGTTTGAGGAACCTCCATACTGTTTTCCATAGGGGCTGTACCAATTTATATTCCCATCACAGTGCATGAGAGTTCGTTTTTCTCCACGTTCTTCAACACTTATTACTTGTCTTGTTGATAATAGCCATTCTAACAGGTGTGAGGTGGTAAGTCAGTGTGATTTGGATTTGCATTTCCCAAACAGCTAGTGAAGTTAAGCATCTTTTCGTATATCTGTTGACCATTAATATGTCTTCTTAGGAGAAATTTCTATTCAGGTCTTTTGCCTATTTTTTAATTGGATTGTTTGTTGTTGGTTTTTTTGTTGAGTTATATGAGTTCTTTATATATTTTGGATATTAACCCCTTATCGGAGGTGTTTTCAAAGATTTCCCATTCGGTTGGTTGCCTATTTGTTTTGTTGATGGTTTCCTTTGCTGTGCAGAAGCTTTTTAGCTTGATATAGTCCATCCAAAAATTTTTGCTTTTATTTCCCTTGCTTGCCTTTGAGGTCAAATTCATGAAATCCTCTCTGAGACCAAGGTCCACAAGTTTAATACGTATGCTTTCTTCCATGTATTTTACTGTTTTGGATCTTATATTTAGATCTTTGATCCATTTTGACTTAATTTCTGTGTATGGTTTCGAATAGCAACCTAATTTCATTCTTTTGTACGTGACTTTCCAATTTTCTCATTACCATTTATTGAAGAGGCTTTCTTTTCTTCATTGTATGTTTTTGGTTCCTTTGTCAAAAATTAGTTGCCCATAAACGTGGGTTTATTTCTGGGCTCTCAGTTCTGTTCCATTGGTCTGTGTGTCTGTTTTCCCTATATCATACTATTTTGATTATTATAGCTTTGTAGTATAATTTGAAGTCAGGCAGTGTGATACCTCCAGCTTTGTGGGTTTGTTCCCCACCCCCCACCCCCACGATGGCTTTAGCTATTTGGGGTCTTTTGTGATTCCATATAAATCTGATTATTTTGTTTGTTTGTTTTATTTCTTTAAAAGATGCCGTTGGGATTTTGATGGGGATTGATTAAATCTGTACGTTGCTTTGGGTGATATGGCCATTTTTACTATGTTCATGATTCCAACCCGTGAAAATGGAATATCTTTCCATTTCTTTGTGTCTTCAATTTCTTTTGATAATCTCTTGTAGTTTTCAGTGTATAGGTCCTTCACATACTTTGTTAAGTTTATTCCTAAGTATTTTATTATTTTTGTTGAAATTGCAAATGGAATTGCTTTTTCTTTTTCTGAAATTTCATTTTTAGTGTATAGGAATGCAGTGGATTTTTGTACATTGATTTTGTATCCTACAGTCTTACTGTGTTTATTATTTCTAATAGGTTTTTGGTGAAGTCTTTAGGGCTTTCTACATAAAGAGTGATGTTGTCTGCAAAAAGTAACAATTTTATTTCTTCATTCCCAGTTTGGATGCCTTTTCAATCTATCTCTTGCCTGATTGTTCTGGCTAAGAGTTCCAGTACTACGTTGAATAACAATAGTGAGAGTGGGCATCATTGTCTTGTTCCTGATCTTAGAGGAAAAGCTTTCAGTTTTTCACCATTGAGTATGATATTAGCTGAGGATTTGTCACATATGGCCTCTATTATGTTGAGGTACTTTTTTTCTATACCCATTTTATTGAGTGTTTTAATCATAAATGGATATTGTATTTTGTCAAATGCTTTTTCTGCATCTATTGATAGAATTATATGATTTTTATCCTTTATTTTGTTAATGTGTATCACGTTGATCAATTTGCATATGTTGAACCATCTTTGTGCCCCTGAAATGAACCCCACTCGGTAGTGATGTCTATCTTTTTAATATATTGTTGTATAAGATTTGCTAGTGTTTTGTTTAGGATTTTTGTATTCATCAGAGATATTGGTCAGTAATTTTCTTTTAGGGAGAATTGTCCTTGCTGAGTTTTGGTATCAGGGTAATGTTAGCCTTATCAAATGAGTTAGGAAGTATTACCTCTTCAGTTTTGGAAGAGTTTGAGAAGGATAGGTATGCGGTTCTCTTAGAATGTTTGGTAGGCTTCACTGGTGAAGCCATCTGGTCCTGGACTTTTACTTATGGGGAGGTTTTTCATGATTGTTTCAATTTCCTTACTGTTGATTGGTCTATTTAGATTTTCCAGTTCTTCGTGATTCAGTCTAGGAAGGTTATATATACCTAAGAACTTCTCCATCTCTTCTAGGTTATTAAATTTGGTGGTTTATAGTCTTTCATATTATTGTATAGTCCTTTGTGTTTCTGTGGTGTCCTTTGTAACTTCTCTTTCATTTCTGATTTTGTTTATTTGAATCTTTTCTCTTTTTTCCTTAGTGAGTCTAGCAAGAGGTTTGTCAATTTATTAATCTTTTCAAACAACCAGTTCTTTGTTACATTAATTTTTTTCTGTTGTCTCTTTGTTCTCCATTTAGCTTAATTCTGCTCTAATTTTTATCATTTCCTTCCTTCTACTGACTTAGTGCATTGTTTTTTCTCTTTTTCTAGTTCTTTAAGGTGAAATGTTAGGTTGTTTGAGATTTTTCTTGTTTCTTGAAGTAGGACTACAGTGCTACTGTGTTTCCCCAAAAATAAGACCTAGCCGGACAATCAGCTCTAATGCGTCTTTTGGAGCAAAAATGAACATAAGGCCCAGTTTTATTTTACTATAAGACCAGGCTTTATATAATATAAGACTGGGTCTTATACTAATTTTTTCTCCAAAAGATGCATTAGAACTGATTGTCCGGCTAGGTCTTATTTTCGGGAAACACGGTATAAACTTCCCTCATATTACCACTTTTGCTGCCTTTCCCAAAATTTTGATATGTCATATTTTCATTCTCATTTGTCTCTATGTATCTCTTCTTGACCCAGTCATTGTTTAGTACCGTGTTGTTTAATCCACGTGTATGTGGTATTTCCGCTTTCTTTTTGTAGTTGATCTCAAGGTTCTAAGCACTGTGTTTGGAGTATATGCTTGGTATTATTTCAGTCTTCTTAAATTTGTTCAGGCTAGTTTTGTGCCCCAACATATGGTCTGTCCTTGAGAATGTTCCATGTATACTAGAGAAGAATGTATATTCTGGTGTTCTGTGATGAAAAGCTGTGTATCTTTTATGTCCACTTAGTGTAATGTGTACATTAATGTTGATATTTCTTTATTTTCTGTTTGGATGATCTATCCATTACCCTCAATGTGATATTTAGGTCCCCTACTATAATCGTATTTTTGTCAGTTTCTCCCTTTAGTTCTGTTAGTAGTTGCTTTGTGTATTTTGGCGCTCCCTAATTGGGATATACTAGGTGTGATCAAACAATACAGTGAATGTTTGAATAAAAAATTATTTATTACAGTAAAAGACACATTGCCGTTCATCCCCCTCAAAATATCCCCCTCGCTTCAGACACACTTATCCCATCGTTCTTGCCACTTTCCGAAGCAATTCTGGAAGTCCTCTTTCATGTCTTTAGTTGCCCTGTTGTGGCTGCCTCAATGTCCTGAATCATTTGACTTTGGGGAAGAGCCAGAAGTCGCAAGGTGTCAGATCCAGTGAATAAGGTGGATGAGAACACACCGTAATGTTTTTATTTGACAGAAATTGCCATATCAGAAGCGATGTGACACAGCATTGTCATGATAGAGAATAATTTTATGGCACACTTTAAAACACACCTTCTCTGAACTGTAGCTTACACCTGACTGACTGCACCAAACAAGTTGAAACTTGTCACACGCTGTTACTAAGGCTCTACGTGCCTCGTCCCATATTGAAGATCTCTGATTTTCTGTTGAATTGCACTTGGCAGCAGCATTCACTGTATTGTTTGATCACAACGGAAAGGCTCCGTGTCACACATCGCTTCTGATACTGCAGTTTCTGTCAAATAAAAACATTACAGGGTGTCCTCATCCATCTTACTTACCATATTTGGCACTGTGCGGCTTCTGGCTCTTCCCCTAAGTCAAAATGACCATGAAAGGTAAACATTTTGAATCGACTCAGGACATTGAGGCAGCCATGACAATGCAACTAAAGACATGAAAGAGGACTTCCAGAACTGCTTCAGAAAGTGGCAAGGACAATGGGATGTGTTTGAAGTGAGGGGGTCGGGGGGCATGTTGAGGGGAATTAGTGGCAATGTGTTTTTTACTGTAATATATATATTTTTTTAAATTTAAACAAACATTCACCGTATTTCTTGATCACACCTTATATATGGGTAAGTCTTCTTGGAATACTGTTCTTTATCATTATAAAATGTTCATCTTTGCCTAGTGTTACCTTTTTTATCTTAAAATCTAATTTGGCTGATACAAGTATGGCTACATCCACTTTTCTCTGGATGACATTTGCTTGGAGTTTAATTTTTCAACTCTTCAATTTGAATCTGTAGTTTTCTTTGCAGCTAAGATGTGTCCTCTGAAGGCAGCATATAGTACAGTTGTGTTTTTTCATCCACATGAGTACTCTGTGTCTTTTGATTGGTCAGTTCAATCCATTTACATTTAGGGTGATTATTGATATATGAGGATTGCCTATATCCATTTTATCTTTTGTTTTCTGATAGCTCTGTGTCTCCATTGCTATTTTTTTCCCTTATGTTTTTGTCTGTTATTTTAGTTCGGTGGTATTCTATGATTTTTTTTTTCCTGTTTCCTCATTTTTTTTTTTTTTAACAGGACTTTATTGGGGAAAAGTGTGTACTTCCAGGACTTTTTTCCAAGTCAAGTTGTTGTCCTTTCATTCTTAGTTGTGAAGGCCGCAGCTCAGCTCCATGTCCAGTTGCCATTGTTAGTTGCAGGGGGCGCAGCCCACCATCCCTTGTGGGAGTCAAACCCGGCAACCTTGTGGTTGAGAGGACGCACTCCAACCAACTAAGCCATCTGGGAGCTCAGCGGCAGCTCAGCTCAAGGTGCTGTGTTCAATTTTAGTTGCAGGGGCGGAGCCCACCATCCCTTGCGGGACTCGAGGAATTGAACTGGCAACCTTGTGGTTGAGAGCCCACTGGCCCATGTGGGAATCAAACCGGCAGCCTTCGGAGTTAGGAGCATGGAGCTCCTACCGCCTGAGCCACCAGGCCAGCCCCTGTTTCCTCATTTTTTTATGTTATGTGTCTCAGTTATATATTTTTTTGTGTGGTGACCACTGAGTGTATGTAAAAGAAAGTTTTATATGTACAGTAGTCCTTTTTCTTCTGATTGCATCGTATCTTCGTTCACCTGTGCAAGTTTTGTAGGTTACCCTCTCCCTTTTTATGTTCCCCTCATCCCCTTCTGTCATAAATTAACCCTTTTTGTGCTGTGTTCATTTTTGCATTGCAGTAGCTGTTGTGTTTTTTTTTTTTTAAGTACTTTTTCCTGCTCTAATCTTTATGTTATACTTAAGAGTTAATACCCTATTCTGAACAAGAGTTGCTTCTGTCTCTCTGTGAGTAATCTTACTCAGTTCTGTGTCTTTTTGTTTCAGGTAAAAGAGCATTTGTCAGCATTTCTTGTAATGCAGGTGTTGTAGTGATAAAGTATGTCTGGGAAAGCCTTTATTTCTCCTTCATACCTAAGGGATAACTTGGCTGGTGATTTCTGTCCTTCCATACTTTGAATATTTGATTCCACATTATATTAAAGCTGTCAGAAATTAATGATTGAAAGAATTCCCAAGGCAGTCAGGGAAAAGAAGATGAAACTTATAAAGGGTTTCTTCTAAAAAAATTCAATGATAATCTAATAGTGTTTTCTTTATAAGTTACCATCTTCTTTTCCCTGACTGCCTTGAGAATTCTTCAATTTTATTAATTTCTGACACCTTTAATATAATGTGCCTTGGATAAGGCCTTTTTGGATTGAGATAATTAATTGTTCTGTTAGCTTCTTGGATTTGAGGATCCAGTTCTTTGGGAAGTTCTTGATTATTTGTCTGAATAGGCATTCTGTTCCCTTCTCCTTTTCTTCTGTTATATTCGGTATTCTTATATTGCTCTTTCTGATGGAGTCAGAAAGTTCTTATAGAGTTCTTTCATTTCTTTTTAACTCTCAAGTCTCTCTCCCATCTGAGAAATTTCTAGATTTCTATCTTCAATATCACTAATCTTCCATCTGGTCTGCTATATTCCCTAGGTTCATTCATTCTTCATCTCACTTACTGAGTTTTTCAGCTCCAGAATTTCTGTTTTTTGGTGTTTTTTTTATAGTTTCAATCTTTTTAGTAAAGTATTACTTTTGTTCATTGATTTTATTTCTGAATTCATTCATCTGCTTTTATGATTTTACTTCTATCTTGTTGAGTTTTTTCAGAGCTGCAATCTTGAGTTCTCTTGTCATTTAAATCACTTATTTCCATGTCATTAAGTTTATTTTCTGGAGCTTGTTTATTTTCTTTCTCCCTGTTGAGGTGGGTGTCCTTTCTGTGACAAGGTCATCTTGGTCTCAAGGCACTATCCCCATGGGGGAATGTGCTGAGTGATGGGGCTCTGGACCTGTGCAATCCTCACACTGCTTCCTGTGACTAGATACTGCCAGCAGTGTTGTACTATCTGAAGTGTCCCAGATCCCTCCACTGGGCTCCACTGCAATAGGTAGGGGCTGGGTGGGTGGGTGGGGAGGCTAGTTAATGTTAGTTTGTGGCTTTGCTCTTCTGGTAATGGCAGCTCCCAGACATCAACTGCCATATCTCTGTATCTCCGTCCCTAGCAATGGGTTGAGTCGCAGTGTGTGCCCGTGGATCAGGAAGAAAAGTTTCTGCCCATCTAGTCTTCAGAGCTGCCAAGGGTGTGCAGTGTTACACAACACTTCCACTACCACAACGTCTACTGGGGCTGCTGTGAGCTCTTGGAGGGTGAGGGGCAGTGGCTGTGCATCTGTGGCCTTGTTTTCTACCTGGTGATTGCTGTTGCTAGACCACAGCTGCCATTCCTTTGTGTTCCATCTCTGCCCATTGTTGGGCTTAGCCAATGTGTGCTGACCACCCAGGCAGGAATTTTGACTCTATCCCTCTGTTCCTTAGTGCTGCAGACTGGGTGCTGTGTAATCCGACACTTTCCCTGCTACCCAGTCTGCTGGGGCTTGGGGTGGTAGTGAGCTCCTGTCTGTGTCTTTGGCACCAGTCTCTGTTCTTCCCCATTCCCAACTGCCCTGTTTCTTCCAATACACCCACCTTCAGAGGTTTCAATGCAAGGATCTCCCAGGCGTGCTTGTATGTTGAGAAGGAAATCCTTTGTTGAATTATAGTTATCCAACTTGTATAATAACTTCAAGGGGAGAGACCTCGAGGTCCCCTTACACTGCCATGCTGCTTACATTATTCCTATTTTTCTTCAAATTTCAAGTCTGGTATTAAACACGTCAGAAAAACTTTAAAAGTTGTAAATGTCTCATTAAAGTTGGGTAGACATGTATAAAAACTCATCAAAATACCCTCAGATTGTAATAAAACGGAAGTCTTACATTAAGGAATAATCAACATTCGTGTATAAAAAGAAAAATTACACCATCTATCAACTATGCTTCATTCAGGAATTTGAATGACACTGTGATAAATTAGGGGAAGCCAACTTATAATGTGTTTATAATCTTGTTTTTCCCAGGACAGATTGAAAGGAACGGGAATTCCTTTTTGTTAGAGGTTTAGTGTTTGAAGATGGGGGAGTAGGGCACATTAAATGGCTGCTGTGTAGATTCAAAGTCAGTAGACCAGAGTTCTGGCCCCAGCTTTTCTACTAATTTAAATTCGATGTTGTTTGCATGCAGTTTTCTTATTAAACTGAGGTTGAACTAGATGGTATATGACCTCATGCAGCATGAATATTTAAGAAAATTCAAATACGTATAATCATCACGCTTGTCAGTAATTATTTGCTCATTATTTTGCCTTTTGTTTATTTGTTTGTTTGTTTTAAAGAACAACATAGATGTTTGTCCTGAATGTGGTCACCTGAAACAGAAACATGTCCTTTGTGGCTACTGCTATGAAAAGGTGTGCAAGGAGACTGCAGAAATCAGAAGACAGATAGGGAAAACAGAAGGGGGCCCTTTTAAGGCTCCTACCGTAGAGACCGTGGTGCTGTATGCGGGAGAGACACCATCTGAACACGATCAGGGCAAGAGGATCATTGAACAAGCCAGGAAGCGACCGTCCTGGTTCACCCAGAATTGACACCAGAGATATTTAAAGACGATAACATAAAACATTTCTCCTGAAAGAGAGGAAGAATCGTTGTTTTTAATATTTTGTGCTTGTTTTAAAAATCATCAATATAGCTTAAAACAGTCTTCATGAGTAGTTAGTTTTGTGTGGATAATTTGAAGAATGTATCAGGAGTAAAGTCTGAAAATGTTTGTTTATGCAAAGGCAATGTATTTATATGTCTGTTTCTATTATAAGTTTGTAAGTAAACTAAATTTTCAAGGCCAGAACAATAAAACTAATTTAAAATTCATACCAAGAGTTATGTTTGACTCTGCTTTTGTTTGGTTGCTAATGGTTTTTCTTACACAAGAATACTTACACAAATAGTTTTGCTTAAGTAACACCTGGAAATAGGTTATTATTTGAATTCTGGGTATTGTTTTGTAAGATGGTAGTTGTAACAGTAAGAAAAAGTTTGTTCTGGATATTTTTTGTGTGTGTATGTGTGTTAACCAACTTACATTACATTTGGTGGAATTTATATGGGACATACTATGTTAATTTACTTAGAAATAGTTCTTGAAATTTTACATTAAATCAAAATGACATTCAGAATTCATTAAATGGCTTAAATGAGATTTGCAATTTATTGTTTTGGGAGAGTCCCTTTTAAAAGGAGACGTGAGTGAATTCAGTAGTAATACACAGAAAGTGTGCTAAGGATGTGGCCTTTACATATTTCTTTGAGTATGTATGTCCTTTTAGTTTATTTTGCATTTTATCATGATCTCTTAAATGCTATGTGTCACACTTAAGGTGGGTAACTTGAGGTAACATCAATGATTCAGGAAAGCTAAGGCTAACAGGTCCATACCTGAATCTACCCCCTGCCTACCAATCCTCTCAGTTGTGGGTCTTACCAGGTGGCAGAGGACTGTTTGCAGGTAGACCTAGTGAGAGTATGTGGGCAGGGTCACTTTCCTGTTTGCTGTTCATGGACAGATGAGCGGTAGGAAATGCATCCCCAAATTAGATAGCGAAACCAGATGTTTAGTTTATGTCAAACCATGTCATAAAGGAGAGTGCCTAGCACTATTTTTGAAGAGGTTGTCCCCTCAGTTATAACACATTTTATCACTATGTCTCCAGTTTTTACTATCAGAATGCATCAAGAGTGAATTCTTAGGTTGGTGCAAAAGTAATTGCGGGTTTTGCAATTTAACCTGTTAAACCGCAATTACTTTTGCACGAACCTAATCATTTATGCAACTGATTCATATTGATTCATACACGTTCTAACCATTAGAAACTAACTCATCTTTTATTAACCCCTACAACACATCAAGATGTTGAAACATTTACTAGGCACTTTTGGAGGGAGGGATTCAAGTTATGTTTATTTGGAAGAGGTGGGTGAGGAGATACATGTCACCTCTGAACTTGGTAACACTTCCCAACATCTTCCTGTCTTTAACAAGTTCTGGGCAGATCAAGTGAAAATGTAGTGTCTGACTATTCCATCTCCCTGCCAGTGTCCTCGTTGTAACCTTAATCATCTCTTTCCTGACCTGTTACAGTATACTTTCCAATTATTAGTTTCCAGTCTCCTCATGTTTCTAATTTCCTTTAATAGTTTTATATTATCAAAATAGTCATTGTAGTTAATGAAGCAATGCAAAGTATATAAGCAGAAAGTTAATCATTTCTTTACCACCACACTTACCACACCCCCACGGTATATATGCTTCTAAATGCCACACTACCCCACCATATTCTGATCATATCACCCCTGATCAAAACCAGGCTCCTACTTAAACCCTCTCTTGTGTCCTCAGGATCTGTCCATGTCTTTGCCATCTTCTACCACAGTGTAATAATTACACACCCCACCCCTCAGACTGTTAAAATCATTACCAAATGTGGCAGACATTGTTGTGCACCTTCTCAGCATGCATTACTCTAGCACTATCTTCACTTGGCTTCACTCTTTTCCTCCTACCTTACTGAGTCTCCGTCTCAGACTCCCTTCTCCCAGCTTCTTAACTTTGGAGTGTCCAAGTCTCCATCCTTGGTGATCTCATCCAGTCTTTCGGCTTTAAAAAGCAACTACATGTTGAGGCCTTTCAATTTGGTATTTCTAGCCTGGGCCTTTCCCTGAAATCGAGGCTCATATTCAGCTGTCTACTTGCCATCTCCAGTTGAATAAGAGACAACTTAAACTCAATATCTCCAACTCAGAATCTCTTCTCTCCCAGTCCTATTCCTCCGCTCCCCAGTCTTCTCCATTTCAATTTATGGCAACTCCATTCTTCTCATTGCTCAGTCCCCAAACCTACCTTAAGCAAATCCAGAAATTTCCATTGGTTTCACATTTAAAATATACTTAGAATCTCATCACCACCTGCATAGCTACCACCAGATCGGAATCCCCCCACTCCCCTGTTGTCTAGAATACCAAAATACTCCACTACTGTTCTTCCTGCTGCCACCTTGGTTTCCTATAGTCTATTCCTAGCACAGTAGCTGAATCCTTTCAAAACAGTTAAGTCATGTCTCTCCTCCCTTCAAATTCCTATATTCAAAACCCTAAGGTGAAACATGCAGATACATACATGAGGATTTTTACTTTATACAGTATATATTCCTTGTGAATAACCTGAGTTTTGGTAAATCAGAAATATTTTAGGTGTCCTATGGGTGATCCCATTTAAAGAAATTGTTGATACTCTTAAAAATACGATTTCTTTTTTCATTTTGTATGGAGTGACTTTTAAATTCAAGATTTCTTCTTTAAAGAAAGACAAAGAGTAGAGGCCTTTCCAACATTCCTGATATGGGGATCACTTTAAGCGTCTCCTCAGTGAACTAGATCCTATTCCGGCCCCCACTCTCCCATATGCACTTGTTAGGTTTCAGGAGCAGGATTAGTCCCTCAGTATTTCTAAATCTGTACTAAGAAACTCTCTGTGTATGATTAGTGTTTCTTTTCCTGGCGCACACACAAAAATAGATGACCTCCCTCTCCCTCTCCCCTTCACCCGTGAGGAGCAGCGTCATTCCCTGTCCTATACTGGTGCTTAACATTTTAATTGGTGCCTCTCTGGCTGCATCATCGGTGTCTCTCCCAGCTGCGGACTTCATTCGTTTGTACAGCAGAGGGCAACCGAGAGCCTGTCAGTCCCTGGTACACCAGCCCACTATTCACCCAGCTTTTTTTACCTTGTTGGAAACACTTTCTGCAATGGCCATGCCTTTGTGTACCACACTCCCTCTTCTCTTGTCCCGTTGACCTCCTGTGCCTTCCCCTTCTCCACGTTTGTGGACTTGCCAATGAGTAGTGCAAGAACGGTAGCAAAGCTAGAAGGCCAACATGTTCTGGTCTCCTGGACCCTGTCATTCAAGCTCAGAGCCACCTTAACAGTTCCAGCCTTGAAACCAAACCCGAGAAGTGCCATCATCACCAGGCATCCCGGGCTGCTTCACTAGGGGGCAGCAGCTGAACTGCACTGATTCCTCCAAGAATGTAATTACCGGGCAGGTCCCACAATACTGGGAACATTTAGTCTGTTTCTACCAAAGGCATCTGCCTGTGGAGAGCAGACCGTATTACTGCAGAGGACAAAGGGCGGTCTGCAGCGCTGAGCGAAGGTGCTCGGCTTACCCCTCTGCTTGTGCTTCTCGCTAGGGGCTCTCCTCCACCCTCTTCTTTCCCCAGTCCTCACCTTTGGGGTGCATGCAGCCTCCTTAATTATCAAGTCCTTTCGGAGAGCTTTTTGCAAGTTAAAGCCCAGAATGCAACTGCTTTGTACTTAACCCTTCAAAATTATCAAATATTAACGTTTCAGAGACGAAAAAGAAGTACGGATTTTCTCATTGACATTCCTCTAACCTGTAGTTCTCAACCAGGGGCGATTCCCAGCCAGGGACAGGAAATGTCTCAAGACATTTTTGGTAGTCACAATTGGGTGGGGGGAGTGCTACTAGCTTCTAGTGGGTAGAAAAGAACGATGATGTTAAACATTTCCCCATCAGATTCAATAACATTTTATTTTGTATAAAATATGTGGCACGAAAATATTTTAATTTTCTAAAACTCTCACTTCCATCTTTTCTTTTCCATACTTTAAACTCTCAGGATGACCTTCAGGTTTAAGCCTCCGGGTCTAATTTTCCTGTTGATCTCCAGACCTATAGATCCAAATATACCCGAGATTTCCATTATCATGTCACATCATAGCCTAACAACTCTTTCAAATCTTTCCCCCTAAATATTTCCTTCTCTGGTAGCCTGTCTTGGTTTACTTACTCATTCAATAGATATCTATTGTGTCTAATATTCCATCCAACTATAGCACACCTACACTTGGCTAATTGACATTTCAGGATTAGCACATGGAAAACAGAACTCTTGATCACATGCCATCCCACCCCCACCAGCCAAATCTGTACTGACCCAAATCGACCTTGATAAAACTCATCACCTCCTGTGAAGTGGCTCCAGCAAAACCCTAGTCGTTCTCCATTTCTTTCTTTCCTTCTTATCCCTCATACAATTCATAAGCAACTCCTCTTGACTTTACCTCTATATCTGAGTCCTGAGTGGCAATTGATTTGGAGCCATAGACAGGGATGCTACAAGGAAAATGCCCTTTGGAGGGGCAAGAATGGATCTAGGGAGAGGGGCCAACGATCTCAGGCAGTCATCTAGACCAGAGATGATATAACACAGACCAGGATGCTGGCAGTGGACATAGAAAGAACTAGAAGTAAATTGAGATATGTTTCAGAAGAAGAATAGATGAGACTTGGTGATTAAAATCACAATTGATTCCCAGGTTTCTAGCTTGAGCAACACAGAATTGTGACTAGGTGAGGTCAGGTTATGGGGGAAAATCAAGATACCCATTTTAGACAAGTTATATTTGAAATACTTTTTGGACACCCAAACTGAGATGGCAAAGAGGCTAACGGACATGTGAGTATGTAAATTTGGAATCAGTCGGCAGATAGAGTACATTTAAAGCCATGGAAATGAATAGGAATATCCAGGGCTAGTATTCAAGAGAGAAAAGAGAATGCTAAACTGAGGAGGAAATCAAGAGATTGTCCTGTCACAGATTCCAAAAGAAGGAGTCATTCATTCTGTCAAATGTGCCTGGGATAAGGATAAAAAGGATCCAATGATTATGGCAAATAGAATTGATTTGTGACATGACAAAAGCAATTTCGTTTGAGTGTTGGTGGCAGAAGCCAGATTGGAGTGGGCTGACAAACTGAGGAAGTGGAGTCAGTGTTCCGAGATAGTTCTTTCCAAAAGATTTCTTCTGCAGCAGAGTAGAGAAATGAGGCAATAGCTAGAGGAGAAGAGGAGCTTAAGGGGTGTGTGTGTTGCAAACTAAGAGATTATATGTGTATTTATGCTCCAGGGGAATTACTGGATGATTCCTCTGGAACAAAAATACGTAAGACTGTTGATGAAATATTAACAAAAGAGAGAGAGACAGAGCAACAGACAGACAGAGCTGTCTTTAATGAAGTGAGAGGACTCCCTCTTATTAGACAGATGCATCCTCTAACTTAACACCTGAAGGTTAAACCAGGAGGAAGACCTGAGACAACGCTGCACCAAGTTTACGTCAAATAAATAGTTTTGCTCATTAAAAATAATGAGCAGAGAGTAGGTATAGTATTTATGGGGAGAAACTAAAAATAGGTTTTGAAAAAGAAATGACAGTATCAGCCTAACCTTTTTGAATCCCCAGGCTGGTAGCGAGATGTATCATATTTTTTTTTTCTTTTAGAATTTCTCACTTTGATTTTATTTTTATGATTACAGCCTTATTTCATGTTCCCTGATCAACAAAATAATTTCAACTTTTCTATGATTTGATTTTTTTACAAGCAATTCTTTAATCCATCCTGAATTAATTTTGATATGGGCAGAATCTAACATGATTTTTGCCCCTCAAGTTCATCAATGATTTCCTTAATACTATTTAACATTCACACACATTTACATTATAAATTCTTACATATGCTAGGGGCTGCCTCAGTCTATGCTTTCCCATTATCTGTCTTTCTGTTCATGAACCATTTAATTATTGCAACATTATAATGCATTTTACTACATGGTAAAGGAAGCATCTTCTCATTACTCTTCTTTCTGTGTCAAAAAATATAACTGTTTTCCAAAGTGGACTTTAGAATCACTCGGTCTAGTTCCAGTTTCATTGGTATTTTGCTTGGGACAATGTTAATCCTAAAACTTAATGCAATTAGCATATTTAGTCTTTATACATACACAGCAACATGGTATTTTTTTCTATATTTATTCCAGTTCTATTTCCTAGCCTTAATTAAGTGTCCTTGGTTTTCTTCAAACTATTGCCAGTGGAGAGGAGATTGTGTCCTATTAGCCAGAATGGCTTCCACTTCCATCAAGCATATCCTCTTTACTAAAGTAGTACTAGGAGCCAGTAGAAATCTGAGAAGCCTGCTTCATTTTCATACTTTTCTGGAACACGCCTAGAAACCTGGGTCTCTGAATTTGCCCTCACAGCAACCCTATCTATAATTTTGCTTTTCCTGCCATTAGATTTAGATGAAACAAATAATTCTATTTGATCCAATGTATTGACAATTTAATGGCCATTATTATATATTGTGTGTTGTTCAGAAGGTTTAATGGTTATTTTTGCTTTGCAGTCTTCCAGAATATGAAGTGCTTATGCAATCTTCCAGTACACTTACGGACACCTAAGTGTTACTGTTTGAGTTACCCTAGGATGTGGTTTATAGGGGAGTGAAAATGAGCAATTGGAAAGAGAAATTCTCAAAGCTTTTTAAAAAATTATTACTTCCAGTTAACTTCCTCATTCAAAAATTATTAGCCTTTATATTAAATTCAAAATCATTTTTTTCAATATGATGGGTGGCATTTATTAAACACCTATTATGCATCAGATATTTTGCATGTTGTAAATAATCTTTAAAATAATGTTGTAGAGCAGATATTAATAATCACAGCTACTGTTAGTTGAGTGTGTACAGTACATGAGGCGCAGTGCTGAGTGTTTTACATAGATTACTTATTAAATGTTTATATGGCACTTATTGTTGTGAAATTTTAATTGACATTTTTTTCTGTGATATTTGCTTGTACCTTTCAGCTTTCATCTGCTTCAGAGGGCCAGAGCATTTTATTTAGTTTCTCAAGGAAGAGAGGAGAGAGAGATTAAAAAGCAAAGCTTTAAAAATTCCTGGCCTTTAGGGGAGAAAGCAATCATGGGGAAATGACTGGGGAAGGCACATGTTTATTAGTAAATGCAATTCTCTGCCCCAAGGACTACATAAAAATGCACGGGCAGAGGAGGGAAGATAGGAGTCTGAGAAAGCTTCCTGTTCCTAGCCCTGAATCAAAGTCAACCCCTGGAGGGCAGACTGGAGTCTTGCTTTTTGAGTGCAGCCCCAGGGAGGCAGAGATACTCCAGGGAAGAAGCAGCCTGTGGCGTTCTTTTGGCTGGCAAGGCCTTTTGCGACATCATAGAGAGGTGCAGAACCCAGAATGTCTTGATGGATCTGCAGATGGAAACAAAGGGTGACTATCCAGGTTGGCAGTTGTGTCTGTCATCTGGAGAAATGGAGCCTCACAATAGAACTGAAGCAACCCGATGAGGTAGACCTGGCGCAGAGGCAAAGTCTTGCCAATGTAAAACCAGCAAAGAGGTGAGGATGTGAGCCCAACCTAATTATAAATCCTAAATCCTAGGGGCTTTGTCACGATGATAAAGTGCCTTGGGGTTTATAGATGGCAAGCAAGACACACACTTGCCCACAGCCCGGAGCTCCTGGGAGAATCTGGTACCTGAAGTCAGCCTGGACTCTTTCTTCCATGTGCCTCGTTGCTTCCATAGCACTGGCATGCATGAATCTTAAAGCTGCAGTTTTTAACTCCGTAGAATAAATGTTGGTCAGCTTCCCAGATGACAGGGATATTTATAGTAGAATAGGTTGTGAGAGCTAAAAGGAAATGATTTGGTCCAATGGCTTTATGTTAGAGCTCAGGAAGTTTAGGCCTAGCCTTAAGCAAGACCATAAAGCCAGTGATGTTGGAGGTGGGTCTAGAACTGCTTACCTGGGTTGTAATCCGAATCATACTTGCCTGTTATAATATTCACTCTTTTAACAATATAAATGCCAAGAATCACTGAAAATTGAGATAATGTTCTTATTATAACATCTGGATGTAACAATACTTTTTCCGCATGATTACAGTACTAATTGGTACAAAGAGTAGCAAATATAATAGTCCCTAGCATTAGGACTTTTATTTATTTAATTATATGACTTTCTCCTAGCATTAGGATTACCATATAATTTGTCATCCAAGCAAAGTTGCTTTTGAAAGAGAAATGGAGGGATATGTTAATTATTATACTAGGACAACAGTGATAAACAGGGACTGTCTCAGGCCAACCGTATCTACCACCCTAGCTTCCAAACCCCCATTGCACCCAGATCCCATGATGGAGTTGCTGTTCAGTTCACATAAGATGCCAGGGCAGGGCTCTGATTAGTTTAGGGAATTTAAGATCACCTCCTCATACATAAAGGCAAAATTGGTTCAGGGATGGTCAGGACTGACCCTATCAGATCCTGGCATTCTCTTGGATACAGAGATTCTGCATGTGACCCAATGAGGTGCAAATAGGAGTTCTCAGAGAGAACATCCGGGAAAAAGTTCTGGTTCCTTTGGAATAGCTTTGAATAGAGATCTCCTCCTTCCTCTTATACATTGTTTGCAGATGTGAGGCCTGGAATGCTACAGCAAGTACTTTCTCACCTCTCTTTCTGTCTCTGCTTCTCCATGTCACCATGTCTTTCTCTGTCATCTCTCACTCTATGCACATCTGTTTCTGTGTCTTTTTATTTATCTTATTATTGACACAGGTTAGTTAACATGTTGTTAGAAAGACAAGAAGATCCCTGGTGGAATAAAGAAAAGGCAGCCATATTCTGAAACTCCAGGTTCTAAAGTAGCTCATGCATTCAGGACAAAAATGTAACGGGCGCCCTGAGGTTAATAAGTTATCTCGTAAATCTCTTTTGGCCAGACAAATTTTGTTAATCCCTCCAGTATGGGCAAACAGAACAAACCTGATAGATGAATTCCATTAGAAGGCGCCAACTCCCTTCTCCAAGCAGGCAAGGGAAGATATAAAAATGAGAGCTTTTGCTTCAGTCACTCCCTCCCACTCGATCCTTTGCTTTTAATAAACTTTCCTCTTTGGCAACTCCTCGCCTCTCCTTGTTCCGTGCTTCCATTGTTCGGTTTCACGAGACACGATCCCGGCACTCACAGAAATTTCCTACATCATTATTTACGTATCTTTCACAAAAATTTTCACAAACTTAGTGTCTATGAAATAATTACAAACCAGTAGTCTTTTGTTCAATTCATAATAACCATGTCTACTCTAAAAACTATCAATAAAATAAAACTGACAATTGAAACTACAAAAATAAATTTTGTTTTTAAATAAAAAATTAATTGAAGAATTAAGTCTTGATAAAATATAGATCTTAAATTTTTTATTGGGAAAAAATGGACTTGGTACAAAGAATGGCTGCAACAAAATACCACACAGTGTCAGAAGATACAATTTGATAGAAACAAAGACAAATATATCAAACATTTATTCTAAAATACTAATGGAAAATAATTTCTATTAAAATTATTTTAGTAAAATAAAAATAAATATGCAAGTAATTGACAATGGTTTGACCATACTCTATAGGAGTGCTGTCCAATGTAAATAGCCACAAGCCACATGTGTCTATTTAACTATAAATTAATAATGACTAATAATAAATTAATAGTAATGAATCAAAATACAATTAAATTAATCATTCACTTTCTCAGTTGCAATAGCCACATTTCAAGTCCTCAATAGCCATGTGTGGCTACTGGCTATCATATTGAATAGTGCAGATGCAGAATATTTCCATCATCTCAGAAAGTCCTGTTTGACAACACTGCTTTACTGAAAATTGATCAAGGAATTAAATGGAGTTAATGGAGTTCACTCTGAACACTACTCTCTCAGCTATCTTCAAACTGTCAAAATATTGTATTCATTTCTCTGTTTTATACATAAGAAAATATTAGTTAAGTGAATGACTAACTTAATTTACAGATCCCCTAATATGTGAAAATGCATTTCACTGTGACATCACCAACACTGAATACGTTTTACAGATGTGTTTCTATTTTATTATGCTTTCTTCCAATGAAGAAATTTCTGTACGTATTTATAAATTTTAACCTCTTTTGTTTGTCCAATTCATTGATCAGAGTCTTGCCTTTATTACTTCATAAATATTCAGTAATCCAAACCATAATAATATTAGCCAATCTAATTATATTTTTTACCTGCTGTCATAGATTAAGAGTAATGTGTTAAAGCTTTCCATGACAGTTGAATTTCTGAAGTTCTCTCCTTGTAGTTGAACATTTAAACATTTCTTATGATAATATGCTACTTTTCATATGGGTGTTTAGGGGACCACTATTTATATTTTGAAAAAGATTTTCAAACATACATAAAAGTAAAAACAAAAAGTATAATAACTCCCCCATATGCCAAGCATAAATATTTTACTATGCTTATTTCATCCTTCCTTTTTTATTTTCTTTTTTTCTTAAAATATTTCAAGCAAATCACAGACATTTTATCATTTTACTCTTATAAATAGCCAAAATGCTATCATCACACCTAACACAACATACAATTCCTTGTTATCCTCAAATACCCAATCCAAATTAAAATTTCTCTTGTCTTAAACATATCTTTTATAATTGGGTTGGTTGAGTTAGGAAGCAAACAAACCCACACAATACATCTGATCATTAGATCTCTTCTGTGTTGCTAATTTTAAGTGGCGGTCACCCCCATCTTCTTCATGACTTGGCTTGTTGACCAGTTGCATGTTCGGTGGAACATCTCACATTTTGAACTTTTGTGTTTACTCCCTTATGATGTTAGTTAGCTTGTTCCTCTGTCCTCCTCCGTGTAAACAATTAACTCTAAAGCTTGATTAGATGCAGATTAATTATTTGGCACAATAAATACATAGGTTTTCTGTGTCCTCCTTAACACATTACATCAGAAGGCACATAATGTGCAGTTCACCTGTTCTTAGTGATATGAAATCTGATCAGTGAGTTGAAGTGGTGACAGTCTGATCCATCCACCATCAAGTTCTCCATTAACTTTTTATCTAAGGGTTTCATCTATTGGTGATTTTTGTCTGAATCAATTATTTCATTAGGACTGTTGCGGAAAAGCAGCGAGGACCGAGAGACTTAAGCGGCAAGCAGAGATCAGGGAGAACACAGCTTTATTATGCCGGCGGGCTCAGCGGGATTGTTCCCAAAGACTGAGCACTTACTGGGGTTGGGCGATTTGTTTTATAGGGTTAGGCCTCCGAGTTGGGGGTGAAATCTGGCCCAGGTGCCAGGGAGGTCCATCCCTAACAGCTGTGATCGTTCAACACTGTTTTGACGGGAAAGCCTCTAACTGCTGTGTTTGCAGGAAACAGCTCCGATGAGGTATCGGAGGAGGAGGGGGGGACAGAAAGTTCCTAGTGGCTGTGCCCGCAGGAATAACTGTCCCAACAGGACTTATAAAATTATGGGTTTCTAATGCTATTATTCACTCATGTTTACTAATTGGAATTATCCTGTAAACAAACAAACTTCACCTAATCAATGAGAGTAAATATTGGTTTAACAGGAAAGGCAAGATATATATGGAATTCCTTTACTTTACTGCCCAATTTTCAGAATATGGAGTTGGTGCCCAAGTTATCAACAATAGTGACTAGTCTTTTTTTTTCTTTTTTTTTTTTTTTTTGGTTTCAGGTGTCTGAAACAACATAATGATTAGACATTTACACACTCATAAAGTGATAAATCCAACAAGTCTACAACTCATCTGACACTGGTATATAGCTATTACAATACCATTGACTATATTCCTTATGCTGTACTTTAAATACCATAAAAATATATATTTATATAGTTGACATTCAATATTATTTTATATTAGTTTCAGGTGTAGAGCTCATTGGTCAGGCATTTATATAATTCAAGAAGCAACCCCCCTGATAAGTCTAGTACCCATCTGACACCATACATTAATTTTACAACATTATTGAATATTCCACCTACTTTATTTCACATCCCCATGACTATTTTGTGACTACCAATTTGTACTTCCTAATCTTTTCACCTTTCTCACCCAGCCCCCAAACCCACCTCCCATCTAGCAACCATCAGTTTCTTCTCTGTATCTCTGAGTGTGTTTCTGTTTTGCCTGTTCATTTATCCTGTTCTTTAGTTTCCACATGTAAGTGAGATCATATGATATTTGTCTTTCTCAGTCAGACTTATTTCATTTAGCAAAATATCCTCTAGATCCATCCATGTTGTTAAAAAGGGTAAGATTTCATTCTTCATTCTCTTTATGGCAGGGTAACATTCTACTGTATAAATGTACCACAATTTCTTTATCCAATTGTCTATTGATGGGCATTTCAGTTGTTTCCATGTCTTGGCTATTGTGAATAGAGCTGCAGTAACCATACGGGTGCATACATTTTTTTTTGAATTAGAGTTTTGGATTTCTTTGGATACATACCCAGGAGTGGAATTGCTGGGTCATAAGGTAGCTCTATTTTTAATTTTTTGAGGAACATCCATTCTGTTTTCCTAGTGGCTGCACCAGTTTACAATCTCACCAACAGTACACAAGGGTTGCCTTTTCTCCACATCCTTGCTAAAACATGTTTGTTGATTTATTGATGACAACCATTCTGACAGGAGCAAAGTGGTATCTCACTGTAGTTTTTATTTGCATTTTTCTGATAATTAGTGAACTTGAGCATCTTTTCACATGTCTATTGGCCATCTGTATGTCCTCTTTGGAGAAAAGTGTATTCAGGTCCTCTGCCCACATTCTAATTGGATTGTTTTTCTGGTATTGAGTTATATGAGGTTTTTTAAAAATAAATTTTGGATATTAGCCCCTTATCAGATGTATCATTGGAAAATATCTACTCCCATTTAGTAGGTTGTCTTCTTGTTTCATTTATGGTTTCCTTTGCTAATACCATGCTGTTTTGATTGTTCCCCTGTAGTACAAGCTAAAGTCAGGGAGTATGATACCTCCAGCATCGTTCTTTTTTCTTAAGATTGCTTTGGCTATTCAGGGTCTTTTATGGTTCCAAACAAATCTGATAGTTTTTTGTTCTATTTCTTTAAGAAATGCCATTGGGATTTTCATGGGAATTGCATTAAATCTATATATTGCTTTGGGTAATATGGCCATATTAACTATGTTGATTTTTGCAACCCATGAGCACAGAATGTCTTTCCATTTCTGTGTATCTTCTTCAATTTCTTTTAAAAATGTCTTACAGTTTTCAGCATATAGGACTTTCATATCCTTGGTTAAGTTTATTCCTAGGTATTTTATTCTTTTTGCTGCAATTGCAAAAGGAATTGCTTTTTTAAATTATTTTTCTGAGATTTCATTGTTAATGTATAGGAATGCAATGAACTTTTGTATGTTGATTTTGTAGCTAGCAACTTTACTGTATTCGTTGATTGTTTCTGATGGCCTTTTGGTGGAATCTTTAGCGTTTTCTATGTATAGCATCATGTCATCTGCAAAGAGTGACAATTTAACTTTTTCATTTCCAATTTGGATGCCTTTTATTCTTTCTCTTGCCTAATTGCTCTGGTGAGGACTTCCAACACTATGTTGAAAGGCAGAGGTGATAGGGGACTGCCCTGTCAGTTCCTCAACGTAGAGCAAAGGGCTTCAGTTTTTCATCATTAATTAAGAAATTAGCTGAGGGTTTGTCATGTATGACCTTTATTATGTTAGGGTATTTTCCTTCTTCCTATTTTATGAAGTGTTTTAATCATAAATGGATGTTGTATCTTGTCAAATGCTTTTTCTGCATCAATTGACATAATCATATGATTTTTGTCCTTTATTTTGTTTATGTGATGTATCACATTGATGGGTTTGCATATGATGAACCATCCTTGTGCCCCAGAGATAAACACCACTTGGTCGTGATGAATAATCTTTTGAATTTATTGTTGCATTCGATTTGCTATAATTTTGTTTAGGATTTTTGCATCTGTACTCATAAGAGATATTGGTCTGTAGTTTTCTTTTTTTGTGTTATCCTTACCAGGTTTTGGTATCAGGGTAATGTTGGCCTCATAAAATGAGTTAGGGAGTACTGTCTCTTCTTCAACTTTTTGGAAGAGTTTGATCAGGACTGGTATTAGATCCTCTGTGAAGGTTTGGTAGAATTCACTAGTGAAGCCATTGGGTCCTTGACTTTTGCTTTTGGGTAGGTTTTGGATGACTGATTCAATTTTGTTACTGGTGATCAGTCTATTTAGATTTTCCAGTTCTTCATGATTCAGCCTAGGAAGGCTATATGTTTCTAAGAACTTGTCCATTTCTTCTAGGTTATTGAATTTAGTGGCATATAGTCCTTCATAGTATTCTTGGATGATCCTTTGTATTTCTGTAGCATCCGTGATAACTTCCCCTCTTTTATTTCTGATTTTGTTTATTAGTGTCTTTTCTCTTTTTATCTTAGTGAGTCTAGCCAAGTGTTTGTCAATTTTGTTAATCTTTTCAAAGAACCAGCTCTTTGTCACATTATTTTTTTTCTATTGTCTTTTTGTTCTTTATTGCATTTAGTTCTGCTCTGATTTTTGTTATTTCCTTTCTTCTGCTGACCTTGGGTTTCATTTGTTCTTCTTTTTCTAGTTCTCTAAGGTTCTTTCTAGTTCTTTTAGGTTATTTATTTGGTATTTTTCTTGTTGCTTGAGATAGGCCTGTAATAATATAAATTTCCCTCTTAAAACTGCTTTCTCTGCATCCCCAAAATTTTGGTAGGATGTATTTTCATTCACATTTGTTTCTACGTATATTTTGTTCTCTCCTCTAATTTCTTCTTTGACCCGGTCATTCTTTAAAAGTATGTTGTTTAATCTCCACATATTTGTGGTTTTTCCTGCTTTCTTTTTGCAGTTGATATTGAATTTCAAAGCCTTGTGATCAGAGAATATGTTTGGTATGATTTCAATCTTCTTAAATTTGCTGGGGCTAGTTTTATGTCCCAATATATGGTCTATCCTTGACAATGTTCCATGTACAGTAGAAAAAAATGTATAGTCTGATGTTTCAGGTTGAAGTACTCTATAAATGTCAATTATGTCCATTTCATTTAATGTGTCATTTAGGGCTGCTATTTCGTTATTTATTTTCTGTTTGGATGATCTATCCATAGCTGTCAATGATGTATTTAAGTCCCCTAGTATAATTGTGCTTTGGTCAGTTTCTCCCTTTAGTCATGTTAGTAGTTGCTTGGCATATTTCAGTGCTCCCTGATTGGGTGCACAAATACTGATGACTGTTATGTCTTCTTGTTGTATAGTCCCCTTTACCATTATGAAATGTCCATCTTTGTCTCTTGTTACCTTTTTTATCCTGAATTCTGCTTCATCTGATATTAGTATGGTTATAACTGCTTTTCTCTGGATATCATTTGCTTGGAGTGTCAATTTCCACCCTTTCACTTTGAATCTATGTTTCTCCTTCTAGCTGAGATGTGTCTCTTGGAGGCAGCATATGGTTGGGTTTAGTTTTTTGATCCAATCTGCTACTCTGTGTCTTTTATTCGTGTCCTCAGTCCATTTACATTTAGGGTGATTATGATTTGTGAGGCTTTCCTATCATTCTATCTTTAGTTTTCCGGTAAGGCTGTGTCTCCATTGTTTCTTTGCCTTTTTGCTGTTGTCTATTGTTTCTGTATGGTGGTATTCTATTATTTTTCCCTCTGTTTCTTCTTTTATTACAGTAATATTTCAGTTCTGGATTTTTTTTTTTGGGGGGGGGCGGTTACCCTTAAGTTTATGTAAAAGAAAGTTTGATATTTAGAGTATTCCATTTTCTTCAGCCCGCTTACTTTCTCCATTCCCATATTCACGTTCAGGCCTTTACTCTCCCCCTTTTTATGTGCTGGTTGCCACAAATTGTCTCTGTTGATGGTGGTCCAATAACCTCCTTTAGTATATCTTATAGTGCAGGTCGTGTGTTAGAAAATTCCCTCAGCTTCTGTATGTCTGGAAAGGTCTTTATTCCCTCTTCATATCTAAAGGATATCGTTGCTGGATATATAATTCTTGGTTCATAATTTCTCTCTTTCAATAGTTTGACTATTTGGCTCCACTGCCTTCTGGCTTGTAGAGTTTCTGCTAAAAAATCTGAGTATATTCTTATGGGCTTTCCTTTGTAGGTTACCGTCTTCTTTTCCCTGGATGCCTTGAGGATTCTTTGTCATCGATTTTTGACAGCTTCAATACAATGTGCCTTGGAGAAGGCCTGTTGGAGTTGAGGTAATTAGGTGTTCTATTTGCTTCTTGGATTCAAGGATCCAGTTCTGTCCACAAGTTTGGTAAGTTCTCATCAACAATTTGTTTGAATATATTCTCTGTTCCCTTCTCTCTTTCTTCTTCTTCTGGTATGCCCATTATTCTTATATTGCTCTTTCTGATGGAGTCAGAAAGTTCTTGTAGAGGTCTTTCATTTCTTTTAACTCAAGTCTCTTTCTTCTTCCATCCGTTTCATTTCCAGGTTTCTATCTTCGATGTCACTGATTCTGGTCAACTGGTCAACTCTATTACCTTAGCTGGCTATTTCATTCTTAATTTCTTCTATTGAGTTCTTAATCTCCAGAAATTCTATTTGGTTCTTTTTCAAAATTTCAATCTGTTTGGTAAAATGTTCATGTTGTTCTTTGGTTGTGTTTCTGAGTTCATTGAACTGCCATTCTGTGTTTTCTTGCATCTCGTAGAGTTTTTTCAGAACTGCAATCTTGAATTCTCTGTCATTTAAGTTACGTATTTCCATATCTACGTTTATTTTCTGGAGACTTTTCATTTTCTATCTGAGATGTCTTGTTGCCTTGGTTATTCATAGAAATTAATGATTTATTATTTCTCTTCCTAGACATCCGCAGGAGTGGGTTCTGCAACAGGTTGACAGGAAGAGGTCTTTCTTTTGTTTTCCAGTAGGTGTTGGTAGAATGTTTTATTTTCTCTCCTACTGCAGCCTTTTTTTCTCTCTCACACTATAGTGTTATGTTTTCTCTGCACTATTCCAGCTTCTCACACAATGGGGGAATTCCCTGGAAGGCGGGCTTCTCCTCTGTGAACGGTTTGCCTGGGTCATAGGGTGCCGCGTCATGTGGGGATGAGGAGAGCTTTTGAAGTTCCAAAGTTCTTCCTGCACCAGATTCAGAGCCTGTGTGTTTCAGCAGCTCTGTTTACTCCTGCAGGGATCTGCCCAGATAGGTGGGGACAGGGGTGGGGTGGGTTGTGAGAGGTGACCCAGAGCAATGGCAGCGATCACCACCACAGCCAGTGCTGCCTCCACAGCTCCCTCCCCTTTGCCGGAACTAGTTGGGCTGCGAATCTGTGTCTGTGGTCCACAGTTCTCAGAACTGCAAATATTCTGTTCTTTTGATCTGACACTGCTACTGTTCCGCTTCTAGCACCGGGCAGGTGGGGGCAGGGTGAGCTCTGGGAGGGTAGGGAGGGGGCGGCTAGTCTTATTGACTAAGGCTTCCGTTCTCTGTGGCAGTGAGGGCTTAAACCACCATTTTCAGGCTTCTTCCCTCAGTCTTTGCTCCGAGGTCTCTGCCATGAGCATTGGGTTCAGCCGTGTTATATGCTGTCCTCTCTGCCCTGTGGGCAATAAACGAAGCCCTATCAATCCAAGTTCTTCCCTCTCCCACAGCTGCAGTAGTTCCGGGATGCAGTGAGCTCAGAGCACCGAGCTAGGTCTGTGCCCACGCGGCTCCATCTCCACACCTCTCCCTTCCTTCCTCCCCCTCCCCCGCTCGCAAAATTTGCCCACTTTTAGGTTATTTCAATAGTGCACCTCTTAGTCTTGCTTGTCTGCTGCGCAGAGTCCTTTGTGGAGTTATAGTATTTCAGTTTGTTGTAAGTTCTGGGGGAGATTTCAAGAGGTTCACCTTACGCTGCCATTTTTATGACATACTCTTCTAGGAGTTTTACGGTTTTGGCTCTTACATTTAAGTCTTTAATCCATTTTGAGTTTATTCCTGTATATGAATACAAGAATATGTACATGAATGGGTTTATTCTTGTATATGAATACGCTCAAAATGTATTCATATTTTTTTTTAAAGATTTTATTGGGGAAGGGGAACAGGACTTTATTGGGGAACAGTGTGTACTTCCAGGACTTTTTTTTTTTCCAAGTTGTTGTCCTTTCAATCCTAGTTGTGGAGGGTGCCATTCAGCTTCAAGTTGTTGTCCTTTCAGTCTTAGTTGTGGAGGGCACAGCTCAGCTCCAGATCCAGTTGCCTTTGCTAGTTGCAGGGGGCGCAGCCCACCTTCCCTTGCGGGAGTCGAACCGGCAACCTTGTGGTTGAGAGGACGCGCTCCAACCCACTGAGACATCTGGGAGCTCAGCGTCAGCTCAGCTCAAGGTGCCGTGTTCAATCTTAGTTGCAGGGGGCACTGCCCACCATCCCTTGTGGGACTCCAGGAATCAAACTGGCAACCTTGTGGTTGAGAGCCCACTGTCCCATGTGGGAATCGAACGGGCAGCCTTCGGAGTTTGGAGCAAGGAGCTCTAACCTCCTGAGCCACCGAGCCAGCCCTGTATTCATATTTTGAGTGAAACCAGTTTAGTTTCAATTTTTTGCCTGTGTCTGTCCAGTTTTCCCAGCACAATGTATTAAATAGACTCTCTTTACTCCAATGTAAATTGTTGCATACTTTGTCATAGATTAAATGACCATAAAGGCATGGCTTTATTTCTGGGCTCTCTATTCTGTTCCAGTGACCTATGTGTCTGTTTTTATGCCAGAACTATGCTATTTTGATTATAATGGCCTTGTAGTTAATTTGGTATTAGATAACATGATAACTTCAGCTTTGTTTCTTTTTCTCAGAATTGCCATGGCTATTTGGAGTCTTTTATTGTTGCTTGTAAAATTTAAGATTATTTGTTTTCGTTCTGAGAAAAATGCCATTAGTATTTTGATATAGATTACATTAAATCTATATATTGCTTTGGTTATCATGGTCACAGGCAAGGCTGAAATTGCCCTGCATAGGAGCCCCTCCCAAGAGACACAAGAAACAACACACCTAGAGGCCAGCTTCAGACCCCACCAGAGCACTATCTGGTGGCCACAAGTCCTGTCAATTTGCTCCTTTGTGTCTCCCAAATCCCTTAACTCCTTTCTGTTTTCAGGTTGGCACCACATTGTCTCTCTCTCTCTCTCTGATCTAATTTCTAATATCTAGCATTCTCATTAAGAAATTCAGGCATAAAGGGACATTCAAGGGTTTCCACAGTATGGTGCCCACCTGCATTTGAATTGTGACTTTTGAAAGCCACCTTGTCCATAAAGCCTTTCTTGACAACACTCACCAACAGATACAAACTACTCTATCACTTATTAAAAATATATATTTTCTTTTAAATTAGTTTCAAACTTCCAGAAAAGTTGCAAAGATAGTTCAGAGAGTTCCCACACACCTGCACCCAGTTTCCTCTGTTGTTAACAATTTGTATTAGTGCAGTGCGTTGTCACAGTTAGTTCACCAATACTGATACATTGTTATTGACTGAAGTCTATGCTTTACTCAGACTTCCTAGTTTTGCCTAATATCCTTTTTTGTTCCATGATCCTGTTTAGGATACCACATTGCACTTAGTCATCATGTCTCCTTAGGTTCTGTGATGGTTAATTTTATGGGGAAACATTCTGGGTGTTTTTTTGGTTTTGTTTGTTTGTTTGTTTTTCTCAAACCTGGGAGCAAACCACCTGGGTGTTTCTGTGAGGATGGTTTTGAATGCAATTAACATTTAAATCACTAGACTAGGTAAAGCAGATTGCTCTCCACACTGTGGGTGGATCTCATCCAATCATTTGAAGGCTGGAATGGACCCAAAAGCTGCCCCTCCCCCAAATAAGACATAATTTCTCCTGCCTGATGGTCTTTGAACTGGTATATCAGGTCTTCCTGGTCCTACAGCAGTCTGCCAGTGTTTAGACTTCAACTGAGATATACATTAGCTCGGCAAAATAAATTATATCTATATCTATCTATAATCTGTCTATACTATGGTGTTTTAATCTGTTTAGGCTGCTATAACAAAATACCACAGACTGGACTGGGTGACTTATAAAAAACAGAAATTTGTTTCTTACAGTTCTAGGGTCTGGGAAGTCTGAAATCAAGATACCAGCATGGTTGTATGGTTCTTTGGTTGTGTTCTCATGAACCTCTTCCTGGTTCATATAACTGGTGCCTTCTTGCTGTGTCCTCACATGGTGGAAGGAGTGAAAGATCTGTGGAGTATCTGTTATAAGGGCACTAATGCTATTTATGAGGTCTCCATCCTCAGAAGACCTTCATTTTTAGGGGTTTGGATTTTAATATATGAATTTGGAGAGGACTGTTTTCTAGAGAATCCTGACTAATACAGGCTCCTCTTGGCTGTGACTGTTTCTAAGACTTTCCTTCTTTCTGATGACATTTGAAGACTATAATGCTACTAAAATTTGGTTTGTCTAATGGTTTTCTCATGTATAGACTGGAATTATGGATCCAAAGAGGAAGACTGCAAAGGTGAAATGCCTTTCTCATCACATCACATTAAATAACACTGCATGAAGTGTACATTTCTCAATATGAGATATCACTGATATTGTGTACCTTGATCACCTCCCTGGCTGAGGTAATTTTTGCCAGGATTCCCCCACAGTCAACTTACTTTTTCTCCTCTTTCCATATTCTACTCTTTGAAAGCAAGTCACTAAGCACACCCACATTCAAAGGTAGGAATTAGGCTATATCCCCTTGGGGGAAGAACCTACATAAAGTATTTGGAATTATTCTTTATGTGAGATTTGTCTCTTTCTTTCCACTTATTTACTTATTCAAACATTTATTTATGTGAGCATAGACTCGTGGATATTTATTTTATACTTTGGATTATAATCCACTATTATTTATTTTGCTACTAAAATTGTTCCGGCTGTGGCCATTGGGCGCTCCTTCAAGTTGGCTTCTTACTCTATTCCTTTTGGAAAATACTATGTTGCATTTTATCTGGTCGTTTTCTGTATATATGACTAAGCCTCACTATTAATCATTAATTTGTGTATTCATCTTTGTTCTCTTCAAAGCCAGTACCAAACCTTGCATGTATTCATTTGTTCATTCTCTCATACAACTGATATCACCCACCATGTGCTGTACACTGTGATGACTGAGTGCTCTGCAGTGACAAACATGTATAAACATGCACAGTGTCCGGTCTCATAGAGTTTATTATCTAGTGGAGCATTAAAAATGCACACAGAGAAATATGTATTGTTAAGAATTGTAACTAGTGCTATGAAAGGAGACACTAAGATATAATAAGAGAACATGACGGGGGAATCTACTTTAGGAAAAAGCTTTTCTGAACACATTAGACATAAGCTGAGACTCAAAGAATGAGTGAGAGTTATGTGGGGCATAAGTCATAGAAGAAAATTGCAGGCACAGGGCAGGTATGAGTTTCCCAAAGTAAAAAGGAACTTTGAGAATAAATACTTAAAAAATATTTTTCAAACTGAATTGCCATAATGTAAGTTTTATTTTAAATGGCATCACCCACTGTTTTTTTAATCTGTACATAAGAATTGTTGTCATGTTCTCTATGAGTCAGGATGATTAACACCAGTCACTAAGACAATCCATAATGTGTTTGTGGCATACCACAATAAAAGGACTATATCTCATGCATGTCACAGTCTAAAAGACAGTTTAGTCAGTCAGCTCTCTGGGGTGATTCTCCAGAGTGCTTCTTCTTCAAGTGGCAAACACAAACATCCTGTTTCCTTCCATTGTGTGGCTCCCGATAGCAGAATATTCACTTCCAGCTTTGGAGAGAGAGGAGAGGGGATTAAAGGATCTCATAGGAGATTTTAGAGGCAAGCCTGAAGGTGCTTAGATCCCTTTTCCACACACCGCATTGTCTGGAACAAGTCACATGACCCCATTTAGAAGTGAGGGGCTTGGGAAGTGCAGTACTATAAGAAAAGGAATGGAAGAGCCAACACATGGCGTTGTATCTGCTTCATGTCTTGCAGTGCAACATGTGTAGAGAGACTTGAGCAACACTGCTGTAAAAATACTTTAAAATACTTTGAAGAGGTAGTTGTATTCATTGCAAGCTGTTGTAATTTTGTCTTTTAAGGATGAAGTGGAACCATTTTCCTTTCACCCTGAATATTTTCCCTGAAACTTTCTCTGGTTTTCAAAAGGCCTCCAGGCCACTAGTCATTTCTCACTATTCAGGCTTCCCACAGTGCCTACTCACCGTGTCCTCAAGGTTGAGTCTCACAGGGACACAGCTCAGCTATTTCTTTTAGAAGTCCTAGTGAATCATTCCCTTTAGCAAATATATAATGCACTATGACCTCTGTAACTGTTCCACCATGTCTCCTGCTGAGCCAGAAGCAGGAAGGCCAGAGAGCGTGAATAATTTATTGCAAGCAACCACCACTATTTATCCCAGGCTTAATGGTGGGAGTCAGACACAGAAAATAGCTCTGCCAGCTATATATGAGAAAGATTAGTGGCTTTACAGTCAGAAGAATGAACTTGACGTCTGGCTCCTCTACCTACTGAGTGACCTTGAGCAAGTCATCAATGCTCAAAATGCATTAAGCTCCTATCCTTAGCCAACTATATAAAGGTGGAGGTTTGAAAGGTAAATTATGGGCAATCAAGGAACTTACAGCAATACGATGTGGGAAATGTTCTCCCATTCCCCTATGTGTCTACCTTGGCCTATAGAGGAAGGGTCTTCTGTCCCCTCAGCCTTGTAGGCACTGCTAACTTCAACAGCTGGAAGCTTCTGCTACTTCCTTCACACATCAAACTGACGCCTCACAAAGAACCTGTTCCTTTACATTGCTGACTTCCAGTCAAGTTTTACAAGGTTGAGTCTTACTGGGGACACCCAGGTCATAGGCCTGAGATTTAGTTGTAAAGGAGGATAGGTGTTGTCACACAGCAGCCTAACCGTCTGTCCCCTTGTGTCTATCCTTAAAGAAAGAAGAGTCTGTGAGACTGATCCTTTCAGGGACTTTGCTTCACCTTTGTGCTTACACATTATGTCTCTCTGTTTGACCCCAGAAGATGGTTGGTCAGCCAATGACATGTAAGATTCCCCATGGAGGGAATAATCCAAGCCAGGCGCAGCTGTGCAGGGACCACTAGAAGAACTCACGGGGTCGATAGAGGTGGGCACAGCCCCCCACAATCCCCTGTCTAAGGAGAGCTTCTGCCTATGTGGCTATATTCCTTCCCACAACCTGCTTGAGAAGTGAGTCAATGATGTGATAACATCAGTTCTCCTTCTATTCTTATCAATAAGTTTCAGCATAAAGGTTTTGTCCCTGGAGAGGCACATACCACAATTATTAAGACATCATGGGACTTTTGATTCCAGCTGTTTGCAGGCAAGGCTGATTGGTTTGAATCAGTTTTCTGGTACGATGTACGAGACTCACAGACCGTGGAGAAAACAATGCTACTTCCTTGTGTGAACATCGATAAAAGCCACAAGGTGGCCCGATTCAGGGCTCTCAGTCCTTTGAAGCTGGGAGACCCTTGGCTCCCCTATTGCACAAATTTCTTGATTTCTGTTCCTTTCTTAAACCTTCGCCACCCCTTCTCGTTCTCTCTCAGCCTGTGTTGCGCTGGACGAGACAGACAGGAAAGGGGGATGCAAATTTAAATTTTTTAAAAATTTCCAAATACAAAGGGGCATTTAAAATGTGCCAGGCAGAAAAATATGGCATGTAAAAAGATTTCTAAATGGCACTATAAGGACCATTTGATGTTGGAGACCATGCTTTTGTTTTAGCATGATTATATAAATCACTCCTAGCTGTGCTGAGCAAAACCAGGTAAGAATATAAAAAAGGGATGCTTAGTTTGATCCTGGGTTTGGGATATCGGGATAGTTAAATTAGAAGGACAAGTCTACTAGGATGTCAAGTGTCCTAGAAAGAGACAGATGAAGAAATGGAGTTCTCAATGAATTTGAAAAGCAGCAGTGAGAAAATAGTTTCCTGGAATTTAGGATTACAGGCATTGTGCAGTTCTGGGTAATCATCTAGTGCAGGAACGTGGATAAGATTCACCCCTGTTGCACGGTGTTGGGAAGGGTTCCAGTGACCTGTCAAGGTCAAGGGAAAGAATGATATGACCAATTTGTAAAGATCTCAGAACGTGGGCATCTTGGCAGTGGTGCCACGTGTTTGCCATCCCTGATGCAGAGTATGGTGATAAGAACAGTGGCTAGTGAGGAATGATGGCAGAGACAACATGGAGTTCAGAGAACACATGTTATAGACTTAGGGTGATCAGGAGTTCTGCAGCACAGAGGTAGGGTTAGGTGACCAGATCTCAAAGGTGGAGGGGGTTAGGCCTGTGGAGGAATAGGAAGTAACATTGCAGAGCTGGGAGAATGTGATTCTGCCCAGACATTGACATGGGGACAATATTCTTTTTTTTTTTTTTTTTTTTTTTTGGTTTTCTTTGACTTTGAAATTTATTTCAGTATATATGTCAGTTCTCAACAATTATATACAAACACATTTCACTGCATAACAGAATGCTAGAGAACCTAGCACTCAGTAGTGCCCTAGTAATTAAATAAACAAACCTCTCTTCCACCTCAAAAAAAAGACCTAAGCATCAAAGTCTAAATTATATATGTATATATTTTAATTAAATTTATTGGGGTGACAATTCCCAGTAAAATTACATAGATTTCAGGTGTGCAACTCTGCATCACATCATCCACAAATTACATTATGTGTTCACCATCCAGAGTCAGTTCTCCTTCAATCACCACATATTTGATCCCCCTCACCCTCATCTCCCACCCCCCAACCCCCTTACCCTCTGGTAACCACTAAATTACGTTCCCCAGATTAATTTTCAAACCCCGTGGCCATCTTGTGGTTACTGATTGTTTTCTAATCCCCTTACCTTCCCCTGACCCCCACCCCCCCCGCCCATCTAGCAACCTTCAGTTTTTCCTCTTTGTCTCCAAAACTGTTTCTGATTAGTTCATTCACTTATACTTTTCTTTAGATTCCGCATATAAGTGAGATCATATGGTATTTATCTTTCTCTGTCTGACTTATTTCACTTAACATAATGTTCTCTAGGACCATCCATGTTGTTGCAAATGGTAAGATTTCTTTCTTCTTTATGGCTGTGTAATACTCCATTGTATAAATGTACCACAGTTTCTTAATCCAGTCATCTACCGATGGGCATTTCGGTTGTTTCCATGTCTTGGCTATTGTGTATACTGCTGCAATAAACATAAGAGTGCATAAAGATGTTTGAATTGGAGTTTTGGATTTCTCCGGATAGATACCTAGGAGTGGAATTACTGGATCATAAGGTAGTTCCATTTTCAGATTTTTTAGATACCTCCATACTGTTTACCATAGTGGCTGCACCAATCTGCAATCCCACCAACAGTGCACAAGCGTTCCCTTTTCTCCATATCTGCGCCAGCATTTGTTGTTTGTTGATTTATTGATGATAGCCATTTTGACTGGGGTGAGGTGGTATCTCATTGTGATTTTTATTTGCATTTCTCTGATGGTTAGTGAGGATGAGCATTTCTTCATATGTCTGTTTGCCATCTGTATGTCCTTTTTAGAAAAATGTCTCTTCAAGTCCTCTGCCCATTTTTTAATTGGGTCATTTGTTTTTTTGGAGTTGAGTTGAATGAGTTTTTCACAGATTTGTGATATTAATTCCTTATCAGATATATCATTGGCAAATATCTTTTCCCATTCCGTAGGATCCCTTTTTGTTTTATTGATGGTTTCCTTTGCTGTGAAAAAACTTTTTAGTTTGATATAATCCCACATGTTTATTTTTTCTCTTACTTCCCTCGCTCGAGGGGATATATCAGTAAAAATCTTACTCTGGGTAATGTCTGTGAAGTTTCTTCCTATATTTTCTTCTAGGTATTTTATGGTTTCAGATCTTACATTTAAGTCTTTAAGCCATTTTGAATTTATTTTTGTATATGGTGTAAGGAGGTGGTCCAACTTCATTTTTTTGCATGTGTCTGTCCAGGTTTCCCAGCACCATTTATCGAATAGACTGTCTTTACCCCATCGTATATTCTTGCTTCCATTTTCATAGATTAAATGGCCATATAGGCATGGATTTATTTCTGGACTCTCTATTCTGTTCCATTGATCTATGTGTCTGTTTTTATGCCAGTACCATGCTGTTTTGATTACTGTAGCCTTGTAGTACAATTTGAAGTCAGGTATCGTTATACCTCCCACTTTGTTCTTATTTCTCAAGATTGCCTTGGCTATTCGGGGTCTTTTATGGTCCCATATAAATTTTAGGATTATATATTCTATTTCTGTGAAAAACGTTGTTGGTAGTTTGATAGGAATTGCGTTGAATATGTATATTGCCTTAGGCAGTATGGACATTTTAACTATATTAATTCTTCCTATCCATGAACATGATATGTGTTTCCATATATTTATATCTTCCTTCATTCCTTTCTTCAGTGTCTTATAATTTTCTGAGTACAGATCTTTTACTTCTTTGGTTAAATTTATTCCCAGGTATTTTATAGTCTTTGGAGCAATTGTAAATGGGATTGTTTTTTTTAATTTCTCTTTCTGATGTTTTATTATTGGTATATACAAATACAACTGATTTCTGAATATTAATTTTGTATCCTGTTACTTTACTAAATTCATCTATCAGCTCTAATAGCTTCTTGGTGGAGTCTTTAGGGTTCTCTATATATAGTATCATATCATCTGCATATAATGATAATTTTACTTCCTCCTTACCAATTTGGATGCCTTTTATTTCTTTTTCTTGTCTGATTGCTGTGGCTAGAACTTCCAGCACTATGTTGAATAGAAGTGGAGATAGTGGGCAACCTTGTCTTGTTCCTGATCTTAGGGGTATGGTTTTAGCTTTTCCCCATTGAGTATGATGTTAGCTGTGGGTTTGTCATATATGGCCTTTATTATGTTGAGATATGATCCCTCTATTCCCACTTTCTTAAGGGTTTTTATCATAAGTGGCTGTTGGATTTTATCAAATGCTTTTTCTGCATCTATTGATATGATCATGTGATTTTTATTTTTCATTTTGTTAATGTGATGTATCACATTAATTGATTTTCGGATGCGAACCACCCTTGCACACCAGGGATGAATCCCACTTGATCATGGTGTATGATCTTTTTAATGTATTGCTGAATTCTGTTCGCTAATATTTTGTTGAGGATTTTTGCATCTATGTTCATTAGAGATATCGGCCTGTAGTTTTCTTTTTTTGTGGTGTCTTTGTCTGATTTTGGGATCAGGGTGATAGTGGCTTCGTAAAAAGTGTTTGGGAGTCTTCCCTCCTTCTGGATTTTTTGGAAGAGCTTGAGGAGAATAGGTGATAATTCTTTTTTGAACGTTTGTAAAATTCACCTGTAAGCCATCTGGTCCAGGACTTTTGTTTGTTGGAAGATTGTTGATTACTGATTCAATTTCTGTGATGGTAATCAGTCTGTTCAGGTTTTCTGTTTCTTTTTGAGTTAGCCTTGGAAGGTTGTAGAAACTTCTAGAATGCCTCTAGAAAATTGTCCATTTCTTCCAGATTGTCAAATTTGTTGGCATATAGTTGCTCATAGTAACTTCTTAAAACTTTTTGTATTTCTGCGGTGTCCTTTGTCACTTCTCTTCTTTCATTTCTGATTTTATTATTTTGGGTCCTCTCTCTCTTTTTTTTAATGAGTCTGGCTAAAGGTTTGTCGATTTTGTTTATCTTCTCTAAGAACCAACTCTTGGATTCATTGATCTTTTGTATTGTTTTTCTGGTTTCTATTTCATTTATTTCTGCTCTGATCTTTATTATCTCCTTCCTTGTGCTCCCTTTGGGCTTATTTTGCTGTTCTTTTTCCAGATCCCTTAAGTGTGAAGATAAACTGTTGATTAGTGATGTTTCTTGTTTCTTTAGGTAGGCCTGCAAAGCTATGAATTTCCCTCTGAGGACTGCTTCCGCGGCATCCCATAGATTTTGGGTCGTCGTGGTTTTATTTTCGTTTGTCTCGAGATATCTTTTGAATTCTTCCTTGATCTCCTGCTTGACCCATTCATTATTTAGTAATAAGTTATTCAGCCTCCATGAATTGGTGTGTCTTCCAGTTTTTTTCTTGTAGTTCATTTCTAATTTCATAGCACTGTGATCAGAGAAGACAATTGGTATGATTTCAATTTTCTTAAATTTATCAAGACTTGTTTTGTGGCCTAACATATGGTCTATCTTGGAAAATGTTCCATGTGCGCTTGAGAAAAACGTGCATTTTGCAGCATTGGGGTGAAGTGTTCTGAAAATATCGATTAGATCCAAGTGGTCTGATGTATCATTTAAGGCTGTTGTTTCCATATTGATTTTCTGTCTGGAAGACCTGTCTCTTGCTGTCAGAGGTGTGTTGAAGTCCCCTACTATGATACTGTTACTGTTGATCTCTGTCTTTATGTCAATCAGTACCTGTTTTATATATTTAGGTGCTCCTATGTTGGGTGCATAGATGTTTACTTGGGTTATGTCCTCTTGTCAGATCGATCCCTTTATTATTATATAGTGCCCATCTTTATCTTTTAGTATGTTCTTCATTTTAAAGTCTATTTTGTCAGATATAAGTATTGCAACTCCAGCTTTTTTCTCGTTTCCATTTGCATGAAATATCTTACTCCAACCCTTCACTTTCAGCCTGTGTGTGTCTTTTGTTCTGAGGTGAGTCTCTTGTATACAGCATATACAAGGGTCTTGCTTTCTTATCCTCTCAGCCACCCTATGTCTCTTGATTGAAGCATTTAATCCATTTACATTTAAAGTGATTATTGATAAGTACATAGTTATTGCCATTTTTAAATTTGTAGTTAGGTTGTTTTGATCTTTCTTCTATTTACAGGAGTCCTTTTAGTATTTCTTGCAATGCTGGCTTGGTGGTAATAAATTCCTTTAGCTTATTTTTTTCTGGAAAGCTCTTTATCTCTCCATCCACTTTAAATGATAGCCTTGCTGGATAAAGCAATCTAGGTTGTAGGCTTTTGTTTTCCATCACTTTGAGTATCTCCTGCCACTCCCTCCTGGCCTTCAATGTTTCTGTAGAAAAGTCATTTGATAGTCTTATGGGAGTTCCCTTGTGTGTCACCCTCTGCCTTTCTCTTGCTGCTTTTAGGATTCTCTCTTTGTCTTTAAGCTTTGCCATTTTAACTATAATGTGTCTTGGTGTGGACCTGTTTCGGTTTATCCTGGTTGGAACTCTCTGCACTTCCTGGGCTTGTATGTTGGTTTCCTTCATCGGGCTGGGGAAGTTTTCGGACATTATTACTTCAAATATGTTCTCAATCCCTTGCTTCCTCTCTTCACCTTCTGGTATTCCTATGATGCGCATGTTGTTGCGCTTGATGTTATCCCAGAGGTCTCTTAGGCCATCTTCATTGTTTTTTATTCTTTTTTCTTTCTGTTGTTCCGTTTGGGTGATCTCTGCTACCTTGTCTTCTAAGTCGCTGATTCGATCCTCTGCTTCATCTAACCTGCTGGTAATTCCTTCACGTGAGTTCTTAATTTCGGTAATTGTGTTCTTTAGTTGTAACTGGTTTTTCGTTGTTATTTCTACATCCTTCTTTATGTCTTCTCTAAGCTCCTTAAACATTCTTATCACCAGTGTTCTGAACTCCGTCTCTGAAAGGTTGGTTACCTCTGCTTCATTTGGTTCCAGTTGTGGAGGTTTTTTCTGTTCTTTTATTTGGGACGTGTATCTTTGTTTACCCATTCTGGCTGACTCTCTGTGTTTGTTTTGATGTATTAAGTAGATCCCCTAGAGTTCTTAGTTTTTGTTAGGTTATCTTATGTAGTATGTGTCCTTTATATTTGACTTGCTCTACGTCGTTTTTCTCCTCTGCGTGTGCTCCAAAGGTGACTCTTGTGTTGTGTATATTGTCCTGTTCAAGAAGATCTTTAATTGCTTTTTGCTTGTGAGTAGGTGGGGTTAACTCCTAGGCTGACTCGTTGTGAGACTTGGCATTGCCCACCGCAGGGCGTTCTGCTGCATGAGGGTTGATCACTTAAATGTGGTTTGGCCTCTATGGGCTCTAGTGCCTGCAGAGAATTCCCTCTGGGTGTATGACTTGTAGGTCAAACCCGGTAATACTCTGGTTTGGTCTGGAGTTGGCTCTGGATATGTTGAATCTTGCGCCTCTTAAGCTGGGCCCTGGTAGGGCAGTTTCAGAACAAAGCAAATCACCAAGCACAACAGCAACAACAACAACAAAGAAAAAATCAAATACATTCACATGTAAAAACACCTGAAAACCCCCACTCGGCACAGGCAAAGATATCAAAGATATAAAGACAAAGCAAAACAAAACAAAACAAAACAAAAACAGAAAGCAGTGCCAGTCTTGGCTTAAGCCCACCAAGTAATGTCCAGGTTGTCCTCTGCTTTACCAAAGAGCCCCCTGCTTATTGCGCAGGCAGAGCCGGTCACCTGGTGCCCAGAGTGACTTTGGGACTGTAGATTTAAATGCGTGGGCCTGAGGGGTCTGGATGATAGTTTTTACAAAGTCAGTGCAGTTTCTGCCCTTGCCTGCACATATGCACACTGAGAGTAGCACCACCAGCCCCGTGTCCAGTACTCCTGAGTCTTAGGGCACTTTTTCAGTGTGTGTGTGTGTGTGTGTATGGGGGGTGTGGGCGGGAGATTTCTGAGCTGCTGAAAGCCCAGAGCTGTGTCTGCTGCTTACTGCTGATCCCTGGGAGTGTCTCGGCAGTTGCACTTGCCCCGACCTAGGCAGGCCAGAAAGGGTGGGGGCTGGGGATGGAGGGGTCTTCTCTCTCCCAGCCCAGCCACGCGTCACCCTCCTCCCGTAGGCCAGAAAAGGTGGTGGCTGGGGATGGAGGAGTCTCTTCTCTCCTAGCCCAGCCAAAATCACACTCTTCCTGGCCTCTTCCCTGGGTCAGAGCTGCCTGTCAGTTTTCCCAGAGCCTGAGCACTAAAGCTCCTCTGTAATCTGACACTACTCCTCAGTTCAGGGGCCAGTTTAAGTCTCTGGAAGGGCGGGGGTAGGATTGGAAGAACGGAGGGGAGGGGCCCAAGTATGGAGTCTGTGTTCTTTGTCTGCCCTAGGGCCCACTAGCTGCTCTCCCGGCGGGAGAGATCAGCCGTGGGATGAAGGGAAAGAACACACTTCCTGGTCTCTGTGCTCTCCGTTCTGCCCTGGAATCCCGTGCGTGCCCGGAACTGCGGGTGCCACCGCGGTTTTCGCCGCCGCTGGCTGAGACTCCGCTGCGGGCTGGGATTTCCCCGCCGCTGCCGGCCGCGCGTTTTCACTCCGCTCCCTTCCTTCCTTCTTCTGCTCGCCCAATTAGCGCACCTTCAAGTAATCCTTAGCTTCAAGTAATCCACAAGTCTTTTAGCTGTTCTGTGTGATAAGCAAAGAGTTCTTTGATGGGTTATAGGTCCCGTTTGTAATAAGATCCGGAGAACTCAGAAAGTGCGCCCCACTGCCGCCATTCCTATGACGTCATCCCCCCAATATTCTTTAAAGGGGGTGAAGATAAAGGAAGGTTTATTAGGATGGAATGAGGGATTCCAGAAAATGATGGGGAAAGGAAGGTCAGAATTTGGGAGAATTATGTGAGAAGACAGTAGTATGTGAGACGTTAGATGATAAGAGAGGTTTGCATTGTGGGTTGCTGGTGGCCAAAGGTGGGAGGATTCTAAGCAGGTGCAGAGGAACACACGAGTTCTCTCAGAGACTGTGATAAAGATTTGCTCCCTGTGGAGCTGACATTGGATCCTCACCTTCCCTGCTTACACAGCAAGGATAAGAATGATCCCAATCTGAGAGGACCCCAATCTGGGCAACTGAGTGTCATGGTGCCAGGAGAGTATTCATCACATCATACACTTCTGTGAAAATGTTGGTTATATTTTCTGGTTCTGTGGTGCAGGATACAATTAGAGGTGATTTTCACAGTCATAGAATGCTTTTCTTGAGTGTCCCTCAGCTCTCTGTCTCTTCTTTCCTTACAGCAAGATGCCAGAGTAACTTGCAGTCTTCCTTGATGTCAATAAAGTCACCATCTGTGCTCTTGTGACTCTTCTGTGCTTTGCAGACCCCACAGTTGTTCTACTCATCATGGCTATTGTATCCAGAAGGGCCCCTGGTAACCTCACTTTGGTCTCTGAACATGATCCTCATTGTTCATTAGTAGTTTCTCCTACACTTCAACATTCACCTTTCAGGGTAAACATACTTGTTGTTAGAATATAAAATAGGACAGATCTTGCTTTAGTTTTCTGGCATCTGAGACAGAGCACCCTCTGAGATAGAGCTCCTTCACTTGACTCCTTTAATTTATTTCCATCACTTTTTCCCTAAGAATTAGACCCAAATCCTTCAGGGACTGTTAAGAAGACTCCTGAATGATAACCTATGGGTGTCTTCACACAAAGCTTTCTATTCCTGGGGCAAATTTTTCAGGTAAAATGCAAAGGAAAGTAAGGCATTCTGATGAGAAGATGCTATTAGAGGAAAGTCTAATAGTATGTGCAGTTTCTATGGGGAGTGGAGTCCACAACAAAAGAAATATAGTGAAGTGCTGGAAAGTACTCAAGGGAAATACCTCATTAGAGAGTGAGGGTTACAGTGTCAGTCTCTCAGAAATTAGATATTGTTTCTGATGCAGAGCTAATCAGATCACTGGTGATGGGCTGATAATAAATAACTAAAACCACAAAGACTGGATATAAAATCATGCCAGCACCATAGTCAGGATACTGAAAAGTTCCCATATCCCTCAAAATGTCTTCTTTATGGTCAGCCCCTTCACCAACCCTTAACCCCTAACAACCACTGATCTCTTCTTTATCCCTATGGTTTTGCCTTTTTCAGTGTGCCATATAAACAGAATCATGCAGTATGTAGGCTTTTGAGTCTGGGCTTCTTTCACTTAGTAGTATGCATGTAAGATTTTCCTCAATGTTATTGAATAGTTCTTCTTCTTCTTCTTTTTCTTCTTCTTCTTTTTTTTTTTTAAACAGGACTTTTATTGGGGAACAGTGTGTGCTTCCAGGACTTTTTCCCAGTCAAGTTGTTGTCCTTTCAATCTTAGTTGTGGAGGGTGCAGCCCAGCTCCAGGTCCAGTTGCCATTGTTAGTTGCAGGGGACGCAGCCCACCATCCCTTGCTGGACTCCAGGAATCAAACCAGCAACCTTGTGGTTGAGAGGACTTCCTCCAACTGACTGAGCCATCCGGGAGCTCAGCAGCAGCTCAACACAAAGTGCCATGTTCAATCTTAGTTGCAGTGGACAGAGCCCACCATCTCTTGCAGGAGTCGAGGAATAGAACTGGCAACCTTGTGGTTGAGATCCCACTGGCCCATGTGGGAATCGAACCGGCAGCCTTGGTGTTAGGAGCACAGAGCTCCCACCACCTGAGCCACTGGGCCGGCCCCTAGTTCTTCTTTTTTATTGTTGAATAATATGCCATTGTATGGATGTACTACATTTGTTTATCCATTCCCGGGTTGTGGGACAGGGAGGAAAGTAATTGCAGCCATTTTGGCAAATAATATCACAATTGACTCAAAATAAACACTGTTGCATATCCTTTGCACAAAAAAATCAAATAAATGTGGATAGGATAATAAAATGATTCTTCATGTAATCTTCACTTAACTTCAACAATTTTTCAAGGTTTATTCTCATCTGCTAACCTAAAAATAAAAAAAATAAAAACTTTCAAAGTTAGAGGCAACAAGCATTTATTTGAGATCAGTAATATCTATTTGGGACACACTGATTCAGGCAAAAACCCAACCAATGTTCCAGTTAGGAAACAAAGTCAATGGGTATTCATGAGAAAAGGAAGGGAAACAATTACATCAATAGAAGGAAGGTATTTCTATTGCTGCACATTACATGACATAGTGATGTTAATTTTATTTTCAGTCTGGTAGTCATAATATACTTGCAAAAAGTTCTTTGAGACACAATGTTGTTTTAGGCCCTGTCCAAGTGTTAATTTGCCCTGTTTTATTAATAACATTCTAAGGTATGAAGCACAAGATGTGCAAGGCAGTTCCTCTGGCGTGGCAGTTTCAGTTCCATTTTAAAGTGACTTCATTTATATTATTTTTAACACATCTATCCCTTTTTGCTTTTTCTTTTCTTTGCTGAATTATTTTAAAGAAAATCCTAAACATGTGTAGTGAACTACATGGGGGTTATTCAGTTTTCATCTTCAAAAGTTATAGATATTTTTCAAATAGTCTCCATGGATGAGCAAACTTTTTCTTTGAAGAACCAGGTAGTAACTGTTTTTGACTTTGTGAGCTCTCTGGCCTTGTTATAATTACTCAGCCTCTGCTGTTATGAAGAGAAAGTAACCATAGACAGTACATTCATGAAAGATTATGGCTGTGTTCTACTAAAACTTTATTTACAAAAACAGGCATCAGGCCATAGTTTGTCAAACCCAAGCTAATATCCAGTCCATGATCATATTTCCCAGATTGCCTCAAAAATGTCTTTTTATTGTTTAATGATTCTGACACCAGTTCTGAACTGCGAGGGTATTTCCCACACCAAGAAGCTATTCTGCAACACCAGCTGGGTATCTTATAATTCAACTCAATTCTGACAACATCTACTCAGAGATAGTATCAGATTTTACAGATTAAAGGCTCAATCTGACAAGACCACCCTTCACTTCAGATGCCAATTCCAAATCCAGTTTGCTACCTGCACATGTGACCAAGTGGCTATAGGTTGAGGTTCCAATTAACCCCTCCTTGAGTTGGATTAATTTTCTAGAGTGGCTCACAGAACTCAGGAATCCATTTTATTCACTAGATTATGGTTTATTATAAAATGATATAACTCAGGAAGAACCAGATGGAAGAGGTGCATAGGGCAAGGCACAAAAGCTCCCATGCCCTCTCTGAGTGCAGCACTCTCCCCGCATCTCCAGGTGTTCATCAACTGGAAGCTCTCTGATCCTTGTCCTTTTGAATTTTTATGGAGACTTTATTACATAGGTATGATTGATTAAATCATTGGCCATTGATAATTGAACTCAATCTTTAGCCCATTTCCCCTTCCTGGAGGTTGGAGGTGGGATGGGACTGAAATTTCCCACAGTCTAATCACATTGTTGGTTTCCCTGGCCACCAACCCCCACCCTCATGTGACCTATGGGCTTTCCAAAAGTCATCTCATTAATATAACTTTATTGTTTTTAATCACTTAGGAAATTCCAATGGTTTTAGGAGCTCTATGCCTGAAATTGGGAAGAAGACCAAATATATGAGATCTGACAATTAAGTTTGAGAACTTGTTGTAACGATGTTGCTAACCTTTTTTGATATCAGAGGGATTATTCATTATGAATTTGTACCAACTGAACAAACAGTTAAACAAGTTTATTATTTGGAAGTGCTGAAAACGCTGCTTGAAAAAGGTTAGACGACCTGAACTTTTTGCCAACAATTCATCACAACAATGCACCAGCTCACACAGCACTGTCCGTGAGGGAGTTTTTAGCCAGTAAGCAAATAACTGTATTGGAACACCCTCCCTACTCAGCTGATCTGGCCCCCAATGACTTCTTTACCTGAAAATAAAAAGACTATTGAAAGGAAGACATTTTGATGATATTCAGGACACCAAGGGGAGTGTGATAACAGCTTTGATGGCCATTCCAGAAAAAGAGTTCCAAAATTGCTTTGAAGGGTGGGCTAGGTGCTGGCATTGGTGCACAGCTTCCCAAGGGGAGTACTTTGAAGGTGACCATAGTGATATTCAGCAATAAGGTATGTAGCACTTTTTCTAGGATGAGTTTATGAACTTAATTGTCTGACCTTGTGTAGTTCTTATTATAAATCACAGTATTTCACATTTTTTAAAGTTCAAATCAGGATCCACACAAGATTTTTAATACATACATTTTAAATGATTTTTAAATTCTTGATGATAAAGTTGATTTGTTTATTTCAACCCAGAAAATGGAGGCCACCCCAGTGCTTGGTCCAAGTCACAAATCTAAACCTAAGTCAGCCCACACATATAGAATTTACCTCAGTCAAAAAAATCTAACACATACAAGTCACAATCTTCCAACTCTGCTTTACCTTACCTTACCTTAGAAAATAGGACCTGTTAGTCTTATAAGGAAATCCCCAACCTCCAGGCCAATCATACCCTACTTCCTCATTGCCTCTTCAAACTTTTATTACTGGACCCAACCAGGCCTAATTACTCGGTAGTCTTCAGCCAAAAGATACTCTGAGATGATTTTATGAGAACAAACTTTATTATGAGCAGGCAAGCAAGGACACACTGGGGGTCATTTCCCAAAGCAGGGTATCCTCAAACAAAGGATCAGATTCCTCTTTATTCCGGAAAATCATGTGTAAACATCAAGGTAAACTTCCTCATATGGGTGGGGACATTATTGCACATGCGGAGTTAGAAAACATGCCTAGGGCGGCCAGATGGCTCAGTTGGTTAGAATACGAGCTCTTTAACAACAGGGTTGCCGGTTCATTTCCCAAATGGGCCAGTGAGCTGAGCCCTCCACAACTACATTGAAGACAACCAGCTGCCGCTGAGCTGACAGAAGGGCAGCCAGATGGCTCAGTTGGTTAGAGCGCGATCTCTCAACAACAAGGTTGGGATGGTGGGCTATGCCCCGTGCAACTAAGATTGAAAACAAACGGCAACTGGACTTGGAGCTGAGCTGCGCCCTCCACAACTAGTTTGAAGGACAATGACTTGGAGCTGATGGGGACACTGTTTCCCAATATTCACCAATAAAATTTATTTTAAAAAAGAAAAAATAAAGAAAATATGCCTATATATGTTGCTTGTTCAAAAATGGCAGAAAATCTTCACCCCTGGGAGGAGATTCTAGTGTCTCGTGTTATAATGAGGGTATAATGAGAAAAGTTCATGAGGGGGTCACTAGAGGACCCTCTAGGCCGCTTTGACCAACCTCAGAAAGTTTCAGCAGGGTCAACCTGGTTCTGCAAAACATCCTGGGCTTTTTCCTGAAAACCAGCTCTGACATCGTCAATGTCAAGGGGGCACAGGTATGCAAGAGAGTTTAACTAATTAAGTCTCAGCCTTTCTGTTAAACCTTTAGCAAGTTACAGGATATGGTTACACAAACTTTATAGCATGCAGGGTGATCTAAATGGATTTACAGGTTAATCTAAACAAAGTTATGAATTCTAAAATAAAAGTTAGTCTGTGCTGGGCTACCTGCTGGGAGATTTTATATATATATGTACATACATATATATTCTCTATAAAACTTGCTCTTGCTCAGAATCCCTCAGGAAGAGGCTCCGCTGCTTGTGAGGCATTGCACTGCCCCAATCCCAGGCTTGTCTTCCCTTGAATAAAGGACTTCAAACTTATTACTAAATTGTTTTAGTTTTGTCATTTGACACTAACATAATAACTTAAGTACCCATATTTTTCCAGTGAATATTATTTCTGCTATTCACAGACTTTCTTCCTTGAAAAAACTATTTATAAAATAAACAATATGTATTTATCACTGCGAAATTAGAGGAAAACAATAAGCAAAAAGTAAAATGTAAGTTCCTTATTAACGTAAAAATAAAAAGCCAAAGTGAGAAGCAACAAGTGTTTATTTGAGATTTTAAAATATTGCAAACAAAATTGGTAAGCACTGATTTAGACAGAAACAAAAATAGTGTTCCAATTATGGGGTGAAGCCAAGAGGTTTTCATGATAAAAGGAAGGGAAATAATTATATGAATAGAAGGAAGGAATTTCTATTGGTGCTAATAAGCCAAGAAAGAAATTTCTATAGGTACACATAAGCCAAGCTATCCCTTAGCTACACATGGTGGTGCTAATTCTAATCTCCTTAATTTTTCAGTCCTCATAGTCAGGATGTCTGCCTTCCTGTCAGCGTCACAAGCAATTGTTTGAAATACAATGTGCTTTATGCCCAGTTCAAGGGTTATTTTGTCCTGTTCAAATATTTCAAAACTTTGAGTGAGACATGAAAGGCAGTTCCTCTGAGAAGGCAGATCCGAGTCCACGTTTCACACTTTCATAATCCTATCCATCAGAAATAACTGAAACCGGAGGTCAAGTCTAGAACTCGGGCTGCCTGCGTCGCTCAGCCATAGACCGACACAGGAGCTGGGTCATAGAATAAGTGTTTATTATCAGAGCACCGGTGGTCTGAGAAGGCAGCGGCCTATCACCTCCCAAAACTGCCTTAACATTCTCAGACCAGCCTGGGATATTTAAGGGAAAATCTGTGCATTCCTCCAGGGCTATGTGAGGGTTCTGGGATTGTGTGTCTGTGTGGAGCTTTCCCTTAGGTGATGTGGCTCTCCAATGTGGTCATCAACCCAGGAGAAGTGATGACAGTAACCTGGAAAGAATGCTAGGTCATAGTAATTGTGATTCGTAAGCATGGGGTATTAACCATAAGGGTACTTTTCTAAAACAGGGAACTGGGTGCGACAGGGGACGTTCTGAGCTCAAGCTGCAGGAGGATGATCTATTGTTAAGCAGTATAGGCAGGTCAAGGAAAGGTGAGGCCAGGGATGTGGAGAAGCCTCTACTGTGGGGGTGCCAACCAGGCCCTGCTTCATAACCATATTAATATTTTGATGTATATACTTTTAAGTGTAGGTCTGTTGATATTGATTTACATACAAATATAAATCCATAGTAACTTTTTAAATTAATAAAGGATCCGTCTACATATTATTTTATAACTTGCTTGTTTCACTTCTAATGTTATGACATAAACATCTTTTCATGCTAGTAAAGATCTCTCCACAACTTCTGTGGACGATTCTGTGATAGGTATGCTCCATCATTTACTTACAATTTATTTACTTTATGCTTTTGAAATTAGCTGGAGATGAGGGAATTAAAAACCCTGAGTGCGGCTCATGACTGAAAACAAACAAAAAATCTTTAATATTGAGAGTTAGAAGAGCTGAGCTTAAACATATTTTCTGACAGAATCTCAGGCATCAGGTGATCAGGGGCTCAAAGGGACATAACTGGCACTCTTTACCATCCCCAGTAGGTACTGTTGTCATGCCTTTCATCAGGGTTCTTCATAGGCCCTGCTTTGGATCAACCATAAAACACCACTTTATGGTTCTCAGAGTTTTTAATGAATATCCTGTGTAGATTGCCTAAGGTTCTATAAATCAATAAGAAGTTTCAAGACAAGGGAGGAAAAGTCTGCACTTTCTAAATATTATAACTCACTGGCTCTGAGTCTCAATCACTGACTGGTAATTTTACAATGTCTATAATTCTTTGTTGATGTCTCCCTCAAAAGATGGAGCTCTATTCTTCTCTCCTTTAGCATGAATGGGGCTTAGAGATTTACTTCTAACAAATGAAATGTGGCAGATGTGACAGCAGGTGACTTCTGGAACTAATTATCAAAGGCATCAAAGCTTCCTCTTTGTTCTCCTGAATCACCCACTCGGGAAGGCCAGCTGCCGTGTCGTGAGCAGCCCTATGTAGAGGTCTATGTAGTAAGGAACTGAGGCTTCCTGCCAACAGCCATGTGAGTGAGCCATGTTAGAGTGGGTCCTCTAGCCCTGTCGAAACCTTCAGATCACTGGTCACCATCTTAACTGCACCATCAGGAGAGTCCCTGAGCCATAATCTCCCAGCTAAGAGCTCTCAGATTCGGTACCCTGTGAGATAATTAATGTTTATTGTTTTAAGCCACTAAATTTTGGAACAACTTGTTACACAGCAATTGATAACTAATGCACCAATGAAGAAGTTTTTTTCAGGGGAAAACATAAAGAAATAGGGCAGGTCTGCACTGATGGGGTTAGGTGAGGGTCCAAGAGAGGAGGGAAATGGAAAGTGGTATTTCACTGGAAGAACCACTCAAGAACACCACCATGGCTGAGTCAATTTCTAAATCAGGGATTCCCCTGAACCTCTTAGTTCCTTAGACTGCATTTTCTTCATAACCCAAACATGATCAGATTCTCCATTCTGGGGGACTGATGGTAATACCAAAAACTTTCACTTACTAAGTACTTACTCTATGCACAGCATTGTTCTAAGTACATTATTTGTATGAAGTCATTAAATCTTCACCACAATCCTCTGAAATAGGTTACAGGTGTGGGAACTGAGATGCAGAAAAGTTAAGTCATTTCTTTCATATCACAGACCTAGAATGGGTAGGTCCCAAGTCCAGGCAGGCTGGCTCAGAAAACACACACAACTATAGCCCAATGCTGCAAACAAGACTAATCTATAAGAAGAATGACAATTTATTAAGTAGTGATTATTGCAAGGTAAGGAGTCCCATTTCCAGTGATCTAAAGACTTGTTTGTAACTTAGGGCAACTTTTTCTCAGGAACAAGATACTGTATATCCACAAAAGAACATGAAAACTGGGTCCCAAATCCAAGGGGTGGTAAAATTGCTCTTCCCTGCACTAGAGCTCACCTTTCCAGGGACTGGGCAGTTTGTGTCCACCAAGTCAAGGGTCTTTCCTTGGGGAACAGAGCTTCTTTTCATGTGTATCTTCCTTCGATGCTGCTGCCACCTTCTCTTCTTGGGTGTCTAGGAGTAAAGGTCTCCTCTTGATGAGTGAAGATTAGACAGTTCTTGGAGTTGTAGAGGTGCCCTCTGTGGGATCTGAGACCTGAGGTTGGACATACAGAACCTTGAAGAGGTGAGACAGAGTCAGATTACTCAGAACCTTAAATGCCAGCCTGACAAGTTCAGCCTTTATTCTACAGGCAACTATTTTTTTTCAATAACAATCTTTCATATTTTTTTCAAAATGTAAAGGTTCTTGATAATACTGTGTATGAGGCACATGAGGGAGTAATCAAGACATGCTTTAGAGGAGGAATTGTTTTTATTCCAAAGGATGTCTTTAGTTCATATACTTGATATGCGGGTTTGGAGCAGGGAAGTTCAAAAAATGTACTCATGGGTTGTGGGGAGAAGAAGGATGTGGGAATAAGGGAAGAGAAAAAAGAGAGGAACTAAATTTCTGATGTAAGCAAAGACTCAAACTTAAGATTAGCATGACACACAGATGCCAAAAGAGGCTTGACTCACGTTGTCAGACTAATCTCAAGTTAATATGTCCAAATTTGAACCCTTGATTTCTTCCTCCCTTTCTCTGATCTTCTCTTTCTTCAGGTTTCCCTCTTTTAGTAAACACTAGCTTTATTCATCTAGTTACGCATCCTCAATTCTTGGAGCGATCCTTGCCTCCTCTCTGTGTTACCGCGTATCCAATCTTGCAGCAAAGCCTGTTGGCTTCACCTTCAAAGTATAGCATGGCCCTAACCTGACTGTTTCCTGCCACCACCCCATCCTGGTCCAAGTCCCCATTGTCTTTCCTTGGGTTATTGTGATAACTCATAACTTGTTTCCTGGTTTATACTGTTACCCCTATAGTCCATTCCCCTCACTGCAGTTGGAGCAATCTTTTTAAAACAAGGTCAGATTATGTCCCCTCTGCTTAAAACTCTCCAACGGCATCCTAGCTTTATCAGAATGAAATTTAGTCTGCTGTTTTTGGCTCACAAGATCTTATGTAAATCTATCCATCAGCAACCTACTTTCTGCCACTTTCCCCATTGCTGCTCTCTGTGCTCCAGAGTTTGTGTCCTTTCTGTTCCTTCAGCATGCCAACCCTGCTCCATCCTGGGGTTCTCAAGATGTGTTGTTCCCTCTGCTTGGAAGGCTGCCCCATAGCTGTGTAGCTTGCTCTTCCACTCAATCAGTTCTGTGCTCCTGCTCACCGTCTTAGAGAGGCCTTCCCTGACTGCTGCAGCCTCCAGTCCCTTCCCTGTCCCACATGCCCTTTCCCCTTCCCTGGATGCATTACAAATAGACTGTTCATTGGACTGTTATCCTTCTTGCTCTTTATTTGTTAGCCACCTGAGGGCAAAAAGTTTTTCTATTATCTCACTGTTGTTCCCTCAGGCCTCCACTGGTATCTGGAATTTAGAAGGCACTTGATGAAGTTGTCTGAATGAAGGAAGTAATGAATGTCATCATTTTGTACTGTGAACCACAATGAATGTAATGATGCAAGATAATGAAGTCACATAATAGGTGAGCATAATAGTTATTCTTTTAATTCCCTGATTGATGTTGGAAAATGAAAATTTCTGGATGATACACTAAAACTACTGATTGCTGTTCATCGCAATTTTTGTAATAATCAACTCAATAAACTATGGGATGTATATTATATATCTAATTGAATGTGGGCAAACCAGGCATGTTATGACACAAATGTAGAGTTTGTGGGCTGTAGTTAATGCAGAAAAAATGTAGTATTAGCTAAAGACAAGGGAGACAATGATTCATTTTCTACACTAACAGGTCTGCACATCATTGTGAGGAGTGAGGAGATGAAATCCAATGGATTTCATTTCTGGCAAAAAAAGAGAAGAGAATGAAATGGAGAGGGCATGAATGACAACATTTAAATCTGTACCTATATGTTTTGCCTTCTTGCTGTAACCTAAGGTTATAAATCAAGATAATAAAATCAGATAAGCATATTGCCTTAATTTTCCCACAGGAGAGGTAAAAGAAGAGGGAAAGAAGCATCAAAACAAAGGCTTTCTGGCAGAAACTTCTCATTACTTTTCATTTTATTTCCTGGCATTCAAAGACGACAATGTATGAGAGGTTACAAAGGAGATGGATCCTGGTATCAGATAATAATGGAAGTCTAGGAGAGGCCACAAAGAGAAATTATCTTTTGGAGTAAAAGTCCAGAAGGTTTCTAAATAATGCTGCAAAATCCTCTGCCCAGGACCTTTGTGCTCAAAACACAAGTATCTGGAGTGTACTTCCTGGCTCTTAGAGAGGAATAAATATTCCTAATGACTTCACATTTAGAGGTTTTGACAGAAGAGTCAGAAATTTAACCAAAGTTGGAGGGAATTAGTCTCCAGGTTAACCGATTCCTTGCTAAAATCTACCCCAAACCTCAGAGTTCTACTGCTAAAAAAGAAGGCATTCTAGATACTTGGCCTTTCCCCCCTTCCTTTGTTAAAATGATACAGATGTAAAAAAAAAAACTCCCAGGACGTTCCTTATAATAACAGCAGGCCTCTAACCCTAGAGATCTCCAGGGTATATTTCATAAGTCACTTTTATCTGTAATGAGAAATTGCAGGTAAATGGATAGTACAGGTGATCTCACAGATTCCTTTAAAATGGAAAATTTTAAGCTCCTATAAAGTCAAAAAGTTACTCCATAAAACTAATTTAAGCAAAATAAGTTCCATCTGCAACTTTTTCCCAACATTCCCAATGAAGAGTAAAACCCACAGCAGAGCTGTCCTTGGTCTTGCCTTGGCCTCCCCTGAGTAAAGGTCATACCAAAGAACCTGTAAGCTGAGAACAAGCAAAGGAATAAGCCAGGGCTTAATACTGTACAAGCTGCGGAGTCCACTTCAGAGCAATCAGCAGTTAGCTGTGGCTTGTGGGTCTCCTCCTGTTTCAAGAGCAACAACAGAGGATCCATAAACAGAAGTCCCTTGCCCATTTACAGCCAGCAGGGGCTGATGGTGCTGTGACAAGCACACCGTGGGGTGAGGTCAGGGGCTTCCTGAGTCCTGGCTCTCTCCCTTGCTCATAATTCAGTGATCATCAGCCTCAGTTTCCACATCTGTCAAATGTGGACAATTAAATAACGTGTAAATGTAGTTCAATTGCTGCCTACTGCATAGCAGGTGCTCAGTAAATGCCTGTTTTTGTTTTTGCTTTGTTTTGTTTTTTATCTCCCTATTAATTCTACTTAGATACAGGATGAAAGATCCTGTGGATTTGACAAAGTGAAGATGCCTCCAACAGATCATGAAGCACACACACTCTTAGTTGTGCCATAAAAAGATACTGATAGGGAGATTTAAAAGAGGAGACATCAGCTAGAGGAATCAAACCTTCCAGAATGTACTATTCCAGAAAGTATCTCAGTGTCCATCTTCCTCATCAATCATTCATTTACATTCTCTTACTTCCCAAACTCAAACATCAGCTTTCATCTTTGATCCCACTCCACATTTACTCCTCCAAGCATTTGATCCTCAAATTTCCTTTATGGATCATGGATTGCCTAACTGCTCCATTCTCTGATTTCAGGTTGCATTTTCCTGCTTCCGGGCCCCAATCTGAGAGACCCAACCTCACTCTGGCCACTTGGCCCACTACCATACTCCCTTTAGAGAGTAATCTCTTCCGGTGGTTAGATATAGGAGATTAAAAATATTAGGTACAATAGAGCAAAAGATAGGCTTCAATCCCCAAATCATAAATTTGCCTTTGTATATGCTGCTGTGGCATGTGGGTGGAAGATCTAGAGTGTAATCACCATATTAGAGATTTGAATGATTTCCACTTTCATAACTAAGACTTAAAGATGGGATTTGAAATCATTATTATCTTCAAGTGCTTCAGATTTTTTAAAAGGCATTCTATTAGAATCTGGTAATGTTAGCTGAGGCATGAACTAATTTTGGATCATATGCAGAAAATGTCTTTTTGAGGAACTGATATCATTACAACTCAAACATGCAAAACTGTATCAAGCCAGCAATCTTTCAACTGTTTAAATTTTAAAAATCAATTCTATTCTCAAGAACTGTGAGAAGGATAAAGAAACAGAGAGTAACCTTGCCTTGTTAAGAAATTGCTGCTCAACCCTGGACGTGGTAATGAGTACAGGAAAAAAAACTCCCTGGATGAAACAGTGTTAAATTATTTACAATACTGCGCATGCAGTGGAAGTATGTGTGAAATGTTTGTTTGTTTGTTTGTTTTAAGCCTAAACAAAGTTAGCGATTAACGTAAGACTTTAGGGGTTCTCTCCACTGAATATCAAGGAAATTTCAACTTTGTAAATAAATCTCTATACTGAGAATCAAATATTTGTTGCATTAAGAGCCCCAGAGAACTGTCTCTGGCACTGGGTTGTGTCCTTTCTCCCTGCTTTATCCTAAAATTGAATATATCCCAAATCTGAGTCTTGAATCTCTGGTCCGCTCATCAAAGCATCCCAATTTAAGGTCCAATTTACTATTTTGGTTCCATCTTCAGATTAATCATCCTCCTGACCTCTAGGGTCAACCTTTCCAATTTCTTTTTGAACTTGAATGGCACACCAAACTCAATGTTTACCATTGAGAATCTCTTACTAAAACCACTATTCTTTCCTGGATCTGCCCTCTTGCATACCACCAGAATTTTGACTCATTTAACATTTTTGGTGGAAAGGGATGCACTGCTAACTTCAGTCCTCTTGAGAGATTCTCTCCCATAAATCCACTGATCCCTTTCTCTGGCCATTTCTAGATCAGACCTCTGGAAGCCCCCAGGCAAAAGCCATGGCCCAAACCCCTTCTGACTATTGCATTCCTGCTTTTCAATTCTCAGAGTATAAATAAATCTCAGAGATCTCAACTTTCCAGTGGCTGTACGTTACATGCATTGGTTTTCACGTCTTTTTCAAAAGGGAGAATTCTAAAATATACACTCCTGGAAATAAAAAAGCAAGAATATTTGGCCTCCAGTAAAGTATCCCCAAATATAAATTTTTTGAAGACTGAGTACTTTCCCAAAGTATCTTCTTTTCATAGTTACTTTTGGTTTCCCTAGGATAATTCCTATGTTGAAAAAAGAAACTGGTCCCTTTATGTCATAATTGGTACAAGATCTAACTAACATTTAGGGTTTTTTTAATCTCAGGTATTAAATATACTTCTCATTGTTTATCATTAAAATTTTTACATTATTAGCCCTATCTAGTTGTGAACTGAGCTAGTGTTACATGAGAATATGTACTTGAATGCTGTAAGCTCTGGGTTGAATTCCAGCAAATACACACTTAACACTCAGAAACTCTTAATAGTAAATGGGAAATATTTTTTTAAACAGAATCTTTAAAACATACTTATGGACAAGAAATTGCAATCTAAACCACAACTTTTCCTTTTTAACATCTTTAAATACATACGATATGATAGTAAGAGAAACCACTTGCTTTCATCTAGTGTTAGATGGAAAATTTTCTTGATTGTAAGTCAAGAAGAAGAGAATGTTACAGATTCAAGATTCATGTGTCAGATGCTTCAAAGGCTAATATCCAAAATGTCAGAGTTTGGAGTAAGAAAATGTTTATTGATCCAGAAGTCTCCAGCTTATCCAGAAGATGGGGGCCCTTAACATTTCCGCAAATCCATCTTAAGAGAGCCCTGATTTCTGGCTTCTTTTATGTCAAGGGAAGGGAGGAGGAGCAGGCCCGAGGTGAGTTAGGACTGCAGACTTCTAGGCTCTGAGAGAGACCAAAGGAAGAGCGCAATACATGTAAATCTCTTTGTTCCTGGTTGGTTCATTGACCCCGGCTGATCTGAGACCAGTCTTGTGGCACGTGCAAGTCTTTGATAAACAGTCATTATTTTGTCCGTATTTGTCCACCTCTTCAGGAGAGTCACCTTCATTCAGGGGCTGTTTTTGTAACTTACTTAAATCTCTAGCAGAATTCCTCTAATTAACTAGCATATGGGAGAAATGCAGGATGGAATTACCACAGAGTCAGAAAGAGGAGCATTTCACTTTGTTACAAGAACATTAAACACTGAATAAAAAAATGAATGTTACTTTATTTACATCAAACTTAGAAGTATTTTAAGGGGAGGGAGTGACTAAAGCATCGATACTTCAATGGTTTCTTTTTTTGGTCTTAGAGTTATTTTGACATTAAAGAATAAATTTATAATAAACTTTACATTGTATGAATCCACGTTTAACAGGATTGAAGCTACTGAAAAACAACACTGTACAAAGATGTTGAAAGCAGATTTTGATCAGCTACACACTTTTATGACTTATCTAAGAATACATGGAATTAAATAGTCAAGCACATAATCAGTATTCCTAACAATTCACCCACAAGGACATATTTCTATTGATAAGAAACCTTCTTCCCTCAAATAAAGTGAATTGTCCCCATGAATTATGAAGAGGCTGCCTCCATGTGCAGTTCCTTAATAGTATCTGACAAGCCTGCTGCTCCAAAAGGCACTTCCTAATGCATTTGCTCCTGAATTAGTAACAGGTTTTCAACTTCATTGTGTTTCCCCTCAATGTTCAGCCTTTCATTGTACAGGAGGCTGAGTAGAGACATATGACTAACGTGGCTCCCCTCTTCTTTATTTCTTCATTTTTAAAAAAAATGTGACCAAAAGATGCAACTTGGATTTATAATGATCTGGGTTGAAACACCTACAGTGTTTTAGCATGATAGGAAATGTTTTTAGTCTCCCTCAAAATCTTGCTTTGAATTTCCTTTAACATTAAGTAGGCTTACGAAACCTATTCACCAAAACTTCTCTTGCTCAGGTTCCTCTCCTGCCTCAGAATTTGTTCGTTTGCTTTTGAAAAACATGCACAGGAATATGAGAGAGAAAATCTGATTCTTTATATAATTTGGAGGGGGATAAAAGTATTGGCTAATAACAAAACAGATTTTAGAGCCTGAAAACTGAATATTGTCATTAGGCTGTTATCAGCCAACCCTGTAATAATGCCACAAGAAGGACCCTTGTATATCACCTTTGGAATGAAAAAATTTAGGGATGCTTCTACTCCACACTTGAGATTCTGACTTAGTCAGCCTGGAATGTAACATAAGCATTCAACTAAGGAATTCTATTAAAAAAAAAAATACATATTGGCAATTTCCAGAAGAAAAATTTGTTCTCCTTCTTTCAAAATAAAAGCTATAGGATAACATACTGAAGCAAGGAGTTATTAAGAATGGTTTGGATCAGGGTCCTCTGCTTATACAACCACTACTTTTTTTTTTTTTTTTAGAGATTTTATCGGGGAAGGGAAACAGGACTTTATTGAGGAACAGTGTGTACTTCCAGGACTTTTTTTTTCCCCAAGTCAAGTTGTTGTCCTTTGAATCTTAGTTGTGGAGGGCGCAGCTCAGCTCCAGATCCAGTTGCTGTTGCTAGTTGCAGGGGGCGCAGACCACCATCCCTTGCGGGAGTCAGACCGGCAACCTTGTGGTTGAGAGCAGGCGCCCCAACCAACTGAGCGATCCGGGAGCTCAGGGGCAGCTCAGCTCAAGGTGCCACATTCAACCTTAGTTGTAGGGGACGTAACCCACCATCCATTGTGGGACTTGAGGAGTTGAACCGGCAACCTTGTGGTTGAGACCCCACTGACCCATGTGGGAATTGAACCGGCAGCCTTTGGAGTTAGGAGCATGGAACTCCAACTGCCTGAGCCACCAGGCCGGCCCTACAACTACTACTTTTTATCTTTAAATTAAAATTCACCATAAATCTCTCAGTAAACTTTCCCATCTCTTAATCTTTCATTTCTTCTCCTCTATCTTTTAATTAATAAACTCAAATCTGTTTAGTTTTATATTTAGCTTTCCCCCATTCTGTAGGTTCGGCAATGCAGATGTTGTAACTGGACTCCATGCCATTTTCCCTTCTTTTCTGTTTTATATTTTCTAGGTTTTGAGTATCATTGTTGGTTTCATATTAATGATTTGGAATGTCTATTTTTCTAATATGTCTAAATAAGCCCCAGAAGCTTTCACTACTCTGTGATTTTCTTGAAAATTTTACAGAAAAGAAAATTTAAAAATAAAACAGGAGGGAGTATCTCTGCTGGGTGCTGAGGGTGAAGCTACCATCACCTCCCTGTTTGCCCCTAGAGAACTAGAGAGAGGTGATCCATAGTCTGGTGTATGATATTAGAGCAAAGCTGTGAACTTAGGCACCTACCCAAGACTAGAGTGAACTAGTGAGAGCACACAAGGCCACCAAAACCTGCAGAATAAATGTCTCCCATGGTACTTCAACCTTCATTGCAAAGAACGGTGAAAAAGGAAACTAATTTCTCAGAAACACTGGTTTCCGCTGTTTCTATTAAATGTATCTGTACCATGGGAAATTATTTGACGAACTGAAAAGTCTGCAGCTCCGAGGCCCTAAAATATTTCCTTTTGATTCTCAGCATGTTACCCAAAGGATACGTTTATTTCAGATCCAGATTTCTGAAAATTAGTGATAACTGGCCTGCCATGAATGGTGGACCCTACTAAGAGAAGAAGCTTCTTTTCATCACATTCATTTCATTTTATATTCCTCTTTCCTTTTTCTAAAACAGTTTACTTGAATCTTACAGGAGGACTCTTAAATATCTGATTATCAAGTTAATAAGGACCAAAACCAGATCAATTTTTTGAAACATCACTTGAATAACATAAACTCCTTTTCTCTTTTGAACCCCTAAACAGAATTCTCCAGAGTGAGCTCCATGCTGTTTGTAAAATCACTCCATAGGCAACCCTCTCACTTACCGTTGCGCCCAGCACATATTTGCTCTCCAGGGTCTGCTGGCTTGTTTCTCTATGGGTCTCTTTGCTGACTTGGCTCCTATTTTTGTTTATCTTGGATCTACTTTCTCTTATATCCATATACCTAAAGTAGAAATGTAAAATTCCTGATAAATATAATGCCCAGGAGAGAAGAAAAAATCTTTAATGGGAACTTTTAGAAAATATGGAAAATCCAGAATCTGTTAGTACGAGTTATTATTATTATATTTTTCACTTTTATTAACTGGCTTTTAATTCAAACCATGTTGATATATTTTATGTATCATTGTAAACCACCTTAAATAAATTTGGAGATAAGGTAAGAAAAAAATGTAATTATAAATGCAAACCTGTAGTACTTGGTACACACCTGACACTGACCTAAGAACTTTCTATACATTAACTCTTTCACCTTTCAATTGCCTCATGAATAAGTTGCTAGTGGTATCACCCCCCACCTTTTTGTTTTTTTTTAACAGATGAGGCAGTGCAGGCATATTGTTAAATATCTCAAGCATATCACACAGCTAGGAAATAGCAGGGCCAGAATTGGTACCTGGGCCATCTAGCTATTGCATTCATATCCTGATTTCTAAACCACAGCCCCAGTGCACAAATATATTACTGGCCTAGTTAACAGCAGAACTCAGACCTGGAACTTATATTTTTTTGACTGATTATCAAAAGCTTTGATGTATTTTTAGTAAAATAAATTAATTGTCAAAATCTCAGCAGGCTTTTTTCTTTTCTTTTCTTTTCTTTTTTTTAGAGAGATTAAAAAGCTGACTCTAAAATGACTATGGAAATGCAAAGGACCTAGAAAAAGAACAAAAGTAGAGGACCTACACTACCTGATGTCATGCATTACTATAAAGCTGTAGTAAACAAAACAGTATGGATTTGGCCAATACCACTGTAGTCTAATTTGTCCAACTTTCTTTTATAGTTTGTGCTTTTTATGTCCTATCTAAGAAATATTTGCTTATCACAAAGTTGCAAATATTTTCTATTATGTTTTCTTTCGGAAGTTTTATACTTTAGATTTCATGTTTAAATAATACCTTATTCTACTCCTCGACTTTATAAGCTTAGTTGTTATTGATTGATTTCTGGTAATCAAATATTAATATTTAGGCCTTCCAGCCCTCCAGTGTTTTTCCACTATCCCCACACTTTCCCTCCTTCCTTCTCTCAATATAGTTTCATGCAATATTTGGTTAAATCTATTTATAAGTAATTATCTTTCTTTCACAGTTGAGCCATATACTATGCTTTCATTTCCTTTGTCGTATATGTTTGGTTTTCCTGGAGTTAATAATTACCTTATGTTTTCATTTGTGTAATTTTCTATATACTATTGTTAAATCTTGGCAAAGTTCACCTGAACAGCTCTAAAATTCCTCAATTCATTTGCCAGTCACCAATCAGGAAATCTACCAGGTCCTGGTTTTTTTTAAAACACCTTCCCCAGACACTTTGCTCCCTCCTACTCCCTCCTGAGTTTTCCTGTCTTGATGTACTGCTGGTAGCCTGGCTCTTCATCCTCTTCCTGAAATTTTTCTCATTCTACCACCTTAAATCCTCTCTCTTCTGCATCATCTGATCTTGCTAACTCATTTTAAAAAGCATAGAATTCAGTTTCTTTCTAAGTAAGAATAGGGAAGCAAGTTGAGACCTCACACATCCAAAAGTCTTTATTCTACCCTCATATTTGATTGACAATGTATAGAAATAGAAGTTGCTAATAATGTTCAAGAAACTTGAAGGCTTCCAGTATTGCTGTAGTTAAGCACAACATCACTCTTGTCCCTTATCCGTTTTATAAGCCCATTTTGTTGTTTGCTTGTGGTTTGCTTCCAAGAAATTTTATGATATTCTGTTTACCTCTTGTGTTCTGAAATTTCACAGTAATATGCCTTGGTGCGGCTATTTCGTGGGGCCCCTTGTGATCTAAAAAAACAGATCCTCCCCTCTGGAAAACTGTTTTATTGTTTCTTTGCTAATATGTTCTCATCCACTTTCTCTTTTTTCTGTTTTTGAACCTACTAACCATTTTTGCAATATATTCAAGGTTGGTCCTGTATCTTATTTCTTTTCTGTTTTCTATCTCTGTCTTTCCAAGAAATATAATGGAAAGTTCCTAAATGTTTTTTTAAATTTTGGAAATCATATTTCTATTTTCTAAGAATTTTTTTATTCTGTGATTTTTCCTTTTTTAAACTTTCTAAAAAATTATAAAACAACACTTGAAAATAAATTTATAAATAATACACATACACCTTAATGAATTATTATAAAATGAATCCCCTATACCCACCAGTCTAGGTAAGAAATAAACACTGTTAGCCACCCCAACAACATAATACTTCTCCCCAGATACAATTCCCTTAAATGTAACCACTGTCCTGACATTGACAGTAGCCATTTTCTTGCTTTCTTTACAGTTAAACCATCTCATTATGAATTCCTAAAAACTACAGCTTTGTTTTGACCCTTTTTAGAAACAATACATAATTTGAATGTTATTTTTAGTCTTTTGTTCAACATTATGTTTGAGAAATTCATTCATGTGGCACATAAGTTCATATTCATTCTTTATGGCATTCTATTGTATACATATGCTACAATGTATGAATCCTTTGACTATTGATGAATATTTATAGTAGGCATATTCTTAACATAATTTCTAGGAGCGCAATTTCTAGGTCATAGAGTTGGCATATCCTAACTTGAGTAGAAAACATCAAAATGTTTGCCAATATGGTCTCCCAATTGCCACTCCACCCAGCAGTGTGAGAGAGTTCCAGTTGCTTTTCACCAACTCTTAGACTTACCTATCTTTCTAATTTTAGCCATCCTAGGAGTGTGAAATGGTAACATTGTGGTTTTAATATTTATTTTCCTGATGACAAATGATGTTGTGATTTATAGGTTTTTGTTCACATTTAAGTTAAAATTCACCAAGAATTGGTATTGTAGATGGTGTGAGGGCAAGATCAAGTTTTCTCCTTTTTTAACATGAGGATATTCAATTATCCCAGAGCCATTAATTGAAATCTGTCTTTTTCCCCCTGCTCTTAGTGCTACTTTCATTATAAATAAAGTTTGTGTGTATATGCTTCTGTTTCTGGGCCTTTGATCCTGTCACGTAGATCTATTTCTCTTTCCATGAACCAATTGCACTCTTTCTTAATCACCACAACTTTATTACGTCTTGATATTCAGTGGAGCAAGTATTCCCAAATTTGACTTGCAATTTCATGTCAATTTTGAAATCTGCTTGTCAAATTTCACCCATGTATACACACATAGAAACAATATCTTTAGATTTTTATTAGGTTTCCATTGAATCTATATACTCATATCAATTTGGGTGACATATTTGCAATATTGAGTCTTCCATTTCATGGACACAATTTATATCTCTATTTATGTAGGTTTTATTATTCTTTCTCAATAAGGTATTACTAAATTTTTGCTTAGAAGTCTTGCAAATAATTAAAAAAGACTAATTCTTAATTATTTTGATATTGTTTAAATAGTATCTTTTTAAATTTTCATTTTTCTATAAGAGATTGTTAGTATATGGTGTTGCTATAATATCTATATATATATTCAAACCTGGGCTGCTAGTGTAAGAAAGTACAATTATTTTTCCTAGCTATAGGAAAGCAGAGCGTTCCTATGAAACTTTTCATAAGCCAAAACACTGAAAAGTGAAGAGTATCTCCCACTTTCTTAAAGTTTGCTTTATGCCAGTTTGTTTTTATGAAATACCAATTACATTAGTACTGTTTTTGCTAACCCAAAGAAATCTAAAGAGGAAAGACCTACATTTAATAATGGCTTTATTCAATTACTTAATTATTTAATATAAAGAGGATTTTTGCTTTTATAAATAAAGCTATTACTGTATCCAGCCATCTTCCTAAACTCATTATTGATTCTAATAATTTTTCTATAGATGGTTTTGGACTTTCTACATATCCAACCATACCATTAAGTATACTATTAGTTCTAAGTGTTTGTAGATATTCTTTACCAAATTGAGTTCCCTTCTATTTTAGTGCATTAAGAATTTTTATTACAACAAAATGTTAAATTTTGCAAATTTTTTTTCATGTGTTATATTAATCAGCCATTGTCACAAAGTGCTGTTTAACAAAATTCCGTGGCTAGTGACAACTGAATCACTTATCCAGACTGGGCTGTGATAATCTCAGCACCAGACCATGAGTTGGGCTCAAGTCTGTTCCTCATATTTCTCATTCTTCTGGGAACAGCGAGTTACCTGGAGACATGTTCTTAGCATGATGATGGCAGAAGTACAGGAGGGCAAGTCCACTGTTCAAGCACCTTTTAAGTCTTTTCTTGTGTCACATCTACTAATATCAAAGCAAGTCACAAAGCCAAGTCCACAACGTGGCAAAGGCAAGAATGTAGATGTATACTAATTACTATAGACAAGTAAAGGATTGAGAACAATAAATAAATCTACCATATTTATTTATTGAGATTATTACATGATTTTTTTTCTTTATTTTGCTACTATGACAAATTACATTGATTGATTTTTCTAATGTTCAATTATCTTTGTATTCTTAGAAAAACCAAAGTTAGTTTTGATGTATTATAATTTTTATATTTCACTGAGTTTGGCTTGCTAATATTGTATTTAGGGTTTTTGCATTAATGAACATAAGTAACATAAGCTTATGATTTTCCTTCTCATATATCCTTATCAAGTTTTGGTAATATAGATATCTTTACCTAACAAAATGAATTGGAGACTTTCCTCTTTTCCCGTATGCTGAAAGAGTTTATGTAATATTGGAATTATCCCATCCATAAATATTTGCAATAATTTGAAGTCATAAGGCCCTTGTAATTTGTCATAATATTTTATATTTCATGTTCAATTTCATTAATAGCTACAGAATTGTTCAGATTTCTATTTCTTCTTGTTTCTGTTCTTTTAAGACGGAACATTATTAAGTTTATTGGGGTGATAGTGATTAATAAGATTATACTCATATCATTCATTAAAGGCCCATTGTCTAAACTGTACCTTCTTGGTTTTAGATTATAAAATTAAGACTGTTAGTGCAGTTTTCTGAGTATTACCAGTAATATGACATTTTTTACAGTAGGAAAAAAAATGATGGTCTCTTATTCTATGCCTATCAAGGCAGGAAGGAAGAAATGGTAGAGTGGTAGCTGATTGCACGGGCTTTAATATTTCACTGAGCTTTGTTCAAATTTCTAGGCCCCACTATTTTTGTGATCTTGGGGAATTACACATCTTTAAAAACAGAGGGTTGTTTTGTTTTGTTTTGTTGTTGTTGTGTTTTTTTTTTTTAAAGATGTGGGCAATAAGAATAATGTCCACTTCATGGATATTTGTAAATATTAAAAAAGGAAATGCAGGTAAAGGATTTAGCATGGTGTCAGGCATATAATCAGAATTTAATAATGGGCAAGGGCTATTACAACACAATTGTGGTTCAAAAGTTTTACTGGATAGGCCCCTAGAAAGGTTAATAAAATGGAGATAAGTAGAAAGAATAGAGAATGGTTGTGGTAGAAACAAAGATTTATTGGAGATTACTGAATACCAAACATGACACTTGTTACATAGCTTAATCATTTAAGTCCTGAAACAATTCTATGAGTTGTGCAGTGTCCCACTTCCCAAACAAGGTGGAAAATAAGGGAGTCACATAAAGATGGAACTGGAATTGAGATTCCTGTTTGCCTGACTCCAATGTCTACTCTTGCCCTTTATAGCACATAAAGCTAGATGCTAAACTGACCTGAAGTCATCTGTGATTTGCATTCTATTTCTGGTTATTTCATTAATGTTATTATGTGTAAAGTACAAAATTAGTTCCTCCTTTTTTTTCTAATCATCCTTAAGGAGGGTTAACAATAATTGGCCTTCATTTCTCATGGGATATTAAAGACAATAATTTCATGAGTTATTTCAGAGGGCAAGTCCCGAGACGAAAAGAATAATCAAATTTTAGAACTGAAAGGGGCTTTTGAAATCAACTGGGAGAACTTGTTCGTTCAACAAATGAGGAGACCCAGATTTAAAGAAGAAAGTGCTTGCCCATATTCTGACAATGAGTTATTTGGAGGGTACTTGGCTTCCCTGCTAGTGAGGCTTAGATTGAGGCAAGGAATATTGAGGCTGAAGGCAATGGGTTATGCCTACTTTGAAGCTTAATGACACTACCACTCACATTCAGGCATCCTTACCTCCTGCCTGGCATGAGAGGACAGAGGCAGCTTAGCTCCCTTCTGGGGCACACACATCTGGTCAACTTCAATATTTTCCAGTTGATTCTTGCAAACTTTTCTTAATCTTACCCATAGCTAATCAAAGTAGTTTCTAATATTTACCATGGACTTACTATGACGTATTTACAATATATAAAATGATTTAGTACATAGTGAGTCTGTTATTTTCATTAACTTTCCCTTATCCTTGCATAGTTCCCTTGGCCAGCAGAGGTTAGGCAATTGGGATTCCAATGCATTCTCAAAATTACAGAAGAGACACGTGCACAATCAGAAGATTGGTAGTATAATGGATATGTTGAAAGGGCACAAGACAAAAAGCCTATCCTAATGATACTCCAAACCAGATATGTGTCTTACTTTCCAACATCTACACCTCTATTTTTTGTTGAAAAATAAAACCAGTAATCTTGTTAATCCTTTCAACAGATGCTCATTCAACTTTTACCTTTGAAAAGCAGCCAATCAGTCTTATTGATGAACACAATGGAAAGGGGTATGATTTCATTGGTCAGTTGTGGATGAGGAAAGAAAGAGTGACCCCCAAATCTACCTCTCCATGTAGGATATGTTGTACACAGTGTGGGGTGGGTGGGTGGAGGGGTGAGGGGGTAATTAAGCTTCTCATTTTGCTCTTATTAGATAATGAACAGGTGCTACGCTGTGCATACATTAGCAGAATACAATAAAGACAAGTTGCTGACTTGGCTTATTGTGGTGAGTGCAGCAAAATGAAAGCAGGACCATTACAATGGGTGCTATATTTAAAGATGAGGGGAACTGTGAAGGAATCTTTGCTATATTTTTTTCTTATTTTTAGTTTTACAAATTTGAGCCTAATTTACCCAAGCATACATAAACCCTATCATTAAACACCAGGAAAACGTCTTTTAAAAATTCATTTCTCTGTTGAAGAATGTTTTTAATTCTGGATTGGCCTTTCTGGTGGAATTCACCAGATCATTACTGTCAACAATCAAGGCATGTGATTGCCTCACACAAGGCCCCCTCAGCAGAGACATTAGAAAAATGGACAAACAGTCTCTTTGTTTCTGCCATTAGCCCCTTAAATGGACTGTGTTGATGTTTTCCAAAAGCATGGGAGAGAGAAAGGAACAATTTAGGAACAAAGGGAGTTAAAAGTGAAGTCCAAGACCTTGCAAAAACAGGGAAGCCACCTTTGAGAAGCTGGTCACACAACATGGTGACTGTCAAGATCCTTTCTACCTCACAGTGGTGGCCTGAGTCCTATTTCTTAGCACCTTTTGTTAAGATTCTCTGGTTGACAAGAAAGAAAAGTGATTTTTTTTTCTCATCAGAAAAAAATTAGGAGATACAACACTGAACATTGAAATTGAAAATTTTTCTGAGTTCATAGGAATTAATGAGAACTTTACAAGTTACCTAAAAACCATTCATGCGTCTGTTTAGGGGAAATGAGGCATTAAGATGAGTGAAATAGAAAGAAATTATTTGGTACCTTCTTTATATATAGGAACTCCCGGGTTATTTTAAAAGGAAAGGTTTTGCTCTCTTCTTAATCACACACTCTCTTCTTTTCCTTTTTCTTTAACATCCTAACACCTTCTTCCTTTTCCCCCTGAAATGCAATGCTGTCTATAGCTTTCAGAGGTGAAAAGAGAAATTGGAAGCTTATGAGGAGATTTCAGTGACCAATGGAACAACTCTAAGAAATGCCATTCATATGACCGGCTTAGTCACTGCCTCTCAACCAATATTGGAGGGTCAATAAATGCAACTCAAAATTCTTGACATTCACCCAACTCTTGACCTAACCATGTTCTCAGGCAAGAGGGTTGCAAGGGGCCTTGCATTAGTCACACAAGTGTCTCCACATCAAGTCAGCCCAATGGCTGTCCTCAGGCTGACACTATGACCCACATAGCAGACATCTACTATTTTTGCCAGTCAGGCGTCTATCTCCCACTGAGAAATAAGTATTTACCAAGATTGCAACCTGAGATCAAAAGCCAAGGCAGTAGTTACAACTGCTCTGGAAAAATCAGTCACAGGAGGACTGAGATGTTCCATTAAACAATTTACTGGGTAAATCTCACTTCATATCTTCCAACCTATTGAAAGTGTTACCAGGTTAAGGTCTGGCTGCTTGTTGCCTCATGAGCCAAAAATCAAGGTTGGTGGAAAGAAAAGCAGGTTTATTCCCAAATGCCAGCACTCAGGGAAAGCAGTGGACTCCTGTCACAAAGATGACCTTCCTCAGTCTCCACATGGCCAAAAGCTTTTATAGCCATACCAGGAGAGGCAGAACAAAGGAGAGGGGGATGTGGTTAGGCCTTTCTGGGTGCCAAGATCTGAAAAGGAAAAAAAGGAGTTTCTCAGAACCTGGTTTGTCTCAGAGGTAAAACTACCTCTGTTTCTGTTGAAGGAGGGAAATCTCTGGTTGTTAAACAAAGCAGGTGTCCAAAGCTGTAACTTCAAGTAGACTGCAATCCTGAGGAAACAAGTAGTTAAGGTTACTTGTCCTGTAGTTAATTAGTGAGGTAGGCATTCGGCCTTAGCCTTAAGTAAACAACACTGAAATGCTGGTTACTCAAAAGGAGCCAATAATCTTCCAGGATTCTGTGGGGCACAACAGTTTGCATGGAGAGCCTAAGAGTCGATATGTGTATGTTGCTACATTTCTTTCCCACAACTTGTAAAGTAGGCAGATTTTCTTTTTCTAAACATGTTTCCAAAAGACTGCTTAATTTTAAAACACACACAGAGTTGGAAACAAATGTCTTTTTAACCATTGTGGTGGAGATGATTACACTAATTGCTTAAGTTGGTCATCTGTTCCTTTACCGGGCCCACCACCTCAAAATTTTAGGGAGTATGAGAAGAACGATGGGTCTCTTCCTTTACATCCCTGTTTGCTGTAATAAGTGTGCTTGGGTGATAGTAATTATAAGGCCAAATTTTCCATAACTTTTTGACAATTACTAAAGTGTTGCAGTTGCTGGTTTTCATACTGGTGTCTTACAACCAAGCATTTTTTCTAATTTTGTTGTGGCAGTTTCACTCACAGTAAATATATAGTCATTATCTACCTTCTTCTTCTCTACCAACCTAGCCTCACCAAAGCTGAGGCATTTTTCTGTACATCAGAAGGTAATACAGCATACTGAGAGGTACCTTGATCAAGAAGGTGACTTGTGAATGTTCATACTCTACCCAAGTACTGTTACTCAGTGAGGCAATCTTCTTGTTCCTTTAAGGGGTATTTGCAAATTATCTGATAACATTCCACAAAAGGCTTAAAGAGTCCTATTAAAAATTCTAACACAGTATTTCCTTTCTCTGTAATTAGAATGTCCCTTATTGTTAATTGAATGGTCTCTTTTACAAAGCAGGCAACAGCCTTCTTCAAAGTCCTTTAATGGATTCCTTGGAAGGAAGATGAACTCATCTGAAAAAACACTGCATAGAAAGTGAAAACAACTGTGGATATCCTTTTTCCTGAACCCAGGTGTCACCTGCAATGCCAGAGCTACTCAAGAGAGACAGACAAAAATGTTGAGCTACTGGTTCCTGTGAGCCGAGCATATATGTAGAATGATGGGCTGGCCAATGAGGCCTCTGGCCACCTCCCAAACTCCAGAGTCCACTTTCAGGACTGCTGGGCTTTGGCAAGTGTCAAGAGGAGTCTTGGCTCCTGCTCCCAACACTAGAACGCAGGATATGGTGAGGCCAAAAAGGAACACCAATGGAGCCATAGATAGGGGAATCATACCCCTATATTCTCCCTGGCGGCTGGGTTGGAGATACAGGAAGCAGGCTCCACATGATGCACAATCTACCGTTCGCTTCTCTACCAACCAACCAACCAATCAACCAACCAACCAATGGAGCCACGGCAGTTATATCAGTGGCTAATAGCTAACTGGTAACAGCTAATGGCCAACTAGTCACAGCTGATGGCCATCTACTACCTGAGCCACCACCTTTCCACATGAGGCTGAGAACCTGGAAACTGCTCTCTGGGACTCTGTCCCCACAGCAAGGCTGGTGATGCTGCAACGTGGAAGAATGCTGGGCTGGATAACTTCCTCAGCAGGCTCATTACTGGGCCAAGAGTGGAACAACCTGAAGGCCTGGGCTAAGCCTTTCATCCATGAAGTCTTGTTTACCAGAATGTTGAAGTACACGGATAGCTTGTTCTGAAGCAGAACAGCAACTACCATGGCCCATGGGCTCAGCATCAGGTTCTGCATCTGCAGAAGCTGCATCTTGTAGGCAACCTCAGTGACAAAGGCGCACAAGTCCTCTGATTGTTTCTCAGGAACATACCTTGAAACCAAGTTATATGGGCTCCAGCCCATCCTCCAAGCTGCCAGAGATCAAAGTGATACAGGATCTCCAACAAATATGTGTATATTGCCAAATTTTCCTGAAACAATCCTCCTGGCTTTTAGCAATCCAGTTGTAGATTCTTTTGCCTTAGGAACCCCTAAAAGCTCAAATACATAAAGACCTTCTTCCAATATCTTACTATAATTGATGCTAATTGGAACAAGGTAGATATCAAAAACTTCTCTCTTGAAAAATGGTTCCATCACAATATTTAGAAGACCAAATTTAGGAGTCAATATCTTGGCAGAGCTGCTTCTTGTCCCTTTGAGGAAAAATTCAACAGGAGCATAACCAGCCAATAACATGGTTTTTACCTATTCAGAGAAGACAATCCAGGAGAGTTTATTGCCACCAAAGGTGCACCACATGAAGTGGCCCGACATCTGCAGCAGCTCCTCCATCATTTTCCTTGCTAGGAAGTCCATTCCTGGTGCTATGATTGACACAGGTAAATCATAGCTGTAGAAAAGAAAAGGAAACATCAGAAAGTCAATGTAACTCCAATGATTAAGCAGCAGAACAACTGGATGCTCCTGGATGGCTCATTGTAGTTTCTCAATATCTTCTCTATTTACACACACTTTTGAGAAAATTTGTTTAAATATTTTGTTCAGGGCAAAGACAAAAAATCGGATGGCTCTCAGATGCAGTTTGTGGCTCATTTCATCCAAGATGTCACAAGCTTCCTTCGGAGGACATCCATGGACTGGAAGGATTCCTTGGAAAGCTGTTTAATAACATACTAAACCTCTTCAGAACTGAGAACACTGTATTTAATATCACTTGGTTTGCATGGAGTAATTTCCTTATAGACGAAAGGTGTGTAGCATTTCATTGCAAATTTTAAGTCACTAACATGCCTCTTCTCCTCTATAATATCTTCAAACTCAAACTATTAAGATCATTCGAGTAAAGGAGCATGACAGCGCTGGGACTGGTGGAGCCAACTGAGAATCCAGATTTAGGTGAACTGGAAGAGCCCGTGGTGGGTGCTGTGCACCGCCGCAAGGCCAAAAGTTGATTAAGTAGGAGATAAGATCTATGACTTAATGAAGGGCTGCAAATCCACTGCTCCGAGGCACTGGATGCCCTGCAGTTCTTACTCACGTTGTTTGGGGAGGGGCAAAATACGGAGAAAGAGGAGGACTGTTGGGGATGTATGACTGTAATACCCAACCATTAAAGTTCTGTTCTTCAAGGAATATCGGTCCATTAGTTTATTGACCTTCTTGAGAAAGAACAGCCTTTCTAGTCCCACAGATCTCCTCACTTTGGAAGTGGAAAAGAAGAGTTTGGAGAGTTGGTTTGACGTTAACAGATGCCTATCTACATCATGGGCACACACATATACTCTCACACGTACTGTTTTCCTTGCTTACAGCCGTGGCTTCCTTCCTTTCATTAAAAACCTGAGACTGAGAGTTGGGGTACTTATATAAAAATATCGTCACAAAGGTACAATGGGAAACAGGGCAAAGTGCTGTTTCATAAGCCAAAAAAAGATGTAACTTTTTAATTATAAGAAGCCATCCAAAGTCGAATGTGGCCAGATTTCCTCTGGACATGTCCATCCTGAATGTAGGGCACTGAATTTAGAAGTGAGAACATGGTGACTTCTGACACAGGCATTTTAGTGGAGTACCAAGGAGAAAGTCAGGTGGTGATGGATTGGAGAGTAAAACAAATGGATCTACTGAGTATAGGTTTCATTTAGCTCAAGATCGAGAACAAGGTTTTAATAGGAAAACAATAAGAGAGAAGGGAATTTCAACACATGAATATGTCATGCAGGTATGTAAAAGGCTTTTCCTATTATTTAAAGTTTTTTTTGTTGATTTAATATGAATTTAGTATTCTCTCTTGGGAGTAATCACTTTTAAGCCTTGTTTTTAATTGTAGAATGAAGGATAATAGGACAGGGAAAAAATTCTACAGCTCCTAAAATTATACTTTTTTTAAATTAAATGTACTGGAATGACATTGGTTAATAACATTAAATAAGTTTCAAGTGTACAAATTTATAGTACATCATCTGTATATTGCATTGTGTTCTCACCACCCAAAGTCTGGTCTCCCACTGTTATCACTTATTTGACCTCTTTTACCCTCTTCATCCCCCCGCCATCTTTCTTTCCCTCTGGTAACCACTCTTCTGTTGTCTGTGTCTACAAGTTTGCTTGTTGCTTTCTGTTTTATATCCTATGTACGAAATCTGACAATTAAGTTTGGGAACTTGTTGCAGCGATGTTGCTAACCTTCTTCTTTTTTTTTTATCTCAGAGGGATTATTCATTATGAATTTGTACCAACTAGACAAACACTTAACCAAGTTTATCAATTCGAAGTGCTGCGAAGGCTGTGTGAAAAAGTTAGAAAAATTGAACTTTTTGCCAACAATTCATGGCTCTTGCATCATGACAATGCACCAGCTCAAAAGGCACTGTCTGTGAGGGAGTTTTTAGCCAGTAAACAAATAACTGTACTTGAACACCCTCCCTACTCACTTAATCTGGCACCCGATGACTTCTTTCTTTACCTGAAGATAAAGGAAATATTGAAAGGAAGGCATTTTAATGACATTCAGGACATTAAGTTAATACAACGACAGCTCTGATGGCCATTCCAGAAAAAGAATTCCAAAATTGCTTTGAAGGGTGGACTAGGTGCCAGCATTGGTGCATAACTTCCCAAGGGTAGTACTTCAAAGGTGACTGTAGTGATATTTAGCAATGAGGTATGTAGCACTTTTTTCTAGGATGAGTTCACGAACATAATTGTCCGACCTTGTATATGTGAAATCACATGGTTCTTATCTTTTTCTATCTGACTTATTTTGCTTAGCATGGTAGTCTCAAGATCCATCTCTGTGTCACAAATGGCAGTATTTTATCCTTTCTTATGCCTGAGTCATACTCCATTGTATATATGTACCACATCTTCTTTATCCATTTGTCTACGGATGCACACTGAGGTTGCTTCCATATCTTGGCTACCGTGAATAATGCTGCAATGAACATCGGGATACATACATTCTTACAGATAAATGTTTTCAGATTTTATGGGTAGATATCCAGAAGAGGGATTGTAGTAGCTCGGTCGTGTAGTAGCTATATTCTTAATTTTTTGAGGAACACCCATACTGTTTTCCATAGTGGCTGTAAGAATTTACATTCCCACCAGCAGTGTATGAGGATTCCATTTGCTGCACAGCCTCTCCCACACTTGTTATTTCTTGTGTTGTTGATAATAGCCATTCTAATTGTGTGAGGTGGTATCTCAGTGTGATTTTGATTTGCATTTCTCTAACAGCTAGTAAAATTGAGCATTGTTTCATATATCTGTTGGCCATTTGTATGTCTTCTTGGGAGAAATGTCTGTTCAGATCCTCTGACCATTTTTAAATTGGATTGTTTCTGTTTTTTTGTTGTTGAGTTGTATGAGTTCTTTATATATATATTGGATGCTAGTCCCTTATTGGAGGTATTGTTTGCAAATATCTTCTCCCATTCAGTTGGTTGACTTTTTGTTTTCTTGGTTTCTTTAAATGTGCCGAAGCTTTTAATTTGATATAATCCCATTCATTTACTTTTGCTTCCTTCCCTTGTCTTTGGAATCAAATTCATAAAATCCTCTCTCTGACACCAACGTCCATAATTTTAGTACTTATGCTATCTTCTATGTACGTTATTGTTTGGATCCTATAGTTAGGTCTTGGATTCACTTTAAGTTAATTTCTGTATATGATGTCAAATAGCAGTCTAGTTTCATTCTTTCGCATGTATCTTTCCAATTTTCATGGCATCACTTATTGAAGAGACTTTCTTTTCTCTGTTGTATGTATGTTTTGGGTTCCTTTGTCGAAAATGATTTGCCCGTATACATGTGGACTTACGTCTGGGCTCTCAGTTCTATTCATAGACCACATACAAGAATAAACTAAAAATGAATTAAAGACTTAAATGTAAGACACAAAACCATAAAACTCCTGGAAGAAAACATAGGCAGAAAACTTTTTTACATTACTCTTAGTAATATGAGATCTGACAATTAAATTCGCAAACTCATGCTAGAAAAAGTGCTATATTATCTCATTGCTGAATATCATTACAGTCAACTTTGAAGTGTTACCCTTGGGAAGCTATGCACTAATGCCAGCACCTACTCCACCCTTCAAAGCAATTTTGGAACTCTTTTTCTGGAATGGTCATCAGAGCTGTCAGCGTATTACCCTTGATGTCCTGAATGTCATCAAAATGTCTTCCTTTCAATATTTCCTTTATCTTTGGGTAAAGAAATAAGTCACTGGGGGCCAGATCAGTTGAGTAGGGAGGGTGTTCCAATACAGTTATTTGTTTCCTGGCTAAAAACTCCCTCACAGACATTGCCTTTCGAGCTGGTGCATTGTCGTGATGCAAGAGCCATGAACTGGTGAAAAACTCTGGTCATTTTCGTCTTTTTCACACGGCCTTTTTAGCACTTCCAAATAGTAAACTTAATGAACTGTTTGTCCAGTTGGTACAAATTCATAATGAATAATCCTTCAGAGATCAAAAAGGGATAAAAACATCGTTTTGACTCTTGATTTGGACTGACAGAACTCTTTGGTCATGGAGAATTGGCTGACTTCCATTGTGCATTTTGACACTTTGTTTCAGGATCGTATTGCTACACCCATGTTTCATCACAAGTGATAACACGACCTAAAACATCATCTTGCCTCTCCAAAAGATCTTGGCAAACTTTGACTCTCCTTTGTTTTTGTTCATCAGTGAGTTCCTTCAAGACCATATTTGCACACACATTCTCATGCCAAGATTTCCAGAGAATATTTTCTGAACTGTTTCTCTATTGATGTTTACTTGGTCTGCTATGCTTCTCACAGTCAGCTGACAATTTTGACGCACAATTCGATGAATTTTTGCAATGCTTCTATCAGTTCTGCTCGTTACTGGCTGCTCTGACCTCTCTTCATTAGTGATACATTCTCTTGCATCAGAAGAACATTTAATACATTTGTACCTGAATAGATATTTCTCTAAAGGACATACAGATGGCCAATAGACATAAGGAAAAGAGCTCAATATCACTAATCATTAGGGAAATGCAAATTAAAATCACAATCAGATACCACCTCACACCCCATCAGAATGACTATCATCAATAAATCAATAAACAACAAATGTTAATGAGAGAAGGGAACCTTTGTGCACTGTAGATGGGATTGAAAATTGGTGCAGCCACTGTGAAAAACAATATGGAAGTCCTTCAAAAATTAAACATAGAACTACCATATGACCATATGATTATATCACCCAGTAATCCCACTTCTGGATTTTTATCTGAAGAAATCCAAAACACAATTCAAGAATATATATGTACCCCTATGTTTATTACAGCATTATTACAGCAGCCAAGATATAAAAGCAACCTAAGTGTCCATTAATAGAAAATTGGGAGATGTCATCAAAATGGCGGCGTGAGGTGAGCCTCTGGAAATCTTCCCTAGAATTCACAACAAATTGAAAAACTATAACTCCCCAAAGTACTCCCTGCACAGCAGACAGGCAAGACGAAGAGTCTCACTACTGAATTCACCTAAAAGTGGGCAAATCAAATGAAAAGTGGAGGAGGGAAGGGAGAAATGCGGAGACATAGTGGCGGGGGACCAGGACGCAGACCTAGCTCAGTGCTCCGAGCTCGCTGCATTCCAGAACTACTGCAGCTGTGGGAGAGGTTAGAACTCAGACTGCCAGGGCTCCATTTATGGCCCACAAGGTTGAGGGGGAAGCATATAACATGGCTGAACCCAATGGTCCTGGCAGAGACCTCAGAGCAAAGACTGAGGGAAGAAGGCTGAAAATGGTGGTTTAAGCCCTCACTGCCGCAGAGATTGGAAGTCTTAGGCAATGCGACTACCTGCCCCCTCCTTACCCTCCCAGAGCTCTCCCTGCCCTCACCTTCCCACTGCTAGAAGTGGAGGAGTAGCAGTGTCACATCAAAAGAACAGAATATTTGCATGTTCCGAAAACTGTGGTCTGCAGACATATATTTGCAGCCCAACAAGTTCTGGCAAAGGGGACAGAGCTGTGGAAACAGGACTGGCTGTGGTGGTGGTCGCCTCCATTGTTCTGGGCCAATTCTCACAACTCACCCTGCAACTGTCCCCACCTATCTGAGCGGATACCTGCAGGAGTAAACAGAACTGCTGAAACACACGGGCTCTGAATGTGGTGCAGGAAGAGCTTTGGAACTTCAAATGCTCTCAGCATCCCCACATGGAGGCCGTGCCCTATGACCCAGGTGAACTGTTAACAGAGGAGAAGCCCACCTTCCAGGGAATCGCCCCATTGTGTGAAAGGCTGGAATGGTGCAGAGAAAACATAACACTACATTGTGAGAGAGAAAGAAAGGCTGTAGTAGGAGAAAAAATAAAACATTCTACCAACACGTACTGGAAAACAAATGAAAGACCTCTTCCTATCAACCTGTTGCAGAAGTCACTCCTGTAGATGTCTAGGAAGGGAAATAATAAATCAGTAATTGCCATGAATAACCAAGGCAACAAGACAGCTCAAAAAGAAAGTGAAAGTCTCCAGAACAGGAACTTAAAGATATGGAAATATGTGACTTAAATGACAGAGAATTCAAGATTGCAGTTCTGAAAAAACTCAACGAGATGCAAGAAAACACAGAAAGGCAGTTTAATGAACTCAGAAACACAATCAAAGAACATGAACATTTTATGAAAGAGATTGAAATTTTACAAAAGAACCAAATAGAATTTCTGGAGATTAATAACTCAATAGAAGAGATTTAAAATGAAATAGCCAGTTTAGGTAGTAGAGTTGACCAGATTGAGGACAGAATCAGTGACATCGAAGATAGAAACCTGGAAATGACATGGATGGAAGAAGAGAGAAACTTGAGACTTAAAAGAAGTGAAAGAACTCTACAAGAACTTTCTGACTCCATCAGAAAGAGCAATATAAGAATAATGGTCATACCAGAAGGGGAAGAAAAATACTTGATGAGAACGTCCCAAACTTGTGGAAGGAGCTGTATCCTCGAATCCAAGAAGTAAATAGAACACCTATTTACCTCAACCCCAACAGGCCTTCTCCAAGGCACATTGTATTGAAGCTTCAAAATCAACGACAAAGAAAGAATCCTCAAGGAAGCCAGGGAAAAGAAGACGGTAACCTACAAAGGAAAGCCCATTAGATTATCATCAGATTTCTCAGCAGAAACTCTACAAGCCAGGAGGGAGTAGAACCAAATATTCAAACTATTGAAAGAGAGAAATGATGAGCCAAGAATAATATACCTAGCAAAGATATTCTTTAAGTATGAAGGAGAAATAAGGACCTTTCCAGACATACAGAAGCTGAAGGAATTTTCTGATACATGACCTGCACTACAAGAAATACTACAAGAGGCTATTCGACCACCATCAACAGGGAAAATTTGTGGCAACCAAAACATAAAAAGGGGGAGAGTAAAGGCTTGAACTGGAATATGGGAATGGAGAAAGTAGGCATGCTGAAGAAAATGGAATACTCTAAATATCAAACTTTTTTTTACATAAACTTAAAGGTAAACACTCAAAAAAATCCAGAACTGAAATATATCCTGTTTCAGAAATATATTTCAGAAATATATCCTGAAACAGAGGGAAACATCATAGAATACCACCACACAGAAACAACAAATAACAACAAAAAGGCAAAGAAACAATGGAGACACAGTCTTATCAGAAAATTAAAGATAGAATGATAGGAAAGCCTCACATATCAATAATTACTCTAAATGTAAATGGACTGAACTCCCAAATAAAAAGGCACAGAGTAGAAGATTGGATCAAAAAACTAAACCCATCTGTATGCTGCCTCCAAAAGACATATCTCAGCTACAAGGACAAGAATAGACTCAGAGTGAAAGGGTGGAAATTGACACTCCAAGCAAATGGTATCAAGAGAAAATCAGGTGTGGCTATACTGATATCAGATGAAACAGACATCATAGGGGAAAAGCTACCAAGAGACAAAGATGGACATTTCATAATGGTAAAGGAGATTATACAACAAGAAGACATAACAGTCATCAATTTTTATGCCCCCAATCAGGGAGCACTGAAATATACCAAGCAAAAACTAACAGAACCAAAGGGAGAAATTGACCAAAACACAATTATACCAGGGGACCTAAATACATCATTGACAGTTATGGATAGATCATCCAAACACAAAATAAATAACGAAATAGCAGCCCTAAATGACACATTAAATGAAATGGACATAACTGACATTTATAGAGCACTTCACCCTAAAACATCAGACTAAACATTTTTTTCTAGTGTACATGGAACATTCTCAAGGATAGACCATATATTGTGGCATAAAACTAATCTCAGAAAATTTAAGAAGATTGAAATCATACCAAGCATATTCTCTGATCTCAAGGCTTTGAAATTGGATATTAACTGCAAAAAAGAAAATAGGAAAAATCACAAATACGTGGAGATTAAACTTCATACTTTTAAAGAACGACCGGGTCAAAGAAGAAATTAGAGGAGATATCAAAAGATACATAGAAACAAATGACAATGAAAATACATCCCACCAAAATTTTGGGGATGGAGCAAAAGCAGTTTTAACAGGGAAGTTTATATCATTACAGACTTATCTCAAGAAACAAGAAATATTCCAAATAATTAACCTCACGTTACACTTTAAAGAACTAGAAAAGAAGAACAAATGAAACCCAAGGTCAGCAAGAGAAAGGAAATAATAAAAATCAAAGCAGAACTAAATGAAATAGAGAACAAAAGACAATAGAAAAAATTAATGTGACAAAGAGCTGGTTCTTTGAAAAGCTTAACAAAATTGACAAACCCTTGGGTAGATTCACTAAGATAAAAAGAGAGAAGACACTAATAAACAAAATCAGGAATGAAAAAGGGGAAGTTATCACGGATTCCACAGAAATACAAAGGATCATCCAAGAAAAATTTGACGACTATATGCCACAAAATTCAATAACCTAGAATAAATGGACAAGTTCTTAGAAACATATAGCCTTCCTAGGCTGAACCGTGAAGAACTGGAAAATCTAAACAGACCGATCACCAGTAACGAAATTGAATCAGTCATCCAAAACCTTCCGAAAAGCAAAAGTCCGGGACCAGATGGTTTCACTAGTTAATTCTACTAAACCTTCAAAGAGAATCTAATACCAATCCTGCTCAAACTCTTCCAAAAAATTGAAAAAGAGACAGTACTCCCTAACTGATTTTATGAGGCCAACATTACCCTGATACCAAAACCTTGTAAGGACAACACAAGAAAAGAGAACTACAGACAAATATCTCTGATGAATACAGATGCAAAAATCCTAAACAAAGTTCTAGCAAATCAAATGCAGCAATGCATTAGAAAGATTATTCATCACAAACAAGTGGGGTTCAACCCAGGGACACAAGGTTGGCCAACACATGAAAATCCATCGATGTGATACATCACATAAACAAAATAAAGGACAAAAATCATATGATTATATCAATTGATGCAGAAAAAGCGTTTGACAAGATACAATATCCATGTATGATTAAAACACTTATTAAATAGGTATAGAATGAAAATACCTTAACATAATAAAGGCTATATGTGACAAACCCTCAGCTAATCTCATAATTAACGGTGAAAAACTGAACCACTTTGCTCTACATTCAGGAACATGATATGGCTGTCCCCTATCACCTCTGCTTTTCAACTTAGTGTCGGAAGTCCTCACCAAAGCAATCAGGCAAGAGAAAGAAATAATACGCATCCAAATGAGGAATGAAGAAGTTTAATTGTCACTCTTTTCAGATGACATAATGCTATATATAGAAAACCCTAAAGACTCCACCAAAAAGCTATTAGAAACAACGAATACAGTCAAGTTGCCGGCTACAAAATCAACGTACAAAAGTCCATTGCATTCCTATATAATAATAATGAAATCTCAGAAAAAGAAATGAAAAAAACAATTCATTTTGCAATTGCAGAAAAAAGAATAAAATACCTAGGAGTAAACTTAACCAAGGATGTGAAAGACCTATATGCTGGAAACTACAAGAAATTTTTAAAAGGTATTGAAGACGACACAAAGAAATGGAAAGACATTCCATGCTCATGGATTGGAAGAATCAACATAGTTAAAATGGCCATATTACCCAAAGCAATACACAGATTTAATGCAATCCCCATCAAAATCCCAATGGCATTTTTTAAAGAAATAGAACAAAAAATCATCAGATTTGTTTGGAATCATAAAAGACCCCGAATAGCCAAAGCAATCTTAAGAAAAAAGAACAATGCTGGAGGTATCACACTCCCTGATTTCAGCTTGTACTACAGGGCAACAATAATCAAAACAGCATGGTATTGGCAGAAAAACAGACACATAGACCAATGGATTAGAACTGAGAACTCAGAAATAAAACCACATAAATATGGACAGATAATTTTTGACAAAGAAGCAAAAAACATACAATGGAGAAAAGACAGCCTCTTCAATAAATGGTGCTGGGAGAATTGGAAAGCCATGTGCAAAAGAATGAAACTGGACTGCTATCTGTCACCATGTACCAAAATTAATTTAAAATGGATCAAAGACTTAAGCATAAGACCTGACACAATAAACTGCATAGAAGAAAACATAGGTACTAAACTTATGGACCTGGGGTTCAAAGAGCATTTTATGAATTTGACTCCAAAGGCAAGGGAAGTAAAAGCTAAAATAAATGAATGGGACTATATCAAATTGAAAAGCTTCTGTACAACAAAAGAAACCATCGACAAAATAAAGAGGCAAAGAACTGAATGGGAGAAGATTTTTGCAAATAGTGCCTCCGATAAGGAGCTAATATCCAAAATATACAAGGAACTCATGCAAATCAACAACAAAAATACAAACAACCCAATTGAAAAATGGGCAGAGGAACTGAGAAGACATTTCTCCAAAGCAGACATACAAATGGCAAATAGACATATGAAAAAATGCTCAACATCACTAATCATCAGAGAAATGCAAATAAAAACCACAATGAGATATCACCTCACCCCAGTCAGAATGGCTATCATCAACAAGACAAATAGTAACAAGTGTAGGAGAGGCTGTGAAGAAAAAGGAACCCTCATACACTGTTGGTGGGAATGCAGACTGGTGCAGCCGCTATGGAAGGCAGTGTGGAGGTTCCTCAGAAAATTCCGAATAGAATTACCATATGACCCAGCAATCCCTCTCCTAGGTATCTACCCAAAAAATCTGAAAACATTTATTCATAAAGACACGTGTGCTCCAATGTTCATTGCAGCTTTATTTACAGTGGCCAATACATGGAAACAACCAAAATGTCCTTCGATAGATGAATGGATAAAGAAGTTGTAGTATTTATACACACTGGCATACTGTTTGGCAGTAAGAAAAGATGAAATAGGACCATTCGTGACAATATGGATGGCTCTTGAGATTATAATGCTAAGTGAAATAAGTCAAACAGAAAAAGCACAGAACCATATGATGATTTTACTGATATGTTGTATATAAACCAAAAACAACAAAAGAAGAAGACAAACAAATAAGAAACAGAAACTCATAGACACAGACAATAGTTTAGTGGTTACCAGAGGGTAAGGGGGGAGGGCGATGATAGATGAGGGTAAAGGGGATCAAATATATGGTGATGGAAGGAGAACTGACTCTGGGTGGTGAACACACAATGGGATTTATAGATGATGCAATACAGAATTGCACACCTGAAATCTATGTAATTTTACTAACAACTGTCACCCCGATAAATTTAAAAAAATAAATTAATTAATTAAAAAAAAGTACAAAAAAAAATAAAGGACCTTGGCTCACAAAAAAAAAAAAAATAGACAGTTGGATAAAGAAGATGTGATACATATATACAATGGAATATTACTTAGCCATAAAAATAAAAAAGTGAAATCTTGCCATTTGTGACAACATGGGTGAAAGTAGAGGGTATTATGCTAAGTGAAATAGCCAGAGAGACACAAATACCACAGAATTTCACTTATATGTGGAATCTAATAAACAAAATAAATGACCAAACAAAACAGAAACAAACTCATAGATACAGTGTTTCCCTGAAAAGACCTCACCGGAAAATAAGCCCTAGCATTATTTTTCAGGATGACGTCTCCTGAACATAAGCACTAATGCGTCTTTTGGAGCAGAACTTAATATAAGACACAGTCTTATTTCAGGGAAACACGGTACAGAGAACAAACTGATTGTAGCCAGATGGGGGGCAGACTGAGAGGATGAGTAAAAAAGGGGAAGATATTAAGATGTAAAAATTGATACTTACAAAATATTCACAAGGATGTAAAGTACAGCATATGAATATAGTCAATAATATTATAATAACTATGTATGGTGTCAGATGGATACTACGCTTGTCGGAGTGATCACTTCAAGAGTTATTTAAGTGTCTAAATGCTATGTTGTACACCTGAAGCTAATATAATATTATGTCAAATGTAATTGGAAAATAAAGCAAAAATTTTATAAGTTTTAAATTGCATACCATTCTGAGTAGCATGATGAAACCTCATGTCTTTCTACTCCATGCTCTGGATATGAACAACCCTATGTCCAGCATATGCATTCTCCCTGCCCTCTAGTCATTTAGTAGTCTTCCAGGTTATCAAATCTACTGTCATGGCATATCAGTGCTTATGTTCAAGTAACGCTTATAGTAGCCTAATTCTAGGTCACAATGTCTACATCATTTACTTCACTTCATCTCATCAGATAAGCATTGTATCATCTCACATAATCACAAGAAGAAGTACAATAAAATATTTTGAGAGAGAGACTACATTCACAAAACTTTTATTACAGTATATCATTTTAATTGTTCTTTTGATTATTGGTTGTTATTGTTAATGTCTTACTCTGTCTAATTAATTTATGTTAAGTTTTACCACAGGAAAAAAACGTAGTGTGTATAGTGTTCAGTACTAACTGAGGTTTCAGGTAACTTTCATAGATAAAGGAGGACTAATGTACTGAAACACTAAAAGGTGTTTCCATAGTCTGGGCACTTAGTGTCTAATAATTAGTCTCCCCAGGGCCCCACATGCCACTCTTTTCTGGGACCTGAGCAACCCTCCCTTTTTCAGCTTCTGGTTATTACAAAAGAGGGAGCCGGCTTACATTCCCCTATCTCTGAGCGATGCTCTTTCAACACAACCCTTCTAACATGACTACTATTCCTAAAACTTTACATGCATTTGGAAACCACAGAAAAACTACGATGCAGGAAACAGGAGTATCACAGTAGCAGCTTGCATTGAGGTAGGTATACTTCCTGCAAATTAAAAATGCATTTTGGTAATATTGCACGGTAGATACGTTATAGTTTTATACAAAAAGTTATTTTATCAGATTCTGTCCATGGCTTGAAAGCTTAGGAGTTAGATTAAAGAGAGAAAATTATACTTTAATCCAATCCCAGAAAAATGTCAGTTGGATACGGTAAATTGACCTTAAGATTGCTGCCCATCACCCAGCCTCTGGCTGTACATCTGTGGGGTTGGGTTCCATCAACATACATCAATAGATCTAAAAGCACAGTTTCAGGTATCTTATACCATTCCACTGTATCATATTTTGTTTGGCACTTAGTCAATGGTGAATACATATTTGCTGAGCACATGCTATAGGAAATAGAGATCAATGGGTAGTGAAAATGTAGGGAAGCGATGTGATTATGTCTACGCTTGATCAAGATCATAGGATTGGATGGACTTAACGTGGTAGATAATGAAAGCAGAAAGACCACAATATCTTTTAACTTGAAAGATATGTCTTATTATTTGTTAATTCCAAATTTAGAATTCATTTAATTCCAAATTTAGAATTCATTTACTAAAATGTATGTAATCCCCAAGTCAATACTTGCAGCACTTTCATAGTCATTCATGGACATGTGCAAAACGGCAAAAACTTGACTTGCTCGATACACATGTTCCCAGCTGAGGATGAATAAGGTGATGCTCTGCCTTCTTATTTCAGTTCTTACACTGTAAACAAGTGCTCTTTCCACAGTCTATTTAGAGCCACAATTTTTCATATATTTGCACTTTTTGATGGTGATTTCTCTTTTTAAAATGACCCCTAAGACTAATGCTGAAGTACTGTCTAGATATGCCAAACACAAGAAAGTTGTGATGTGCCTTAAAGAGAAAATACGTATGTAGATAAGCTTCATTATAGTGTTGTTGGGCCAGAGTTCAATGTTAATGAATCAATAATATATGTTAAATAAGGTGTCTTTAAACAGAAACACACATAAAACAGGTTATGTTTTGATTAGTTGACAAAAAATGTTCTTACCAGAGATCTGCAGGACCTAACCCCATATTTCCCTTAGGAGTAATGGTTCAGTATTCACTAATTCAGTGTCCCGAGTAACTTCACAGAGCATAACCCTGTGAATAACAAGAATAGACTCCACGACCATATAAATATTTAATCTATTTTTATTTGAATATTTGGCAACAATACCTATTGGCTGTGAAAAGGGTCAGAAAGCAAGTTAACAAACATGAGATCTGCAAATAATCCCTTACTCCAGGATGAGTTCAAACTATCATGGGGTAGATGGGGGTAGGGTTATGGTCCTAAGGAGAAAGAATGCAAAATTAGGCAAGTGGAATAAGATCACAAAGTCTCAGAGAAAGGACATGCAATTGAAACTCTTATTCAGATAGCTTTTAGATCAGGAGAATTATTTTTTAAACCTCTGTATCCCCAAATCAAGTAGAAGACATGGTCTGAAATAAATCCATGATGAAAGAAAGGGCTGACATAATTTTAAAGATTCAGAATTAGGTTGTTAAAGTAGGGAAATGATGCAAAATACCCAAGATACAACAGAAGAATTAAAGCACACATGATAGCTGAAAATGAAGAATAAAGTTTATCACCACAGATTAAATGATATGAATAGCAAACCTGGTCAGTTCTCCCAGAATGCAAGACAAAAGGGCAAAAATGTAAAAGTTACAAGAAACTAGAGAGTCTCTATATGATATGTTGAGAACAGAGATCCAACCAAAGAATTATAGAATTCTCTTAAGCAGGAAACAAAGATAAATGAAACAAGCAGTAAAAATTAAAAACATCCTTAAGAAAACTTTTCTTGGCTGATGAAACATCGAACTATAAATAAAAAACCTTCACAGTGTTCCAAATGAGATTTATATCTAGGCCCTTCCTAACAAAAATCAATAAAAAAAGATTTGTATCTAGACCCTTCCTAATGAAAAAATGTGAGTCACACACTAAAAGCTTATAGTCAAAAGAAGAAAAGATTTTGAAAATTTTATGGTAAGATGTAGTTAACTGGAAAAACGAAATAGTATTAAGAACCCAGGAAAATAAAGCCATGTTCTAAAAAGACTAGTGATAAACAGCACTGAAATAAATGAAATGTCAACATAGTCCTGCATAACTGTGGCCATTTTGAACATAAAACTGAACACTGAGGTGAAAAGTTATTCTTAAAAAGGTATACATATGGTGTAAAACTATTGGTGTATTACAAATAACCTAAGTCTATATCTAAAACTACTATGGTATGTTATAATACATATCATTAATAAATTATATTATATAATATTATGTTACAAATTATATTATATTAACAAATAAAATATCAAGGACTGCATGGGAAGGAAAGGAAGAAAGCTTGAAACCTTATAGAGTTCTCATCTTAAGTAGCATGGGTAAAAAATATCACTTTGCTCTTCACTATGATATTAGAGAAACTTAGATTAAGAAACACTTTTGAAACTTGGAAGTAGCTGTTAGTCTGAATAAAGAACTGGTTTTTGTAACAAAATAACACTAAGTTAGGACAGCAGAAATTTGTTGTTCACTCACCCAAAGTCCAACGCAGATTTTCTGGTTGGATGTCCCTCCTCAGGAATTTGGACTTCTTCCAATATATGATTCCACCATCTTGGAGACCTTCACTTCCAGCCATACAGAGGAGGACAGAGTGTGTACATGAGAAAGACAGTGCTAGCTATTTTATTGCCAGGGTTGACATTCCATTGGAATGTCACAATTAGATATGGGGTAGGGAAGGGACAGTTACTGGCAACTGTAGTTAGCTTTGAGGCCAGAAAGGAGAGTAGAAATGGGTGTTGGTCTTTGTTACAATAATCAATGCATACATATACATGTTTACCTTCCAAAATACTAGGGAAGACAAAGATGTAGAAAGTGTGGTCCATGTAGCCACAGATAGGAAAGAAAGAGAATAGTATGCTCTGTAATCACATTAAAAAAAAAAAAAAAAAGCCTAGTTTAGGCTACTGGATGGTGAGAGGTCATGAAGGGAGCAGCCCAGAGAAAAACCTGCACCAATAGCCAGATGTATTAGTGAGGTGTCTCTAGACCAGCCGGTAGCCAAACTGCCAATTGACTTCAAATATATGAGTTAGCACAACTCATACCATAAGAAGTAGAAGAATCTTTTTTTAGTTGAGCTCAGCCAAAATTGCTAATGATTACCAAATAAATGATTACCCTATTAAACTATAAGTATGGAGAAGGTTTATTGTGCAACAATAGGTAAGTGATAGAACAGCTATAGAATATTGATTTCAAAGACCATTTCTGTAGAGTCTTCTGTTGCCAACCACAATGGAGTAATTGGAAACCAGATTTACTCTCCTTTCTTAAATATGTACAAAGACAGACAAAAGATATGAAACAAAGATTTTCAAACATTGAATAGGCAGCACAACACCTGACAGAAGAGAAACAAATGAGGTAAGCCCAAAGATTTTCTCAGTTTATTGACGAGAAAAAGTTTTCAGGCTGCAGTGTAGGGAAGGAAATAGAACCTAGTAGTCTCCATAAGTTAAGAAGATAAACAGAGAGAATTCAGTATGCTGCAGAGGCTGGAATTTACAGAGCAAAGTACCAGAGATTGGAGAACTGTCAGAGAAGTGAGATCTGCACAAAGAGAACTCTGGAGATCTGCAGAGGGTCCACCTCAAATCTCCAGCGGGTACTAATCAGCACAAGTATGTGAGGAAACTACCCAAGAGCATAGGGGGGGAAAATACCCAAGAGAATTAGAAGGAACAATCCTGGAAATTCACACAGCACAAAAAATATTTTGTTTTAAATTAATTCAAAATGGACCAAAGACTTAAGCATAAGACCTGACACAATAAACTGCATAGAAGAAAACATAGGTACTAAACTTATGAACCTTGGGTTCAAAGAGCATTTTATGAATTTGACTCCAAAGGCAATGGAAGTAAACGAATGGGACTATATGAAACTTAAAAGTGTCTACACAGCAAAAGAAACCATCGACATAATAAAGAGGCAACCAACTGAATGGGAGAAGATTTTTGCAAACAGTGCCTCCTATAACGGGCTAATATCCAAAATATCGTGCAAATCAACAACAAAAATAGAAACAACTCAATTTAAAAATGGGCAGAGGATCTGAAGAGACATTTCTCCAAAGCAGACATACAAATGGCAAATAGACATATGAAAAAATGCTCAACATCACCAATCATCAGAGAAATGCAAATAAAAACCACAACGAGATATCACTTCACCCCAGTCAGAATGGCTATCATCAACAAGACAAATAGTTACAAGTGTCGGAGAGGCTGTGGAGAAAAAGAAACCCTCATACACTGTTGGTGGGAATGCAGACTGGTGCAGCCGTTATGGAAGGCAGTGTGCAGGTTCCTCAAAAAATTACGAATAGAATTACCATATGACCCAGCAATCCCTCTCCTGGGTATCTACCCAAAAAATCTGAAAACATCTACACATAAAGACACATGTGCTCCAACATTCATTGCAGCTTTGTTTACGGTGGCCAAGATGTGGAAACAACCAAAATGTCCTTTGATAGATGAATGGATAAAGAAGTTGTGGTATATATACATAATGGAATATTGTTCTATGGTAAGAAAAAATGATATAGGAACATTTGTGACAACATGGATGGATCTTGAGAGCATAATGCTAAGCGAAACAAGTCAGACAGAAAAAGCAGAGAACCATATGATTTCACTGATACATGGTATATAAACCAAAAACAACAAAAGAACAAGACAAACAAATGAGAAATAAGAACTCATAGACACAGACAATAGTTTAGTGGTTAACAGAGGGTAAGGGGGGTGGGGGGTGGGAGACGAGGGTAAGGGGGATCAAATATATGGTGATGGAAGGAGAACTGACTCCGGGTGGTGAACACACAATGGGATTTATAGATGATGTAATGCAGAATGGTACACCTGAAATCTATGTAATTTTACTAACAATTGTCACTCCAATAAATTAAAAAACAAAAAAAAAGAACTCATAGACACAGACAATAGTTTAGTGGTTACCAGAGAGTAAGGGGGGTGGGGGGGTGGGAGACGAGGGTAAGGGGGATCAAATATATGGTGATGGAAGGAGAACTGACTCCGGGTGGTGAACACACAATGGGATTTATAGATGATGTAATGCAGAATGGTACACCTGAAATCTATGTAATTTTACTAACAATTGTCACTCCAATAAATTAAAAAACAAAAAAAAAGAACTCATAGACACAGACAATAGTTTAGTGGTTACCAGAGAGTAAGGGGGGTGGGGGGGTGGGAGACGAGGGTAAGGGTGATCAAATATATGGTGATGGAAGGAGAACTGATTCCGGGTGGTGAACACACAATGGGATTTATAGATGATGTAATACATAATTGTACACCTGAAATCTATGTAATTTTACTAACAATTGTCACCCCAATAAATTAAAAAAAATACTTTGTTTTTTTACCAATCAATGTAGGACAACTATATTTCATATATTTAAGTAGGTAGAGGAAAGAATGAGCATGTTAAGGCGAGACACAAAGGTATAAAAAAGATGCCAATTAAATTTCTAAACATGAAAAAAAATCTACGTCTGAGTTGAAAAATACATATGATGGAATGAACAGCAAATTGGACACTGCAGAAGAAATATTTTAGAAAAATAAATGAGCATGAATAATCTGTGGTAGAACTTCAAGATGCCTAAGATACATGTATCTGAATTCTACAGATGAGTGGGGACTTATAGTTTAAGAAATAATGGCTGAGATTTCCCCAAATTTGGTGAAACAATATGCCCACAAAACCAAAAAAGCTCAATGACTCAAGCAGAAGAGAACATAAAGAAAACTTCACCAATGAACATCATATAATCCAGTTGCTCAAAACTAGCAATAAAGAAAAAAATTTGAAAGCAGCTGGATGAAAAAAGATACACTATGTATAGGGGAACAAAGTTTATGTGTGACAGCAGATTTCTTATGGGAAACAATACAAGCCATTACAAAACAGAAGACAGTGAAACAATATATTTAAAATACTGACTAAAAACAAAAACAAAACAAAAAAATGTAGTCAGGCAAGAATTCTATACCTAGCAAAAATATCTCTCTAAAACAACAGTGAAATAGTTTTTATAGTGAAATAGTTTTTTCAGACATACAAAATCTAAAAGAACTTCCTAGGAGACCTGCACTACAAGAAAATGAATAAAACAGAATGCATAAAATCAGAAGGAATAAAGCATAAAGAGTTGGAAAACAAAGAGATCATTGATTGACAATTGATGTAAAATGGGTTAAACTCTATAGATGACAAAGAGTCTTGGATCATGTTCCAAAACAAATTCCAAGTATTGTTGGTTAATGGAAATCATGGTTTAGAAATCATGGTTTAGAAGTCATGGTTTAGAAAAAGGTCCACAAATTATTTAATACTCCTCCCCAAAAGATTGATCCTAAATTCCCTCCTCTTAAATGAGAACTTAGAAATTTGCTTCTAATGAATAGAATGTGGCAACAGAAATGATGTTGCATAACTTCCAAAACAAGGTGTCAAAAGGTATTGTGGCTTTCTCTTTGCTCTCTCTCTTGGATCTGTCACTGTGATGGAAGCCAGCTGCCATGTCATGAGGATACACTCAAGCACCCATAGAGAGTTCCATAGGGCGAAGAAATGAGGTCGTATGCAAGCAAACAATACTGACCTGTCAGGCATGTGAAGGAGCCATCTTGAAAGCAAATCATCCAGACTTGGTCTAGCCTGAGTACAGCCCTGGGTGACAACTTAACTGTAACCTGTGTTAGAACCACTCCTGACTTCTAAGCCTGTTTCAATAAAGCCACTCCTGAATTCCTGAAATACTGCAACTGTGAAATAATAAATGGTTATTTAAGCCACTAAGTTTGGGGGTAATTTGTTATGCAACAATAGCTAACAAATACAAAATTAAAATCTCAAACAAAACAATATGTTAAACCTATTAGAATGGCTAACAGCATATCAGGGAAGTACAAACAAAAATTTGTTGAAATCACAATGTTAATATTAGTTGATGGAGACTTCAAATTGTAAACTGCAGATATGAAAATCCCTTTTATATCTGAATCTGGAAAGAGATCTAATTACCCAAGTGGGGTTAGGTCCATCGAACAAATTCATCATTGTCAAAGACAGGAAAATGTATATGGAGAAAAAGGGCTGGTACTCAAATTTTCTCAGACCTAGAAGATTTTCTTCCTGCTGCTACAGGGTGAGAACGGAGATGTGTGCAGAGAGGCTAGGCAAATGTATGCCACATGTTACTAACCAGTGTCAAATTGAATCATTTTTCTTTTATAAAAACTGAAACTCAAAATGAAGCTATAATTATTATGAACTTTGATATGCCAAATAAAACTTTGAAAAATTATATAAAGCACAAACTATCATAAATACAAGGAGAAGTGACCAAAACAAAAATACAATTTTGGTGGTAAACTTTGCCCAATTCAAAAGGCAATTGAAGTGATCTAAAATTAGTTGGACTTGGATTTACTTACTGGTCCAGCAATTTATTTAAAAAAACAAAAGCGAAAAACTCTGCAAACAAAAAATAACCTCAGTTAGTGGATTGGCCATTGGAGAGGTCTGCTGAGGTCAAGGCTAGGACACACTGCTCCCACAGGCTCTCTCTCCCCAGAAGTGTGAGGTTACTTCACATATATAGCTGCCTAGACACTTTCACATAGACACCAAACCTAGGTATCTTCAAGTACTTTGGCAGAAGAGGTCTTTAGAGTTCCGCCAGCTAACCAGGAGAGAGTGCTTTCCTTGACTAGTATTGAATATAGCCTCTTTTTTGGTTCAATTCTTCTGTTTGAGTAAACTTGGATATCATGCCAAGTTTAACCATCTCTTGCCAATTTTTGCTTCTGTTCATTAAGAATGTTCATTAAAGTACTTCCTGGGGACCTTGCAAGCCTGGTTCCCTGCCTTCCCTGGGCATGATCTTAGTATCCAGGATAAGCCAGATTCAGTTATTTTAGTTAGAATTGAGATCCATGAGTTACTGAAAAAGTAAGAACCATGAGATCCAGAGGCTGAAAAAGTATTTGCAAAATTAATCATCCATTCTGATTTTAAAATAAACAAATAAAAATAAACTTTTAGAAAATTAAGAATAAGAAGTGGCCTGCTTGATGCAACAGATACCTAATACCTCTATTGTACTTCATAGTGAAATATTAACAATATTCCTATTGAAATAAAAACAAAGACCATGCCTACTGTCACTGCAATTATCAATAATGCAACAAGAAATTGGAGAGAAAATAATGTAAATAATGAAGAGTAGAATAAAATTATCTTTATTTGTAGGTTGTGTGATTTTCATCTGGAAAAGTAAGAAGAATTACATTAAAAAATTAGATCAAACAGGTAGTATATATATCAACCAGTTAAAAAGTAAATATTAAAAAGTCAATGAATTCTCCTATATATCAGCAGTAACTAGTTAGTGCTGGAATGGAAAAATAATAACTAGAAATAATTCCTGTAAATAAGGTTAATAAGAAAAGAAATATGTAACATATATATTAAATCTATAAACATTTATTAAGAAATAATGTAAATATAATTATTGATAATTATTTATCAAGACATTTATTAAATAAAGGAAGAGGCATATCCTGTTGCTGAATATAAAAACTTAATAATTTAAACGTGTTACTTTTTCATTAACTAATCTTTATTTTTAATTCCACTCAGAACATAATGAAGGTTTTTTTTTTGAGAGCCGGACAAAATTATTTTAAAGTTCATTTGTATGAATGAATACAAAATGAGAGACAAGAGAGTTCTCTATAATTACTACACTGAAGAGGGCCTTACTTTGTGAACTATCAAATCATCTTATAAACTGAGGAAAAGTAAAGCAAGGTGGAACTGCTGCAGGAATAAACAGGAAAATAATAGAATAGAAAAGGATGTCCAGAAACAGTGTTAAGTGTATATAAGATTGTGGCAATTAAAAAGTAGTACAAAAAAGGGTTTTTACTTCTACACCAATACTTCAAATTATAACAGTAAATTTGTAAAATGCAGCTATATGAAATTTTTAGCCTTAAATGTGTATGTTAGAAAATAAGAGAAAGACTAAAACATAATTGAATTATTCATCTAAATAAATTAGTAAAAAGAGGATACAAGATGGTGAAATAGGTAAATCCTGTGTTTGCCTCCTCCAGCAACCAAATTAAGAGCACAACTAAATTATAGAACAATCAAGCAGGAGAACCATTGCAATTCTAGCTGAACAGAAGTTTTATAACTAAGGATATAAAGAAGACACGTCAAGACTGTTAAGAGTGGCAGAGACATGAAACAAGTTGCCCCCACACCTGCATGTGGCAGTTGAGAATTGGAGGGATATCTAGTTGCAGAGTTCCCCCTGGCAGGAGCAAGAGACCCCAGCCCCACACTGGGCTCCCCAGCCCAGAGTACAAGTGAGTGGAAAAGGAGGAGCCCACACAGCATCTGGCTGTGAAAAACAGTGGGGATTTCAACAAACTGGGTGGGATGGGAGGCTGCAAGAAACCCAGATATGTTCATAAAGGGCCCTCACATAGACTCACCTGGGCTCCAGTAGAGGGACAGTGACTCCATAGGTGTGATAGACATAAATGGAGAGACTGAGTGTGTGGCTTCAGGGCAAAGACTGGAGGAACAGTTACCATTTTCCCTGTGTAGAATCCTCCTCTCATGCAGCCAGCAGGCAGGCACCATCTTTCCTGTTTTGAGCCCTCCCCCAAATGGCCAAATGTGAATCTGTATTGTCCTGGTGACCTCCACTTACTCCATCCTGTTGATTCCCTGGGACTCTTCTCCACCCAACTCGCAGAACACCAGAAGCACTTTCTCGGCAAGAAGCCAGCCTCACTTACATTGCACTCTTTCTTAGACAACTCTCAGGGGTCCATGGGCCTCAAACATGCAGGGACAGGACTTGGTGTGTACTGAGAGTTTTGCAAAGTAGCTCCAGACTCAGCAATGGCACCCAACCAGAATCTATATTAACCTGGTGAACACTGCTCATTTCACCCTGGTGACTCCCTGAGACTCCACCTCATCCAACTTACTAGTGCATAAGGTTTTATCAGCAGCTGAGTCTTACAGGAGTGTTTCTGGGGCTTTTTGCAAAGCTACCCCAGGCATAGTACTGGTGGAAGCAATCTTTGGATCACAGAGTGGCTCTCTCCTACATGCCTCCAGGTCCAGCACAGGAGGTGACCAACAGCAGATCACTTTTGTAGCTCCTACCAGGTAGTCCCTGGCTGTTCATAGTCAGTGGCTGGCATGGGCTGGCATCTGAGCCTCTCTGAAGAGGCCCCTAAACAAACATACGTGGAGGTTAGCTTCAGACCACAGCAGAGCACCACCCAATTAGCCCCACAAATAGCATACCAAAGTGCAGTTTCAACAGGCACCAAAGCCCACTGGGTTGAATCCTGCTCCATGGCATAAGCTCCTGGCACAGCAGCCAGTAAACTCACTTACTTGTAGATACAGCCCAACCCAATGGGCAGTCAGCCTAAAGGTCAGTTCCACTCACTGATGTGCCAATAGCAATCAAGGCTGAACTATAACAGATGGGCAAACACAACCCACACAAGGGATACTCTTGGAACTCCTGGTAGAGGTGACCAGGGACACAGTGAAACTTGGTCCCACAGGGCACCTACTACATAAGGCCACCAGCCAAGACTGGGAGACATAGGAGATCTACCTAATACATATAAATGCATACAGAGAGGCAGCCAAAATGAGGAAACAAAGAAATACATCCCAAATGAAAGAACAGGAGACTATTCAAAAAAAAAGAAAGAAAGAAAAAAAAGAAACTAAATGAAATGGAGGTAAGCAACTGCCAGATACAGAGTTCAAAACAATGGATGCTCAGTGAACATAGTGAGAACTTCAACAAAGAGATAGAAGCATGAAAAATGACAGAGAAAACATAAAAAAGAACGAGTCAAAAGTGAGGAATACAATAACTGAAATGAAGAATACACTAAAAGGAATCACCAGAAGACTAGATGTAGCAGAGGAAGACAAGGTGGCAGAAAAAATTAGAACTGGAAAAAGAAAAAAGATTTAAAAAAAATGAGGACAGTTTAAGAGACCACTGGGACAACAGTTGTAACAACATTCGCATCATAGGAGTAACAGAAGGAGAAGAGGGAAAGCAAGGGATTGAGAATGTATTTGAAGAAATAATGGCTGAAAAATTTTATAACCTGGTGAAGGAAATAGACATATAAGCCTAGGAAGTGCAGAGAATCCCAAACAAGATGAACTCAAACAGGCCCATACCAAGACACATTGTAATTATAATGGAAAAGGTTAAAGACAAAGAGAGAATCCTGAAAGCAGCAAGAAAAAGACAACTAATTACTTACAAGAGAGCACTCATAAGAGTGTCAACTGATTTCTCAACAGAAACTTTGTGAGCAAAGAGGGATTGTCGCCGAATACTGAAAGTAATGAAAAGCAAAAGCCTACAACCAAGATTACTCTACATTCAAAGTAGACTTAACACTGATCTTCTCAAACTAGTCCAAAAAATTTTAGAGGAGAAGAGGCTCCTAAACTCATTTTATTAGACAACGATTACTCTGATTAGAAAAGCAGACAAAGGCATTACAAAAAAAGAAAATTATAGTTCAATATACCTGATGAACACATGAGGTATGACAATAAAGTTCTCAAACTAATCCTAGAAAAAAATGCTACATACTTCATTGCTGAATATCATTACAGTTATCTTCTAAGTACTTCCCTTGAGAAGGTATGCACTGATGTCAGCTCCTAGACCACCCTTCAAAGCAATTTTGGAACTCTTTTTCTGGAATGGCCATCAGAGCTGTTGGCGCATTGTCCTTGATGTCCTCAATGTCATCAAAATGTCTTCCTTTCAATATTTCCTTTATCTCTGGTAAAGAAAGAAATCACTGGGGGCCAGATGAGGTGAGTAGGGAGGGTGTTTCAATACAGTAATTTGTTTACTGGCTGAAAACGCCCTCACAGGCAGTGCTGTGTGAGCTGGTGCATTGTCATGATGCAAGAGCCATGAATTTTTGGCAAAAAGTTCAGGTCGTCTTTTTCACACAGCCTTTTCAGTACTTCCAAATAGTAAACTTGATTAAGTGTTTGTCCAGTTGGTACAAATTCATAATGAATATTCCTTCTGATATCAAAGAAGCTTAGCAATATTGTTGCAACAAGTTCATGAACTTAATTATCTGACCCTGTAGATGCAAAAATCCTCAACAAAACATTAGCAAAGTGAATTTAGCAATATGTTAGAAAGATCATACATCAGATCAAGTGTGATTTAACCCTGCTATGCAAGGTTGGTTCAATATCCACAAATCAATTAATGTGATACATCAAATAAACAAAATGAAAAATAAAAATCATATGGTCATATCAATATATGCAGCAAAAGTGTTGAACAAAATCCAGCATGCATTCATGATAAAAAATTCACAGTAAAATGGGAATAGAGAGAAAAAAAACCTCAACATAAGAAAGACCATATATCACATACCCACATCTAACATCATACTCAATGGGGAAAAGCTAAAACCATTCTCCTTAAGATCAGGAACAAGACAAGAATGCCACTTTCTCTTCTATTCAAGATAATATTGGAACCCCTAGCCACAGCAATCAGACAAGAAAAAGCAATAAAAGGCATCCAAATTGGAAAGGAAGAAATAAAACTGTCATTATTTGCAGATGACATAATACTATATAACGAGAATCCCAAATATTACACCAAAAAATTATTAGAACTGATATATAAATGTAGCAAAGTACCAGGATACTATATTAATATTCAGAAATTGATTGCATTTTTGTATACCAATAACAAACTATCAGAAAAATAAATAAGGAAAACAATCCCATTTAAAATTGTATCAAAAAATATATCCCTAGGAATAAATTTAACTGAGGCATTAAGAGACTTGTACTCAGAAAATTACAAAACAGTGAAGAGAGAAATTAAAGAAGGTACAACAAAATGGAAGCATATACTCTACTCATGGATAAGAATAATTAACATAGTTAAAATGTCCATACAACCCAAAGCAATGTATGGTTTCAGTGCAATCCCTCTCCAGATAACAATGACATTTTTCACAGAACTAGAACAAATAATCTTAAAATTTATATGGAACCATAAAAGATCCTGAATAACTACAGCAATCTTGGAAAAGAACAAAATTGAAGATATCCAGCTCCTGATATCAAATTATACTACAAGTCTATAGGAATCAAAACAGCATGGTACTGGCATAAAAACAGACACATAGCTCAATGGAACAAAATACAGTGTCCAGAAATAAACCCATGCCTATATGGTCATTTAATCTATGACAAAAGAAGCAAAATATTCATTGGGGTGAAAACAATCTATTCAATAAATGGTGCTGGGAAAATGGAGAGAAACATGCAAAAAAATGAAACTAGACCACCTTCTTACACCATATACAAGAATAAACTCAAAATGGATTAAGACTTAAATGTAAGACTGAAAACCATAAAACTCTTAGAAAACACAGGCAGTAAACTCTCTGATGTTTCTATTAGTGATTTTTTTTTTTAATCTCCTTGGGCAAATGAAACAAACAAACAAACAAATGAGACTACATCAAACTAAACAGTTTTTGCACTGCAAACGAAACCATCAACAGAATAAAAATGCAACCTACTGAATGGGAGAAAATATTTACCAATGATACATCTGATAAAGGGTTAATATCCTAAAACTATAAAAAACTCATACAACTGAACACCAAAACAACAAACAATCCAATTGACAAATGGGCAGAAGACCTGAATAGACATTTCTCTAAAGAGGACATACAGATGTTCAATGGACATATGAAAAGGGCTCAATGTACCTAATCATCAGAGAAATGCAAATTAAAACAATGAGATACCACCTCACTCCTGTCATAATGGCCATCATCAACAAATCAACAAACAACAGGTAATGGTAAGGATGTGGAGAAAAGGAAACTCTTGTACAGTATTGGTGGGATTGCAAATTGGTGCAGCCACTATGGAAAACAGTATGGGGCTTCTTCAAAAAATTAAAATTAGGGATGGCTGCTTAGCTCAGTTGGTGTGCTCTTAACAACAAGGTTGCCAGTTTGATTCCCATATGGAATGGTGGGCTGTGCCCCCTGCAACAAGATTGAAAATGGCGACTGGACTTGGAGCTGAGCTGCACCCTCCACAACTAGATTGAAGGACAACAACTTGACTTGGAGCTGATAGGTCCTGTAAAAAACATAGTTACCCAATAAAAATTTTTAAAAATTATTACTGATATTGAAAAAAATAGAACTACCTTATGATCTAGCAATTCCACTCCTGGGTATTTATCTGAAGAAATCCAAAACACTAATTTGAAAAGATATATGTACCCCTGTATTCACTGCAGCACTCTTTACAATAGCCGAGATATAGGAATAACCAAAATGCCGATCGATCAACAATTGGTTATAGATATGGTACATATATACAATTAGGTATTACTCGGCCATAAAAAGAATGATATCTTACTATTTGGGACAACATGGAGCTTATTACCTAGGTGGAGCAATAACCTAGAGCTTATTACGCTGAGTGAAATAAGTCAGACTGGGAAAGACAAACACCATATGATCTCACCTATATGTGGAATCTAAAGAATGAAATAAACAAGCAACACAGAAACAGACTCATGGATACAGGGAACAAATTGATGGTTACTAGATGCGAGGCATGTTTGGGGGCTGGTTGAGAAAGGTGAAGGAATTAAGAAGTACAATTTGGTAGTTACTAAATAGTCATGGGGATGTAAACTACAGGATGGAGAATATAATAATATTGTAAGAACTATGTATAGTGTCAGATGGGTACTAGATTTATCGGGTCATCACTTCATACATTATATAAATGTATAACCAATATGCTGTATACCTGAAGTTAATATAAAATAAAATTGAATGTCAACTATAAAATAACAGTCATGGGGATATAAAGTACAGCACAGGGAATATAGTCAATGATATCGTAGTAACTATGTACAGTGTCAAGTGGGTAGTAGAATTATTGGGGTTGTTGTTTTGTGAGATACATAAATGTCTAATTAGTATGTTTTTTTGTAATGATTGAAATCTTATTTTAAATTCTACATTTAAATAGTTGTAACCCTATTTTAAATTTTACAGGATTTAAAAAATGTATTAATCAACTTATATTTTTTTAATTGTCAAAATCAGAACAAGGAATGTGGTGTATCATTACTTTCAACCGACCATCAATTTTCTTATCCTTATATGATTGTATTGGGATTGGTTTCTTATAGACCTATTTTAATAAGAGGATTTAAAATTTTTTGCATTTGCTCAGTGAACCTACTTACCAAAGTCACAGTGAACTCTGCATATTTAATTGCTTTCAATGCTCACGTGTAGTCCTATATTTCTTCATTTTTACTTACATCTTGCTGCCTTGATGCATGTTTTAGGGAGTTTTTTTAAGAAGGTACTTGAATGGTATGTTTCTGATTCTGAATTTCTCTATATGTTGAGATATCTTCTGTTGCTTTTACATGTGAATAACTGGGTAAGTTAGAGACTTTTTATTTATAAAATATTTTGCTTTTCCAAATGCTGTTTCATTGTGTATTAGCATTTAATATTGCAAAAGAGAATCTGAGTTTATCCAGACAATTGTTCCTTTGTCTTACCTATATTTTTAATCTGGCACTTGTATAATTCTTTTGCATATTGATGATAATTTAAAATTGAGTTTATATTCAGGTCTAGGATATTTATTTACTTATTTATTTTAATACCAAGAGTCCTTTAGCTTTGACTCATGGATTACTTCATCTCAGGAAAGATTGCTTCTATACTGTTTGTGATTTTTATTTTGTATCTTTTTTGGTTCAAGTCTCCTCCCCACCCCACCAAAGAACACATACAGTTCTGAGGTTGGACCTTCTTTACCTGCACTATATAATTTTCATTTTTTTCTCTCATCTATCTCATTGTCATTTTTTTTCTAGAGTTTGATAGTTTTCTCAGGGTTGTCCTTTATAGGACATACCTTGTATCAATCATTCATTTTCTGTAGTGTCTTTTCTCCCATTTTGGTCCCCAAGAGTTATTTTAGTTTGTATTTGAATTTGAAGTTTTATTGAATTTTTGTTGTTTCTCACTATCCTATTTTTTTTCCCTCACTATTTTTTTCTCACTATTTTTTTTTCTCTTTTTATTCCCTTTGTCTACTTTATGACAGTACCTAGGAAACACCTTCTAAATTTTGAAAATATTTTTATTGGTAGAAAATCACGTCATAGATAGGCTCTTTAGTTTCTAAGAACAATCAATGTTCTCTCTTTAATTAAAGTATATTTTTGGCACTCCCATTTTTGCTTTTAGATTGTTTGTTTCATAAATATTCAAATGTCCAGAGGGTTATGCACATTCAGCAGGCATTGGCTAGTGAAATGTTCTTAGCCTCCTCATTGTTCACTTGAGTGGTTTCTCACCCTGGGATAGAAATCTGAAAGTTGTGAGCAACTCCATTTAATTTACAGTTCCTTCTAGGCAACCTGGATCTGTAGGATTATGGTTGAGTATATATATACTTCCTTTGACAGTTTAGGTTATGTAACTAAATTAGAGACTCACACTTAATTTAAATCTGTACTCCTACTGCAGTATCCACTGCTTCCATTGCTTGTCCTGGCTCCACTTTAGTTTATAAAGCCTTCATTATGGATGAGTAAGCATTCCAGAGAGCAATACGTCTCTGCCTGGGGCCCTCTATTCTCTGTCATGTCTATTTTGTGAGACAGAGAACTGAGAGATGCACAATAAAAGACAAGAGTGGGGGCAGTCACAAGACTTTCTTTAGCTAGCTCAAAGGATAGCTATCACACAGTAGAATGATGACCCCTCGTGTGTTAGTGCCCCCGAGTTACTTGCAGAAAGCAGGGTTGAGGGTTCAAAATTTTATCCTACCTTGTTTTGTGTCATATGATGTCAATGACTTATGCTATATTCTAGAGGATGGAGCATGTGATATATAGTCCAAGAATGTATTTCTCAGTCCTTCATATTGATATGGGAGAGCCCCCCCACTATAGAAATTTTAAGTCTTCTTTTCCCTAGTTTCTTTGCCTCTTAGCCTCTGGTTTTAATCACTCTTCTAATCAGCTTCTTAGTCCTAAACTAAAAATTGCTCCTACCCTAAATCACAGAATGTCTCTCACCTCTGCCTATTAATTACTTAAAAGCCTGTGAGCTGTAATCATTGTAGTCCAACATTCCCCAAGCCATTCCAGAACTAACTCTTGGATAAACAAACGCCATCCCAGAGACCAAATGGGTTTTAACACTCATCCAGGCCAGTCCATACCTACCCCCTGGGTAAAGTTAAAATAATTGGGCTTCAAGTCCTACTCCTGGAGCCAGCACTTTTAATTTATTAACTAACATCTGTCTCCTCATCTAGGGACCATCAAGATATGAGTTATGTCCGAGCAAGGCTTCCAGTGCACCCCAACCAAGACAGATATGAGACCCCCGCTTCTTTATTTCAGAACAGATATGGCGAGAGTTTCGTGAATCCCTCAGGTAGGGACAGCTCCACCCCCTTCTCAGCTTGAAGCAGATACAGAAGAAGAGACTTCCCATCCTTCAACTCCCCACAGAGATGTATGGGGATCACGTCTCTCAGGGAGAACAAGGCAGACAGTTAGAAACAGGTAATTGGGTCTCTGCATTCCTGCATGTCCAACACAATCTATGGGGAACATCGCCTAGAGACCTCCCAAATTCTTTCCTTATCTGCCCTAACCATTAGCCACTGTGAGGAGACTAAAAGACAATAAATTAGACCGGTCCTGCACAGTAAAGGGATACAATGACCTCCATCTCATCCTAGCCTCATTATATCACATTATATATCATTATATATAATATATATATATATATATATATATTATATATATATATATTTTATATCATTATATCACATATATGCCCAGTACTTCATTAATATCATTATAACAGACTGAACTCTGGGAATATACATGCGCTGTCTAAGAGGAGAAGATAACAACCCCTTATCAATCACAGGTGTCAATCAAGGGGTTCCCTGTCCAGAGGGCAATTGCCCATCCCAGAGAAAAAAAGATAAAATCCCCAGGCTTCTGTGAGCTGCTACCTCTTGAACATTGAGCTTTGAGCCCCTCTTTTGAGCCTTGCCTTTTCTTGGGGCCTGCTCCATACTCTGGAGTGTACTTTCTATCTTAATAATAGTGCCACCTTGAGCCTTTTGAGTCTTCAGCCGCTTTTCTTAGTGCTCGGCCTGCTCCTGATTCTTTGGGGTGTACGATCTCTTTCGATAAAACTTTTCACCACTTTACTTCTGTGTCTCGTTCAATTCTTTGCTCGAGACACCAGGAACCTGGACACTGCACCGAGGAGGGGTCCATCCTCCAGTAATATACCTGCTAAGTTTCCCAGTTTTCCTCCCCGAGGCCTGGGTTCGACCCCCGGTCTGGGAAGCTAGCCAGACTCCACCCAGACTCCTCTGGGTTCAACCTCCAGTGTGAGAGCCAAGCCCGGACTTCACACTGAGAAGGGCCCTCCTTTCCGGTAACAATATCAAGGATGCAATTGTTAGAATTCTGCCCAGGTTTTGGCCAATGTGGTCTTGTCTCTTTTGTTTCTCATAATACTTTCACTTTGGGGCCCCATTTCTCTATCCTTGTCTGTATTCATACCTTTTGCATTGTGACCTCCCAGCTTCTCCAATCAACTAGAATCTATTTCCCCATCCCTTGTATCTGGGTTAGTCTTGTGATGGGCTATGGTCAGTGGATATGGCGGATAGTGCTGAGCCTAGACCTCAGAGGCGTTGGAGAGTTACGCTCTTTCTCTTGAGCCCCAGTTGCTGCCATGAGAACAAGCTTGTGAGACAGGAGAGTTAGCATGTTGCTAGGTAGACAAGGAGGTCCCTGGTGGAATAAACAAAAGACAGCCATATCCTAAAACTTCAGGTTTTGAAATCACTCCTTTGCTCCAGGACATAATGTAACAAGGCCCTGAGATTAATCATAAAATCCCTTTTGGCCTGACAAATGGAGCAGATCTGATAGATAAAGAGTGGGTTACTTTGCTAATTCCTTTAGGATGGGCAAGAAGAACAAACCTGGTAGACAAATTTCATTAGAAGGCGCCAGTTCCCTTCTTCAAACAGTTCCCTTCTCCAAACAGCTCCCCTTTTCCAAACAGGCAAGGCAAGGTATAAAAATAAGAGCTTTTGCCTCAATCACGGGCACCCCCATTCGGGACCCCCTCCCACTCGGGAGCTGCAACCTCTTCTCCTGCCTCTAATAAACTATCATCTTTTTAAAACTTTTTGCCTCTCCTTGGTCTGTGTTTCCATTCTTTGGCTTCACGAGACACAATCCCAGCCCACACCCAGAAACTGCCGGCAGATCCAATATCACCTACATCACTTGGACTAGCTTGCTGGAGGATGAGTGATGACATGGAAGGGAGCCAAGTCATCCCAGATGAGGTTGTCCTAGATCAGTCAGTTCCCTAGAAACATGCCAACTGCCAACAAGGATGAGCCCAGCTGAGATCAGCTTCATCTGTCCCAGATCAGCAATTTATAAACTCATGGGAAATAATACATGATTGTTATTTTAATCAAATAAATTTTGGGATGATTTGTCATGCAGCATTAACTAACTGATGCAACTACAGTTAGGCACACGAGCTGTTTAAAGTTCGATGAAACAAGTGACAAGTTTCACTTCAGATAAGTTGGAATGATTTATTTTCGCACCAGCAGAAATGCACTACACCTTAACTAGTAATTGTTTCTAAATGTTTAGTTTTTTGGGGGCAACTTAATTAGTGAAAAATCGTTTCTCAATTTAATTTGCACTTACTTGATTAATAGGGCTATCTAAAAGTTTTTCATGAATTATGCATTCATTGTTAATTATAAATCATCTGTCAAAGTTTTTGAGTGTCCTTTGTCTCACCTTTCTTTTGTATAAATTGTGTGTTTTTTTTTTAAACTCTTTAAAAAGCATCTTTAATATTTTGAGTATCTAACGTTTGGCCAAACACTTTTAAACTTAGTCATGCATTACAGCAGGTTGGAATCTCCAAGTGGATTTATAGAAAGAATATTACTGATAGCACAAACTAAGGAATATTGGATGCTACTGTGCACAGCGTTATGAACTTCACATTTGTTATCCCACTTAAACCCCAATAATTTTTAAGGTAAATAATATTAATATAAATAAATCAACTTTACACAGAAGAAAATTGAATTGAAATATATTTTAAAGTGCACAAAACAAGTAAATGCACAAAACAAGTGCAGAAAACCACATTTTTAAATCCAGATCACTGACTTGAGTCCATGCTCTAACAACTATTCTCTACTGCTTGTCCTAAATGAAGTCTTTGTGTTTCTGTGGAAAGGAAACAGTCATGTTTGTGTTTTTTTGGTTTTGTTTTTGTTTTTTCTGGATGTGTTTCAATGCCTAAATCAGCCTTTGATTAGTGAAAAAATCCTTCTGGAGTGTGATTAATTGTTTACAAACACTCATAGTTCATATAAACTGCCATTTTGTCTTATGCTGTTTAAAGTATTTTGATGGAAAGGTGGGTGAAGGTAAATTAGCCAGCTGTCATCCTAAGCTGACACTTTTGTTATCAACATATCTTAATAACCTAAAATTATTATAAATTTTCAGTCACACAGTAAATTTTGCTTTGCTATACATTTAAATGACAATTCTTGTTGTTTTACCTCCTGGCTTTAACAATCTTCATAGTTCTCTGTTACTTACAGAATTAATTCTAAAATATGGAGCAGGGCGTGTTTGGCTCATCATAACTTGTACCAAACATTTCTTTCTAGTTATTCCTGACGCTCCTCTCTCTTTGCTCCAGTTAAATTGAACTCTTCAGCATTTCCCAAGTACATTCTATTCATTCAGTCTTCTGTCCTTTCATGTATGCTGTTCTTTCTTTTCAGGATGCATTTCCCTTTGGGCCACTCACCAAACTCTTATTGTTCCTTTAAAGTCCTATTAGTGGAGGCTTCTCTAGCTTCCCCAGGCTTAATTAGCACACTCACTCTTGTCACACTGCCAACTCACCTTTATCTTAGCACTTACATCATATTGTACTTACATATTTAATTTAAGCACCAGTTTATATGGTCTTTAAGTTTTATCAATCTTTGCACTGAAGCTCAATAAATAACAAATTATTGAATTAATTAATAGAACTAAAATATATGCAAGAAATAGAAAAGATAGCCAGTGAGATGATACTAAAGAAAAAAAAATAAACAAAATGAATACAGCTTTAAATGAAGAAGTAAAACTCTATTAATAGACACAAATGTCTACATTAAGAATTCTAAGAAATCTACACAAAAGCTTCTAGAACTAATAAATGAGTTTAGCAAAATCATAGGCTACAAAATAAATATATAAAAAGGAAACCTTCATTTTTCCCCCCTCTATTCTAGCAATGACCAAGTTTGTATTTATCATGTTTTTTTTTTTTTTTTTTTCTGTATTTTAACGTGTTTTGACATCTTAGGGGCCTTGATGTCTGCGGAGAGACTGCCCCTCCCAGGGTCAGCTAATTCCTAGAGACAGCAAACAACTTTCCTATGAGCATAGCTTTCATATACAAGCCACTAATCCTGAGTCCATACCTGCAACACTTTCTTTATCTAACTTTCACACACCAAGCTAGTATTGCTCCTCCTCTAATTCACCCCAGGGCCAAGTACAGAACAACTCTAGACCACCCCTATAGCCCAGAGCCCACTAAAATTATTCAAACTATCTATTCCTAAATTTGTTCACACTTGCCTGTCCTGTTCCCTGGTCCCTTCCTGTAGAGAACAAAATAGAAGCTCTGGGCATGTTCTCCCTTTGCCCCTTCTGCCTCCTGACTAACCCAGGTACTTCTCCACGTGGCATGCTGTGGTATGTGACAATTTCTGTTTCTAGGGACTTCTGAATTTCTTCCTTCACAACAATCATTTCTGTGTTGTGTGCCTGCATGTCCATAACTGATTAAAACAAATCCAAGATAAATTTTAATAAAAGTGAAATTCCAAATTAAAATCAATACCTATTACAGTAGTACTCAAAAAATGAAAAAATTCAGTATACATTTCACAGAATATGTGCAGAACCTGTATGCTAAAAGCCATAAATACTGATGAAATAAATCAAATAGAACTTAAATAAATGCAAAGATATAATAAGTTTATGGATTGGAGCACTGCAAGAAATAGGAAGAATGTTAAATGTCAGTTCTTCTGAAACTGATTCATAAATTTAGCACAATTGCAATAAAAAACCTAGCAGAAACTTTTTGTAGATATTGATAAAGTAATTTTAAATTTATATGGAAAAGCAAAAAAAAAAAAAATGAGAATAGCCCAAATAATTTTGAAAAAGAAAACAAAGTTGAAGGACTCTACCTGATTTTAAGACTTAATATAAATATATGTAATTAAAACAGTGTAGTATTGGCAAAGCGATCGATAAACACATCGTTGGTACAGAATAGAGAATCCAAAAAGAGACCCATACGGCCAATTTATTTCGGAAAATTTGCGAAGTTAATTCAATCATCTTTTCAGTATACAGTGCTAGAATAATTGAACATTCACATGCAAAAACAAACAAAACCCACAATTCATACCTTACAGCTAAAACATAATAATGATTCCAAATGGACCAAAGACCGAAGTGTGAGATGTAAAATTATAAAAGTTGGAATAAAAGAAAAATCCATAAGCCAAACTATTTGTAACCTTGGATTAGTGAAACAGTTCTTAGACATGATACTAAAAGCATGATTCGTAAAATAAAAAGTTAATAAAAATGAACTCTATCAACCTTAGAAACTTTGCTCTCTGGAAGAAACTACTAAGAGAATGAAAAGTGAAGCCATAGACTGAGGTAAGGAGTGGTGGGGTGGATATTTACAAATCACATGTTTGACAAAGAACTTGTATCTAGAACATATTAAAATACTCCCAAAACTCAACAATATTAAAAGAAACAACCCATTTAAAAATGGACAAAAGCTTTGAACAGATACTTCATTAAAAATGGAAAATAAACACATGAGAAGATGATCACCCTCACTAGTCATTAGGAAAATGCAAATTATAACCACACAATAAGACACTACTACCCACCTATGCATTTGTCTGCATCTCAGTCAAACTGAATTTTTCTTGACTCTACTCGACACATCTTTGCTGATATTCTGACCTGGCATGTTAATCTTCATCTGTCAACCCCTACTGATCCTTTAAAATTCATCTTTGGAACCATCGATCCCAAAGTCTGCCCTTGGACTCCCACCCTCACTCCCTCCATCTGGGTCTGAATTAGTGGCCTTTGTAATGTGTGATGATGGGCCCTCCATTTTTACCTACCACCTTCTTCATCAAATATATAGTGCTAACTTGTTTAATTAGAGGTTTTAGTACTCTCAGCTCTGATTTCCATGAAGTCAGAGACTCTATCTTCTTCAAACTTATATCCCCCCAGAAAACAGCACATTAAGAAAATTGTTGAGTGAGTGAATAAGTTCACATAGAAAAGTGATATGATCTTTCCTATAAGCACAACCTCAGCTTGAGGATAGTCACCTTTCAAAATTAAAATCATTTTTCCCTAATCAGAGGTTGTGGCCGCCCCACGTTGGGCGCCAATTGTGGCCGTCCAGCAGCCACGAGTCAACGAGGAACCTGAAAGGGGGAGTGGGAATGAACAAAGACACTCACAAATGATGATGATGCGGCCGGTCTCCAGTGATGCTGAAGCACCGAGTTTATTTTCTACCACCGTTTATATACCCTAAGAATACGTGCAGTTTTAACAGTCAGCAGATAAAGGAATGCATTACATCACAGAAAGTTATCTTTTACCTAAAACACAGAAAAGCAGAAACTACTAAACAAGCCTCAATGCTATTATCTCATTAACAGTAAATTCATAACTTTTACATACAAGATACAAAATCCTTGAAACTTTTCCAAAGTCATTATCTCATGACAAAGCCCACCAATTATCCTGCTAGCCTTCAGTCCTCAGTGTCCGAGAACCGGTCACCCTGACCAGCTTTACAGCACGCTCGCAAGCACCCTCCAGGCGCAGGCAGAGATAATGCCTTAGAAGCCGAAACAAGTTAATCATAAACTGAGCCAGTCTGCAAGGCTTGTTTAGAATAACAAGAAATCATGGCTCCCCACAAGAGGTATACTTGGTTTTTCTAGGTAACTTGCTCAGCTGACCTAAGGCTTTTTATCCTAAAACTTAGGACCTAAGGCATCCTCAAATGATAATTTTGTATCACTGGCTACAATTTGTCCTGAGAAGAGAGACTATGCCAAACTTGACACCATGACATAGCTATAACAGCTTGGTCCTTGGCTATCAGGCATTTACTGCCGACACTAAGGTGAAGGCCTCTTCCCAAAGGTGAAGTCCCTGGTCAGTCCACATCATAGCTTTCTCAGCATTGCAGGCACCACTTGGGAATTGTGTTCTGGTTGCTTGTCTATATATGCACGTGGCCTGAAATGAGCAGGCATGCCAGTCCCTTCCTGCATCCCACAGACCCCGAGTTACAAAAGGTAGAAACAAAGGTTGCATCAGCATATAGATATGCTTCTCAAAATGCTTTCATCATTTTATGCCATTATATACACGTGAGATTAGTATTTTTGGAGGCATTGGGACTGTGACTTATTATAACAACAGCGTTTGGAGTGTATTTGGAGCTTGATAAATATGATTCACTTATGGATGGCTTTAAAACTCATGGCATGTCTTCTTATTTCTCCACAAAATATACCTTGTTTTAAGGTTAAGACAGTTGAAGTCAGTGACCTGTAGATATGAGGTCTTTTGGGGCAACTATATGACAACCCTATGTAGCCCTGGTTTTCTCCTCTGTGAAATTGGATGATGCTACCCGACTGCAGTGGATCGGAAAGGAATACTCCAGACAGTGTGAGTGTGAGGAATAAACAAGACAATCAGTTTGTGCAGATGTGGCCATAGCACCTGGTGTGTAGACACTTTACTAGGAGCTTCTTTAACTGCGTAACGTGTGAAAATGTGAAACTTTGTATACTTCTGCGTTCATATCTTTTGCCTTCAGTATTAAGAAAGGAAGGAAGGAAGGAAGGAAGGAAGGAAGGAAGGAAGGAAGGAAGGAAGGAAGGAAGGAAGAAAGAAAGAGAAAGAAACTCTCCAGGGGAAATAAAACCCACCTCAGGATTGTTACATCAATCAATTTTATGAGAGATGTTTGCTTGTCGAGTTATCTCCATGATAGAACAAATTGATGCTGCATCACTGAAAATAATGAGGTGACCATCCTGGCAATGAATTGAGGAAAGAATGACCCTTTACTGTTGTCTGGTGACACTGTGCTAATTTAGAAACCACAGATGCTGCCTTGTGGCAGAGGTTTGGTTTTGTACAATTCTCTGGTCAGAAACCTGACATGGTTTGTTGATGTTGCTGTTTATAGCTGCAGCCTGCCCTCCTCTGTTCTTGGAGGGTTTTCTTCATATAGGAAGGGATAGTAATTGGAATATAAAATCTCCCAGAGAAACGTATGCCCAGCTTTCTGCATGGATTCTTAGCTGAGGTTTGAAAAGTGGGCTGCGTTGAGCTCTGACTGGGAAAGCTAAAGGTGGCAGGCAAGCAGGTGTCTGTTAGTCAGGAGAGTGGGGCCTGGGCACCTCCCCCTCTGTGAAATGAAGAAAGGAAAGCCCAAGGATGTGTGCCTCCCAGGAGAAAAGTGTATGGCTGATGAAGCTGCCTTCACAGCTTCCAAGCTTTGCACTTCTGGAAAGTTCTGGTTGTGAGAGACAAATCAATGCCAAAAGGCTGATCAGTGAAATAAGATCCACTGAGAAGCAGTCCAGCTTACTTACTTACTTACTTGTTTGCGGGGGTGGAGAGGGGGACGGGAGGTGACAGGGTTTGGGGAGGTCTGTGCTATGGTCTTCAATAAGGAGTCTGGAGTCAGGGCCAACGCTCTGTTTATTTTAGAGGACTGCAGTTTGGGATATGGGAGAGACTTCTCTGGGTGTGAAAAATGTCTCATGTAGGGGTTCTGGGCAGGAGAATGGGAAGAAGTAAATAAGCACTGTGGAAAATGCAATTAGGTCATGGGATCACAGACCGTGGAGATGTGCTCAACATCACTGCATCTTGTATGAACACAGACCAGATGCACTTAGATTTACCTACACAGAACAGCCAGCGACCAATGGCCACCAGCATTGCAGTTCTCTTTGCGTCTCAGTGAGCTGTACAAGGAGGGGTTTTTGGCCTTTGCGTCCTTCTAGTTCTAGCATTGTGACACTGGTCACCGTTTAAGATAAAACCCAGTTTGAAAGCTAGGCTTGCCCGACGATGGGTTTGCTGATGAGGGGCGCTACGGGGCCATCCTTTGCATTTGTAATTATGGTGCTTGTTTTGTGTGTTTGCGGTGGAAGTACTGGGCGGTTCCTAGACATGTGTTTGAGTGCTTGTAACTGTATTATAAGGTAGGTGGGTAAAGTGTGTAAAACAGGCCGTAGAGCACCTGCCAGAGTACCTGCTGGGGTGTCTGGACCACGTCCTTTATGAACACTGCACATACACAAAAGGGCCGATGGGCCGGAGATGGTGTGGGATATGCCCAGTACTCGTGCTGGGTGTCGGAAGGATGGGGCCGGTGGTAAAAAGAATCAATATATATTTACGGTGGGGGCGGGGAGGGGATTGCGCGGAGGCTGCAGGGCGGGGCAGCGCTAAAGAGAGCGAGCCCGGCTTGTGGTTGGTTCGGGAGTCTGGTACCCACGGAAGGAGTAGGCTAGGAGGGAGGGCATGCGGACGGGAGGATAAAGCGATGGAGTGTGCTGCGTTACCGTTCTCCAGGCGCCGTTGTTGGAGCCGAAATACCGCGCGTCTCTGACGGAGCCGGCCTTCTCTTCGCGTACGCACTCACCAAGCTGCGTGCGCCCCTTCGCCGTGGCGGTGGTCACCGCTCGCCCGGGGCACCCGGAGCAAGGCGAGAACGGGTCCCTCTCGCAGGTCTTCCTCGCCCAGCGCGCCCTGTAGGGCACGCGCGCCCCGCCGGCTCTAATCTGCGCGCCGACCGGAGCATGATTTATGCCCAGGCCGAAGCTGCCAAGGTAAGCGGGCGCCTGGCAGGGACTCTGCCTGCCCTTCCTTCCCTTTCCCTTCTCTGGGAAGCTTCCCTGCTTCTCCCGAGGCCCTGGCAGCGCCCACCCTTCTCAGGGCAGGGATCCACCCTTCTCTCCACCCTCTCGCTTCTCCCGCGAGGTTCAATTGTCAGCCTGGGGCACGCTGCCGCCAGGACCTGGCTGGCATCCCCAGTGCGACCCCCGCTCGGGTACAGCAGGCACACCCGGCCCTCCAGTGAGCACAGAGAGAAACAAAGAAGCCCCCAAGAGGGTGCGCAGTGCCTCCCCCGCCCCTGGTGCCCTTCCAGTGACGGAGAGGTGTCAGGGGAGGGGGCGGAGAAACCTACGTAATCCGCGGTCCCAGCCCACACCCACCCCTTGTGAACCAAAGCTCTAGATCTGGTTTTTGCCTTGGGCTCTCTTTTAGACAATTGTATTCCAAGCAATGCTCAAGGCTGGAGGAGCGAGCGCCCACGACCCCCGCACAAACTCGCGGGTGCTTGCTCAGGAATCTGTGCGAGGCAGATTCGGCCCTGGCTCCCCTGGAGGCTGGCAGGCGCCGAGATGCTCCTTGTGGGTGCTCCTCCACCGCCTCCCTGTCCCCGGTCGGTTGCGCCGTTCAGCCGAGCCTGCCGCCTGAGTTTTAGCGGGAGCAGCCCTTCCTGTCGCCTATGGCACTACGACCTGCACACCGGCTGAGAGGAAGCCGCTGGGGAAAACGCGTCTGGTCCGGTTTTGACTGGAGGTGCGCTTTCTCCTACCCCCACATTCCTGTGCTGTGACAATGCAGCAATATCCGGGGTCTCAAACAATGTGGCTCCCTCCATCCCAACCTCCTTTTTCTGATTGCTCTGCAGTTTGACGTCCCGGCCACTTTGGCCCCTTTGCGGAGTCTGGTCTGTCTTGCATACAGAGGATGGGCACCATAACTTCTCTGCCAAATGTCCGCGGGTGGCCAGGGTGGGGACGGGGGAGGGGAGAGCTGGCAGGGACACAGGCTGCAGAGATGCCCGACTTCCTGTGGTTCCCAGCACAGCGTGCCCCAGTCTGCATTGGGCCGACACCAGAGAGCATGCGGGGATTTTCCTAGTTGCTGAAGGTATTATTTGACGTTGCTGTAGTTTTGTGCTTACTTTTCTTGGGATCTGCAGTGGTGCAATTCTCCCCTTGTTTTTATTTTTTCTCTTTGAAAAGATAACATGCTGTCTTTAGCAGAAGTGGATATAGGAAGATAAGCATAGTTCAAAGACTAAGGGAAGCATCTTCTTTCTTTCCCTGGGATTTAAGCGCTGTTTAGGAGGGCAGATGCCCTACCCAGAAAGGCGAGCCTGTAAAGACCCCAGGCAGTGTCATTGTCCAAGGAGGCTCAAAGCAGGTGGCCAGATCTGCATTTCTCATCAGTGGACTGCTGGGGCTTTGGCTATTAACCGTAATTCGTTCTAGATCGGGGATTCATTTTGAAAATGTATGTTGTCCACTATGAAGGGATTAGAGTCCACATGCCACCCTGGTATGAGCTGTGTGCCTGTTTGGTAGACAAATCGAGTGTGGTAGAATTCCCTGGTGCCCCTTCTTTCTGTTTGCTACCTCTTCTGGAATATGGCATTGGAAAAACATAGCATTATTTTAATTCCTAGAGCTACAGGACTTCAGAGTGTTTAATTTAATAAACCATGTTGTGACTAATTCTGGAGTCCCGGTCTAGTATGGTTGGCAGCTTTGTGTGATTGACAGGTTTTTTTTTTGTTTGTTTTGTTTTGTTATTTTGTCTAGGGGAGTTATTTCATGAAGGCAAACTGCCTAAGTTGTTTCAGATTGTGACATTATTGACTCGGTAGGGAGAGCACATCCTAAGCTGGAAAAGCCTATCAATGCATCAGTATGGGAATGCAGCTGCTGTGACCTGTTTGGGTAGCATCATTTGATTCCTTTTACACCTCTGGCTTTTAAAGGTGGATATTTTAAAAGATCACTTTAAGGTTTACCTTTTATGATGCTTATATTGGATATGACTGTTAATATAGGAAATGCTAAAAGACCAGATGTGATCATGGGAAGACAAGTTCAGCCCGTCCTCCCTTCCTTATCTGTGAAGTAAGTTGGACTACATGGTTTCTATGGCTCCTTCCATTTCCAACATTGTGTGATAACAGTAGAAGAGTAAGAAAAGTTACCCAGTTTAGCAAAGCAAATAATTATGGCCCTAACTATATAAGCAAACCAGGGATTGATTCTAGAATTTAAGTTTTATTTTTAACCCCAGTAACTGCATTTTTTTCTCATAAATTAAATTACCCAACAACTCAAGCAGGTCATTTTTTTTTCCACTATAGCAAAAGATTTTGTGGGGGTTGAAGGAGAGAAAAATACTGAATTAATAGGATTACAGGTTTTCTGCTTATTGTGGATTAGTTATCTATTCCATCCCCATTTTTTTGTGCATAATTGAGAATTGGTTTTTGTTTTGCTTTGTTTTGAATGAAAAACTCTAGGTAGCTGTTTCATCCTACACAGTAATTGGCAATAGTGTCTGATTTCCCTTCCCTGACAGAATTTAGTATTGCTCATAAAACTTGCTAGTATTGTTGCTTGTTATAAAAATGAGTGAGGCAACAATTATTCTGAACAGGTAAGCCAAGTGTTTTCATGTGCTTATAGTAATTTGTACAATTTAGGGGTAGTTGAGATATTTGGTCATTGTTTTGTGCTTATCCACACATTTTTCTACAGTAGTGTGCTAGCTTTTTTTTTTTTTTTTTTTTTTTTTTAAGTTACAATCAATATAACATCGTGGAATAACAGCACCTGCCAGGCATAATGAATCACTCCCTCTCTCATTTTCCCACAGCACTTTAGTCCACACCACTAAGGGAGCACTTACTATATTGCAGTTCCATGAGTTTACAATATGGTATGAGTGTCTTGAGGACAAAGACATTGTTACATTTACCTCTCCAGCACCTCGAACTTTGCCCATCCATGGTCCATGGTATATTCTCAAGAATGTTGATTGAGTGGATTTCAGGACATAAAAATACCATCTACTTGTTTAGGCAGGAGGTGGATGGGAATTCTTCTCTTGGTAAGTCAGATGGGCAAATCAGAGGTTATGTAAGATGCTGAGGAGAGTTGGCAAGACAGTTCTTCCACTACACTGCCTCTGAGAGAGGCTGTGCCCTGCCCTCGGTAGAAAATGAGGTAGACTGCAAGTCAAATGCTGCAGGTTTGGGTCTTTTACTTTTTACTTGAATGACCTATGTTGTCCATTCTAATAAAATTGATCTGATAGTTGCTCTGTTCTGTCTTGCTGTGGACTTAGAAGAAAACTCGTTTGGCCCAAGTGCTCTGTCCTCTAACAGGCACTTAGGTGCAGAAATGGTGAGCACCCTTCTGCTGTCATCTTCTCCAAGTGCTTCTGAAATAACCAGCAGTTCTACCAGAGACAGCCATCATTCCTGGCCAGCCCACCCTGATGGAGTTGCCCAATAGACAGATTTCTATGATAACAGGTGTGACTTACAGACTGAGAGACCCCTGCTTCTTTCCCTTCACCTCCTTCCTTTCCATCTTAGAAAACAGGACAGGTGACCTTTAGGAAACCAGGAAGTTCAGTACCCACATGTCCTTTCTGTAATGCAGGCTTAGGCATGTTTATGTTCATGGCCCGTAGGGAAAAAAGTATGAAAGATTCAGTGTACCTTTTCTCAAGTCACTTTTCCTTCCTATTTTCACATAATGGAGAGGTTTAGTTTCTTCTTCTTTAAAAGTAGGGAGTTGAACCAGGTAATCCCAAAGGTCACTTCTAACACCAGGATTCTGTGCTTGTTTTTATTGTTTTATTTAATTGAGCCAATTGGAGGGTGAAAAATATTAGTGATAATTTAACTTGACTACGTATATGTGTCTATATCTGTATATCAATATCTGTACCATCTATATATCTATATCGCTTGTATGTATATGTATATCTATGTATGCATGCATGTATGTTTGTATGTATGTGTGTATCTATCATCATCTATCTATCTATCTATCATCTATCTAGTAGAACTAATTAAGTCTGTGTGTGTCAGCCACTGGGTGATCTAATAATAAATTCGAGTCCTCTGTTAATAATATTCTCTATAAATATAGTATTTTTTTCTTATTTGTGAAGCTAGATTTACTATATTAAAGGAAAAGGTTTGTGACATTTCCTTTTTCAAAAGCATACAATCCCCAACTCCTATATAAAATGTTTAGAATTTTAGGGTTTGAGAGGCAAGCCTCCAAGACCTATAGTGAAGCATTTTTATTCTCGCCAATAGTGTGTTTCACAGCTGTATAACTTGCAGTGAAAAGTGTTCCCGGAGATTCATCCAACAATGTTCCTTTCCATTTCTTTCTTCTTTCTCATTTTGCTCTTTTAGCCCCTTCCTTAGCTCTGTTGACCTCCTGTCACATTTATAAAACACATGCCAATAGTATCACTGCCCACCCACCCCCACCCTGCCCCACGGAATGTAGGAGTCAGAGCCTCATTACCTTCTTGTCTTGACCTTTTCTACTTTCTTCATGAGCATTGCTTCTCAAGTTATATATGAGGTTTAGAGGCATACTGGTTCATCTGATGATTTTGTGTATGGTAGACATGTATTTCTCATGGGCTTTCTGACCACCAGACATTTGTGTGTTAAATACTTTAGGAAACAAAGCAGCACATAGGTGATTTATATATCCCATACCATGATGTTTGTATGTGTGAGTATTGATAAGTGGTTGTCAGTTCTGTGGCATGGGCACTGTCGGGATAGTAAGTGGTAGGTGCAGAATGTCACTGCTTATTGGCAAGATACCACAAAGACCACTAAGCTCCCAGGTCACTGGAAAAAACACCTGGATTTGCATAGCAACAAGTGATGTGTGCCATTCATATTATTAATTCAGAACTCACGCTTTCCCTGATTTTTGGCCCAAAGCTTGATGCACATAGAGGACTGAAAAATAAAGATATAGTGTACAGACAGGCTCTTCTTGTGTTATCAGGCATCTACTGAACTGCAGTATTTTTTTGAGAATTCAGTGGATGGAACTTAAAGCCAGTTTTGGGGAGGGGGGAGGTGAGGAGAGCTGGAAAAGGAAGCCATCTGTACCCATGATGAAGAATGCTATCATGGAGACTTCATTTGGAGTCCTCTTATATATTTAGTGGAACAGATTTTCCTTTTCACACTTTCTAGATCTATTTGTATTACACAGATGTCAGGAAAATATCATGTGTGTTAAAGGGGAAAGAAAAGACCAAAATTCACATCCATGGCCAGGGATTGTAATTGAATCACTTTGTCCTTAAATTGACACCAATTTGACTTTCACAAATATTTCCTGCTTTTGCTTTCAGGGTTTAAGTCACAGCAGTTTGAGAAACAGAAGTCTCAGTTCTGCACAGCATTGAAATTCAGAGATTCAGGTTAACAGGGTGGAAAAAGGACAGGAGACGGGGATTCATTGCAGTAGGTCTGCTGTCAGCAGGAGCTAATGGGGCCCAGCAGTGAGCATGTCACCTCCTACTGGCCAGCTGAGAACACTAAGGACACATCCATAGATTTTTATCGTTCAAAGGACTTCTCGTTTTCTTTACTGTTATTCGTAACTCCTTTCACCATCAAAAGTTAAAACGACTTAATTAACAAGCTTTAGTCCCTATTTTTTTTAGTACAAGTTGTTTTTGTGAAAATGAGCTTTTGGAAGTTGAAAAAATATTTTTGAGAATTTTACCTGCATTTCTTACCCCACTCCCCTGTGTCCATAACCGTGCACAGGACCTGTGTGTAAATGGGATGACAGGAGGGAAATTTGGCACACAAATGAACTGTAATATATTACACTTTACAGTTCTCCTGACTCCACATCCCCCTATGACACTGATGTTCTGTTTCCTGGAACATGCTTCGAAAAGTTGTCTATACTAGCTTTCTCCACTCTCTCCATCTCAGCCTGCAAAGACTCATTTTATCATGTAATGTTTGATTTAGACAATATGTTTAACATATATGTAAATTATGAAAAAATAAATAAAACAAATACCTGCCATGCAGCTTGAGACCAGAACAGCATCAGTTCATTTTAAGATCCTTTTGTGCTCCTGCTTCATCTTTCCTTCTGCATCTCTGGAATACCCCACCCAGGCTGCTGTCCCCACCTCTTCCTTCCACTGTTCCCAGGATGATCCCAGCGGTCTCTGCCTTATCAGATACAAGGTCAGTTCCCTATCATCAGCAGCACTTCACTCTGCACACTACTCCCTCTCTCTCAAGCTCTTGGCTTCCCAGACACCAGGTTCTTCCGGTCTTCCTGTTGCCTCCTGGAGCCTCTTTCTTAGGCTCTTTCTATAGTTCCTGAATTTTTGTCCCTACTAACCTCTACTGAATTTTGACCTCTTCATGATAGACTTCTGTAAGGCTTGGCTCTCAGATCTCTTCTCTTCACCTATGTCCCTGCCATTGGTGTCAAATACTGCCTTCATGCTGATGATCATAAGTTGATTTCACCAGTCTTATCTCATTCCCAGAACACCAGATTTGAATATGCCACTGCCAGCATCTTTTCTTGAATGCCACGTAAGCTTAAATTCCTAAGTGTAACAACTCCCCATCGTCCATTATCACTCCCCAAACCTGCTTCCCCTCCAGTGTCCTTCATCTCTGCCATTCCAGTTGTTTAGGCCAAACACTTTCAAGTTCTTTGATTTCTCTCTCACTCACCCAAATCTAGCTTTCAGCAAATTGCTTTCCCTCCCTCTGACCCCTCATCCCCCCTATCTAGCATGACCACCCTTAGGTAAGCCACCAGGATCTCTTGACTTCTGCACTTGATTTCTTGTCAGTTTCCTGCATTTCTTGCCTATCAGCAATCTATTCTCTATACAGCAGCCCAAACGATTGTTCTTTCATTCAACAAATCTTGACTAAGTATCTGTTAAGTGTCAGGAATCAATTTAGGTGTTGCCATGTAGCATAAACACAACACACGACAGTCACAAATCTCTGCTATTTGCCCACAGTTTTCCAATGGTTCCACCCTGCTCAGAATGAAATCCACACTCCTCATTTGGCCAACACGGCTCTGCACAACTGGGGGCCTCCAGTTCCTGCCTCACCATACGCCTCACCCTGTTCCCTGGGTCCCAGTCCTCAATCTCCTTGCTTTTCCTAGCATATGCCAGAGACACTCTCATCTCACATGCTGTTCCCTTGGTCTGGGTGATATCTCCCAGATACCTGCAAGCTTGCTTCCTTGGCTAATGACATATCACACCTTCAGAAAGGCTTTCCCCATGTACGTTGTTCTCTCTTCCATCTATCTGATTTCTTTTTCTTCACACCACCTAGCACTACCTGATTTGTTATAGGTTTTCTTGCTTATGTGTCTATTGTCTGTCTCCCCTTCTAACTTGTAAACTCATTAGAGCAGGGACTTGTTTATTTGCCCAGTGTCTGGAATAGTGCCTGGAACATAGTAGACACTCTTCATGAGATCAAGTCCCTTTAGAATCTGCTGGCATAGAGTTCAGGTGGAATTTTCAGGTCTCTGGGTCCTCTGAAAATACTCTTTTTCTCTTTCATAAACTATTTCCCCCACTCCTCAAGGTGGGGATTGGGAGTCTGGACATTTTGCTGGTATCGAATCTCTTACTTATCCTGGCTTTGTTCTCTCAGCGTTAAAGCTCGATCTTGTCTTTGCTTCCTCCTCAGCACCCAGCAAGTGGCAGTCAGTCGCTCAATTATTGTTGAATCACTTACTTGTTATCGTTGTTGCCAGGACTTGATAAAACTTCTCTCTTCCCTCCAGTCTCTGCCTCCTCTGGGCCACACTGACATTGTCATTTTGAATGTGAACATGTCATTCCTGTGTTCAAAACCGTTGGGAGTGGGGCCTGCCTGGTGGCTCAGGCGGTTAGAGTTCCATGCTCCTAACTCCGAAGGCTGCCGGTTCGATTCCCCCATGGGCCAATGGGCTCTCAACCACAAGGTTGTCAGTTCAATTCCTCGAGTCCCGCAAGGGATGGTGGGCAGCGCCCCCTGCAACTAAGATTGAACACGGCAGCTTGAGCTGAGCTGCCGCTGAGCTCCCAGATGGCTCAGTGGGTTGGAGCGCGTCCTCTCAACCACAAGGTTGCCGGTTTGACTCCGGCAAGGGATGGTGGGCTGTGCCCCCTGCAACTAGAAAATGGCAACTGGACCTGGAGCTGAGCTGCGCCCTCCACAACTAAGACTGAAAGGACAACAACTTGAAGCTGAATGGCACCCTCCACAACTAGGATTGAAAGGACAACAACTTGACTTGGAAAAAAAAAAGTCCTTGAAGTACACACTGTTCCCCAATAAAGTCCTGTTCCCCTTCCCCAATTAAAAAACAAAACAAAAAAACCATTGGGAGCCACCAAAGTCTCCACAATAAAGAGCCGACTCTCCAGGCTGGCTTGGCAGCCATGTCCCCAGTAGGCCCCCTTTAGCTCTGTAAGAGCCAAATGGATCTTTTCTCCATTTTCCCAAACATGCTCTGTGTTTGCTTATAATTATGTGGGTTTTTTTTTTTCCTTTTGCTGTTTTCTACTCTTAGATTCCTTACCTCTCTAAAAGTTTACCCATTTTAAAGATGTAACTTAAATGTCACCTCTTAGCAGAAGCCATGATTCGGTTTCCCGGTAGAACAGGATTGTGCCCTCACTGAGGCCCCTGTGATAGGTACCGTTGCAGGCCCTACTGCCTCTCCCGTCTTGCAGCCCCGACCAAGTGGTGAGCTGGCTCCCCGAGGTTAAAGGCTGTGTCACACTTATCTTCGTGTCCTGAAAACACGTGTCCCAGAATCTACCACCACAGGCACTTCTCTGGATATTAAATAAGTGACCCACGGACTACCTAAGAGTTGAGAAGGTTTGTATTTTATTGCTTCTAGAATGGCATTATGCATAATGTATGCATCTATGAAATGCGTATCATAAGGGTAATTAGACAGTTGGAAGAGGCAAGCTCCAACGGGCGGGAAGTTGTAACTGCTTTGTTTTTTATTCTCCTGAGCACTAAGAACACAGTTCAGTAACAGAACTCAGTAACTGTTTAAAGACTGAATGCAGTTGATGAATGGACAATATCTTACATTTCTAATATCCTTGTTATATATGTGAGAAAACCTCTCATTAAGGAGACTGGAGAGGCTTTCCCGAGATCACACAGTGAGACATGAAACCCACCTTCTCCCTGCTTTTCCAGCCCTGCTCTAAATAGTGTCAGACCTGAACAAAAAATGCCTCATAACCTTTTTCAAGGTGATGCTCACCAGGGTTACTTTCTCACCAATATCTGAGTGACTTTCTTCTTCAGGAGAAGCCTAACTTTTTAGATCTTCTGAAAGAAGCAACAGAGTAGAAATTTCAGAATTTCAAAGGACTCAGAGACTCAGTGATAGGAAACGACACTTACGTATTCCCACACTGGTTCTCCTTCTGCTCGAACATTTCATCACTTTGCACGTGACTGAGCACATCTGGACCCTTGGCGTTGGTGGGTCACATTTTGCTTAAACCTGGTGTCTATTTGAAAGGATAAGGTTGTCTGTGTTTCTTAGAACCTCTCTAAGGGCAGAATAATTCACAATGAAGTCATCTAGTCATAATTTGGGCAGGGTTTTTATTGGTAAGGCTGCTTTCTATCTTTACCAACAACTTTCAATAGCAAGCTAGCACAATTTTTGAAGAGAGATCTCTCACAGGAAACTTGCAAGCATTCTCCATCCTTTTGTTGCAATCAAGTAAAATTTGTCTTTGTAATATACATTCAGATTGTGATGTGACATCCTTGGGATAAAATAGTGGAAAGTCAGAAATTGTTCTTTTCATTTTTTTTCCCCAGGAGAGAGGGAAAATATCACTCTATGCATAATAAATGTTAAGAAGGCTTAAAGCTTCTAAAGAGAAATTTGACCAAGGGACTCTTGGATTACAGTCCAAAATAAAAATGAATTATATATAGGTATATGCACACATATATATGTCCAAATATATACATATATATGTATATATTTATATATAATGCCAAAAATGTATACACATTTTAAGAAAGGAAAACGTTATTAAAATTTTAATACTCAACATATACCAATAACAAAAGATGAATACAAGTCACATTTGACTTCTGCAATTACAAGAGGTGTTCAAAGTGGTTGCCATCAGCGTCCAAACACTTCTGATTACGGTGAACTACTGCTTGAGCAACGTTGACCAAAGTGTCCACTTGTATACATTTTTTGGCACCCTGATATATGATGCGTAAAGACATGTATATACATATTTTAATTCTGGTTAATTATTTTCAAATAACTTTTCAGTTATTCACTCAGAAGACATTTCTTGAGCTTCTGTTATGTGACATGTATTTATGTCTGTGTGTGGTTTTTCTTTCCATCTACACAAAAATCTACTTACACTTTAATGTGAAAATGTGCAAAAGATACAGCAGAATTAAATCCCTGCAGTAAAGAAACATCTAGTTTGAGAAGGCAAATTGCAAAACTTGTGTGTTTTCAGAGTGATTATTTTATTTTTCACACTATTACTGGAGCACCTATTATGTGCTGGACACTGGGTTGGGAACTGGGTTACCATGGTGATTGGATACACAGCCACATTCCTTGTCTTCACAGAGCTTAGAGTGAGGTCCTCGCATTTACCATTCTGCTTACTGGGAAGCTACTGGTAGTTTAGTCACTAAACAACATCACCCTGTGAGGGACTTACAAATCATTGTAATATCTTTTGATTAAATGTAATTTTACGAAAATTGAATGCTCCTGTCATTGATCTTAGGCACCTTGAGAGACCACTGTTGTAGGAACATGCTCCCTCATGACTTGAAGCTTTGCCACAAATTGTCTATTTCTCAGCGATCCAGAGAATCTTCTGGAACAGGAAGCAATTTTTTTAAAATCGAAATATCCTACATGGACAGTTGTGTCAAGGGACATTCTGTTGCTCAGACTTGCCGTCTACGCGGGACCCACAAGCTCCTAGGACAGGGTGAAGTAAATGACGACCACACCGGACACCGAGCCCCAGGCTGCTGGCCCTTAAGCAAGGGAATAGTGACGCCATAGGCCTTCCCGTGGGGCGGGCTATGGGTGCGGAGAGGAGGCAGGAAGGACCAAGGTCTGGCCCTCCTCTCAAGGGGCCTGCATCCTTCTCTGGGTTAAATGGCATTATCATGCTACCCCTAGGATGTTTTTCAGTTTCTTGGAGAAAGCATTGAATGTCCCATTTCAGCTATAGACAAAGTTGAGGAGTTATGGCAAGAGAAATAAAACAAATCTAAACCCAGCTTGTATCTATAGGTGTGGGAGTAATGGGGGAGGATAGGAACTGGGGAAAGAGGGTCAAGTCTAAGATAGGAAAATGTCATTCTGTGCTCCTGACCCCTCCCTTTTTCAAGAGTTCATGTGTCTCGACAGAATGATGTAATTGAAGCTCAATTTTTATGAAAACTTTAAACTTTATGGTAGGAATTTTTTCTTAATTTTTAGAACTCTTGCCTTTGAAATTTCATTTTAGAGGCAAATATGAGCGAATCGTTTTGTTTTTACATGTAGCATGAATTTACATTTAGTATGAATTTGCCAATGGCTTTTGAGGGATCCAGATATTTTGTTTTTCAAATCTATTTTTTCAAAGTGCTACTAGCAGGTGGAACTCATGACTTCAGGCATCTTTTCAGGCAAAGAGCTCAGTGAGATTTGAAAATTAGCTAAGTCATTTATAGATTCATAGAATGCTGGCTAGGGAAGGAACCTAAGCCCCATCCCTCTGAACCCTCTCATTTCCCACAGGTTAAAACAGCCATCTCCTAGGGTCATGACCTTGCATTTGTTAAACCTAGGGTGGGCAGCTGTCTCTGGACTCAGCCTGAAGCTCTGCCCCACCTTTTACTAGCTCATTTTAGGGAAGGGCAGGAAATGCTGATGTCCTGGGGCCTATGCAGATGTGGGTTTCATGGTTTCAGGGTGGGTAGGGATGGGGGAGCTGTAACCAGGAGCTCCTGCTGGATGTTACTTAGCTTTAAGACAATTGTTGACCTGTGGGAATGTGACCCAATATTGCTAGCTGTTGTAATTTTTCTAAGAAAACCAAACCAAACAAAAGAACAAAAATAATCCCAAAAAAACCTTGGATGTTTAAGAGAAATTTTATGGTTTAAGATGTTTTTAACTCATTCAATTTAATGATTTTACAATACTTAGTGGGCCAAACCAGGCGTAACCTTTCAAATAGAGCTTCTGTTATAGAAAAACTATGCTTTGAGGATTTCTAGGCTGGAAACAAAGGACCATGATAATGGCTTCAAATAACTAAAATCTGAAACGTGGCAGAGGGCCTTGCTTTGAGTCCAGAACGAGAAATAGTGGGCAGAGGATTTTGGCACAATATTAAGTCTTTTCTGTTCCTCAGAATTATTCAAGAGGAATGAGGCATTAATGTGGCAGTGTGCCACTGAGCAGAGGCCACTGAGTCTTTTGGTAGGATGCTGGATGAGGCCAGGGCTACTGACATTTTCTATGACCCGCTGGGTGACAAGCTCCAAGTCTACTCTCTAACCTGGCTGTTCAGTGGTCCCAAGAGCCTCCCATGGCCTCACCATGCCATGAGAAATGGGCCGAATCTTTCAGGGCAAAAATCCAGTGAGAGGAAAGGTATACATACTGGGGGTGCCAAAAAAATGTATATACATGACTTGTGGTCATCTTTTGTTATCGGTATATATTGAGTATTACAATTTTAATAGTTTTTTCCTTTCTTAAAATGTGTATACATTTTTGTGGTACCCTCTATATATACTCGTAGTTTGCTCTCACTCTTTCATTTTTGAGTAAAACCTGCTTGATTCCTTCTCCCACTGAGTGATCACTTCTTGTCTTCCTCCATAATTGGTCTGTTTTCTTTTGTCCATAAAGCATTGTGTGAGGCTTCTTTACCTTCTACCTCCCCACTGCACCATTGGGAAAATCCCTCTCTTTTTTTGATTTTTGCTACACCACCTTAAAACTTTTATTTTTTAAATACAACATATATATATAACATTATCTATAGCAAGGGTCTGCAAACTAGGACTAGCTGGCCTCCTGTTTTTGTAAACTTTTATTAGAACAGTCACACCATCATTTACATATTATTCATGACTACTTTCAAGCTAGGAGGGCAGAGTTGAGTAGTTAAGACAGGGACGCAAGACCTGTGAAATCTAAAATATTTACTAACTGGCCTTTTAAGAAAAATTTACTGACCCCTGATCTATATAAAAATGATTATATCAGATACATAATTTAAAAACAAAAATATGTATAAAGGATAAAATAACAACACCTGTAATGCAATGACCAGATATAAGAACCATTGGCATCTTAATGTATTTTCTCTAAGCATATATACATTATAATATTAAAATCACACCATGAAAACAATTTTGTGTCCATTTAACAATGTATCAAATGTATTTTCTTGTCATACAATTTTTTAATATTATAAGTTATTTAATATGATTATATAATGCTCCATGTATCTATTATGCATCAGTTCTTTACGTTTGAGACATAAATTTTGCTATATGTTTTAGACATAAATTTGTATTTAATCCTTCTAAGCTTATGTGGGAAGTATTACTAACTCCATTTCACAGATGGGAACACTGACAGCTGATGAGTTTTTGTGACTTGACCAGCTCACACAACTAGGCTATCTGACAACAATCCTGCATTTTCAGCCACTCTTCTATTATGGGCACTGAAGTTAAATTTACCTCTTTTTTTTTTTTTTTTCAGGAGGTGAATATTAGAAATATTGCATTGATAAATATCAATGTGCACAAATTATTGACTGAATTTCTCATTATTTTCATAGAAACTGTTCCCAAAAGCAGAACTGATGGATTCTAAAATCATTGAGGTTTCCTCAAACACATGGAAGATGTGTTTTTTCACTTTTCAGAAAAGTTGTAACAGCATATACCATAAACCACCAGTTTATAAGGGTACAAATCTCCAATTTATCAGTGTTGGAAAGAACCTAAGCGGCACTCAGAGAGTTAGGAGAGTCAGCTTTATTACACTGGAGGGCTCAGCGGGATCCTTCCCAAAAGACTGAGCCCCTAGCAAGGTTTTGAGCAGGTTTTTATGGGTTGGGGACTTCCCTGAGTTTGGGAAGGGGTAGGTGTTGTCTGGTGATTGGCTCAAGGTATGGCTTGGAGGGGGCTATGCGGAAGTGGGCTGGGGCTTAGGCTGGGGACCTCTCTCTCTCTGCTCGGGCCACCATTTTAGGTCAGTTCCACGTGGCAGGGAACCATTTTAGGTCAGTTTCTCCATTATCAGTACTGAGTACTGTGACTTAACCATTCTGTTTTTGCTTTTTTGTCTAAAGAGGAGGCTGACTCTTTGCAGGTAGTTGTGGCCAGGTGACTTCTCTGAGAGAAACATACTGTTTTTTGGATTAAAAAAGACAAGCTCAGTTGGCACAGCCTTTTGCCCTTTGCCCTTCTACTTTTTTCAACATCTATGGGGACAGAGTCCCAGAGAGCAGTTTCCAGGCTCTCGATCTCATGTGGAAAGGTGCTGGTTCGGGTAGTAGATGGCCATCAGCTGTGATCAGTTGGCCATCAGCTATTACCAGTTAGCCATTAGCCACTAATATAACTGCCATGGCTATGCAAGTGGGGTTGTTAGTTGGCAGAGAAGCATGGATTGCAGCTAGCAAGTTGGCTGCTTAGTTGGCAGAGAAGCGGACGGCAGATTGCGGCTCCTGCTTCCTGTATGTCCAACCCAGCCGCCAGCGAGGATATAGTGGTATGAACTCCCTATTTATGGTTCCGTGGGTGTTCCTTTTTGGCCTAGCCATATCCTGGGTTCTTATGTGGGGAGCGGGGCAGGAGGCCCCGCAGGCCGCCCCGCATAACAACATCTGTGACCAAGGATAGAAAGCTGTAGGCTAAGAATGGCAAGCAAAAGGAAAAGTGGCCTGGGGATCTGGGTCCCCAGGGAATTGCTTGGGAAAAATACCCTGATTTAGTAAGCCTGTGGTGCTAGGGTTCTAATGTGTGGGTGGATGCAATCCTGTCTAGTACTGTTTCGCCCACTGCCAGTGGAGGGACAAAGGGACAGTGCAGCTCTGTTTCTGCAAATTCTCTGTGCCTATATTTTGCTAACACCCTCTTCCCAGATAAGGTCTTGGTGTTCCTCTTTCCAATTTGTATGAAGTCTTTATATATTATAGATATGGACTCTGTGATACTCAATGTGGGTATAACGTGTCATTTTATTTATGATGATCTATTGATTAAGGAGGTGATCTTCAGAGATCTCCATAAAAATGTACAGTTTGTCTTCACAATTAGTTACAGGGATAAAACCCTGTTTCCTTATTTTCACTGAATTGTTTTATCATCCATCGGATCCTTCCCTTAATCCATTATTACATTGGGGATTGCAACTTGGTGACTTTCTGATGATATAATTTCTTCCACATTTATTAGCTATCATTCTTCTGTGAGAAGGAGCTTTTCCTTTTTTTCACTCTCTTCTTTTAGGAGGAGAGAAATCACTGTATTCTCATAGATTTTCATTTACTTAATGTGAACAATCAGTTGCAGTCATTATTATTTTTGATGCTCAAATTAACCCAGTTTTGGCCAGTGAGAGCCTTTTATGTTATCTCTGACACAAGAAATTGATTATGTGGGGGAAGAACAAACTTTCCTTTACCCTCAAGGTTCTTTTGGCTGGTCTAATGATCACATAGACTTGAGGCACATTAGCAAGAGAAAATAACCAAATTTAATACATACATATGTATGGGAACCGCACATAAATGAGAGCGTCAGAGACGGAAAGGGGGATTGAGGAATACAAGACCTGCTGAGCTAGGGATGAGGTAATGCACCTTGGGGACTTCAAAGGGTCATTGCAGGACAATAAGAAGAGCAGATGTGTAGTAAGTAGAAGCTTGCCCTGCCCTATAGATAGGTCCAAAAGGTTATCACTGATAACTTCTTAATTATGGTCAAGGCCCCTGATTCAAGTTCTTCTAGGTTGTTAAGGGGTAGGGCGGGGGAGCAGAAGTTTCTCTGCCTAAAGTTGCCAGTTAGTTCAAAACAATTTGAATACCACTGAGGCACATCTTGGGGTGGCTCATTCTGAACCCCCACAAATGCTTACATTTCTTTGTAATTTTCTACCCTTCTTCTTTCCTCCTTCCTTTCTTCCCACTCTGCATTCTTCCATCTTTTCCTTTCTCCCTCCTTTCTTCCTTCCCTCTCTCTCTCCTTCCCTTCCTCCCTTCTTTCCTGTCTTTCTCCTTGGTTGGGGGTGGGAAGTGCTTATAATATTAACTAAAACCAGAACAATCTTAAGTAGGAATAGTGGTAAAAGGAGGCCTTGTTATCTTGCTCCTGTTCTTATTAAACTGGATTTACTTTTTCACTATTAAATGGTTCAGGCTGTTTATTTCATTTTTTTGTTTGTTTGATTTTAAATTAGTGTGTCTCTATTCTTAGTTTTGTAAACATTGAATTCAGGGTGGGGGTGTTTACAAAAGTTAATGTTTATTTTGTCCTTGAAATAATTGGTGAGACAATCAATTACATTAATAGGTTTCCTAGTATTAAACTATCTTTATTGTCTTGAAATACACTCAACCTGAACATTGCTTATTATTTTTTGAATTTTGTGCTAATTCAATATGCTTAGTTTTATATACATACATGTAATAAATATGTTTATTGTATATATATAAACTAAAGATAAACTATAAGAATATATTTATATACACAATCATATATATATATATATATATATATATATATATATATATGAGAATAAATGAGATTACTCTACATTTTTATAATACTATGTATTTGAAATTTATAAAAATGAATTGGGAAACCGTCATTTTTAGTTCTCCTGAAAAATGAATATGATATCAGCATTATTATTCCCTAGAATTCAGAAAGCCTTTATCTGTAAAATCTCCTTGGGCTTTATGCCTTTTTCAGGGTCAATTTGATAAATTAATTATTGGTTTACTTAGAGTGCCCACTTGTACTTGAGACAAATAAATTATTTTCTAGAAAATTATCTATTTGCCTGAATTTAAATTATTGACCATTATTCTTTACTAAATTTTAAGTTGCCTCCTAACCAGTGATCTTAATTTTTTTTTTAATTTTAATTTTTCTTTCTCTCCTTTCCTCTGCTCCCTCCTTTCCCTCTCTCCCTCTATTCCTCTCTCTCTTTTGAAAATAAGATTGGCTAGAAATTTGTCTCTTTTATTTTCTTTTTTTAACCCAAGAACTAGAGCTGGTATTTATTTTATTTAGCACTTTCCTATATCCAATGTTTGCATCTATGTGTCCCTTTTTAATAATACATTCTTTGTGAGTCTCTTTTGCTTTCCTCTTTATGCTGTCTTGGATAAAACGCTGATTTATTTATTTCCATCTTGTCATATTTGTAATTCTTGTCATATTTGTAATTGCTGAGCCTAAATTTGGCCTAAGAATTCTTCTCAACATGGAGCCATACGTTGTTACATATAGGGTAGAAGGTATTGCTGTGTCCATCATTGAACAATACAATTGGCTATAAGACATCTCTAACTTGTTGAGATTTACCCAAATTATGGTATTTTATAGCCCAAGTTTCCAATTCTTACATTTTAAGAATAAATTTATTCTTAACCATGAATATGAGTTTCATGTTCACAGATTTGGGGGAAAATCTATGTCTAAGCAAGTTTTTCAGTGGTATATTTTCGGAGTCCTTTGATATATGGGGAATGTTTTTCTTTCTAAAAAAGATTTTAATTAAACCATAGCTAACATACAATATTACATTAATTTCAGTGTACATCATAGTTATTCAACAGTACCAACCTGGCACTATACAGAGTTATTACCACATTATTGATTATATTCCCTATGCTAAAGAAGTGATCACTGTGATAAGTCCAGCAACCATCTGACACAGTACTATGATATCACAATATTATTGACTATATTTCCTATGTTGTATATTACACCACCAAGACTTATTTGCTTCATATCTGAAAATTTGAACCTCTTATTCTTTTTCATCTTTACTTTTTGAATTTTTCAATTAAAGTTTACATTCAATGTTATTTTATATTAGTTTCCGGTGTACAGTATAGTGGTTATACATTTATATAATTTACAAAGTGATCTCTCTGGCTAGTACCCACCTGGCACTATACATAATTATTACCATATTACTGATTATATTCCCTATACTCCCCATGACTATTTTGTAATTACTAATTTGTATTTCTTAACCCCTTTACCTTATTTACCCTGCCCCAATCCCCTCCCATCTATCACTCAGATAGAACTAATACCCATCTGACACCATACATAGTTACTACAATATTATTGACTATATTCCTTATGCTGTACCCTATATCCCCATGACTACTGTGTGTAACAACCAACTTGTACTTCTTAATCCCTTCCCCTTTTCCCCTACCTGCAACCCACCTCCCATCTTGCAACCATCAAAATGTTCTCTGTATCTATGTGTTTCTTTCTGTTTTGTTTGTTTATTTTGTTCTTCAGAGTCCACTTACAAGTGAAATCATATGACATTTGTGTTTCATTGACGCACTACATCCAACACAATATCCTCTAGGTCCATTCATGTTGTCGCAGATGGCAAGATTTCATTCTTTTTTAAAGCCAATTAATATTCCATTGTATATATGTACCACCTCTTCTTTATTCATTCATTCAGGGACACCCAGGTTGCCTTCATATCTTGGCTTATGTAAATAAATACTGCAATGAACATGTGGATGACCATGTCCTCTCAACGTAGCATTTTGGGTTTGTTTGAATAAATACCTAGAAGTGGGATTACTGAGTCCTTTGTCTCTTGTTGTAGCCTTTGTTTTAAAGTCTGTTTTGCCTGGTATAAGTATTGCTACCCCAACTTTTTTTGTTTGTTTGTTTTCATTTTCATGAAATCTTTTTCCATCCCTTTACTTTCAGTCTGTGTGTCTTTCAATCTCAAGTGAGTCTCTTGTAAGCAGCATATGAAAGGGTCTTGTTTTCCTATCCATTCAGCTTTCCTATCTTTTGATTGGATCATTTAATCCATTTACATATAATACAATTGTTGATAGGTATGTAGTTATTTCCATTTCATTATTCATATTTTTTACCTTTTTTTTTTAATCTTAAAGAAGTCCCTCTATGATTCCTTCTAATACTGGTTTGGTGGTGATGAACTCCGTTAGCTTTTCCTTGTTTGGGAAACTCTTTATCTGTCTTTCGATTCTAAATGATAGCTTTGCTGAGTAGATTAATCTTGGTTGTAGGTCCTTGCTTTTCATCACATTGAATATTTTGTACCAATCCCTTCTGGCCTGCAAAATTTCTGCTGAGAAATCAGCTGATAGTCTTTGGGAGCTCCCTTGTAGGTAACTAACTGCTTTTCTTTTGCTGCTTTTAAGAGTCTCTCTTTGTCTTAACTTTTGGTATTTTAATTATGATGTGTCTTGGTGTGGGCCTCTTTGGGTTCATCTTGTCTAGGACTCTCTGCACTTCCTGGGGTTGGATATCCATTTTCTTCACCAGGTTAGGAAGTTTTTCATTAATATTTCTTCAGATAGGTTTTCAATTCCTTGTTTTCTCTCTTCTCCTTCTGGTATCCCTATGATGCGAATGTTGCTATGCTTGATGTTGTCCCCAGGGGCCTTGTAAATTCTCCTCATTTTTTTTGGGGGGGGGGATTCTTTTTTATTTCTGCTGTTCTGATTGGGTGTTTTCTGCTACCTTATCTTCTAAAACACTGATTTGATCCTCTGCTTCATCTAATCCACTGTTGATTCCCTGTAATGTATTCTTCATTTCTGTTAATGTGTTCTTCATTTTTGACTGGTTCCTTTTTATGTTTTCTATCTCCATTTTATGTTTCCTATCTCTTTGTTGAAGTTCTCCCTGAGATCACTGAGCATCCTTATAACCAGTGTTTAGAACTCTGCATCTGGTAGATTACTTGTCTCCATTTTGTTTTTGGAGCTTTGTTCTGTTCTTTTATTTGGAACATATTTCTTTGTCTCCACATTTTGGCTGCCTCCCTGTGTTTGTTTCTATGTATTAGGTAGGGATGCTATGTCTCTCGGTCTTAGTTAGGCATGGCCTTATGGAGTAGGTGTCCTGTGGGATATAGTTGTACAGTTTTCCTGGTGACTTGAACCATACACTCCAGGTGTGTCCTTGTGTGGATTTTATGAGCCCTCTTCTTATAGTTGAGCCTTGATTGCTGTCTACATGTCAGTAGGAGGGATTGGCCCTTGGGCTCATTTGTTGTGAGGACTTGCCTTGACTACAGTGGAGTAGTTGTGGTGCAGGGGCTGACCGTACAGAGCAGGATTTGCCTCAGTAGGACTCTGGTGCTTGCTCAGTCTGCCCCTTTGGTGTGTCATTCTTGAAGGTGGCTTGGTGGTGCTCCAGATCATTTTGAAGCTGACCTCTGGGGGTGCCAGCCCCAGGGCCATCTGGGAGGGGACTGGCTACAAGTCAAGTTCGGCTGCAGCCAGTGACCTACCCAGGGCCACCTAGCAGGAGCCACAAAGAAATCTGCAGATGGCCACTGCCTGAGCCATGCTTGGATGTGCTTTCAGAGGCCAAACCTGGAATCAAGGCAGCAGCCATTAGTGCTGAGCTTAGGGCTGCTCAGCCAGAGGTACAGGACACTCAAGCCAGATGCTGCTTGTCTGGGTTCTGTGAACCTTTAAGAAACCCTAGGAAATTCTGCAGTAGGAGCCAAGGTAGGCAGTTTGTACAAAAAAGCCACTGCAAATGGTTTAGGTGTGCCCAAAAATTGGGCAGAGGAGGGTCTCAAATCTTCAGGGTGTGGAGAAGGAACGTTATTAGCCAGGTCAATAGAGGCACAGATATGGCAGTCACCTGCCTCTGCACACTGGGAAGAAGGAAGTTTCAACAAAGAAACAATGACCTCTGCCAGCTCCTCCATCCAGGAAAAAGCTGTCTCTCCAACCCCCCGTCCTGAAGCCAGACAGTCCAGTTCCTCCCCATATGTCCCTGTCATCTAGCTGCTGCCCCTATGCTAAGAGCCAGTGATTCCATCAGTGGGTAAGTCCACACACGGTTCCTTTAAGAAGAGCAGCTGGGACTCCAGCCACCCTCTGTCTCACTCAGTCACAATCTCTGCTGATTTTCACAGCCAAAAATTATGGACACTTCTCTCCCCAGCACTGGAGCCCTGGGTTGAGGAGCTGCTGGGACCCCTCAGTCCTCTGGGAGGACCTCCACAGCCAAGATATCCCTCCCAATTTTTAATGGTCACATGCGGGTTGGGACCAGACTGTTCCGTGTCTCTGATCTTCTTCCAGTCTTGAGGGGGCTTCTTCTGCATTTTCTTAGTTGTAGGACTTTGGTTCAGCAAGATTTCAGGCGATTCGCAATAAGGGTTGTTTTGCAGTTTAGTTGTAATTTTGATGTGGTTGTGAGAAGGTAAATACAGCATTTATCTACTGTGCCATCTTGTTTGGAAATTGGGATGGTTTTCTCTTTCATAAATAGTGTTTTGACTGTAACTATTATTTTTATTTAATAACTTTTCCCCCAGATTCTTGAGATATTATTTTATCATCCTGTACCTTTGGGGATCATGGAGAAGTCTGAGTAGAGCCTAAATTAACAAGTCTTTGTCAATAATCTGTTATTTTTTTCTGATTGAGTACTTTTAAGATTTTAAAAAATAGAATTAAAGCATTTTGCCAAGATATCAAGGGATATAGGTCTATGTTGCTGTTGTTTTTATGGGACTTTACTGGAAACATGATGAATTCTTATTTGCATACACAGCACAGGAAAATCTTCACCTGTTATACTTTTATTTACTATTTCTGCTTTTTCTTTATTTTGCATTGTATGTATCTCAGGAATTTGTTATAGGCTATTTATCTACCAGTATCTCCTTTCTCCTTTTTCCTTACCCATCGAACTTTGACTTAATTTTGGAATGGCCCTAGTTTAAAAGCTCTATTTCCCAGTCTTACTTGCAGGTCATAGTAGTCATATAATATATTTGAGTCCAATGAGATATATTTGTAAGTGACTGGATGGAACTTCTGGGAAAGATCTTTCAGGGTAGCTGACTCATATGGCACGCTGCATTTGCCTTTACTCTCCCTCCATATTCAATCTGGAGTGTGCCATGGTGGCTGGAATGCCAACAGCCATCTTGTAATCTGGGGAAGAGAGCCACACACTAAAGATGGTGGAGAAAGGACAAAAGAAACAAAAAATTCTGTGTCCCCAGTAGGATAGCTGCCTTACCAGCTCAGATCTGGCATCTCTGGACTTCTTGTCACAGGAGAAAAAATAAACTTGTCTCTTGGCTAAGTCACGATTAATGACTTGCTTTGTTTCAGTCAATGTCTTTGGACAAAATCTCTCTCTGATAAACAAATGCCTCTTCCCTAAACATAAATGATTTGTCTACAACTCTCATCTTTTCACACATGAATGATGTGAAAAAATACCTTATTAAACAATACTGAAATACTAAGTGTTATAAAAGAGAAAATGTGACAGTAATAAGGTAGGAAAGCAGGAATCTCCAAGCAGGAAATGGGTTTCCACAGCTGGTCTCCCTAGGAGCACAAAGGACTAACACTGGCATCTTCAACACACATAAGTAGTTGAAATTATGCTGCTTGGGTTGTCAAAACCCAGTTGTAAAAGGACTATACATTAGAATGCTGGTAACGCCACCATTTTATGCTTTGTACTTTCTTGGCACATGTCATCAATGGTTTAATTTGTGCTGATGAGTAAATATCTATTTATTGAAAACATTAAGTTTTTGGGTTTTGTTGTTTTCTTCTCTATTTTATTACAGTATCTTCCATATTTACAATTTTCCTTTTTTTTTTTGTATTTTTCTTCATTTAGAAGTTTAATGCAATATTTTATGTTCTTAGCTTTCTAGTTTTTAAATTTATTTTCTTAATACAAGTTCAGTTGTATTTATCTTAATTATTTTATTAATTGTGAGTGCTTTATCTTTGCAAAAGGAGTAGTGGCATGCCCCAGGGGTCAGGCTTTGGGATCAGAGGCTGTGGTTTAGCCTGCTCTTTCCACCAGTTCCTCTCTGGGTGTCTTTAAGCAAGTTGATTAACATCTCTCTAAGTCTGTTTTCTGATCTGTAAAATGGAATTAGTGATGAGTTATTTTGAATATTAAATGAGAAAATGCATCTAAAGTTCTTAGCCCAGTGCCTAGATAATAAGTGCCTAATAAGAGTTCTTTACAGTGTTAATATGATTGCATTTTAAGTTGTTTTATCATTTCTTCATTATAAAATTTATACTTATTTAATAGTTTTAATGACTTTGTTTTATTTTTCTTTCTGTTCATCTCTAATCTTTGAAATTTTGGATCTTGACATTCTTAGTTGCATTTAATCTATATTTCTCCTCATCAATGTCTTTTTCAATTTCTCCTGAATTTTGTTACTTTTATGATTATTTACCTTCATATGGCTACATGAAGAGGGATGAAAGGAGAGCTGAAATGTATAGCCTCACAGGACTAACGAGGTGGTCACAGGTTGCAAAGGCTTTTCTCTTTAATTGCCAAGTGGCAGCTACCTCTCTTACATTTCCTGTCTTTTCACATCAGTTTTCCAGAAAACTCCTACTGTGACCTACTGATGAATTCCTCCTTAAATGAATATGAATTCTGTGTTCATTGAGAGTACAGCAAAGCACTGGAGTAATGCCTTTGTTCCCTTATAGCTCTCATCAACCACAGAGAACTCTCATTTCAAACCCATAGTTTCTGGTCTTCGTCATCCTTTATCTTTTTTTTGTTATTTTTTGAAGGTGTTTTCTAAAAGATGTCATGATCAGTTTTCTAGTCTTGGATTATAATGTGATTCAATATATTTCATTTAGTTTTCTCCTACTAGCTTAGGAGAACCCAAATATTGCAAAATCTCCTCCTGCCACACTTCCTTAGGTTAGGAGACAGCTGCCCAGTGGCAAGCTCTGCCAGCACTAGGAAACGACATTTTTCACTTACATTCTTGACTGAAGGCTTGCAGCCTCTGATTGTGTTACTCTTTGCCTGAATCCACTGAGTGGAGTCATGGGGAAACACTTGATTCTGCTGACCTACCAGGGAGCTCCACCCACATGTTTCTGGAATCCCTCAGAGGTCTTAGGTTTAGGAATTGCCCAAACATGGGTCACCATGGCCCACTGATAGGTCAATCTGCTTACTTAAAGTTGGAGTTGAGCTGCACGGGTAAAGGAGCTGTGCCTTTTGGGGCCAGTGGTTTCCTTGGAGTGTCTTTCTTGGAATGCAGTTGAGAGCACTGACATTTCTATTGGGTTTTAATAACATGTATTTGTGACACATTTAGATTTTAGAGAAGTAATTTATCAATATCAAAGGGTGCCTGGGGACATCAAAGTCTTTGGTAACAGTAGGGGTATACTTGATTATATTGGTCCTGTTAGGGTGCAAAAGATCTGGATGCTCGCTGCATGAAAGCCAAAATTTGGGAGGTGAAGTTGGTGGGAAGAAAAGCAAATTTATTCCAAAATGCCAGAAGACAGGGGACTCCTTGTCATAAACACTGCCTCCCACTCTTAATACCGCCAAAAGGTTTCACAGGTATGCAAGGAGGGGCAGAACAAAGAAAAAGAAGAAGTTAGCCAGGCTACTCCAGGAAAAAAAACTTCCAGAGGCTGGTGTGCCTCAGGGTCAGGAGCAGATCCCATACAGATGCAGAAACCTCTCCCAAGTCACGGGCCAGGTGTGCACCAAAGTTAACGGAACCATTGAAACTGGTGGGTGTGCATAGTGAACAGAGTCATTAAGGTTTGGAGACGGGATCAAAGAAAAGAAAAAATAACTTTCAAAAAGTCCCAAGCCAAACTACACTGTCAAATCGAATTACATCAAAGGCTTAAATCACAAAATAGGAGGTATAGGGTCACCATTACAATCCCCCGTCTTTTGTTCGTTTTATTTCCATAAAATCAGTAAAGTGAAATTAGAGAAGAGACAAAACAACTATATTACTCTTTTTATAAACAAGAGTTATTAAATTCAGGAATATGGTTGGTGACTGTTCTTGCTACTTCCTGCTGAGAGTGGGCATAGTCCCTGCCTATCTATGGGCACCGGAGTGCTTTGCTATTCTATTACAGCAGGAGGGGCTACGAGGAACTGCAAGAGAAAAAAACCAGGTTGCTTGGTCAAGTGGCTGCTGGCATGGCTTGTCATCCTTACGAGGGACAAGAATCCTGGTGCACGACCTTCTGGAGATGAAACTGCTGTGTCTCAGATGACAGAAGCCTGACACTGAGACCAAAAGACAAGGGCCAAAAATAAGCAGTCCATAAAGAACAGACAATAAAGTTACTTTCCCACTCCCCTTGGAGGAGCCCAGGGAAGAAGAGAGCCAAAGGGACTAAAATCATGGCGATGTGATAAATGGGGATCCCATGGGGGGCACAAGTAAAAAGGAAAACTAGACCCAAAATAAGGCCCAAGAAAAAGGAAATAATGAGCATCTCCAGCATCATCAGTACTTATCAGCCTTGGGAGATTGACTTGTCTGTTTGAAGTGGACCTTAAGGTCTTTAGTTGGCTCACAGGAACAGGAGTGACAGTCTTCCTTCTGGGGGATTCCTGTGGGGACTTAAGTGAAACAGGTTTGATTCGGGGGAGATGGAACCAGCCAATGACTCTCTGCAGCTCAACAGTAGTTGGATGTTTGGAAGAACTGTAAAGGGTCCCTTCCATTTAGGAGCTAACTGGTCTGTTAGGGACCCCTCCCCTTCTAGGCTTCTAGTAGTGCTTGGTCCACTGGCTTTCTGGGGCTACACTGTGTATAAAGGTCAGCCTGAAGTGCCGGTCCCCGTATTTCCTGAGTGCCTGCTGAACGTCTCTCAAGTTAATAACATAGGGAATAAACAAATTGAAGTCAGAATCAGAAGCAATGGGCAATTTGAGCCAGGGCTTAGAGGTCTACTGACAACACTTTCCCAGAGCCCTTTTTAAGTTTGAGCTGCTTGTTTTACATTTCCTCTAAGGTATAGGCCAATGGTAAGCAACAGGCTGACTAAAATGAGCCTAAATCTAGGGGCTTCATTTGTCTTCACAACCGAGCAGGTTTTAGAGGAAATAGGTCCAGAGTGAGTGGTTAAGACAGAGAAAGTGGCTTCCATATTAATCAGGAAATTAACAGGCTTACCTGCCGTGTCAAGAGTCACCCGCAGTTCTCCCCTGTGATGAGAATAGCCTCTTTCTCTTGGGGAGCCACTGTGACCTGCAGGCCTGTCAGTCAATCACAGCCATTTGCAGGGAAGGAATTGGTCCCTGCTCTCTTCAGAACAGGGCACCATACATACCTCATCCAGCCTTTTTAATTTGCATAGGGGACACGACTGTTTTGGAGGATTAGAACATTCCTTCTTCCAGTGGCCTGGGCTTCCATATCTAGAGCAGGCTCCTTTACCTGGTGTTCCTCTTCTGCGTCTGCTGGGGTGGCCCTGAGGTGGCCCTGACATTGGCTCGTCTATAACTCATCAAAAGTCTGGCCTGTCTCTGGTCTCACTGTTCCTTTCTTTCCTGATTTTCCCTGTCTCGGTTGTTAAAGATACTTAAACAAATCCCCTGGCCTTCTTTTAGGATCTGAGCCTATTTATCAGGGATGTAACAATGAACCAGAACCATTATAATACCTTGCTATGTTAGGGAAAACATAAGGGCAAGCTTCCTTACACTTGCCTATAGTCTGACACAGAGGAGGGCACATGAATTCTAGCAGTCCTAGAATACAAAGGCTTATATAATTATTAGCAAAACTTAGTTCTTAGATTTAATTTTCTTGAATAACCAAAGATCTAATTAAGATAATATAAAACAGAAAATTATTCATGACACACAATCTTTATTTAGGCAGAAAACTTTTTATAGTATCAGTAGCAGACTGACAGTCTAACAAACTTTGTCTTACTTAGCAGAGAGAGAAAACTTAATTTTGCACCAGCTTACTTTTGATACTCAAATTTACTTAATCATATTTAGCTTAACCATACATAAATTCTCTTAAGATTTTTTTCATGTCTCCTCTTGTTATTTTTTTATATTTTTATTCCTAGGGCAGCCTACTCCAACAATATTGAAAGGTAACCCATGTTTTAGGGTCTTGCCATTGGAAGGCAAATAATGATTGCGCCCGTTCATCAAGTGGGATATATAAGAAGGCATCCATGAGATCTAACAGTGAAAAGCATCCAAAGGTTCCCAGCACCGAAGTTAACATGGTGTATGGATTAGGCACCATACTCTATTATTGTTGGCTCTAATGTCTTGTACAAATCTATATTTATTCGTGTGTAGCTTCTTAATTGGCACAATGGCGGGGGGGATTACGTGGGGACTGGTATGGCCAAATCAATCTATGTTTTAGGAACTTTAACAGGATTGGCTGTATTCCCTCTAAAGCCTCCATTTTTAGGGGATATTGTCTTTGATTTGGCCTTATAGCTCCCTCCTTTACCTTTATTTTTACTGATTATGCATTAGTAGCTTTTCCAGATGTCCCATCTGTACTCACTGCTTCGTAGGTCTCTGGAGGCACAGTTTCTCTTTCTGTCCTTTCCAGGCAAACAAGTGGCATCTGAAAGCTGCAAGGCATGTTCTGGCAGAAACTGTAGGTGAAGCTCTCGCTTTTGGGGTGAAAAGGTTATTTAGGCATTGAGCTTACACATAAAATCCCCACCTAAGAGGGGAACTGAGAACTCTGGTACATAGAGAAAACTATGAGACATTTTAAAACTCCCGTTTTACATTCTAAAAGCTGGAGAAAAGCTTTTTGCTGTAGTTGACCAGCTATTCCTGCTACCAAAATGGTTGCTGAGCTTTTGTTAGCTAGCTTAATGTTTAATACCAAGTAAGTGGTTCCAGTGTCTACTAAAGTTAATTAATTTTTTTAAGGATCATATTTTAATTAAAGTACAAAATACATTTATTAACAGATCTTAATTTATCTTTTAGCTTTCCTGTAACAAGAAACCAAAAGTTGAACTCAGACCCACCTAATAATTCATATTTCAATGTATTGTTATATTGGAATATCTAAACATTTAGTAATTTTTATCATTTAACCCAACCTAGCAAAACTCCAAGGTTTCAAGTTACCAAAAGAATTTGGGAAATCATGTTTAAATAAGTGTCTATATATCTATAATTATTATTGCTGAAAATCTTTGTAACAACCTTTTATTTTAATTACATCTACTAGTTCTAAATCTGAGATTTCAAATTTAATGACTACCCAAGCTATTTTCTTGACAAATTTAGTAACAGAAAAAATATAAATTTATTTTTGCAAATTCAGGTAAAACAAAAGATACCGTATGTAATTTTAGTGACCTTAAAAGACATGTATATTTAACCAAAAGTTATACCAGCTCAGTATCAAATATTTTCTAAGATCATATAATCCTGAAAAGTACATGAGTCAGTTTTATTTATTTATTTATATTTTTTATTAGTTTCAGGTGCACAAAACAATATAACAGTTAGACATTTATCATTTATATCCCTCACAGTAATAACCCCCTCCCCCCATCTACTACCCCTCTGACATCGCACAGCCATTACATTTCCACTGTCTCTATACCTAATGTTGTACTCCACTTCTTGTAAATATGTGTGTGTGTGTGTGTGTGTGTGTGTGTGTGTGTGTGTGTGTGTGTGTATGTATATACATGTAATTGTAGTTGACATTCATTATTGTTCAGCTTCAGCTTCAGGTGTACAGTGCAGTGATCAGGCATCTACATCATCCCTGAGGTGGTCTCTCTAATAAGACAAGTGTCCATAGGATACCATACAAAATCTTTACAACATTATTGATTACATTCCCCAAACTGACTTTTGTATCCCTGTGGCAATCTTGTGGTTACTGATTGTGCTTTCTAATCCCCTCACCTTCCCCCTTAACTCCACCCTGCCTCCCATCTAGCAACCCTCAGTTTTTCCTCTATGTCTCTGAGACTGTTTCTGATTAGTTCATTCACTTATTCTTTTCTTTAGATTCCACATATAAGTGAGATCATATGGTATTTGTCTTACTCTGACTTATTTCACTTAGCATAATATTCTCTAGGTCCATCTTTATTGTTGCAAATGGTAAGATTTCATTCTTTTTGGCTACGTAATACTCCATTGTATAAATGTACCACAGTTTCTTAATCCAGTCATCTACCGATGGGCATTTTGGTTGTTTCCATGTCTTAGCTATTGTGTATAGTGCTGCAATAAACATAGGGGTGCATAAATTTTTTCGAATAAAAGTTTTGGATTTCTCTGGATAGATTACCTAGGAGTGGAATTGCTGGGTCATAAGGTAGTTCCATTTTCAGATTTTTGAGATACCTCCATACTGTTTTCCATAGTGGCTGCACCAATCTGTAATCCCACCAACAGTGCACAAGCGTTCCCTTTTCTCCACATCCGCGCCAGCACTTGTTGTTTGTTGATATATTGATAGCCATTCTGACTGGGGTGAGGTGGTATCTCATTGTGGTTTTTATTTGCATTTCTCTAATGATTAGTGAGGTTGAGCATTTTTTCATGTATCTGTTTGCCATCTGTACATCCTCTGTAGAAAAATGACTCTTCGTGTTCTCTGCCCATTTTTTAATTGGGTTGTTTTTTTAGAGTTGACTTGAGTGAATTTTTAAATAAATTTTGGATATTAACCCCTTATCAGATATATCATTGGCAAATATCTTTTCCCATTCAGTAGGATCCCTTTTTGTTTTTTTGGTGATGTCCTTTGCTGTGAAAAAACTTTCTAGTTTGATGTAATCCCACATGTTTTATTTTTTCTCTTACATCCCTTGCCCATGGGGATATATCAGTAAAAGTCTTACATCGGGTATTGTCTGTAAACTTTGTTCTTATATTTTCTTCTAGGAGTTTTATGGTTTCAGATCTTACATGTCAGTTTTCATTATATAAATTTATATAAGCGCTTTGAAATTTTATTTTAAGCCAATTGTACTTTATAAACTGGTAATACCATGCAGAGACAAAAAGATTACATTAGCTATATACAGACAAGCACAGACATCAGAGATCATACACGTAAACAGAACTACAATCAATTGCAAAGGGGACCTAAGATCTTTCAATTGCCCCCAACAGTTTCAAAGAGGCTGGAACAAAAGGGTGGAGGTCTGATTTGAGAGAATGACTAGGAGCTTATTTTTAAAAATGCCACCTTTTTACCCTTCAGTTACCTCAGCCTCAGGCAGTAGTAGTTAGCTGTGTTTACCCTTCAGGTTATCTACAAGATCTTGAAAGTCAGAGATCTTGAGAGTTAGAAAAAAGAACTTATGAGACCTCCACTTTTGCCAAGTTTCTGAATATAGAGTAGGTATGTAATCCATACCCATTCCACTTTCTCATTACCGGTTTTTGCAAGCCATCATGCTGCTTCTAAACCTAGACAGACCCACCAGGTATTATACTTTCTTTTTCATGGTGGGAGGTGCAATCATTCATCTTTTACTTTACATGGACTATCCCAACACACCCTTGACCATTGGGCTTATAAAATTTTACTGATATGGCAGACCCTTGGATCTAAATGGTTTGTCTTCCCCCCAACAAGGCACATTGCCTTACCAACACCTTCAATGTGTTAGTTTCTTCCTGCGCATCCAGTCCCATTAGCATGCCATCAGTAAAGAGGGCGGATATGATGTTCTTCAGTACATTCAGAGGGTCCTGATCTCAAGCTGGAAGAATACATAGCTCTGGGGGAAGACTGAGCTTATAATATTATAAAAGCTTGCACATGAGGGACCTCATCCCATTTTCTTGACATTTGACAAAACAATTCTAACTGCAAAGCAGTATAATAGTTCCAAGATCTGTTAAGGGGCCAATTCTCTTCAAACTCTAATACATACGTAAGCCAAATGATATTATAGTAAAACACCATTTTCTCTCTTGTCATTGGCTTATAAGTTGACCAATCAACCAATATACAACCTAGAGCACTCTCAGATGGCATAGACACAGAGCCTCATTTTTAGCTTAAGACTCACATAAAGAAGGGAAAGGAGGGAAAAACAAACCGCAGACAAACAAACAACAAATTATATATAGACAAACCAAAGCCAAACGTGAGTACTCACAAACCAAATCCTCAACAGTGAGGAGCTGGGGGTCAGAACCTGGTCTCCCACCAAAAACGTTACTGCAAGTGGGGTGGTTTTCCAGAGACCCCAAATGGCATAAAAGCCCCAAACAGGTATCACAAATGGGTCTCAAATGAGGCCCAGATTTACTAACCCAGTTTCTACAACCAGACAACCGTTTTCTTTTCACCAGTTTAAGCGTTTATAAGTGGCCAATGCCGGGAAAGAGAGAGCCAGCAAAAATCACTGAGAAAAAAAATAATTCTCAGCAGCTGCTGGGATGTCCCTGCAATTGCCTCCCTGGGACCAGCCTGCCACAGGCAGCTGTGGATCTGACTGGCTATGGTGCTCCATCCCTTCTCCCTCCCGAGGGAGAGAGGGAGTGAACTCACCTCCCCATCTCAGAGTCTGGTTCAATCCTGTCCCTTCATGATTGCCAATTTGTTACCACACAAAAGGTCCGACTGCTTGCTGCATGAAAGCCCAAACTCAAGAGGCGAGATTGGTGGAAAGAAAAGCAAGTTTATACCAAAATACCACCATTAAGAGAAGACAGTGGACTCCCTGTCACAAAGACTGGCTTCCCACTCTTAATACTGCCAAAAGCTTTTATAGACATACAAGGAGAAGCAGAACAAAGGAAGGAGAAGTTGGCCAGGCAACTCCAGGAAAAAACCGTTCCCAGAGGCAGATGTGCTTCAGGGTCAGGAGTGGATCCTATACAGATGCAGAAACCTTTCCCAATTCACCTGGGCAGGCATGCAATCAGCCCTGGCCTGAAATAAACAGAATCACTGAAACTGGTGGGTGTGCATAGTAAAAGCATAGCAAACAGAGTCAGTAAGGTTTGGCTGGAGGGGAGCAAAGAAAAGAAAAAAAAAAAGCTTTCAAAAAGTCCAATCCAACCCATACTGTAAAATCGAATTACATCAGAGGTTTAAATCTCAAAAGAGAATGTATAGGGTCATTGTTACAATTCGACCTCCAATTTTTGCTTTGTCCTTGTTTCCTTTTTCATTCAATTTTCTATGCTATTGTATTTAGGGTGTCTCTACCATAGCACTATTGAATTTTGGGCCAGATAATCTTTTCTTGTGGGGATCTGCCCTAAACTTTGTAAAATGTTTAGCAGCATCCCTGGCCTTTGCCCACTAATAACAGCCCAATCCACCCCCCTTTTGTAACAAACAAAACTTTCTCCAGACATTTCCAAATGTTCCCTGGAGAGCAAAATCACCCCTTTTGTTGCGAACCACTAGATTATATGTATTTACGTCATCATTAAAATATCTTTGGCTATAAGGCAATTTATAACATTTTAAAATTAATAATAAATAATGAAACAAATAAGCCTTAACGGGTGAAAAAAATGGAGAGTGAAACATTTATATATGAATCTTCAAATTAGCCTTAATAAGTTCCCCACAGATCATTGCAACAGCTCTGAATTCCTGCAAGTATATTTGAAAACCGAGGGAGTCCGGTGCTCGTGCTGCCTGTGAATAGACTAACACAGGAATTGGGTCATAGAACAAGTGTTTATTATCAGACCACCAGTGGTCTGAGAAGGCAGCGGGTTAACACCTCCAAAAACTGCCTTAACGTTCTCCGACCAGCTTAGGGTTTTTAAGGGAAAATCTGGACGTTCCTCCAGAGGCTACATAATGGTTCCAGGTTTCTTCATGGAGTCAGCAACCCTGAAACAATGATGGGATTAGCCTGGTAGACCATTGAGATTGTGATCAATAAGCCTAAGGTTATTAATCGTAAGTTTCAAGGTAATTTTCTAAAACGGAACAGGGTGGAACAGGGGACATTCAGAGCTTAAGCCACAGGGGGATGATCTATTGTTAAACTATAAGTAGGTCAAGGAAAGGTGAGGCCGGGATGTGGAGAGGCCTCTACTGTGGGGGTGCCAACCAGGCCCCGTTTCATATTTACCTAGTGGTTCTAGAGTGGGATTTAGCCCATGGAAGGTACATGTTTTTAAAGAGTGAAGCTTCTGAAGCAGAGAAATTGAGGGTGTGTAATGGACCAGACTTCTTTCAGCATGCCCACTCTACATGTTTACAGAGAAGGATGACAAGTGGGGTGCATCAGCAGCCAGTGGTAGCCGGGCCCTAGCTAAGCCCCTTGTCCACACACAGGCAGTGCTCCTCTAGTGCTTCTACTGCCTGGTGGAATATGGTATGGAACTCAGAATACATGGATGTGGGAAAATGAAGACAGATAACATGAGTAAGTCATAGAGATCATCAAACTGCGATGTAAGAACTGGGTTATTTGGTACTTTGGGGATGTTATTGCTTGTAAAGAGTATTTTAAGGCTGCTTTAGGTTCTAGTACAATTGTGTACCCCTCAAGGAAGTTGCCTGTGGCCAGCAGTGGGTAATGGACATTTTGTACTTAAAATTGTTTTGTCTGTGAAAGACCATTCAAGTGGTCTATCATTAAGGAAACCTTTATTAACCTTTGAAAGCCAGAGCTAAAGGATAATAGGTGGTACCCAGGCAAACATTTTAATGTGCCTGTTATGATTTTTGTAATGGTAATATAGGTTTAATCATGGAAGAATGTTTTTTAGTAACACTTCAGGCTAAGAGAACTTTCATTAAAGTAAATAAATGAGCTTTACACTATTTCTGCCTATTGAGATAGCCACGTAGAGTGCATTTTGTGCTTTGCCTGAAGAAACATGATTTCATGTGGCTTTCAGGGCACATTCCTTTGCAATAGAAGCACAATGTGGTTTTTTTTTGTTATTGTGATTGAGCTGAAATTAAGGTATAAAAGTACTTTTGAAAAGCAGAGCTCTAAAACTCAGTTCCACGTTCTTTATGACTTGGATGCCCAGAATGTGCTGACACCTATCTGTGGACTGTTGTGTCAAGGGTAAAGCAAAGAGTTGTTCAAGAAACAGTGATTTTCCCTATAGCAAACACTACATTAGCCAAGTGACCAAAGATGATATCACCAGTGATGAAAACTATTGACACCATGCACCTCTCCATAGGATGCACCGAGAGGGGCACATCATTTCTGTGTGTACTTGTGCAAAACACACAACCTCAGTCTGAGAAAAGATCAGACACACTCAGACTGAGGGATATTCTACTACATAGTTAACTGACCAGAACTCTTTAAGTGTCGAAGTTATGAAAGACAAGGAAAGACTGAGGAATTGTCACAGATTGTAGGAGACCGAGGAGATGTGACAAATACAGGGGGGATCTTAGATTGGATCTTGGAACAGAAAAAGGAAAGTAAAATGTGCAAATGTCTAGTTTATAGTATTGCACAAATACTTAATTTTGGCAAAGGCATCATAGCAATGTAAGATGCTAACATTAAGTAATGCTTGGTGGAAAATAAACAGGAACTCTGTTTTGTTTTTCATTTTCTGTAAGTCTAAATTATTTAAAGGTAAAAAGTAAACAAAAAAGTAATCAAATCTACAGGTATATTCTTTAAAAGTTTTTCAGACTTTTTATATATAAAAGCACTCATACGGTAGAATTGTTTAGACTTTACATATCATATCATTTTCAAATAATGATGATTTTGCTCTTAATTTTCTATTATTTACTCTGCTTACCCCCACCCCCCAAAATTAGAACTCAAACAATTTGAAATCATCATGGTGGTTGTAGATATCCTGGTAACGTTCCGGACTCTAGAGGTTTATGGTGTTTACTGCAATAAACATTTATTGTGCTTACAGTAAACCAGGCTCTGTGCTAAATGCTTTAAATGCCTTATTTTATTATTCTGCCCAATAACCCTATTATTATTGCTAATTTACAGAAAAGGGAGTATTTGGAGAAGTAAAATAGCTTGCTTAAATTCACATAGTAATTTGTGAAACCAGGATTTGAAACGGCTATCTAACTCTGGGATCTAAACATTTAGTCACACTGCTCATAACACTACTTAATAATATTTATTAACAATTGATTTCAGATAGATTTTTTTTTTTTTTTTTTTTTTTTTTTACATGGAAGGATACCATCACTGAGTCAACATTTTAAAGATTAGGTCAGAATGACCAAGAAATCAGTTATTTGTGATCCTCAATTCAGATTCTTAACTGAAGACATTTGAAGAGAAGCAGTAGGTAAAATTAGTGGGGGAAAGATGTGGAATGTTCAGAGAAAATGCATAAAGTAGAATTAATCTGAAAAAACAGAAGAAACTTTGAAATATACTCCAATTGGCAATCTCCAGGAGAGTTGAGGGGGATATTGTGCCACAAAAAGTAGGCTGCTATGAAAAAGAATTGAAAATATGACTGATGAAAAAGCCCCACGAATATTGGCAATGAATACCAATTAAACACTCCTAAAAATTGAGATAGGGATTTTGAAACTAATTTGAGGAATTTTCACAGAATATACAAGTCGAATGAAAATATAAATAAATTGAATTTATAAAAGGTTAAGTGACTGAGAGGATGGATTTTGTGTATCCAACACATGTTTATTCTCCTCACCCACTCTAACTTGGGGCAGATGGAGAAGTAGTAATATTTAAACATATAAAGAAGAAAATTTACCTGTGCTAAGGAATAATTTGAAGTTTTTTGGGAAAAAGTCCTGTGGGGCTATATAGGATATTGAAACACACACACACACACACACACACACACACACATACACACATACACACACTCACAAATTCTAACAGTATATTCTAGCTTCATGGGTACAAAGAAAAAATTTATAAAATTTAAATTAAAAAAAAAAAAAAAGCTAATTGCCTAACGACAAAGGAACAAGATTCACCAGGATTGTGAACCTGGAATACTTCATGTAGGCAAACTAATATTTCTACAGCCACAAAAGAAATATGCTTTATGACATGTCAATACTTAGGAAATGTCCTATCAATGCATAATTTCTGGAAAAACTGTTCAAGGAAGTACACCACTCATTAAAATCCATCAGAATGCAGAACCAACAAAAGGGAAGCAGTGCATACATGAAACAGTTATAAGCATTGAAATGAGTATTTTGGGCATTTTAAGATAATTATGAATAAAATATCTTAAAATAAGAGGCATAAATTAAGAACATCATAATAACAACTTAGAAATAAAGTTCTCATTGGTTTTAAATAATTGTATGGTGAAGAAGTAAATATTTATTTTTTAAGAACTTTATATTATTCTGTCATTCTGTTTTTATAGATTCTTGTTCTTGTTTCATGGACAAACTCTCTCATGTAAGGGTATAACAGTTTTTTGTAGTTAGTGTTGTGCTCCTGGATGCCTCTGTTTTTTCCAGTTTTTTCTTTTTTTCGACTTGATTGTTTGTTTTTATCTTTATATTTCCTCTTAGGAGCTTTCTTCAAATATCTAGTCATCCTTGGCTGTCTGGTTATGTTTAAGAATGAGATTTAGTCTATCCAGTGATAGACATCGTTTTATTGGAAGAGACCGCCCCTCCTCATATCTGTAGGTGATTTTCCTTGGGTTGGTGATTTTCTCTGGAGAAGAAGCTTCCATATGCCTTCCTGTGGATTTGAGCTTGATCGCCAGAGTTCCGGGAGCTGGAACAGGCTGAGGTTAGCATTGTTCAGTTCAGTAATGGCCTCTCCCCTCCTCTGTGCCTGGTGCCTCATAATCTGGGGCTGCTTTAAAAAAATTTTTTTCTCTGAGAATAAACTATCTATTGATTGCTGGGGTGGGGAAGAGGAGGTGAAAGCCAACTATAACTATATACACTTCCTCTTATTTTGGCCCCTCTTTTCTCCCAGTTCTGGAACTTTCTGTGATTCTGTGATGTGAATTGGCTTGTTTCCTGCTGACTGCCCTTTCTCTGGGCTAGTTCTTTGATCTCTGCTTGTTTTTTTTCTTTTTCTTTTTTTAAAGCCACTTATCCCCACACTGTCCATTGTTCAAAAACATGTGGATTATCTCTGATCTATTTTCGTTTTCTCTTGTATTTTCTTGTTCTTGTGGCTTTATGCCTTTTAAAGTCTACCGCTGTCTCATCAGCTTGGAAGGAGGGAGCAGAGATAAGCACATGCATTCATTCCCTGTTTATGCTTATCAATGGACTTTGGGGTGACATTTCCACAAAAAATCCTCTCCTCCCTAAAAGACAGTCCTATTGGGATTTTGGGCTAGAGTTACATTAAATCTGTACATTATTTTGAGGGGAAAAAATGACTTCCTTTTCATATCCAGTTTTCCCATCTGGAAACATACCAGGTAACTCTATGTTCAGTTCAAGTTTCCACTGCAGCATAGTCGTCTGGCAGTTTTCTCTGTATAGGTCCTGCAGTTGATCAAGGGACGGTGGGGAATGGAAAAACATTGAAGAGGCTTTGAAGAAAGATAAAGATTCCTGGCCTGACTCTGCTAAGAGCTGTGTGGTATCTGACATTTACTCAGTTGTCCTGACCTTGTTTTCATCAGGTCAAACAGGACATTGGCAACCACCTGGTGGAGTTGTTGAGAGGATGAGAGAGCCTATGTTAAGCATACAGAATCGAGATGAAAAATAATAATAGTTCTTATCTACTATTTCATTAATATAGGATTCTTCCAGGTCCATGCCTATGTATTTTATGTTTTTTATTTTTAAGGTAAATGGGTGTTTGCTTTCAATATTTTAATTTTTTTGATAGTTGTCTGAAAAGCAATTTGTCTTTGAAGAAACATCTTGAATTCTGAAATGTTACTTGAATTCCACATCAATTCTAATAGTATTTTTAAAAACAGTTCTTGGGCTTGCAAATAATGAGGAAATTTCAAGAACTTTCTATATTTGTAGTGCAGGAAGCAGGAGTGCTGTGGTGTTTCTTAACCGAAGCCCAGTAAAAGGCTAGATTACAGAGTCCTGCCAGAGGTCTCTCTTCTCTTACAGCTTCTGTCAGGTTCTAAGATGCATTTTTGCATAGTAATGTTTCTTACATAGTGTAACAAGAATAACTTCCTGTGGAAATGTTAGGGGTTATTTTTCTGTTTTCCTTTTAAAATTATATAATGTCTGATGTATACAAATGAGTTATGTCACCTCAGAAGTAGAACATTACTAACACTGCAGAACCCACATGGGAGCTCCTCCCCAGGACTGAGTCTGGGTTTGGCGTGACTTCCTACAAGGAGTAAAGACTGCAGTTCAAGGCTGTGACTTGGAGAGAGTCTCAGTGAGTCTGCCTTTCGCTTTCAAACCATGCAGTTAAGTCCATGGATCTCTTGAAGAACAGCCCTTGAGTGGCTGGCTAACTTGTTGCATAACTTTCAAAATGCCACACCTGTGCTTTGCTCTGCCAGATGAGATAACATGTAGGAAACTTGTTAGAAATTATGAAACTGAACACAAATGTAAATGTCCTTATAAAGAGGCAATATATACTGCTATCAAATTTAACAACTCTTTAAAATGTCTTCAAGGAAATAAAATTGTTTTAAATAAACAATTAACAGAGAACATACCAAGAGAATTAAGATCCATGACAATTAGAAGTGGGAAGAACAAAGGAGACTTTGGGAACAAAAAGACTTAGAATTCGTCAAAGACAATTTTTGGATAAAACATAACATCAAAAGAAGAGCATACATACAAACGTATGGAGTGAAATTAGGGGACAGGGAAAAACAAATCTACATTAAAACAAATTTGAATTTATTAAAAATTACAATGAAATGTTTATAGAAATTGTATTTTATTTTGGTAAAACAATTATAAATACATATTATTTAAGTACTTTGTATAGTAAACACATTAAGACCAATTTAATCATGCTAGTTGATAGATTTATCTTGTATGTATTCTTGTATTCATTGAGTATTAAATTATTGTTTTGCTCTTTCTTTATGATAATTACATTATCCCCAAAGATATTAAAAGCTGACAGGTATTTATTATGGGATACAGCGGACACCTATTTTATAAAATGGACTTGGTAGAAACCTGTGCAGTCACTGACTGGCTTGCTGTGCCCAGGTAAGCCATGCCAACCTCATGTGCCCAATGTAATTACAACAGTTAGTGAATTTATGAATGAACAGGAAAGGCATATGGTCTTTTTGTTTGTTTGTTTTTTTCCCTTCTTCCACTCCCCCCTGCCCCCACTCCTGTTCAAGCCGATGTTTCTGTCTGGTTATGTAGAACAGAGCTCCCTGGCCCATGCTGGTATTATGAGCCTTGTGCTCTCCCAGACTGAGGCAGTCAGTTGCCAGTCATCGGTTGGCCACTCACTGCTGCTCACAGCTGCCGGCAGCTCACACTTGTCGCCGGCCACTCATGGTGGCACACAACAGACCACTGCAGCCCACAGCATCCCGTGGCAGCCTGAGGCAGCTCACGCCAACCTCTGGCTGCTCATGGCAGCCCAGCTTCAGGGATAGCTGTTGTTCACAATCTTAGTTGTAGAGGGCGCAGCTCACTGGCCCATGTAGCAATTGAACTGGAGACCTCAGTGTTAGGAGCACGGTGCTCCAACCACCTGAGCCTCTGGGCTGGCTCCGCATATGGTCTTTTATTCACAGATAAAGCCACTTGGATTGTAAAGGAACTACTTTTTACTTATCCCTTTCTTATTTAAGTGTTTAAAACAATAATCCAGAATGAATCCTATGACAGCTAGAAATTAGCTGCTGCAGTTAAGTATCTGGGTACATTTAATTAGGGAAAGTAAATTATACCAATTCTGAACTCTGATGAAAAGGATAAATGCTGAGCTAGGCTTTTTAAAGAATTACTTTTTAATAAAATTATAAAAGAAACATGATAACAAAAATCTAACACAAAAGACTACCATATAAAGAAAAAATTATTCATTATAATACTCTAACATTTTGGCGTATTTTCTTTCAGCCTGAGGACAGAATCTTAGTCACCTTCATCCTCTCAGGGGCTCTCAGGTGTCTGAGCTAGAGCAGACCCTCAAAAAATGCTCACTGGATTACACGAATGAATTATGGGGTGGCCTAAAGCCACCCCATAATTCTAGGCCACCCCATAATTCTTTCGTCTCTCACCTTTCTTATTGGCCAATATTAATTAATGGTTATTTATTTTATCTTTGTACCTATGGAAAGATAAAACTAATTAATAAAATTTATAATAAATATGAATTTCCCACATGTAATTAAATAAAAGTAATAGATATTTCAGCAGCAACACAATTGTAACATCGAGATATATAAAGCTATCTATTTCTATGTTGGTTTCGGTTAGTGTCAAAGAAGATAAACTGACCTAGTAGGACATCACTAGTGAGTAAATGTGTTAACAAATACTAATTAATAACTTAATGATTCATTCTTGAAACTTTTTGTGGCAGTCCTTAACATGTTATCACATCTTCATCTTCATCTTCATTTTCATCTTCCAAGTATGTGGTAGGATTTCATTTCCAGGCACACTGAAGTTAGTCATAATCATACTATGATTATGGAATATGAGTGGAAGTGATATGTGTTACCTCTAGGTTTAGATTTATGAGGACATGAAGCACATTCTCTTCCACATAGTATTAGTTAGTATTACTATTCATTACATTTTCTCTTTCAATAGCCACATTGTTTACCAAATATTTAAAAGTTAAAAAAAAATGTTAACGAGTATGGATTATTATTATTCACAAACAATAAACTAAGTTATTAGGAAAACATACCAATTTCCCAATGTTCTTTGATGGTCTTTTCTTTGTTACTGTAAGTGACTACCTTAATTGTTTTTTCTTACATGTTTATTACATAACTTTTAGAAAATATAGACAAATAAAAAGAATCAAGTAACAAGAATCTACTCATTACCTCAAGATCTAGAACTATTATTAATTTTTTGGTCTATGTCCTACATTTTTTTCTTTTTTCATGTATTGGTGGGGTGTGTACAAAATATGTATGATATATATTTTTAAATGAAAAAGGGATCACATTCTGCTATTTAACATTTGATATTTCATAAACACCTTCTATAGGAATATTCCTCCTTAACTCCTTTTCCATGATTACATGTGCTGCATATCTTCTGCAGCGCCTCCAAACAATCCTCTACCCCTTCATTTCTGCTGTGCCCAGGGACTGACTAGAGTGGACTCATCAGTGGGTTCCCCTGCTCTCTGTGTTCACCCAGGGGGAGCGCCAGCAGGAGATCAAAGAGAGGAAGGAACGCAAGGTGGATGTATTTATGGGGTCATTGGAGGTTTGCTGAGTCTCCCACCTGAGGGCATAGCCCCAGACAAGCTGTCATTCCCATTCTGCTACTTATCTCTGGGTCTGGTTACATCCCCTTTAGGGGTAATGCAGCCACACTGTTAACAACCTCAGGATCCTGATGGTTTACTTAATTTTGTACATGGTCCCTTTTCAAAATTCTTCAAACTACTCAATTTGAGTACTCCATCTAGATCATTCTAAGACCCTGATTTATACCCTAAGTGAGAGGTTTTCAAACTGCAGTGCACATCAAAATCACTTGGAAGGTTTCTTAAAACACATATTGCTGGGTATGATCCTCAAGAGTTGGTGATTCAGTAGGTCTGGGCAGGGCCAGAGAAGGTGCCTTTCTAACCAATTCCCAGATGATATGGAAGCTGCTCATCTAGGGACCACACTTTCTGAACGACTGCATTAAACATTCATTCCATTTTGTGAATCTGACAATTTATTTAATGTACCATTTTTCCCTTATACACGTAACTCCAACATTTATATCCTTTTGGCTACGTCTTTATCACAGACTTGTTAGTTTCCTTCAAAAAATTTCCTATCAGTAGAACTTGTGTATATGTGTATGTAAACTTTTAAGGGTGTTTTTTTGTAATCTTTATTGCCAGATTGCCCATCAGAAAGTGTTTATAAACTTATAATTTTGCCAACACATATGAAAGTCAGCATTTCCATGTATCTTTGCAAATACAATACAGCATTTTATCATTTATTAAAATCCTTGCCAATTGATAAATGAGAAAATGAAACTATTGTTTTACTTCAAGTTATTTTGATAACTGGTGAGAGTGAACAGTTTGGAGTTTACTTTTTCCATCTGCACTTACTGGTCGGTGGGTGGCATCTTCATGATATTTGCCCATTTTTTTTTATGTGCCTAGTTTTTTTTTTTTTTTTATAATTTAAGATATCTTTATTTGTAAAGAATACCAACCTTTATCTTTTATACATGTTTTCAATATTTCCCCCAGTTTGTTACTTGCCTTTGGCTTTTGTTTATGGTTATTTTTCATGCAAAGAATAATTTTTTCTGTAGTCAGAGCTCTCAATCCTTCACTTTATGGTGTCCTGTCAGGTTTTAGCCTTATGGTTAGAAAAACATAAGCTGTCTTCATCCCCAACAGGATGCAACTATCCAACTATGTTTTCTACTAACACTTCCATGGTTTCCTTTTTACATTTTAATGTTTAAACTTTTGATAAGATAGAGATATGATGTTTTTCCTCCATAAATGTCTTAGAACCACTTGGCGAGTAATTCATCTTTCTCCATTGTTGGGAAATGACACTTTTATCAATAACAATGTCTTAAATGTATTAGGGTTTGTTTTTAGAATTTCTTTTTGTTTCCTTGATCTATTCTCTGTGCCAGGAGCATGCTGTAAATTATTGTTATTTTAAATGCTTTTAATGCATCTTATTAATTTTCTTTTGTCCCAAAAATTTCTTTAGCAATTATAATGGCTTACTATTTACAAATAAAATATTATTTTGTCTAGTTCCCTCAGAAAAGCCAATAAAATTGTGTCAAATTTCATCTCTAAGACAAGCTCTGATTTTTCATAAATTTCAGAGCTTCAGCTGTTCCAGCCACAGTTCTGTCCCTTTAACATTGATTTCATTTGTTTTGTTTACCTTATTCAATCTATTTATTTTATTTAATTTTTATAACTTACTTCTCCGTCATTTCTATAGTTTATTTCTCCTTCTGAATTACCAGCTTTCTAGGGGGGCATGGGCTCCAGCTGTGTGTGTCCCCTGGGCCCTGGGTGGTGAGGCAGGATTGGGAGCTGGTAAGGCCTGTGAAGCTTGAGGCTCAGGATGGGGGTCTCTCTTGCCATGTCCAGGTGGAGCTCTATGTCCTCATTGGTTGGGAATCAAGAGTGACTATAGAATTTTTCAAAATGGCTCCCTTTGCAGTTGCTCATTTGTTTCTATGATATTGTTTTTTGAGGTTACTTGAGTTGTTTTAGTGCTATTGATATAATCATTTCCTCATTATTCTGTTTAATGGCATTCTTAACAATAATATTTTAGACTTGTCTTGAAAATGAGCAGAGCTGATGGAGGAAGGTAGGCTAGACATGGTCAGGTATGACAGTCCATATGGGGTTGTGAAGAAGAGCAGAGTTAGCACTCATTTTTCCTTCGGCTTCTTCCTGGTTCACTCTGCTCAGCCAGGTATGTCCTATTGAAAACCAATCCCTCCCCCCCAGACACTCCCTATCCCTTTCCTGCTTTACCTTTTATTCCATTGCATTTGTCATTACTTAATATACTATACATATTCTTTGTATTTGTTGTCTGTGTCCTTCACCAGAATGAAAGCTTCATTAGGTGTGCATGTTTGTTTCATTTATTTCCTTCTCTGTATTCTCAGCATCTAAAATAGTCTTCGGCACATAGAGATGTGCTCCCCATATTTGACTAAGTGAATGAAAGCCTTAATGAGCTTTCAGGACTCCACTCATGGGTCACCTCTTCCAGAAAGTTCTCTTTTAATCCCTGCCACAGGCTGGCTTCTCAGCCTCAGGTATCCACTAGTAACTGTGTGAGCAACACTGCAGTCAGGGTATGTCTGGCTCCTGCCTCACCTGTGTGACTGTGCCACTGCCTGGCCAGGAGAGCAGCCTGGCACCCGAGTCTTTAGACTCTTGTGTATCACACTGTCTGTCAGAATCTGTACATGAACTAATGCAAGAATTGTGTAAAGTTCTTAAATCAGAGCAAGCTTTCAGGTAATGCAAGCCTGTGAGGTAGTAAACTCCCCATTCCTGGAAGAATTTGAGTAGAGGCTTAATAATGACGGTTAATGGGTGCTGTGGAGGTGATTATTGCTCTCATTATCTTGGAGGGTGAACTAAATGATTTCTGGGGTCCTTGTGTCACTAAGATCAGTAATTCTGTTATTCCTGGCTAATTAAGATTGGGCTTAATTTTTTTCCTTTCATTTCCCCCTTACCTTAATTCCCTTTATTCATTTTTCTAAAAAGTTTGTTTATCATCTTACTTGTGTGCATTGTGTCCTCCAAATTCTGATGCAGCTACGATTCATCTCCTGTTAATTCCTTGGGAAGTGCTGGTGCTTTTCAGCTGCTTGCTCCTTTCATAGCCCATTTGTCTTTACTGAATGTGCAAATGTGATGGAAGCAGCTGTCACTCTGTGATCTCTCTTTTTTCATAAATGATAAAGGAGAAAAATGATTTCACATTATTAAAGACAATAACAATTGAATGTCCATTTCAGTGAGCATCGAGATTTATAGATTAGTACGTTTACCTACTGTAAGGGTGAAACTCAGGGAATCAATAACGTAGTTAGATTTAGCTAGTTTGCAGTTTAACTCACTGCATAGCTTGCTATCTAACCACCTGTAATTAAACTTAGTTTGTTTGTAGTTATATACATCCTGATATTCATCTGTTTTCTCTGTTTCTTCCCTCACTGATTAACTGAAGAACTCTGTTTGTTCTCTTTCTTAAGTAAACCCATACTTTGTTAATTAATAACATCGTAACCTGGGAAAGAGCAATTTCTTAATCCTTACTACCCGAGTGGTCATCATCTTTGGATACTTCCATGGGCATTTTCTCTCTACTAATAATGCTTATGAGCACACACATGGTTCAAGCACAGTTAGAGTCACTGGGTCACAAAGATGAATGGGACAGGGTCAAAGACCTTACAGTTTGATGATGGAGATTGACAAGGAATTAGATAACATTAATATAGTAAGTGTTAAGCTAGAAGCTGCCCAGGATATGCCGGTATCTAGTTCTAGGAGAAACACCTAATCAAACTTCAAGGCAGAGACAGATGAGGGAAGGCTGCCTGGAGGAGCTGACACCTGAGCCAAATCTTTCATTATTATTGATCTTTTCAGAAAGAATGAGGGTTAGTTGAATTAACAAATCTTCCCTTTGACAAAAATGCTAATAATTGTCTACTTCACATTACAGATATATATATATATATATATATATATATGTATATATATATATATATATATATATATATATATGTATATATATATATAACATTTCAGATTATATTTTATAGATTATTTTGGATGATTAGTTACTTGAGAGAAAGTATAATAGGAATTTCCATTCATTAGTGTTTTCTGTCTTTCAAATAGCTCATTTGATCCTCTGCTTCATCTAGTCTTCTTGTGATTCCTTCTAGGGTATTCTTATTTCAGTTATCGTATTCTTCATTATTGACTTTTTTTTTTATGGTTTCTATCTTTTTTTTTTTATGCTACGTATCCCTTTGTAGAAGTTCTCACTAAATTCCTTGAGCATCCTTATAACCATTGTCTCACACTCTGTATCTGGTATGTTGCTTGCCTCCATTCTGTTTAGTTCTTTTTCTGGAGTTTTCTTCTATTCTTTCATTTGAGACGTGTTTCTTTGTCTCCCCATTTTGGCTGCCTCTCTGTGTTGCGTCTATGCATTATGTAGGGCTGCTATGCCTCCCAGTCTTGGCAGGTGGCCTTATGTAGTAGGTGTCCCATCGGTCCCAGTGGAACAGTCTCCCTGGTCACCAGCACTAGGTGCTCCAGGAGTGTCCCTTGTGTGGGTTGTGTGTGCCCTCCTGTTAAAGATGAGCCTTGATTGCTTTTGGCATGTCAATGGGTGGTATGTTCACAGCTTATGAGCTGCTGTGGTGGGGGAGCTTAACCCACAGAGTGGGAGTCGTCACAATGGGCTCTGGTGCCTGTTGAAACCGCCCTTTGGATGTGCCACTTGTGGGACTAATTGAGCAGTGCTCAGCCGTGGTCTGAATCGACCTTCAAGTATTTTGGTTCTGGGGCCTCTTGGGAGGGGCTCCGGTGCAGGGCCAGGTCACCCATTGCCTGTGACCAGCCTGGTACTACCTGGTAAGAGCTACAAAGCAATCCATGGTTGGTGATTACCTTTGCTGTACCTGGAGGCACATGGGAGAAGCTGTGCTGTGAACCGAGGATGGCTGCCACCAATGCTAGGTCTGGGGTAGTTCTGCAAAAATCAAGGACCCTCAGAGGCCTGCTACCATCTGCTGGTTCCCATAAGGTTCAGCTGCTGGTAAAACTTCCACGAAATGGAAGTACACGAATTGGGTGAGTCAGGGTCTCAGTGATTCAGCAGGGTGGAACAGTGGAGCTCACCAGGCCCATCAGATTCAGATGTGGCCATGGGCATGGAGGAGGACTCAATACAGGAAAAATGGTGCCTGACTGCATGAGAGAAGGGCCCCACAGAGGGCAAATGGAGACTGTCCCTCCAGTCATCACCCTAAAGTTACACAACTCAGTCTCTACCCATATATCTCCAATGTCTCTAGCATCATCGTCCTTCTGCCAGATCCCAGGGTGAGTGTCTGAGCAGGACCTTTAAGAGAATGTCTGGCTTTCCCGCAGCCTTCCATCCCACCCAGATAGTTGTAATTCCCACTGTTGTTTTACAGCCAGAAGTTGTGGGGGCTCCTCTTCCTGGCACCAGTACTCGGCTGGGGAGCTTGGTGTGGGGGACTGGGGTCCCTTGCTCCTTCATGGGGAACCTCTGTGGCTGAGATATCTCTCCCAATTTTCAACTGCCACACATGGGGATGGGACCAGCCTCTGTGTCTCTAACCTTCCTACCAGTCTCGACATGGCTTCTTCTTTATATCCTTAGTTATGAAACTTATGTTCAGCTAGACTTCAGAAAGTTCTCCAGGTTGATTGTTCTATAATTTAGTTGTAATTTTGACGTGTTGACGAGTTGAGGGAAGAACAGTGTTTATCTACTCTGCCATCTTGGATCTCTCAGAGGTTGACAGCCACCAAAGGACACTAGTCAGAAAAGAGTCATTAGGAAAGGGGGTGTTTCAGAAAGATCCATGTAAGTTACGTTCTGATGAGATAGTGAATTAGTTTCCTAAGGCTGCTGTAACAAATTCCTGGTGGCTTAATGGAATTTATTCTCTCATGGTTCTAGAGGCTGGGAGTCTCAGATCAAGGTGTCCTTAAGGCTATGTTCCCTTCAAAGGCTCTAGGGGAAAAATCTTTCTTATTATTTTCAACTCTTGGTTGCTGTAGGCATTGCTTGGTTTGCAGCAGCATCACTCCAGTCTGGGCTTCTGTCTTCATATGGCCTTCTTTCCTTTGTCTCTGTGTCTTCTCCTCTCTTATAAGGACACCGGTGATTGTATTTAGAGTTCACCCTGAGTCCAGGATGATTTCATCTTGAGATGATTAGTTAATTCATCTGCGAAGACCCTATTTCCAAATAAGGTCACATTCTGAGGTTTCAGGTGGATATGAAGTTTGGGAGTACACTATTCATCCCACTACAGATGGGAGAGATTGGAGGAGATTCAGATAATTAGATTGTAGAGAGACCTGGGAAGACATTATAGTGAAGGACCTGCAAAGAGAAAGAATGAGTGCATAAGGAAAGGGTGGGGTGATGGGGCAGGTTTCAGGAAATGTGTGTTTAGGGAGAATGAGGGAGGAAAGTGTAAAAAGAAGGATCAGGAGTTAAGTAGTAAAGACCTAATCATCACAAAATTTGCTTTCTACACATCTAAACATTTTCTATCATTTAACTCCTAACTCAAACAGAACTTCTCTTCTGCAATAATGACTAATATCATTTATTTATTCCTTAGTTTATGGCTAGCACTGTGCTAAGAGTGTTACTAGCATCATCTCATTTCACTCTTAAACAGTCTTCAGAAGCATGTACTATTATGATCAACTCCCCATCATCCTATTTTAAAGATGAAAAAATTGAGTCTTAGAGAGGTTAAGTGACTTGCTAGTAAACAAATCTTGGAGCTAGGATTTGAACCAGACAACCACACTCCAAAGTCAGCACACGTGGATCACATGCCCCCCATTCCACCCCCGCCCTCACCAGTAAAGTAATATATCCTTTCTTTGAGCCTCCATACCATGTGGTCAATATTTCTCTTTGGGCCTTTGTCAATATCTAACTAGTTTATTTGTATAAACAGATTTGTGTACTTGTCTTGAGGTCAGGATCTGGACCTGTTTCTCATTTGCATGGTATCCCCCAGTATCTTGCCCCTTGCATTGTATGAAGATCATGTTCATGAGTTCATTGAATAAAGAAATATTATTAATTCAAGCCATAATCATATGTCCATCCTGTGTGAGACATTGATGAGGAAATATACACTTGTTGAACAGTATGTTGTGTGTCAAGATAGAATTGAGAATAAGGACCTTGGGATGTGCTTAAGAGAGGCACTTAGCTCAGACAGGGTGTGGGAGTGGATATGGATTGGAGGTTAGGTTCAGAGAAGGGCAGGTTCTGGGCCTGAGGCCTGGGCTGCACCTGAAAGGGGTGGGTCAAGGTGGCCTGAGAAAGGTTCCAGGCAGAGAAAGTAGGGTCTGTTTGGAACCCTGAATATTCCTCAGTAAAAGGGTTTGAGCAAAATGGGTTTATTGGGAAACAACAAGGAATTGCAATTTGTGACATGTGGTCCAATGGCGAACCAAGTGCAAGTCCAGAGAAAGAAAGGAGAGGAGCTCTTATGGACTTGGGAGGAAAGTCCCTTATGAAGGAAGTGTCCTTTAGAGCACATTGAAAGTTCAAAGTATAGTGACTTCTCATTGGCTGAGTATGGCAATCTCCCATTGGTTGTTACTGGGTAAACAGGACTCATCCAATCACTTCTTGTGATAGATGCAAGGTACAGCTCTTCCTGTTGGGGTCAGTAGTGTGTGTTGAGTAGCACATGTGTAAGAGTTCTCTTGTCTAGCCTCCAGACTTCATTTTAAATGAGGTTTCTGTTTATTAATTTTCCCAGATTACAGCTTGCGAAAAGGCCCTGAATGGGGAACACACATGCAGAAATCCATCTGAGTGCTGGAAAACAAAGCTGGATTTGTAGCAGAGCCTGCATTTTAAGGAGCTTGTTAATGGCTTAGGGAATGTGCATTGTTTGCCCAAAGAAGAGAAGAATGTTAAGTCACAGATCATCCAGGCCTGGAAGCTGGATTGGGGAATAAGAGTGGGGTTAGGATGAATCTATTAAGTAGATACCAGCAGCCAGTGAGAGATGAAAGTCACTCAGCTGATCCTGGTGCCAGTCCACAAATCCCAAGGAAATCGGACAACGTGTTGAACTAAAACTAGGGTTGAGTAGTGCATGTGCAGTGCAAATGTCCTTTTGCACATAGTGAGGAAAGAAGAATATTTCTGGGAAAGGGTAAGCAGCTAGTGGGAACATTCATGAAACCAGCATCCTTTGACTTAGAGAAAGTGGTGCTATTATTATGTCTTGGTATGCATTCTCACCTACTTACAAAAGGTTGACAGTTGACACACTATAGTGGACTAGATGAGAGAGGGTAACCATGAAAAACCCATCTTTTTTGTGTTTTATTCTTTCTCTCTTCAAGTTTTAATTTTAAAATAAAAACAAATTAAAATAAGTGTGTGAGTTTATAAAAATTAATGCCTGACTTTCTTGTATGGAATGAAGATTATGACTCTGCAATAAAGGAGTTCCCAAAGTATTCTAAGTGATGGGAAATATGATTCCACTAAGTGTGGAGCTGCTCAAAGTCGTTAGTTACACACACACACACACACACACACACACACACACACACATACACATTAAGTTCTTGTCTTTTGTTTCATAAAATTTCATTTTTCAAGATGTATTTCCTATTGCATATAAGTGTGGTATTTCTTTAGTTCTTGTTCAAAATTTGAGTGAACATTAAAAAGTTTAGACATCATGTTTTCAGTAAACCCACTGAGTGCTGGCCATGTTCCATGAATAGGACACTTATAAACTTTATGCAGACAACTTAGTGGGAAATGACAGTCTTATAAAAAAATAATTCAAAGCAATGGACAGATGTCTGAGAAACAATGGAAGGAAAAAGGAGGGAGTTTCATCTCATATCCTGGAAAAATCTGCAATCCTGATATTGTGAAGGATTTCCTGTGAATGATAAACTGTCAGGCTTGAAAGTGTTCAATATAGAATCTTCTTCAAGAGTTAGGCATTCTTATCCCTTCCCTTGTTGTCCACAGCATAGAAGGAAATCTTTTTCAGTAAGATGGAACTTGTAGATAATAAAAGTAAAATGCTTTCTAGGTATTTCATCTGACAACTTTTGAGATTAATGTTACTTATGTGTTGTGAGATTTAAGTTCTGACGAGTTGAATATTTAAGCAGATGGAAGATTTTTACAGTTATCGAGTATTATATCCTTCATAAGTAAAAATCAAATAAAAAAACTAGTCTACAATTCTTAGTATTTTCACTATTGAGCTTTAGAGACTTCTAAGATGTTTTTTTCATAAATCCTTTCATATATGCCTGTATTTGACATCAAACACATACACACACATAGGCAGAGTCAAAATATACTTATGTATTAATTAAACTATTATTATATGCACTCTAATGTAATGCGTTACTTAATGTTCAATGTCATTTTTATAAACATTCTTTTGGTTTGAGGAAAATAAACAATCAAAAGAAATATGAAATGTCCTTCCTACCCTATTCCACTGCCCCAGAACTCAGAATGCTTTTAATTGGCACAGATCCCTATAGGGAACCAATGTGACAATTAGAAGTCTGCCCTCATTATAACAATCTCGAAGGAATACATGGCGTTGGGAAATGTTCTTATTTTCTCAGCTGCATTATAAGCAATCCCTGGCTGCTGCATGAAGAGGCTCTGTAGAAAGCCATGTGTGCCACAAAAGAGATGCTTTTAAACTCAGGATGGGATGGATGAGCAGCTGGAAGAACACAAACAATAAACTGGGTCACCTCTACCTGGGTTGGTTTATTTGCCATGTTAAATCCTTAACTCTGCTTTAAGCACCCACTGTTTGGGATTCCTAGCCCTGCCTCCCTCCAATGGGGAAGTTTTCACACTGTATTCACAGAGATCTCAGGTTCTGGGGAAGAGTTTAGACCTCCCACTCCTTTCAACTAAAGGTGCTCTGATTCTCTATTTTATATATTTTGCTTTTGTGTAGAATTTAACCTGAAACTAGAGTTCTCTGGGGAAAAAATAAACAAAGACAGCAAACCTCAGCTTTCAGATCTAAATGACCCCCATGGGAATGTTCCAGGCATACATTTCTCAGGTTTGTGGTAAGAAAAGCAGGGAGGAGGCACCTCATCTCGTGAAAGAGCAGCAAATCTTGGGACTCAAGGACAGGATACTAGCCTTCTCACTTCCAGGGGTGGGGTGGTGTGGACAGAGGCAAGAGAAAGTCAGGTTCTTGGATTACATAAATATAATCTCTTATCCTTGCATCAAGGAAAGACTGAAAGAGAGCCAGAGGAACACGTGCAAAGGGTCACTTTGCATGGTTGTGCAGGGCAGAAAGTTTCTGCTATCTGCTTTCTGGACAGGAAGGAATGGTTTACTTAGGGACAGTAAAAGATAAAGTTTTGATATGGTTTTTTTTTTTTCTCTCTTGGCACTCAATGACCAGACATTGCCCTCCAGAGGATGTCCACTACTAACCATGCATTAGGAAAACAATCTAATTAAATCAAATTATTCAGGGTGTGATGACTCACAGTATACTCACCACCATCTAGATCTTGTTATTCTAAGTTAATCCTGATAAGTGGAATTTCAGGTAAGATTGGGAAAATATCGTTAAGTACCTTACTGCACAGAGTAGGGTTTATACACCAAGGCCTGACTAAGTTCCAGTATCTGAGGCATCATTTTACCACTAGAGGATCCATGGAAATCTCTTATGTGGAAATTGGATCCTTATCAATCCTGTTTCCCACGACATGGGTAGGTGGTCTCAGAGCAGTGCACCCTCCCAGCCAATTCCCCAAATGCTCTTTCTTCCGTAGCTTCTCCTCACTCCAAATTGTGTGTTTGTCCTGCTGACTGTTGATGTGACTCAGAGATGACCCTTCTGTTGCCTCAGTCTTCTCCCAGTGTCAGCCTGGACCAAGAAATAACTCTCCAGCCCAGCCTTGGACCAGGGTTCTCAATTCTTTGGCGCTGGAACGAGCTGAGCGGAACTCCCCAAGCACCACTTCACACCCTCCCCATCACTATTTCACTATTTCTTCCCTTAGCTCTCAGTCTTCAGAGCTGTTTTTTGTTTTTGTTTTATTGTGTGTGTTTTTTCCTCATAGAACAAGATTGTCAGCTCACAATAACAAAAACACTTCTAGAGAATTTTGTTTCCTTATTGTAGGATGCACAAAGTTTTTATTTAACCAACTCATTGACACATAGGAAATGTTATCAAAATGTCTCTTCTGTGCTGTCCATGGGCAGTAAGCAAAGAAGAATGATTTAAAATAGTTGACATTTGCTCTGCCCTCAAAGCAACTCAAACAGAACACACTTAATTTTCTGTGATCATCTTATTTTATTCTTTAAAAATTTTTATTGTGTAATATTTGATAAAAGAAATACATTTTATATGTTTATGTAGGTGAGGAGGCATATTAATGAAATAACCCCACTCACAACATAAGAGTTAGAACAACTGAAGGTACATGTGTGCCCCCTCAACCCATCCTCCTGATTTGCTGATATCATTTTCTCAGCATTTTATTAGGAACATTTTCAAATATACAGGAAGCTTAAAAGAATTTTATTGTGAACATTCCCATTATTTTTAAAGTAAAATTTCTGAAATGTGGAAGACTGAGCTTCAGTAACAATACACTGCCAATGCTGGTTGATTCTTATTCAAGTGGGTAGTTAGGAGATTCCTTCATGGTGCAAATTGTGAATTTTCAGATGAAAGCACAACAAATCACTGCCCAAAAGCAACTGATTTGAAGGCAAGAAGAGTAGACCCACTGTAGATCTTCTCAGTGCAAGTACAATGAAGTATTTTAGGAAGAGCATAAAGATTATTATGGAACAAAGAAATCATGGGAGTGCTGCAGTGACATCTATCTACTCACTTACTTTTCATAAGCTGTTCACATGGATAAATGCAGACCTTTCATGGGTGCTTTTTGGTATTCTAGTCACTTTTTCCTTCCCACAGCCATACCTTATTTTAACAGTCTCTCAGTTCTGCTACATTTTCAATATCTAATTATGTCTCAAGTTTATTTTTTCCTTGCCCTCCAGAGCACATTTCTACTTAATATTCACAGTGGCTAATGTCCTGCTCACATTTGTGTAACCTTTTAGATAATTCTTAGGGAGCCACATGGTATTTTCTCAACATAATGTTTACCTACTTTGTAAGTACTCCTTGAGGAGCCCCTATCACGCATGGCCTAGATTGGGGAGTGCCGGGGTTTGGTTCTGCAGTTCTCTTGGCCATTAAGCTTCTCTGAGTACCATTTCCCCATAGAAGCCAAGCCAGTCAATCCAAAATCAGTAAGAGACAAGTATTAGTTCCTTCATGGTTCAAGGATTCTATTTTCTAACATGTTCTTAGTATTTTGATTGTCATGGAAAAATGTCCATACAATTTCAGGAAATTTCTGACCTTGAAACTCTAGAGAAGTGGTTCTCAAACTTTAATGTATGTAAAAGACCAGTCAGCAGAGCTTGTTAAAAGTGCTAATTCCCAAACTCCAGCCCCCCAAATAGTCAGCTGGTAGATCTCGTGGTGAAGTCCAGGAGCCTGCCTGCTAACAGGTACTACCAAGTGATTCTAAGGCAGGTGGCCTTTAGACACACTTCCAGAAACTCTGACTTAGGGGTGCCAGACCCGATAAGAAGAAACTGTATGCTAGAACATTACAGAGACATCCTGAATAATGGCTCCAAAGAACAAAATTAGGACTAGATCCTCTCTACAGTTCCATTGTATAGTTCTGGCTGTAGCTTATCTCTTCTTTCTGGAAAAAAAAAAAGGCACAACAAAATGAGACACTGGGGGCCTCTTTTACAGTCCCCCACAAAGCACTGTGCATATGCTAATGGATTCCAGAATTGAATTCAGGGGCACAAAGAAATCCACCGTTATTTGTCAGCAATTGACCACATTTGCCAGTCTTTCTCTGTACATCCCATCTCCACCAGGTAATGTACTTTGACACTCAAAAGAGATTTTTGCTTTCCTCAGAAAATAATAACTAGAAAATAGCCATCCTAGGATGTTGGACTGTCTGACAGCTCCACACGAGGGCACCAGTTTGAGTCAAGCTGTACTATTTGTGCAATATCAAAGATGAAGCTGAAACCTACCACACTGACAGCAAAGGACATTACAGTATAATGCTGCTACTCCCGAGTCTTAAAGCTCGGAGTGCTGCAGGAGTGCCCAGCTTAGCTGGACTTGTACTGTGTTTCAGGAAAAGTTCATTGTGTTTAAGAGCCTAAGTATGCTATTAAAATGGAATAATTCTTATATTTCAGTGGTTCTTGAGCCCCTTAACATGATTACATTCATCCATTAAAATGAAGACCCGTGGTTACATGGGGGAATTTTATATATGATTTTTTGGGATCGCTGAGAGATCAAATATATCCAAATGTAAAGATTATGCTTCAGTTTTAAGAACAAAGGAATACAAAGAAGCATGTTTTTCATTGTTCAGTGCATGTCTGAGCTTTGTTTGTCACCATCCAAATCAGTCCTAAAAAGTTAATTAATCAGAACAAGGACTGTTAGAAATACTTTTTTTATTGGTGAAATGAGGAAGAGTTTAATTCATCCAGAAAGGTTTTACAGGCACCTGAGCCTTTGTCTGCAGTAGGTAAAATAGTCAGACACCTTAGGTTTGGCCAGCACCTTAGGTTTGTTACTATGGTCCTCTGGCACCCAAATTGCTAGAGGGGTATTGCAACTGCCCTGGCTTTCAACAGAGTTGTTATATTTGCCCTAACATCAACTTTTATTCAGGATGCTCCTTGCAATGCCTAAAAGGACAAAAGTTGGGGACATTGTCAGTTTGTAGCACAGGTTGTGTGACTCTATTCGAGGCTGTTCACAGTGAATGTTTGCTCAAAATTCAGACGTAGCTTTATTGTCACTGCAAGGTAGCTCCTGTGACAAGCTTGCGTAAGAAGAGTCTTCTAGTTGCCACCCCCTCTAACAGTTAGAAGCTGTTCAAAGAACCCAAAAACTTTGAGTATCCAGATCAACTTAGGCTCCTTTCCACCAAGTATATTCTTTCTGTATATTTTCAGTGATTTTTGCTGTAACTTCCAAAGGTACCTTCCCAAGCATCCCTGCAATGCACATATAAAACCCTTGCCAACTATGTGCAGTTTTAATGCCAGTTTTCACTGATTGTTTATAGAACATCTAAGTAGGCTCAGTGCCCCGTGAGGGTAGGTGCTGGTGGTAGGAGCAAAGGGTATAAGATGTGGTCTTTGTGTGCAGGTGCTCACCTGTCTCAGTGTTTGGCCTCACTACTTAGTTTACAATGGGGGTCATTAATCTCTGAAAACTTTCCCTGTGAAAACAGCCCTTCCTCTTTCTGCGCAAGCCCCTCTGCCCTTTACATCTGATAGATTGTGTCAGATGAGAGAATAGATATCTGGTGCTTTTGCCTTATTCATTCCAAACTCCTCTCCTCCTGCTCTCATAGAACAAGATTGTCAGCTCACAATAACAAAAGCACTTCTAGAGAATTTTGTTTCCTTATTGCAGGATGCACAAATTTTTATTTAATCAACTCATTGACACATGGGAAATGTTATCAAAATGTCTCTTCTGGGCAGTAAGCAAAGAAGAATGATTTAAAATAGTTGACATTTGCTCTGCCACGAACATCTCTGCTCCTCAGCAGAGTTGCTGCCATACACAACGTTCACTTATTAAGAAAAATAATTTACCCCATATAGTCAGCATGAGTTAGTGTGAGTGATATGCTGATAAATGTTTAAAAACTGACTATTTTATTTAAAAAAAATGAAGTATATATACATACATAAATACATTTATTTAAAAATATACTGATTTAAAGGATGTGTAGCACACAGTTTACAAATAATAAAATAAACAATATCCTTTTTGTAAATTCCATAAAGTTAAATGATTTTTGTAGAATGTTTATACTGATTTATGCCAAATTTTTCTATCTATAGTCAACCTATGTTAGCAAATGAGAGACAAGTTCAATTCATCTGTGCAAGTTTAGTCCTTTTGTTCCACAACTTTTATGTTTTTGTTGTCACAAACTATCTGTTTTTATGTTGTGCATTTGTTTCCAAATTGCGGAAGTTAGTCTTTTGTTAAAATGGTTTTTCCCCTTTAGCATTTATGTTATAGTTAAGTGTTTAAGACCCTATTCTGAAGTAGAGTTGCAATTTTCTTCTGTCTGTCTATCACCTTACTCAAAGTTTTATATACCAGAGACCCCGCCTGACACCCTGCAGGCCGCCCTGCACGACAAATGGCACAGCGAGCAGGGTCTCCTGCATGACACATGGCGTAGTCGGCAGGATCCCCTGCACTACACATGGCGTAGCGAGCAGGGTACGGTGTCGGCCAAAGCTCCCCGAAGGGCAGTGGAGCAGTTTGTGCATATGAACACTCAGTTGGAGGAAGACCAGGAGGAGCAGCTGCCTGAGAGCTGGGCCCCGTGGAGGGGTGGGAAGACATGGCTGGTTCCCCAACCAGCAGAGGCCAGAGAAAGCGAAGGTCATTGCGGCCCTGTGAGCTGGAAAGTGCTTGCTGAGACAGCCCGGATGCAGCACTTGTAGTCCCAGGAGGAAAGGCTTGCTGAGTCCTCCGTGGGAGCTGAGGGTGAGGTCAAGGTCATCCCTCACCCCCAGGACAGCCCTGGCGAATGACTATGGACTATGGGGAATTGCCTTCCATCCCTAATTTAATGAACCTCTTGACTGTTTGGGAATATACCACCATGTAATGGAACTGGTGGATGTTTGCTTTTGTGTCTTGACTGGCCACCATCGAGAATATGTAAGCACCTTGACTGTGAGCCGCTGTTGTTCCAGCATGGTACCGAGAGGCCCAGAGAGAGTGGCAGTGCCCTGAGAACCCTGGCTGTGTCCAGGAAGTCTGGCTGTGCCCAGAGAGAGTGGCAGTGCCCTGAGAGGCCCTCACTGTGGCCGGGGAGACTAGTGGTACCCTAAGAAGTCCAGGAAGTCTGGCTGTGCCCAGAAGTACTGGTGGTGCCCTGAGAAACCCTGGCTGTGCCCGGGGAGACTGGTGGTACCCTAAGAAGCCCAGGAAGTCTGGCTGTGCCCAGAAGTACTGGTGGTGCCCTGAGAAACCCTGGCTGTGCCCAGAGAGACTGGCTGTGTCCAGAATATTGCATTCACCTCCAGGCTCCTCGCACAGGGCCCCTTGCGGAAGATGCTTGTCACGTAGATTGTGAGGCGAGACCCTATAGGGGTGGAGTGTGGAGACAGAGCCCCAAAAAGCAGTTTCCAGGCTCTCGGCTTCACATAGAAAGGTGCTGGCTCAGGTAGTAAATGGCCATCGACTGTGATCAAATGGCCATTAGCTGTGGCTAGTTGGCCGTCAGCTGTAACCAGTGAGCCATTGGGCACTAATATAACTGCCGTGGCTAGGCTAGCAGAAAAAATGGGAGCTAGCAACATGATGGTGGCTGAGCCTGCAAGCGGTGCAGTGAGGGTTGAGAATTGTGTGGCTCCTGCTTCCTGTGTCTCCAACCCAGCCGCCAGTGACAGTATAGTGGTATGACTTTCCTACCTATGGCTCCGTGGGTGTTCCTTTTTGGCCTAGCCATATCCTGCGTTCTTGTGTGGGAAGCGGGACCAGAGACCCCGCCTGACACCCTGCAGGCCACCCTGCACGACAAATGGCGCAGCGAGCAGGGTCTCCTGCATGACAATACTTTTCTCTTTTCGTTTTAAGTAGTAGAACTTATTTCAGTATTTCTTGTAATGCAGGACTTTTGGTGGTAAGTTCCCTCAGCTTTTGTTTGTCTGGGAAAGCCTTTATTTCTCCATCATATCTAAATGATTACTTTGCTGGATATGTTGTTTCTGTCTTTTGATATTTTGAATATTTCATTCCACTTTCTCTGGGATTATAAGGTTTCTGTTGAAAAATTTCATGATAATTGTTATGTGGGGCGGCCTGCGGGGTCTCTGGTCCCGCTCCCCACATAAGAACGCAGGACATGGTGAGGCCAAAAAGGAACACCCATGGAGCCATAGTAGGGGAGCCATACCACTATACTCTCGCTGGCAACTCTGTTAGAGACACAGGAAGCAGGAGCCACAGAATCCGCAACCCACACTCCGCCACATTGCGCTTGCCAGCCACCATCTTCTTGCCAGCCCCCATTTGCTGCTAGCGTAGCCACAGCAGTTATATTAGTGGCCAATGGCTCACTGGTTACAGCTGACGGCCAACTAGCCACAGCTGATGGCCATCTACTACCTGAGCCAGCACCTTTCCACGTGAGGCCGAGAGCCTGGAGACTGCACTCCTGGCTCTGTGCCCACAATAATCTAACGGGGTTTCCTTTGTTAGTTACAGTCTTTCTCCCTCCCCTCTCCTCTCCCCGCCCCTGAGAATTCTTTCTTTATCATTATCTTTTAACAGTTTAAATAAAATGTGTCTTGGATAAAGTCTTTTGCCTTGGTATAATTAGATATTCTGTTAGCTTAATTTATTCTAATGTCCAGTTCTTTACATAGGTTTGGGAAATTCTCATCAATTATTTCTTTGCATAGGCTCTCTGTTCCCTTCTCTCTCTCTCCTCCTTCTTGTATATCTATTATCCTTATGTTTCTCTTACTAATGGAGTCAAATAATTCTTATAGAGGTTTTTTGTTTTCTTTTGTTTTGTTTTTCTCGTTATTCTCTCTCTTCTTAATGGGTCATTTCTAGGTGTCTATCTTCAAGCTCACTCATCATCACTTCCATATGTTTGCTCTGTTTCCAGTTCTCTCTAATGCATTTTTCATCTTATTTATTAAGTTATTCAGTTACAAAATTTCTGTTTGGAACTTTTTTATAGTTTCAGTCTCTTTCCTAAAATGCTTTTTTATTCATTGATTTTCTTCCTTTGCTCAATAAACTGCCTTTATGAGTTGTCTTATCTCATTTAGCTTCTTCATAACTACAATTTTTAATTCTCTGTCATTTAAGTCAGTCTTCCATGTCTTTGAGTTTCATTTCTGGAGACTTTTCATTGTCTTTCTGTGCTCCCATGTTACCTTGGTTGTTGATGGATTATTTCTCTGCCCATGTATTTGAGGTAATGAGCTCTTTTCTTCTTTAGATACTGTTTTGCTCTCAACAATTCAGCAAGTTAATAGGTAGAGTACTTTTCTTTTTTTCCCCAGTATATGGTGTTATAGCACAAGTTTTTGTTTTGTATTACCTATGCTATTTGCTCCTTTGGGATCATGGTGAAGGGATGTTGCTTCAGTTAAGGAACATGCTGTGTATCCACTGGGATGGTGGGTGTCTACTTTGTGACTGGTTTGCCTCAGTTACAGGACACTACCACTATAGTGGGGTTATGTGAGAGGTGATGGAGAACCAGTTTTGCAAGTTCCCAGTGCTGCATTTTTTTTGCTACTTGTCACTGGCCCTGCTGTACTGTTTAAATTTTCTCAGTTTTCTCTCCCTGGCACTGCCAGGATGGGTGGGGCTAGGGAGGCCAGTTCACAGTCTGCAGGTCTTCCCCCTTTTCAGTAATGGCTATCAGCATTGCTGTGTTGTTTTAAGCTTCCCAGCCATCTCCACCAGAGTCTGCAGTGATGGGAGGGGGAAAGGAATTGCCTTTTCTAGGGGGTCCACTCTTTCTGCCACTTTTATAATCCAGGCCCTAATGTGAGGGTTGCAGCCTGCATCCTCCCCTACTGTGGAGCTTGCTAGAGCTGTGGTGGGTGCTGAACTGTGTCTGTGACAACTGTTTCTGTCCTTCCCCTTGTTCTGCCTCTCCTGCTCATTCCAATCTGCCCACCTTCAGACATCCTGATATGTGGATCTTTCAGGAGTGTTTGTGTGTTGAGCAGGGGATTCTTTGATGAATTATAATTGTCTGATTTGTTGTAAATGTAAGGGAATAAACAAAGGCATCTTCTTATTCTGCCATGATACTGACATCATTCTGATATTTTCACTTACCTTTACAAGCAAGATCTAAGTAAAACAATGAAGACATATGTTAGAAATCCACTTATTCTTCATGATGAATGGGATAACATTTTTTGAGTACTAGAAGAATATTTTCTCAAACTTTTGTGCTATTCCAAATGAAATAGTTACAGAAATTACACACTTTTTAGTTTAATCTGCATTATTAACATTTTTCTCAATCACATCTTAAAAATAAACAATTAAAAAAACAATAAATCAATTTTTGATTAGTACCATTTACCAATTCCCAGTGTGTCAATATTCCCACCATGGCTGATTTCCAGCTGCCAAGGAAATTCTTACAGAACAAGCAGTTGGGATGAGATGCACAGTATCAGAACAGCGTGTGGTATTTCCCTCAGATAGATTCAATATGCATAAATTACCTCAAAAGCACAGATAATAGAATAATATTGTACAATAATTAGGACGTCATGAGTTTTCAGTATTTATTACCTTTTAAAAAATAATTGATTTAATTTAATATTATATAAATTAATTTTTAATAATCATTTCATGGTTTAGTTAACAACTGGTATACAAAATTACTGAAAATTTAATAGTCTTCTCTCACAAGCCAGTATAAACTGGCTCCAGCAAGCCAAAATGACATATGAGTTAAGTCATGTATTTAAGAGTCCTCAGCTATGTTTGTAGGAGAAGGTGGGCCTACTCTACTTGGTTACGGGACTATTGCCAGGACTTATGTGCTCAAAGATTAAGAGATTAACAATCTTCAGAGAGTTTCTCTGGGAATTTCATGGTTTGAGATCTCTTCTGTCTCAAGTGAGGGACCCAATTATAATACATCTTATTTGACTCCTTTTTAGCCTCTGCAGATGATGTATTTTGCTTATTTTTAAAATAGCTTTAGCAGTTTGTATTCATTATCTATTTCTGCTTTACAAATTACCTAAATTTTAGTAGCTTATAATAACAAACACTTACTTTTCTTACAAAGTTTCTTAGAGTCATGCCTTAGAGAGTGGCTTAGATGAGAGGTTCTAGTTCAGTCTCTCATGAGATTGCAGTCAAGATGTAAGACAACTCTACAGTGTCTGAAGCCTGACTTGCCCTGGATAATTAGGTTCTAAGTGAATCATCACATGGTTGTTTCCCTTGCTATACAGAATACTCCAAGGGCTACTTGAGTGTCCTCAGTATGGCTGCTGCTTCTGGCAGAGTGAGGGATTCAAGGCAGAGCAAGTAGGAGGCCATGAAGGCTTTCATAACCTACTTATTCCCAGAAATCACAAACCATCAGTTTGGTTTTATTCTATTCATTAGAAATGAGTCACTATGTTCAACCACTCAGACAGAGGGATGTTAGGCTCTACTTTTTAAAGATAAGGTCAAAGAATTTGTGGACATATTTTAAACCACCATATACAATAGTTTTAGAAAACTTTAACTCATTTTGTTATTCTAAATCATACTTTCAAAATATAGGATTCTTATTTTACTTTTTAATAGTTTATTGCATTGTCTATATTTTGTTCTTATGAAAACTATTACCTTTTTATTCATTCTAAACTCTTGTGACTTTTATCACTAATTTATTTTTTATTACAATTTATATTCAATATTATTTTATATTATTTTCAGGTATACAGCATAGTGGTTAGATATTTATATAATTTACAAATTGATCTCCCCAATAAGCCTAGTATCCACCTGACACCATACAGTTATTAAAATATTAAGGACTATGTTCCCTATGATGTACTTTGCATCCTTGTGATTATGTTGTAACTTACCAATTTGTACTTTTTAATCCCTTCAACTTATTCACCCAGCCCCCCAAATCCCTCCCATCTGGAAACCTTGTTTGTTCTCTGTATTTATGAGTCAATTTCTGTTTTGTTTATTTTGTTCTTTAGATTCCACATATAAGTGAGATCATATAGTATTTATCTTTTTGATGTATTTCACTGAGCATAATACCTCCCAGGTCCATCCGTGTTGCCCCAAATGGTAAGATTTCCCTCCTTTGTATGGCTGAATAATATTCTATTGAATACATGTATCACTTCTTCTTTATTCAGTCATCTATTGATGGACACTTACTTCTTTTCCACATGTTAGTTGTTGTAAATAATGCTGCAATGCATGGGGGTATGTATCTTTTTGAAATAGTGTTTTGAATTACTTCAGATAAATACTTAGAAATAGAATTTCTTGGGCATAAAGTAGATCTGTTTTTAATTTTTTGAGGAAACTCTGTACTGTTTTCCATAGTGGCCACACCAATTTGCAATCCTACCAACAGTGCATGAGGGTTTCCTTTTCTCCACATCCTTGCCAACACTTGTTTGTTGATTTATTGATGATAGCCATTCTGACAGGTGTGAGGTGATATCTCATTGTGGTTTTAATTTGCATTTCTCTGATGATTAGTGATGTTGAGTATCTTTTTATATGTCTATTGGCCAATCTGTATGTTCTCTTTAGAGAAACGTGTATTCAGGTCCTCTGCTCATTTTTTAATTGGATTTTTTTTTTTTTGGTGTTGAGTTGTATGAGTTCTTTATAAATTTTGGATATTAACCTCTTATCAGATGTATCATTGGCGAATATCTTCTCCCATTCCGTAGGTTGTCTCTTGGTGTTTTCTTTTGTTGTTGTTTGCTTTTTAATGGTTTCCTTTGCTGTGCGAAACATTTTTAGTTTGATGCAGTCCCATTTGTTTTTGTTTTTGTTTTTTGTCTTTTGTTTCCCTTGTCCCAGGAGATATATCAGAAAAAAAATATTATGAAGAACAGTGTCAGAGTTTACTGTCTATGTTGTCTTCTAGGAGTTTTATGGTTTCAGATCTTACATTCAAATCTTTAATGCTTCTGAGCTTATTCTTGTATATAGTGTAAGAAGGTGGTCTAATTTCATTGTTTTTTTTTGCATGTATCTGTCCTGTTTGCCCAACACCATTTGTTGAATAGACTGTCTTTACCGATATTGTATATTCTTGCCTCTTTCGTCATAGATTAAATGATCATATAGTCATGGGTTAATTCTGGGCTTTCTATTCTGTCCCATTTATCTATGCATCTGTTTTTATGCCAATACCATACTGTTTTGATTAATGTAGCCTTGTAGCATAGTTTGATATCAGTAGTCTGATACCTCCAACTTTGTTCTTCTTTCTCATGATTGCTTTGACTACTATGGGTCTTTTGTTGTTCCATATAAATTTCAAAATTATTTGTACTAGTTCTGTGAAAAATGCCATTGGTGTTTTGATAAGAATTGCATTAAATCTCTAGATTGCTTTGGGTAGCATGAATATTTTAACAGTGTTAATTCCTCCTATCCTTTAGTATAGTATATGCTTTCATTTATTTGTACCTTCTTCAATTTCTTTCTTCAATGTCTTACAACTTTCTGAGTACCAGTCTTTTATCTCTTTAGTTAAATTTATTCCTAGGTACTTTTTCTGATGCACTGTAAATGGGATGGCTTTCTTAATTTTTCTTTCTGCCAGGTCATTATTAGTATATAAAAATACTACCAATTTCTGAATATTAGTTTTATATCCTGCTACTTCACTGAATTCATATATCAGTTCAAATAGTTTTAGTAGTTTTTTTTTTTTTTGACTTTTTAAGATTTTCTTTATATAATGTCATGTCATCTGCAAATAGTGACAGTTTTACTTCTTCCTTTCCAGTTTGGATGCCCTTTATTTCTTTTTCTTGTCTGATTGCTGTGGTTAGAACTTCCAATACTATGCTTAGTAAAGGTGGTGAAAGTGGACATCCTTGTCTTTTTTCTGATCCTAAGGAAAATGTTTTTAGAGTGGAGTATGTTAGCTGTGGGTTTATCATATATGGCCTTTATCATGTTAGGTATGTTCCTTCTCTTATCACTTTGATGAGAGTTTTTATCGTAAATGGATGCTGGATTATATCAAATGCTTATTCTGCATCTATTGATATAATTGTATGACTTTTATGCTTCTTTTTGTTTATGTGGTGTATTGCTTTAATTGATTTGTAGATACTGAACCACCTTGCACCCCAGAAATAAATCCCACTTGATCATGGTGTATGATCTTTTTAATATATTTCTGAATTCACTTTGCTAATATTTTGTCGAGGATTTTTGCATTTATGTTTGTGAGGTATATTAACCTATACATTTATTTTTTTTATAATATCTTTGCCTGGTTTTGGAATCAGGGTGATGATAGCCCTGTAAAATGACTTTGGAAGTTTTCCCTCCTCTTGAATTTTTTGGAGTAGTTTGAGAAGATAGGTGTTGTCTACTTTGAATGTTTGGTAAAATTTACATGGAAAGATATTTGGTTCAGGACTTTTGTTTGTAGGGAATTTTTTGGTTACTCATTTGATTTCCTTCGTACTAATCACTTTGTTTAGATTTTCTGTTTCTTCTTCATTCAGTCGGAAGATTGTATGTTTCTTGAAATTTATGCATTTCTTACAGAATGTCCAATTTGTTGGTATATATTCATAATTGTTCATAATATTTTCTTATAATCCTTTGTATTTCTGTGGTGTTAGTTGTCAACTCTCCTCTTTTGTTTCTGATTTTATTTGGTTGCACTCTTTTTTTCTTTATGAGTCTGTCTAAAGTTTTATTAATTTTTAAAATCTTTTCAAAGAACCAGCTCTTGGTTTCATTGATCTATTCTGTTGTTTTTTTAGACTTTATTTCATTTATTTCTGCTCTGATTTTTATTATTTTCTTTATATTCCTCATTTGGGGCTTTATTTGTTTTTCTAGTTCCTTTAGGTGTAAGGTTAGATTGCTTATTTGAGATTTTTCTTGTTTCTTGAGGTAGGAATGGATTACTAAGAATTTTCCTCTTAGGACTACTTTTGCTGTGTCCTATACATTTTAGAATTGTTTGTTTTCATTTTTGTTTGTGTGAAGGTATCTTTTGATTTCTACCTTGATCTCGTTGTTACCCATTTATTGTTTAGTAGCATGTTATTTAGCCTCCATGTGTTTTTCAGGTTTTTTTTTTCTTGTAATTGATTTCTAGTTTCATACCATTATGGTCAGAAAAGATGCTTGATGTAATTTTAATCTTCTTAAATTTATTGAGACTTGTTTTGTTGCCTGACGTGGTCTGCGTTGGAAAATGTTACATGTCCCCTTGAAAATTACGTATATTCTTCTGCTGTGCAGTGTAGTGCTCTAAAAATATCAATTAAATCCATCTGGTTTAATGTTTCACTTAAAACTGCTGTTTTCTTGATGATTTTCCATCTGGAAACTATATCCATTGATGTCAATGTTGTTTTAAAATCCGCTACTGTGACTATTACTTTTTTTTTTTTAAATAAAAAGAAATCCACACCATATTCATTTCAGTATCCATCCTCAGCACAGAAAAGCAAAGACATATTACAGGCAACCAAAGAAAACAGAGAAATCATCTTCAAAGAAATGAAGTTAATTTTTCAATAGTAACTAGAAACAAAAGACCATGGAATGTCTTCAATGTGCTGAAAATAATAATCATTGACCCAAAATGATATTTCAGTACAAATATCTTTTTAAAACAGAAGCAAAATAAAGACATTTGTAGATAAAACTGACAGACTTTTTCCACCAACAGATCCTTACTAAAGGAAATCTTTTTTCCCCATTTTTTATTATTACTTTCAGGTGTACAAAACTATGTAATAGTTAGATATTTATACCACTCAAAAAGTGATAACCCTCCTCCCCCATTCTACTACCCCTCTGACATCACACACAGCCATTACATTTCTACTGTTTCTGTTCCTTATGCTGTGCTCCACTTCCTGTGAATATATATATATATATATATATATATATATATATTCAATATATATAATTTATATATATATATATATATATATATATATATATATATATATATATATATATAAAATTATAGTTGACATTCATTATTGTTCAGTTTCAGCTTCAGGTGTACACTGCAGTGGTCAGGCACCTGCACCATCCATGAACTGGTCTCCCTAATAAGACAGGATACCCTACAAAACCTTTGCAACATTATTGATTACATTCCCCAAACTGTCTTTCGTATCCCCATGGCAACCTTGTAGTTACCGATTCTGCTTTCTAATCCCCTCACCTTCTCCCTCATCCTCACCCCCTCCCATCTGGCAACCTTTAGATTTTCCTCTATATCTCTGAGAATGTTTCTGATTAGTTTGTTCATTTATTCTATTCTTTAGATTCCATATATGATATTTGTGGTATTTGTCTTTGTCCAACTGACTTATTTCACTTAGCGTAATGTTCTCTAGGTCCATCCATATCATTGCAAATGGTAAGATTTCATTTTTCTTTATAACCAAGTAATATTCCATTGTATAAATGTACCACAGTTTCCTAATCCAGTCATCTACTGATGGGCATTTCAGTTGTTTCCACATCATAGCTATTGTCACTAGTGCTGCAATATACATAGGGGTGCATACATTTTTTTGAAGTAGTATTTTGGGTTTCTCTGGATAGATACCTACGAGTGGAATTGCTGGGTCATAAGGTAATTCCATTTCCTGTTTTTTGAGATACCTCCATACTGATTTCCATAGTGGCTGCACCAATCTGCATTCCCACCAGCAGTGCACAACAGATCCCTTTCTTCCACATTCTCACCAGCACTTGTTACTTGTCGATTTATTCATGATAGCCATTTTGACTGGGGTGAGGTGGTATCTCATTGTGGTTTTTATCTGTATTTCTCTAAAGATTAGTGAGTTTGAACATTTTTTCGCATATCTGTTTGCCATTTGTATGTCCTCTTTAGAAAAATATTTCTTCGTGTTCTCTGCTGAGTTTTAATTGGTTTTTTTTTTTTTTTTGGTTTTGAGTTGAATGAGTTTTTAATAAATTTTGGATATTAACTCCTTATTGTATGTGTCACTGACAAATATCTTCTCCCATTTAGTAAGATGCCGTTTTGTTTTATTGATGGTTTCCTTTGCTGTGAAAAAATGCTAGTTTGATGTAATCCCACACATTTATTTTTTCTCTTACTTCCCTTGCCTGAAGGGATATATCAGTAAAAATATTATTAAGGGTAATATCTGTAAACGTTCTTCCTATATCTTTTCTAGGAGTTTTATGGTTTCAGATCTGACATTTAAGTCTTTAATCCATTTTGAATTTAATCTTGTATATGGTGTAAGGAAGTGGTCCAGCTTCATTTTTTTGCAAATATCTGTCCAGGTTTCCTAGCACCATTTATTGAATAGACTATCTTTACTCCAATGCAAATTTTTGCTTCCATTGTCATAGATTAAATGACAATATAGGCATGGATTTATTTCTGGGCTCTCCATTTTGTTCCATTGATCTATGTGTTTGCTTTTATTCCAGTACCATGTTGTTTTGATTTCTATAGCCTTGTAGTATATTTTCATGTCAGGTATGGTGATATCTCCCACTTTGTTCCTATTTGTCAAGGTTGCCGAGGCTATCCGTGGTCTTTTATGGGTCCATATAAATTTTAGGATTACATATTCTATTTCTGTGAAAAATGTCCTTGGTAGTGTGATAGGAATTGCGTTCAATGTGTATATTGCCTTAGGCAGTATGGACATTTTAACTATATTAATTCTTTCTATCCATGAGCATGGTATGTGTTTCCATCTATTTGTATCTTTAATTTCTCTCTTCAGTGCCTTATAATTTTCTGAGTACTGGTCTTTTACTCCTTTGACTAAGTTTATCCCTAAGTATTTTATAGTTTTTGAAGCAAGTGTAAATGGGACTGTTTTCTTAGTTTCTCCTTCTGATAGTTTATTATTTGTATATACAAATGCAACTGATTTCTGAATATTAATTTTGTATTCTGCTACTTTACTAAATTCATTTATCAGTTCTAATAGTTTTTTGGTGGAGTCTTTGGCGTTGTCTATGTATAGTATCATGCCATCTGTATATAATGAAAATTTTACTTCCTCCTTACCAATTTGGTTGCCTTTTTTTCTTTTTCTTGTCTGATTACTGTGGCTAGAACTTCCAGAACTATGTTGAATAAAAGTGGAGAAAGTGGGCAACCTTGCGTTGTTCCTGATCTTAAGGGGAATGACTTTAGCTTTTACCCCTTGAGTATGATGTTAGCTGTGGATTTATATGTATGACCTTTATTTTGTTGAGATATGGTTTTTCTATTCCCACTTTCTTAAGAGTTTTTACCATAAATGGCTGTTTTTTTCCCCTGCATCTATTGATATGATCATATGATTTTTATTTTTCATTTTATTACTCTGGTGTATCACATTAATTGATTTGTGGATATTGAACCAACCTTGCATACCAAGAATGAATCCCTCTTGATGTGGTGTATTATCTTAGTGTATTGTTGAATTCTGTTTGTTAATATTTTGTTGAGGATTTTTGCGTCTATGTTCATCAGGGATATCAGCCTGTAGTTTTCTTTTTTTGTGACGTCTTTGTCTGATTTTGGTACCGGGGTGATAATGGCCTCGTAAGAAGAGTTTGGGAGCCTTCCTTCCTTCTGGATTTTTTTGGAATAGTTTGAGGAGGATAGGTAATAATTCTTTTTTGAATGTTTTGTAAAATTCACCTGTAAAGCCATCTGGTCCAGGGCTTTTGTTTTTTGGGAGCTTGTTGATTATGGATTCAATTTCCCTGGTAGTAATCAGTCTAATCAGGTTTTCTGTTTCTTCTTGAGTTTGTCTTGGAAGGTTGTATGCTTCAAGAAAATTATCTATTTCTTATACATTGTCCACTTTGTTGGTGTATAGTTGCTCATAGTAATTTCTTAAAATTTTTTTTTTTGTATTTCTGTGGTGTCTGTTGTCACTTCTCCTCTTTCATTTCTGATTTTATTAATTTGGGTCCTCTTTTTCTTTTTTGTGATGAGTCTGGCTAAAGGTTTGTCGATTTTGTTTATCTTCTCAAAAAAACTGCTCTTGGTTTCGTTGATTTTTTTTTTATTGCTGTTTTTAGTCTTTATTTCATTTATTTCCACTCTGAACTTTATTATCTCCTTCCTTGTGCTCCCTTTGGGCTTATGTTGCTGTTCTTTTTCCAGATCCCTTAAGTGTAAGGATAAACTGCTAATATGAGATTTTCTTGTTTCTTTAGGTAGGCTCTCTTTGGACTGCTTTCGCTGTAGCCCATAGATTTTGGGTCATTGTGTTTTCTTTTTAGTTTGTCTCAAGATGTCTTTTGATTTCTTCCTTGATCTCATTGTTGACCCATTCATTATTTCGTAACATGTTATTCAGTCTCCATGTATTTGTACGTCTGCCAGGTTTTTCTTGTAATTGATTTCTAATTTCATAGCACTGTGGTCAGAGAAGAAACTTGATATGATTTCAATTTTCTTAAATTTATTGAGACTTGTTTTGTGGCTTGACATTTGATCTATCTTGGAAAATGTTCCATGTGTGCATGAAAAGAATGTGTATTCTGCAGCTTTGGGGTGAAATGCTCTAAAAATATCGATTGAATCCAACTGGTCCAGTATGTCATTTAAGGCAACTGTTTCCATATTGATTTTCCATGTGGAGGACTTGTCCCTTTTTGCCAGTGGTGTGTTGAAGTCCCCTACTATGATAGTGTTACTGTTGATCTCTGTCTTTATGTCAGTCAATATCTGTTTTATTTATTTAGGTGCTCCTATGTTGGGTGCATAGATATTTACTAGGGTTATGTCCCCTTGTCAGATTGATCCCTTTATTATTATGTAGTGCCCATCTTTGTTTTTTAATATATTCTTCAATTTGAAGTTTTTTTCTGTCAGATATAAGTATTGCTACTGCAGTTTTTTCTCATTTCCATTTGCATGAAATATCGTACTCCAATTCTTCACTTTCAGCATTTGTGTGTCTTTTGATCTGAGGTGAGTCTTGTACACAGCATATGCAAGTATTTTGTTTTCTTATCCACTGAGCCACCTTATGTCTTTTGATTGGAACATTTAATCCATTTACATTTAGAGTGATTATTGATAGGTACATAGGTATTGCCATTTTGTTATTTGTATTCCTGGTCTTCATTAATTAGATTGTTTTCATCTTTCTTCTGCTTACAGAAGCCCTTTAAACTTTTTTTTTTTTTTTTTTTTTTATTGCTGGCTTGGCGGTAATGAATTACTTTAGTTCATTCTTTTCTGCGAAGCTCATTTTCTCTCCTAAAATTTTAAATGATAGCCTTGCTGGATAAAGCAATCTAGGTTGTAGGCCTTTGTTTTTCATCACTTTGAATGTCTCCTGTCACTCCCTTCTGGCATCCAAATATTCTGTAGAAAAGTCATTTAATAGTCTTATGGGAGTTTCCTTGTATGTAATCCTCTGTCTTTCTCTTGCTGCTTTTAGGATTCTCTCTTTGTCTTTAACCTTTGCCATTTTAACTATAATGTGTCTTGGTGTGGGCCTGTTTTGGGTTCATCTTGAGAAATCTCTGCACTTCCTGGGCTTCTATGTCGATTTCCTTCACTAGGTTAGGGCAGTTTTCAGTCATTATTACTTTGAATATGTTATCGATCCTTTGGTCCCTCACTTCTCCTTCTTGTATTCCTATGATGTGCATTTTGTTGCGCTTGATATTATCTCACAGGTCTCTTAAACCATTCTTGTTGTTTTTTATGTTTTTTGTTTTTGTTGTTCTGTTTGGGTGATCTCTGCTAACTTGTCTCCTAAATCGCTGATTCGATCCTCTGCCTCATGTAAGCTGTCCCTTCAAGTATGTTCTTTATTTCAGTTATTGTATTCTTTAGTTCTAATTGGTTGTTCATTATTTCTCTATCCTTCTTTACGTCATCACTGAGCTCCTTAAACATTCTTATCATCAGTATTCTAAACTCTGTCTCTGATAGTTTGGTTACCTCTATTTCATTTAGTTCCAAATCTGGAGGTTTCTTCTGTTCTTTAATTTGGGTCATGTTTCTTTGTTTCCCCATTCTGGCTGACTCTCTGTGTTTGCTTCAACATATTAGGTAGATCCCCTAGGGTTCTCAGTCTTTGCTGGGTGGTCTTATGTAGTATGTGTTCTTTATATTTGAATTGCACTGCTTCCCTTTTCTCCTGTGTGTGTACTCCAGAGGTGACCCTTGTGTTGTGTGTATTCTCCTGTTGAAGTTGAACTTTAGTTGCTTTTGGCTTGTCAGTAGGTGGGATTGACTGCTAGGCTGAGTAGTTGTGAGAATTGGCTATGCCCACAGTGGATGAGCTGTTGTGTCAGGCCTGATCCCCAGATGAGGTTTGGCCCCTTTGGGCTCTTGTGCCTATAGAGAATTCCCTTTGAGTGTGTCACTTGTATGTCAAAGACTGTAGTACTCTGGTTTGGTCTGGAGTTGGCCTATGGATGTGTGGAATGTTGTCCCTCGGGCTGGGCCCTGGTGTAGGGTGATTTCAGAACAAAACAAATCAATAAGTGTAACAAGTGCAACAACAACAACAACAATAAAGAAACAAAGAAAAAAAACTCACATGCATAAACAACCTATAACCAACACTCAATAGACAAAAATATCAAAAATACAAAAAAAAAATACCTAAAGAAACAAAACAAAAAATAACAACACCAAAAAAAAAATCAATACAGGAAAATGGAAAGAGGGAGGGAAAGTAGGGCAAGGGAAAGAAAAAAGGAAAGAAGAGAGAGAGAAAGGGGTATATATATATATATATATATATATATATATATATATATATATGCTAAAAATGATAATGATACTAAATTAAAAAATAAAAAAGCAGTTCCAGTTTTGGCTTGTCTACCAAGTTATCTCAAGGTTGTCCTCTGCTATACAAAGACACTCTGCTTCTTGTTGAGTCAGAGCCAGCCACCAGGTGTCCAGAGTGACCCTGGTACTGCAGTTCTAGATGAGTGGGGCTATGGGGTGTGGTTGGTAGTTTTTACAAAGTCAGTGCAGTTTCTGCTCTCACATGCACAAATGCGCTTGGAGCACCACAGCCAGCCACTGGGAGGTGGGCTTATTCCCTATGTGCTGGTCTCCTGGGTGTTAGGGCACTTCTTTCATCGGGGGGTGTGGAGGGCACGAAATTTCTGAGCTACTGAAAGCCCAGAACTGCCTCTGCCACCTGCTTGTTGACCTCTGCTTGTGTCTCCACAGCTGTAATTGCCCTGCCACGAGCAGCCCATTAAAGGTAAGGCAGGTGCATCCATCTCCCGGCCAGGCTTCTTCCCTAGGTCACAGCTGCAAGCCAGCCTTTTCCAGATCCTGAGTGCTATAGCTCCTCTGTAATCTGACACTACTCCTCAGTTCAGGGACCAGCTTGAGACTCTGGGAAGGCGGGGATAGGAGAGCTGTGGGATAGTGGGGGTAGGGAGACTATGTATGGCGTTTACTTTTTGTCTGACCTAGGTCCCAGCTGGAGATCTCAGCTGAGGTTACTGCCTCAAAAGCTGGATATGCTGCTTTCTTGGCAGGAGAGATCAGCTGTGGGTCACAGGGAAAGAGCCCAGAGCCTGGCTGCTGCAATATCTAGTCTGCGTCCTGGGGCCCCATATTGCGGCAGCCATGGATGTGGGCTGCCTCTTCACACTGCTCCCTTCTCTCTTCCCCTGCTCACCCAGTTTGCCCACCTTCAAGTAATCCTCTTGCGAATCTCTTAGCTGTTCTCTGTGATGAGCAGAGAATCCTTTAATGGGTTATAAATGTTCAATTTATGGTAAATTCCAGAGGAGAACTCAAGAAGCCCACCTCACGGCTGCCATTCCTATGATGTCACTCTCTATGACTATTACTTTTGATCTCTCCTTTATGTCTATCTCTAGTTGCTTCATATATTTAGGTGCTCCTATGTTGGGTGCATAAATGTTTACAAGTGTTATCCTCTTTTGGGTTTGACCCCTTAATCAGTATTTATTATCCTTCTTTGTCTTGTTATAAACTTTTTTAAATAACTATTTTGTCTGATATAAGTATTGCTACTGCACCTTTTCTTTTTGTTGCCATCTGCATAAAATAACTTTTTCCATTCATTTACTTTCAGTCTGTGTGTGTCTTTTGATCTGAAGTAGGTGTCTTGTAGGCAGCATATGTATGGGTCTTGTTTTGTTATCCATTGAGTCATACTGTCTTTTGATTGGAGACATTGATCCATTTATATTTAATGTAATTATTGATAGATATGTAGTCATTGCCATATTTTATTCATTTATTATTATTGTTATTATTATTATTAAAGAAGTCCCTTTAACATTTCTTTTAATACTGGTTTGGTTTGATGAACTTTAGCTATTTCATGTCTGAGAAGCTCTTTGTCTCTCCTTCAATTCAAATGATAGCCTTGCTGGGTAGAATAGTATTGGTTGTAGGTCCTTTCTGTTCATCACTTTGAATATTCGTGTCAATCCCTTCTGGCCTGCAACGTTTCTGTTGAAAAATTACCTGACATTCTCAAGGCAGCTTTTTTGTAGTTAACTACCTTTCTTTTTCTGCTTTTCAGAGTTTCTGTTTTTAAACTTTGGCATTTTAATATGATGTGTCTTATTGTGGGTTTCTCTGGGTTCATCTGATTTGTGGACCTGTATACCTACTTCCTTTGCCAGGTTAGGGAAGTTTTTCATCATTATTTCTTCAAATAGCTTCTCAGTTCCTTGCTCTTTCTCCCCCTCTTCCTTCTGGTACCCCTATGATGCCAATGTTGGAATGCTTGATGTTGTCTCAGAAGTCCCTTAAACTATCCTCATGTTTTTTCTTTTTTATTCACTTTTTTTGTTTTTCTGTTCTGACTTGGTGTTTTTCTCTGCATTGTCTTCCAAATTGCTGATTCAGTCCTGAGTTTCATCTAGTTTGCTATTGATTCCTTCTGGTGTATTCTTTATTTCAGCTATTGTATTCTTCAATTTTGACTACTTCTTTGTAGTTTATATGTCCTGCTTTATGCTTACCGTCTCTTTGTTGAAGTTCTCACTAAGTTCCTTGAGCATCCTTATAACCACTGTTTTGAACTCTGCATCTGGTAGATCACATGCCTCTGTTTTGTTTTTGTCTTTTTCTGGAGTTTTGTCCTGTTCTTTCTTTTGGGACAAGTTTCTTTATCTCCTCATTTTGGTTGTCTCCCTCTGTTTGTTTCTATGTATTAGGTAAGGCTGCTATGTTTTCCAGTCTTGGCAGGTTGGTCTTATATAGTAGGTCCTGTGGGGCCCAGTGATGCAGTATCCCTGATCACCTGAACCCGTGTCTCCTGGACTGTTCCTTGTGTGGGTTATGTGTACCCTCTTGTGTAGTTGAACCTTGATTGCTTTCGGTACATTAGTGTGTGGGATTGATCCTCAGGCTGATTAGCTGTGAGGATTGGCCATGACCACAGCATATGAGATGCTGTGCAGCCTGTGTCCCCACGGAGTGTCATTCATCCTGGCAGGCTCTGGTGACTGCCAAAATCACCCTTTGTGTGTACTACTTGTGGTGCTAATCAGGTGGTGCTCTTTTGTGGTCTGAAACTGGCCACTGGGTGTGTTGTTTCTGGGGCCTCTTGGAAGGGTCTCCAATGCAGGCGAAGGCCATATGCTGCCTGTGACTGGCCTGGTTTACCTGGTAGTGGCTACAAAGCAATCCGTCATTGGTAGCTGCCTGTGCTGTATCTGGAGGTGCATGAGAAAGGTTACAATACAATCCGAAGCCAGTGCCACAATACCAGGCCTAGGGCAGCTCAGAAAATGGCACAGGGCACCCTGAAGCCTGCTGCCACCTATGAGCTTCCTGTAAGTCTCTGAAGCTGACAGAGTCTTGGACATTATTCAAGTTTGTTGAGGCGGGGTCTTACCAGTCAGAGTGGGGTAAGTAGTGTTCATCTGGTTAATGCAGATTCAGATATGGCACCAATGCTGACCCTGGGGCCACTCAGCCAAATGCCCAGAGCACACCAAGGATGCCTGGCACATGCCTGGAGCCTGCAAAGCTTTGATACTTTTTAAAGAAAGACTGTGGCACATGCCACAGCCAGCTACCTGTAACAGAAATAGTCCCTTGTGATGAGCAAGTTGGGTGGGATGAGGTCTAGGTTGTCATCAGGGTGGAGTGAGTGGAGTTCACCAGGCTAATGGAGATTCAGATTTGGCCTTGTGGAAGGAGCACTCAATATAGGGACAATGGTGCTGTCCTTCCAACTCTCTCCTTGAAGCCACATAATTCAGTTTCTCCCTGTATTCTCAGTTTCTCTGGCACTTTCTGAGCCAGCGTCTATCTGCCAGAGCCCCGGGCAAGTGCCTATGACTGAGTGAGCCTGTGTGTGGAGCCTTTAAGAGGACCCCTGGATTTACAGCAGCCTTCTGTCTCACCCGGATGGATTGAATCTCCAGTGATTTTCACAGACATATATTGAGGGGGTTCCTCCTCCTGGCACTGGAGAGCCAGGTTGGGGAGCCTGGTGTGGGGCTTGGACCCCTTACTCCTCAGGGGGGAATCTTACAGCTGAGATATTCCTCTCGATTCTCAACTGCCACACATGGGTGGGGACAGCCCATTTCACATCTCTTCCCCTCCTACTAGTCTTGATTTGGCCTCTTTTCTATATCCTGAGTTATAAAACTTCTGTTCAGCTAGTCTTTAAACAGTTATTCAGGTTAAGTGTTCTGTAACTTAACTGTAATCTTGATGTGGTCAAGAAAGAAAGCAAGCATAACACTTACTTACTCCTTCATCTTGACCAGAACTCCATCCTGTCACTAATATTCTTCATTAAGGTTGATTATCTGAAATATTTATTGATTTTATATGATCAAATATTGTGTTCTTATTTGTATTATCATTTGCTTTTCTATTTTAACTAGTATTATCTTTCAATAATTAGATTCATTTCTAAATCCTAATGTTTTCCTTGCTTGTCTCTATTAGTCTATCTTCTTAATTTGAAACTTTTTATGTTTTTTATTTTGTTTGTTACAAACGGACCCATTTTGACCAAATAGTTCCTTTTGATAATTATCATGTCTTTTTATAATTATATGGGTAACCTTTGACATTTAGAAGTGAGTGGGAGCTGTATATCTCCACAGCCACACTGAAGAGTGATATGTTACAACAGAAGCAAGACTCAGACTGAATTTGGTCACATTTGCCAACATATATTAGCAAGGAGGCAAAAGCACAAAATAGCTGTATGTCTTGTCTATAAACTCAATGAAGACTCTACCTGCTGCCCTTTTAGCTCTGTAGCACACATTTGTAGGAAAGATTATTCTAGCACAAACACAACAAATATCCTGGTGACCAGATCAGCTAAACTTGTGGTGGAATAAACAGAGAGAATTTTCTGTGAGCACAGTGTTGAGTGGAGATCTAGACTTAGGATGTCTCTCCAGAGGTTTTGTTTATTTGGCTTCAATTCTTCAACCCTATTCGTACCAGGTTGGAAGTGTTTGAAAATGAAAAGATATTTTCAAATCCCATAGACTAATTAATGATCTCTGATACAGATTTAGATTGGGAATTTTGCAGGAAAATCAGACTTTGGGCTGAGGACTACATTACAGCCCTTCCAATACTTATGAACTGCACATATTGATTGGGTAATGGTGACTTCAGGTCCAGGAACTTCAGGTATTAATTAATCACTCCTATGTTATAGTTTAAACTAAAGCACGTGATCTATACTGAGACATGTTAAAGTTAATTTCTGAAACATATATTTAATTTCTTTAATTTTATTTTACTTTACATATTAATCTTTCCTTTTATTCTGTTTATTGGGTTCTTTCTACCTTTAACTTCTTAGTCTCCAATTTTTTGTTTTGCATTTTTCTTATTTTCACATTTATTTAATATAGGGTTTATTATCTGTATTGTATTTTGTTTTACTTTGAGATTATTTCTGTAATCACGAGCAGTGAGCATGGAGAACATTGTACACACTACACATAGTAAGAATAGAAAGGTTTCTTCCATTCCCCTATCTCTGTTGCTGCCCTTACAATTGCCTTAAGGAATTTAACATTTCCTTAAACAGAGATTCTCCCAACCTCCCAAAATTTCATTCTATTTCACCATGGAGACCTACAGATTAAAAAGTTTTATAAGCCAGAAAAGATTCTCCCTTTGTACAACACTCATTTGAATCATTAAAATTTCATTATTTGTCATGTCTTTTACCTTTTCTGATCTAAATTCTGTCATGTAGCTGTATTAGTCAAGGTTCCCAGAGAAAGAGAACCAATAGGAAATATAGAGATATATAAATACAAGGAGATTTGTTACAGAAATTGGCTCACCCAGTTATAGAGGCTGAGAAATTCCACAAGTTGTCATCTGCAAGGTAGAGACCGAGGAAAGCCAGTAGTATAAATCATTCTGAGTCTCAGAGCCTGAGAACCAGGAAGTCCAATGTCTGAGGGTGGGAGAAGATGGAGTGCCATCTCATGAAGAGAGAGAAAGAATTCACCCTCCCGCCACTTTTTGTTCTATTCAGGTCCTGAACAGATCAGCTGATGGCCTCTCACATCCACGTCAGTGAGGGAAGATATCATTACTCCGTCAATGCCTACTTCAGATACCTTCCTATGACACTGTCATTAGGGTTAAAAACAATTCATGAGCATTCATCAGTGAATACTAATTACTATGGCACTACAGTGCTTTTAAACAACCCAATTAAATACTCACTAAATTACCAGAAGTTCTCTCTTTTCTGTCAAATACTCTGAGTGGTGCCTATAGCATGATGAGTGCTCAGCTAATCACAATCGTTCACTTCTGTTCTTACTGCTTGAGTTGAGTTCTTCCAAAGAATAAGTTGGCTGTTCTCCCAAACTTGTTTATGCCAGTAATGCTTGCTTTTATAATTACATAATTCATAATAATGTTCAATATGAGGACAGAAAGGGTGGATCTCTTTAAATACTGCTACTGAAATAGATGTAAGCTAATCAGTGCTTCTCAAACGTTAATGTGCATGCAAACCAGGGGGTGACAGGGTTAAAGGCAAATTCTGACTCTTCAGGTCTGCAGGGCCTGACAGCCTGCATCTCTGATTGGCTCCCAGGTGATGATGGTATTGCTGGTACACAGACCACAAATAGCAAATATGACACAGTGACAAAAGCTTATTGGAACATCATTGAAATCCAGAAGGATATTTCCTTCAGGTTGCTTTGCTTGTGCTTTAAGTTTTTAAGATCTTGCTCCACTTTATAGAAGCTAGACCTGGAGAGCAAGAAAGTTTCCTTAGAGAACTGGCTGTACAATAAGGACTGTGAATTCCACTCATGAGAAACATTCAAAGAAAAAACTTTGACCGTATTATGAAAAATGGATGTTTGGGGTTAAAAGTAAAAGTTTCAGGTGTTTGTTTATTATTATTTTTTGTTTGTTTATTATTTTTAAGTGATTCCCTATTGAAAACACTTTTCCCATTAATTGACCAGTATTATTGGAGAAGAGGGTTCCTACCATATTATATGGAATGTATAATGACCGAGGGAAGTAACTAAGACCCTTTAGCAGTTAACCAGGCTTTAAGCAAATGCATCTTAGAAACTCTGACCTCGTTGCTCATTTCCATGGTGTCTTTTATACAGGATACAATAGCAGACCTATAACATACTTTGAACCTTAGAGCTTTTTTGTGTATTGTTGTTTTCTAATATGGAGGAAATTATTAACTGTGGTAGAAATTCAACACTTCTGAGTTAAATTAAGGAAAGAGGAAGACTTGCTGAGTGGATTCAAAGCAAATAAATGTTTTTTCATTCTGACATTCCCCTCTTACAACCGTGGTCATATCTGAGGAAATGCATTTTACAGTCACACTAGGAAAAGGGAAGAGTAATGCATTTCTTCATTGTACTACTAAATCCTGATAAGCTGAGGGATTTTCAAAAGAATAATGAAATACACAGGCCTGGGGGAGTCATGGATTGAAAATTATTTCTCTTAAAGTATTCAGTTGATCAGTGACATATTTATAAAAGGAAGAATTTCAGTCCTTATCTTCTAGACTGTGTCTGAGGATCAGTGAGATTGCTGCTATAGGATACATTGAGAAATGGCTCCTCTGCCAGCCACCAAAACTAGAGCAGTCTCTTGTTACACAAACACACCCATTTGCAGAAATGTTCTCTTCCTATGATGCTCTGCCCTCCATATTCTAAACTCCTCTTCTTCCTTGTTGAACTCCTCTAAGTTTGTAAAGGATTATTATGCAAAGAGTGTTTATTCATTTCTGATCTAGGGCCAGTCTTGGTTTCTGACTACTCATAGGTACACTGTGTGTGTTCACATCCAATCCCCCACTTGAGTCTGTCTCAAGTATAATTCTGGGGACTGGAGTAGAGGAGAACATTTCCCCTTCCTCATGTTATATAGGGAAAGGACCTCGATGCAAGAACAGTGGTACCTCGGTTTTTGAACATAATCCATTCCGGAAGACCGTTTGAGTTCTGAAACATTCAAAAACAGCCAACAGCTAGGCTTCAGGATCTTACACTCAGCCGAAGCTGCATGACATGTTCAACTTCTGAGGTGTGTTCGAAAACTGAAGCATTTACTTCTGGGTTTACAGCGTTCATAAACCAAAATATTTGTCAACGGAGATGTTCGAAAACCGAGGTACTACTGTACTTACCGGCAAGATATCCCAGAAGTCTCAAAACAGTGAGGCTCGCAGACCACACTAAGATGCTTGAATCCCACTGTTTATGAAATCAATGTAAAACACAAACAAGGGGAAACGAGGGGGTAGGTTAACCTACTTAGGGTAGGTTTTCAGCAGGTAGTGACATTCTACCTGAGTCCTGGGCTAGTAAAGTTGATGTGTCCTTCCCCAATAATTGCCAGAGTTGGGTTTGAGGAAGGGGACCCAAAGGCTGAATGTGCTTGGGGCCATTGATATAGCCTTGCTCTATCAGAGAAACATGGGAGCAAGTATGGCTAACCCACAGCTGTAGCTTGCCAATTCACTGCAAAACAGCCATGGTTTCTAATTACATTCTTTTTTTTTTTTTTTTTTTTAACATTGGGGAACAGTGTGTTTTCCCAGGACCCATCAGCTCCATGTCAAGTCCTTGTTTTTCAATCTAGTTGTGGGGGATGCAGCTCAGCTCCAAGTCAAGTCATTTTCAATCTAGCTGAGAGGGGTGCAGCTCACTGGCCCATGTGGGAATCAAACCGGTGACCTTCATGTTATGAGCACTGCACTCTAACCACTGAGCAAACCAGCCACCCCTAACTGCATTCTTAAGCGAAGCACATGTGGAGCCAGAGTGGGGATGCAGTGGGTGTCACCAACAGATGGTTGATGTCAGGGGTGACCCAGTTGTCAGCTCATGACATTGTTTGTCCATCTTTTACCTGCTTTAAGTAACATTTTCTTAGTATATGTTTCCTTTTCTATTTTGAGCATTTCAAGTTTCTATTTTCAAGCATTTCAAACTGACTAAAAACTTACTGTCAGTTTTTAGCACATACTATGAATTCTGCCCAGGTCTCTGTACTTACCACATACTATGTGTTTCTCCTATGGCTCAGAAGCCATTTGCTAACTCACTATCTATGCTTTACATTGCGTATGCATTTCATTCATTTTATTTATTTTTCTTGTTTTCTTTAGCAGAAGTGATACAGCAAATTTACATTATGCAATAGAATAGGAGGACAAATGGAAAAACAACATGAAAAATACATTTTGATGGTTTAGCCAATAATTTCTGCTGCTTTAACAAATGTCTCATTATTGAACATTTTTTAAAATTAATTAATTTTTTAAATTTTTTCAGGTGTATAAAGCAATGTAATAGCTAGACATTTAAACCCCTCATAAAGTGATAACCCACCTACCATGCTATTATCCCTCTGACATCTTATATAGCTGTTACAATACCATTGACTATCTTCTCTATGTTGTACTCTATATCCCATGAATACATATACCTATGTATTTAGTGATAGTTGACATTCAATGTTATTCTACTTCAGCTTCAGGTGTATAGCACATTGATCAGGCATCTACACAGTCTATGACGTGATCCCCCCTGATAAGTCCAGTGCCCATCTGGCACTGATCTTTACAACATTGTTGATTATATTCCCATACTATATTAACTACCAATTTGTATTTCTTAAAGTCTTCAGGTTTTTAATCCTGCCCCCAACCCCATTCCCATCTATCACCCTGATAGATCTAGTACCTATCTGGCACCATACCTAGTTATTACAATATTATTGACTATATTCCTTATGCTATACCATATATCCCCAGGACTAATGTATAACAATGAATTTGTACTTCTTAATCCCTTCCCCTTTCACCCATCCTTAACCCCCCTTCCCATCTTGAAGAAGTCCCTCTAAGATTCCTTGTAATACTGGTTTGGTGGTAATGAACTTTTTCAGCTTTTTCTTCTCTGGGAAGCTCCTTATCTGCTCTTCAATTCTGAATTAAAGCCTTGTTGGGTAGAGCAATCTTGGTTATATGTCATTGTTTTTCATCACTTGGAATATTTCCTGCCTTTCCCTTCTTGCCTGCAAAGTTTATGTTGAGAAATCAGCTGACAGTCTTATGGGGGCTCCCTTGTAGGTAACTAATTGCTTTTCTCTTGCTGCTTTAAGATTCTTTCTTTGTCTTTAATCTTTGGCATCTTAATTATGATATGTCTTGATATTGACCTCTTTGGGTTCATCTTGTTTGGGACTCTGTGCTTTCTGGGCTTGTATGTCTATTTCCTTCACCAGGTTAGGGAAGCTTTCTGTCATTATTTCTTCAGATATGTTTTCAATTCCTTGGTCTCTCTCTCTCTTTCTTCTGGTTCCCCTATAATGCGAATGTTGGTATGCTTGATGTTGTCCCAGAAGCCCCTTAAACTCTCCTAAATTTTTTGGATTCTTTTTTCTTTTTGTTGTTCTGGCTGGGTGTTTTCTGCAATCTTATCTTCTGCATTGCTTATTGGATCCTCTGCTTCATCTAATCTAGTGTTGATTCCCTGTTAGATATTCTTCACTTCCATTAACGTATCCTTTATTTCTGGCTCATTCTTTTTCATGGTTTCCTTGTCCATTTTTATGCTTCTTATCTCTCTGTTGAAGTTCTTCCTGAGATCATTGAGCATTCTTATAACCAGTGTTTGGAACTCTGCATCTGATAGATTGCTTATCTCCATTTTACTTGGTTCTTTTTCTGGAGCTTTGTTCTGTTCTTTTATTGGGGATGTGTTTCTTTGTCTCCCCATTTTGGCTGCCTCCCTGTGTTTGTTTCTCTGTATTAGGTAGTGCTACTATGTCTTCTGGTCTTAATAGAGTGGTCTTATGTAGTAGGTGTGCTGTGGGGTTCAGTGGAGCAGTCTTTCTGGTCACCTGAGCCACATGCTCCAGGTGTGTCCCTTGTGTGGGGTGTGTGTGCCCTCCTCTTTCAGTTGAGCCTTTGTTGATAATTGCACATCAATGGAAGGGACTGACCCTTGGGGTCACTGGTTAAGAGGACTGGCCTTGAATACAGTGGAAGAGTTGTTGTGCAGGGGCTGACTCTACAGCATAGGATCTGCGTCAGCAGAAATCTGGTGCCTGCCCAATCTGCCCCTTGGGTGTGTCATACTTGGAGGCAATTGGGTGATGCTCTAGCTCATTTTGAAGCTGGCCACAGGGGGTGCCAGCCCCAGGACCACCTTGGAGGGGATTTGCTATAGGTCTAATTTAGCCACAGCTGGTGCCCCACCAGAGGCCACCCACTGGGAACCAGAAAGAAATCCGCAGATGACTGTCACCCATGCTGCACTTGGAAGCACCTTGAGAGGCCAAGCGCAAACCAAGGCCGGCTGCTGCTAGTGCCAGCTTAGGGCTGCTGAGCCAGAGGCACAGGACACGCTCAAGCCAGATGCTGCTTGTCTGGGTTCCATGAACCTTTGAGAAACCCTAGAAAATTCTGCAACTTGAGCCAAGGTAGGCAGTCTACACAAAAAAGCTACTGAAAGCAGCCTAGGTGTACCCAAAAGTTGGGTGGGGCCGGGTCTCAAATTGCCAGGGCATGGCGAACAAATGGATGGTGGGACTCAGAACTGATGGCAGCCTGTGTTCCCATGCCGGGAAAGGGCAGGGCTCAACAAAGAAACAATAGCCTCTGCTAGCTCCCTCATCCAGAAAGCCGCCTCTCCAACCCCTGTCCCGAGCCAGACAACTCAGTTCACCACCATTTATCCCTGCTGCCTTTCCAGCTGCTGCCCCAGTGCTGGAGCTCAGAGTGAGTGATTCCATTGGTGGGTAAGTCTGTGCATGGTCCCTTTAAAAGGAGCGCCTGGGAGTGTAGCCATACTGAGTCTCACTCAGTCATAATCTCTGCTGGTTTTCACAACCAAAAATTATGGGGACTTCTCTCCCCGGCACTGGAACCCTGGGCTGGGGCGGTGGGAGGGCTGGGATCTCTCACTCCTCTAGGGGAATGGGAGGGACCCCCACAGCCAAAATAGCTCTCCCAATCTTTAATGGTCACCCAGGGATGTGGGACCAGCCCATTCTGTGTCTCTGCCCCTCCTGCCAGTCTGGAGGTGGCTTTTTCTGCACATCCTTAGTTGAAAGGCTTTAGTTCAGCTTGATTTTAGGTGATTCTCAATAATTGTTGTTTTCTAGATTAGTTGTAATTTTGATGTGGTTGTGAGAGAAAGTAAATACAGCATTTACCTACTGCGCCATCTTGATTGTTGAACATTCTTTTTAAAGAAATTCTTTAATTAAATCTCCTAACTGTAAGTTATACATGCTCATTTTAAGAACTGGAAAATACAGAAAAGTACAAAGAAGAAAAAATTATCCTTATGACACCACCTTATGACAATCGATGTCAACATTTTGAAATACTTTTTTTAAATCATATTTTAGTAGAAATCTTTTCTGAACTGTTAAGATTGTACATATATTTCTATGTCCTGACATTTTCCCTAGATATTACGACATATGTATCTTCCTACTTTACTATAAACTTTTGATAAATATCCACTTAGTGGTGCAAAGTTATTTTTTTTAGAGTTTGTACTTTAACAAGCTATGCTCTTCTTTTTGATACATTGGCTGTTTGGGGTTTTCTATAATGTACGATGTAAAAGCTGTATACATAAAGCTTTATGTCTCTTTCATATCATTTACAAAGGATGATAGTGTAATAAATGGTTGAAAAAACCCAAATGTTTTTAAGGATCTAGAGATAGATATTGAAAAAAGATATATTCCAATAGGGTTGCTGCAGTTACAGATCCACATAATAGTTTCTAAATTAGAAAGGTGGTTTGAGGACATAGCCTAATTTCTATACTTCATGGGAATTTCATTTTGTGTGATAAATGCTGACCTAATGTAAGATTTTCTCTGTCTTTAAGAATCTGGGACCTTCTGTCATTCTTCTCTGAATCAGACACATTTGTACATGAGAAACGACAAACCCCAGTGTGTGTCCCGGCCCTTCCTTCTTTCCACAAAACCTTGCCGTATTCAGAGATGATGTTCTTTCCTTCGTTAGCTCCCCTGCTTTTAAAATTCCTTATAGTGACCAAGCTCTGTGGCTACAACGAGGCAAATGTTTCCAACAGGAGGGGAGGGCATTACCTTCCATGAGCCGAAAAGGTGGGCTGTGGCAACCAGCATTCAACACTGCTGTTTCAGTGAGGCAGATTCTGTGAGAAAGTGGTTTCTGAAGGAGATGTTAAAAGAACAGGCAAGGCTATGTTTTAATGAACGAGAGTTTTTCACAGGAATTTGGCAACAACTTTGTTACCCTTACTTATTTCAGCAGGTATGATTTATTTTCTGGATAGAGAGACAACGAGGTTGTAAAAATGACTTCAGAACAAAATATTCATTGTCATATTGTGCTGATTCCATTTCAGAAAGTGAAGAAAGAAATCATTAATGGCGTGGTGATTATTACTGGGGTTTCAGGCTTATAAGGGGTATCTAACCCAGGTCTTCCCAGATAGCTCGCTGTGTCCTGCACTCTACGAGAGAAGGTCCAGCAGTCCAGGATGCACTCCGCTGCTTCCTGCCAGGTTTGCTAAGGGAGCTCTCAGTTCCATCGCACACAGCAAGGTGCCTCCAGTGGGACAGCCCAGCGGGGCTGCTGGTATGCTTGGTGACTTCAACAACCTTTAAGCTTGGGAAGGTCTAGGCAGGGCCACGCCCTTTCCTCCTGCTCCAGATCTTGCAGCCTTAGAGGGTGAAACCAGGAGAAGGGAGAGGATGAGTTGTTTCTCAGGCTGGTGCCATTACTGCTGTAGTTAGTGGAAATCCTTCCCGATGATAAATGAGTGAGTCTTTTCCTTCCTCCCTAATGCTATTAGGAGAGATTACTTCTTTTTTGATACTTTATAGACCTTCAATTTTATGGTATTTTATGAATTTTAATTCAAAGGATAGGTCCTCTATCTTCACCTGATTTTTATCTTAACTTGTGTGTCTTATTGCTTTTAAGACAACTATTTTATTAAATATCCAGGGCCTGAGTAGGGTTTTTCACATTCAGTTGTTTTGCTTTGCATGGAGTGAACCATACTTTGATTCAAATAGCCAGTATCTCTGTGATCTAATTCAGCACTTGTCTCATCCAAGGTAGGGGCTCATCCCACATCCAGGCCATTGGCTCTGGCACTGAGGGTAACCATATGTGCATGAAACCGTCTGCCTCACTGATTATTCTCCCTCAGAGACGCAGCTGCAGGCTCATGGGTCAGAGCTGCCTTGAGCTAGAGCCAGCTGGGCTGTGAGTAACACTCTAGGAGTGTGCTTTCAGTGGTTTCTTTCACAGGACTCAATGGCTAAGCAGTTACTTCTGCTAGATTTTAATTAAGTTTTGGAGTTAGATTGCATGCCTTGTTCACTAAATTTTAAAAGTCATATGGAGAATAATTTGTGATATTTTCCATTCATGTACATGCATCCATAAGAAACAAATTAAAGTACATTTAAGAGTTTTATTTTACCCTGACACTTGAATGGTTTTTGAAAGTATATACATATTAGTGTGTGTGCATGTGTGTGTGTTCATTTCATGAAAGCATTTGCTCATTGTCAAATAACAGTGAGCTAGTTAGAGGACAGGTGTATATCTTTCTAACCCCTTCATACCACCCAATAAATCCTTAAATAAAAGGAAAAAGGCCTACTAATTAGAACACAAAAAGCACCTAATCCCTGGGTCCAGTGTACCTTTTTATAAGGTGATATAATCAAAAGTAGAACTTTTAGAAAAAAAAATATTTCTTATTCTGTGTATATGCAAGAAAATTAGGAAGGGGAAAAAAATCATTTCATTTTGGGGTTTAAGTGGGTGAGGGTACTCCTTCAATAAGGGAGGAAGCAGAACACTGGCCCCATACACCTTTTCTACATAATGACTTTATGCAAATTAGAGAAAGGCCCTGTTTCCTCAGTGCTTTTTCCTGCCATCTGTAGGAAGGCAACAACACTCTCCAAAGCTATGATGTCTACTGGGTAAATGGCCCCCTGACAGTGTGCACAGTTCATCTGGCATAGCAATGGGCAGTGGCCGGGAAAGACAGCAGTGATGTGGGTGATGTTGGATCTGCCAGCAGTTTGAGTGTCGGCCAGGATCATGTCTCCTGAAGCCAAAGAATGGAAACACGGACCAGGGAGAGGCAAAAAGTTTTTAAAAAGAGATAGTTTATTAGAGGCAGGAGAAGAGGTTGCAGCTCCTGAGAGGGAGGGGGTCCCGAAAGGGGGGTGCCCATGACTGAGGCAAAAGCTCTTACTTTTATACCTTCCCTTTGTCTGTTTGGGGAAGGGGAGCTGTTTTGAGAAGGGAGCTGTTTGAAGAAGGGAACTGGTGCCTTGTAAGGAAATTCCTCTACCAGGTTTGTTCTGCTTGCCCATCCTAAAGGAATTAGCAAAGTAACCCACTCTTTATCAGGTCTGCTCCATTTGTCAGGCCAAAAGGAATTTTATGATTTATCTCAGGGCCTTGTTACATTATGTCCTGGAGCAAAGGAGGGATTTCAAAACCTGAAGTTTTAGGATATGGCTGTCTTTTGTTTATTCCACCAGGGACCTCCTTGTCTACCTAGGGACATGCTAGCTAACCTGTATCAGCAGGTGGTGTCACTGCACAGAGCAGTTGCTATGATTTCTCCATAGCCTTCTCCAGGCTCCCCAGCTCTGAGCAGTTGCTCCCTTTTCGGAGCTCCTAAATCTGTATTAGGTGTTACTGAGTGAAGAAAATCAGGTGTGACACAGTATCAAAGCCTAATGAACAGGATTTGGCAATTGCTGGGAGATAATGGCTGAGGATGAGTGTGTTCTACTCAACTGAAGCAGGCAGAGAAGATGGGTACCCTGTCACCCAAGGCAACCTCTCCCAGGACCAGCTACATAATTTGTGCAGCCCAGTGACAAATGAAAACGTGGGACATCTTGTGAAAAAAGTATTTGGAATTTCAAGATGGTAATTGCAGAACATTAAACCAAGTGCAGAGTTCTTCTAAATGCAGGCACTGGGTCTTATGTCCATGACACCGTTTGCTCCCTTTCAGCTGTGACTACCTCAAGCAGTCAGAGCAGTAAAAACCCACATTCCTCATGGTTCTGCCCCTGGGCAGTCCTTACCTTCAACACTCTTTCACTCACACACTTAAACAACTCACACACGCACGCGCGCGCGCACACACACACACTCCTCCCAAGACCACTTTGGATGGGCCAGTCATTTTATTCTCCCTGAGAGTATTGGTAAAATGGAAACCACACCTTTCCAGCATTCTTGCCATGAGGATCAAGATGGATGTTACTCTCTAAAGGCTCTGGTAGTGTGCTTCGTACCTTCTATCTGTTCAGTACTGTTAAGTGACTTTCTTTCCCAGGTCCAAAGCCTTGAATGGCTTCATAATGTCTGTGTAACAGAGTGCAGACATTCTACCTCAACACTCACACTTATCTAGAACCCCATTTCAAACTCCCTAAAGTACCTCTTGCTCAGGAAACATCATCTGTGCTTCCCTTCTGACACTTGGAACGCTCTGTCATGATTCAGGTTTTCCTGCTTGTCTTCATCTCTTGTTTGGATCACAAGTTTCTTCAGACCATATCGTGTATCTCTCTCTGGATATTCTCTGTTAATAGTGGTCTTTGTGCTCTTTCACATGAGTCCTTCCTAAAACAATTTTTTAAATTGTATGCCCTTTTGCACTTTTAAAGTTGACATTCAAAAAATGTTCTTCAAAAATCTAACAGTTGCCAAGTGTATAATTTCTTATTTATTTAAATATTGGCATTTTACAATAAAACTTTAATTTTGTTTTAAAATATATTATAGCCAATGTTATCTAAATACTACAATACTTTGATATTTATCATCATTGATTTATAAAACACTTATAAAGCTTGTCTTTAAACAGTTGGACATTAGCATTACTCTTTTCCCCTAGAAATTCATATTTCCATTTCATTGACCCCATTGAATTTCATCCTAATATAAATTTATTCGTATGTAGAGAAGCCTTATTGAACACTATGTCATACTTTGCTGCAACAACAAAAAATGTACATAAGAAGAAATTAAGATTTTTAAGTTCCTTGTGAACGTAAACTTTTTCTATGTTAAAAATATCTGAATTGATATGTTGCTACAATTATAATTAGTACACAATAGATCACAGCATAAATGTATTACAAATCTTTATCAGAAAAAAATATAAAATTTTATTAAAACTATATCGCTTACTGAGTAGGAAGTGACATTTATTTCTCCGATACCCACATGCCCATGGATGAGTATTATTTACTGCTTGAATGAGACAGTTTTTAACATCAATTCTGTACCTTTTTAAAATTTTTCATAGTTGAAAGTAGTGAGGACAGTTTTCAGCTTTAATCCTGTTCAGTTTTGAGGACATGGTTATAGTAATAAACTGTGAATGAAATTGAGAAGGAATCATTCAATATCACTAAATTTTTTAAACTCCTAGTGTTACCGTACTGAAGGTCCAGCTGCTCACTTCATGAAGGCAAAAACTCAAGAGACGAAGTTGGTGGAAAAGAAAAGCAGGTTTATTCAAAATGCCAGCATTCTGAGAAGACAGTGGACTCCTGTCCAAAGACCATCCCACACCTCCCAGTATGGCCAAATGATTTTATAGGTATGTAAGGAGAGGCAGAACAAAGGAAAGGGAAAGTTGGTCAGGCAATTCCTGGAAAAAGTTGTTTGCCAGAGGCTGGTTTGTTTCAGGGATAGGAGTGGATCTCGTGCAGATGTAAAAACTTCTTTCAAGTCAGTGTCCTGGAGGTTTCCTTGAGGAACCAGGGTCACTGAGCCTGGTATGCATACAGAATCATCAAAACTGGTATGGAGTAAACAGAACCATTGCAACTGGTATGCACAGTAAATATATAGTAAACAGAGTCATTAAGGTTTGGTGGAAAGGAGACAAAGAAAAAAGTCTCAGGCTAAATTAAACTTGTTAAATCGAATATACCTGAGTTTCAAATCTTAAAATACAAAATTTAGTGCTACCATTACAATCTTGTCTTATCATTCCCCCATCTCTGCTCAGCAATGAAAAATCTTTGGAAATTGGGATGAGAGTCGGTCTTCTGTAACTGTTTCAGAGCTGGGCAGGGGCGTAGATCTGTCCCTACCTATGAGATTGCTGGTTAAAGATGGTGGAATGACCCGGCCTCATAAAATCTGGACGGCTCTATCTAGAAACTGCATTGAGTTGGGGCTCCAGACTGGGAGTTGGGGCTCTGATCTATGAGGCTGAAGGCTGTTTCAGATCATCCACAGGCATGGGCTGGAAGCCTTGCGTGAATGCCATCTGTAATTTAATGGACTCAATTCTGGAAGAGACCGATTTAACCAGAAGATTAAAGAGGCATGGTCCAAACAGAAGTAACCTAAGAATAATAGTGAGGGGAACTGGGAAAGGTGAGAGAAGGGAACATAACTAGGATCCCTAAGAGTGAAAAGGGTGGGGTGCACCCAGGTGGGGTGCAAGAGGAAAACAAGAGCTCTTAAGAGAGAAGTAGTAAAGAGCAGCTCCAGAAGTCTGGGGTTAGTTATTAGTACTTATCAGTCCTGGGAGATTGATTTGCTTGTTTGAACAGGAGTTTAAGAAGTTCAATTTGCTCACAGGAACAGTCTTCCTTTCTGGGGGAGTCCTGTGGAGATCTAAATTAAACAGGTTTTATTGGAGGGAAGGGGACCTAGCTGCTGACTTTCTGCAGCCTGACAGCAATTGAGGTGTTCGGGAGAACTGTAAAGGGTCCTTTTCATTTAGGAGCTATCTGGGCTGTCAAGGACCCCTCCCCACTCTATATTTGGTCGCGACTTCAGGGGGCTGCTATGTGTAGAAGGGTTGGCCTGGAGGAGGTGCCGGTTTCTTATTTCGTGAGTGCCTGCTGAAACTCTCCCAAGTTAATAATATAGGAAATAATAGAATTGAGGTCAGAATCTAAAACAGTGGGCAGTAATTAGAGCCCGGGCTTAGAGGTCTGCTGACAAAGCTTTCCCAGAGTCCTTTTCAAGGGCCCTATTTATTTTTACAACCAAGCAGGTTTCAGAGGAAATAGGGCCAGAGGGAGAAGTTGAGATAGAGTAAATGGCTCCCACATCAATTAGGAAATTAACAGGCTTACCTGAGAGCCTCAGGCGGGGTCTCAGCTCCCGCTCCCCACATAAGAACGCAGGACATGGTGAGGCCAAAAAGGAACACCCACGGAGCCATAGATACAGGAGTCATACCACCACTGGAGTCTCCCTGACGGCTGGGTTGGAGACACAGGAAGCAGGAGCCACACTATCTGTAACCTGCCGTTCACTTGTCTCTGCCAACCCACCTCACTTGCTAGCTGCAATCCACCGTGCTAACCGCAATCTGCTCTTGCCAGCTCAGCCACCATCTTCCTGCTAGCCCCCATTTTCTGCTAGCGCAGCCATAGCAGTTATATTAGTGGCTATTGGCTCACTGGTTACAGCTGACGGCCAACGAGCCACAGCTGATGGCCATCCAATCACAGTTGATGGCCATTTACTACCTGAGCCTGCAGCTTTCCACATGAGGCCGAGAGCCTGGAAACTGCACTCCTGGCTCTGTCCCCACACATGTCAAGGATCACCCGCAGTTTTAACTTTATGATGACAACAGCTTGGGAGCCACTGGGAACTTCAGGTCTATTAGTCAATCACAGCCATTTGTGGGGAAAGGGTTGGTCCCGGCTCCCTTCAGAACAGGGCACAATCCCTCTTCCAGTGCCCTTTTTAGTTTGCAAAGGGGGCAAGGCTGCTTTGGAGGATTAGGACACTCCTTACCACAGTGGCCTGGGCGTCTATATCCAAAGTAGGTTCCTTTACCTGGTGTGTCTCTTCTGGGTTTTCCAGGGTGGCCCTGAGGTGGCTTTGGCCTTCGTTTGTCTATTAACTGCCACCAAAAATCTGGCTTGTCTCTGGTCTGCTCTGGTCTTGCTGTTCCTTTCTTCCTCATTTTCCCTTTCTCGGTTGTTAAAGACATTTAAACAGATTTCCCAGCTTTCTCTAGGATCTGTGCCTTTCCAGTAAGATGCAACAATGGATCAGAATTACTATAATATCCTCTTAGGTTAGGGAAAATATTAGGCCAAACTTAATGAATTTACCCTAAACTTATCTAGGTTTTTGGTAAACTGTTAAACACTTAAATCATGCTTTAGACTGGTTTATATCTGACATGAGAAGAACACATGAATTCCAGTAGTCCTAGAATACAGAAGCTTACATAATTATTAAGCAAAATTTAGTTCTTACTATTGTGAACATTTCGTTTTCTTCACAATAACCAAGGACCTGATTAGGACAATATAAAAATATAGAAATTATTCTGATGACACATATAATCTTTGCTTTTTAGGCAGAAAACTTTTCTGTAATATCAATAGCAGACCAATAATCTAAGAAATTTGTCCTACTTGGCAGAGAGAGAAAACTCTACCAGCTTACTTTTGATATTCAAATTTATTTAACTAATTGTATTTAGCTTAACTGTATATGAAACTCTTAAGATTTTTCACAAACCTTCTACAAATTTCCCCATCCCTCTTACTTTGTCTCTTCCCACTCATTCAGAAATAACCATCTTTAGGACAAACTACTTTCTTTCAGATCCTTCAAAAATGTATTTCCATACATTATACCTTCCTTGAAAACACACATCATTTCCTTTCATATTATTTAGAATCTATAACCTTCAGAACCTTAATTTTTACTGACAACCAAAAGCAAGCAATTAGTACTTCCACTGGCAAGTCCAGGAATTTATTTTGCAACCTTCAAAAGCATAGGCTTTTGTAGTAAAATGTAAGATATATTTATTAGGGCTGGTCCAGTGGCTCAAGCGGTTGGAGGGCCGTGCTCCTAATGCTGAAGGCTGCCGGTTTGATTCCAACATGGGCCAGTGAGCTGTACCCTCTACAAATAAGACTGTGAACAACAGTTCTCCCTGGAGCTGGGCTGCCGTGAACAGCAGGAGGTTGGTATAAGTTGCTGTGAGCTGCCATGGACGGCTGTGAGCTGCCATGTGCTGCTGTGTGCTGCCGTGGGCTGCTGTGTGCTGATGTGTGCTACCGTGAGTGGCCAGTGGCCATGCTGGCCCGCAGCTGGCATGAGTGGCCGGAAGCCGACGAGAGCTGCCATGAGCTGCCGACCAATGACCGGAGACTCACTGCCTCAGCTGGGTGGAGCTCAAGGCTCATAATACCAGCATGGGCCGGGGAGCTGTGCCCTACAACTAGACTGAGAAACAATGGCTTAAAAGCCGGGAGTGAGGGAGCGGGGGAAAAAAAAAAAAAAATATATATATATATATATATATATATATATATTTATTAAAAGATCTTAATTTACCTTTTAATGTTTCTGTGACAAGAAGCCAGAAATAGACTCACATCTAACTCACATCTATCTCATAATTAATATTCCAGCATTTCATTATTTTGAAATACCTAGATATTCAATAATTTTTATCATTTAACATAACTTAGCAAAACTAAAATCTTAAGTTACTAACAGATGCTGAAAAATCATGTCCAAGCATCCACAATATATGATTACTACTGAAAAAATTTCATTTAAAATCTTGTTTTAGTTACTTCTTATTAGTTCTTTTGTTTGTTAGTGTTTTTGTCTGTTTTTGTTTTTAAATTAAAGTTTATTGGGGTGACAATTGTTGGTAAAGTTACACAAGTTTCAGGTGTACAATTCTGTATTACATCATCTATAAATCCCATTGTGTGTTCACCACCCAGTCAGTTCTCTTTCCATCATCATATAGTCGATTCTTATTAGTTCTCAAACTCAATGAGATTTTAAAGTTAATTATCCAAGTTTTTTATTGACAAATTTTGTAACAGAGATAACATGAATTTATTTTAAAAGTAGACTTATTCAGAATACTGGCACTCTGGGAGGATGGAAGACTCTTGTCCAAAGTCCATCTCCCTTATAATGAATTCCAGTGTGGGTGGTCTGCAGGACTTAGGACAGGACCAGTGGAGAAAAGTGGAGGGGTCATAGGAGACAGAGGAAAGGAATAGGGCAGAAGAATTGGAGGGAGAGGAAGGGGGCGGTGCTGAGGCCTAGGGAGGAGGAAAATTCAGAGGCTGTCTTCGCCATGGGGGAGCATGGAATGAGAGAGGGTCATCCAGGAGGTTTGGGGGAGGTAGACTGAGGAAATTTAGCCAAGCACATTCAGCATTGTTGCCAGAGGTCCAGGTCTTGATTTAGGGCCATTAAGGCTCGGATATAGGGGACCTCAGACCATTTTTGTAGCTGCCAGCAGAAGAGATCTAGTTGCATGGTGTTCAAGTTAAGAGTTCTATTGTCCTGCCAGACCTCCTGATTACCTAACTTATATTGTACCCAGGCAATGTTACAGAAAAACATTATTAGAGATGAGAGGTCAAAGTTTGTCCAGTTCTTAAGAAGACAGCCAAGAGGAGAGTCTTGTGGAATAGAGGGGATACCTTCCATGGCTGCAGGGACTAGTGGCTCCTGATAGCTGAGAGGGAGATGAGGGGTGTGGGGACAGAGCCAGAAGTGCAGTTTCCAGGCTCTCAGCCTCACGCTAAAGAGTGCTGGCTCAGGTAGTAAATGGCCATCAACTGTGATTGGATGGCCATCAGCTGTGGCTAGTTGGCCGTCAGCTGTAACCAGTGAGCCATTGGCCACTAATTTAACTGCTGTGGCTACGCTAGCAGAAAAATGGGGGCGAGCAAGAAGATGGTGCTGGCAAGCGCGGATTGCAGTTAGCACCGCGGATTGCAGCTAGCAAGGAGAGTCGGTTGGTTGGCAGAAGAGCGGACAGCAGGTCGCACATTGTGTTTGAATCCAGCCTCCAGTGAGACTATAGTGGTATGACTCCCTTACCTATGGCTCTGTGGGTGTTCCTTTTTGGCCTAGCCACATCCTGCGTTTTTATGTGGGGAGCGGGACCAGAGACTCCGCATGCCACCCCACTCGACAAGGGGCGTCCCCCTAAATCTCTGAACAAAGGGTTCCTCCAACTCTGGGTTATGGACTGAACCAGTCCATACTGTGTACCTGAAAGGAAATGAATGAAAGAAACTGACTGACTGTTAGCTACAACCCAGCTGGTGGAATTCCCAGCACCCCACGGACATCACCAGGCATATCCACTTACTGACTGACACCTCAGCAAGTCACTGGAGGTTCTTCCCTGGAAGATCAGATAAAATGCGGAAGTAGAGGAGCAAGGGAGTGAGAGAGTAAAGGGGAGTCTCACACAGTTTGGCCTTGGGAATTCCCTTTGGAGAACAGGTTGACTTTTTGATTCCACTGGCGAGTAGCCTGTGAGGACAGAGTCCCAGAAAGCAGTTTCCAGGCTCTCGGCCTTGGTGGGGAGGTGCAGGCTCCGGTAGTGAGTAACCATCGACTGTGATTGGTTGGCGGTCAGGTGTAATCGGAATCGGATAGCCAATTGGCTACTGATGTAACTGCCAGGAATGCGTTGATTAGTTGGTTGGTTGGCAGGCAGAAAAAGTGAATGGCAGATTGCGAATTGTGTGGATCCTACTGTGTGTGTGTCTCACCCTGTCGCCAGCGAGAATATAGTGGTATGACTCCCCTATCTATGGCTCTGTTGGTGTTCCTTTTTGGTCTCACGATAGCCTGCGTTCTTAAGTGGGGAGCGGAACCAGAGACCCCCCATGATACCCTGCATAACAAGCCCCTGCCAGGAAATGTCAGTTCCTGCCTAACTCGTGGGGGATCCATGAGAGACTCATGGAAGGGTGGGGAAGGAGACCTACTAGCGTGTGTGGACAAGCTGCCACTGCCGACTGTACCACACATTGGAGAGTAGGTCTCACAGGTGAGAGAGCCACTGGGGATGAAACCTGATAGGGACAGGAGAGATCTGGTGCTCATACAGGCCAGCAAATGTTGTGGCTGCTGCTTGCTAGTTGTGAAAGAATTCATGAGGCAGGTAGAAATACAGAAGGAAGATTGATTAAAGTAAGAGAAGGGTCAGCTAGGTAGATATAATGTAACCCTTACATTAGGTCCATGCCAAAAATCACAAAAATTACTTTTAAAGTTCTATCATCTGACAATTTGATTAGGTTCTCCTACAAATTATTTCTGAAAGTATTAGAAACTGTTGACTTTCAAAAGAACTTCATTACCTCAGTCATTAGGGTCATTCATTTTCCAAGTGTCTAGAACATGTATAACCAAAAAAGACTTTCCTAAGTGACTGTCAGTTATACTTGTTACTCTTTCACTTACAGGAATCTTCTATAACTTGATCTATATAGTTAGGAAAGGGGAATAAAATTAAAACATTGTTAATTTAGTGTGCATTTGTCAGTGTGATGCAATACTTTTTAACCTTATATATTCTTAAATGTTTTAGTCAGAAACTTAAGAGTTGCCCACTTCAGCTTATCTGCTTCATTTAATTGGTAAAATGGTCATTTTTAATCAAATTTGTTGTCAGTTCCTCTGGCAAATCAATTAGCCAAATCAGAAAATCCTATTTCTCTATTTTTAAATGCAAACACTGGGTGTTAATACATGTTGCTGAGACAGCCAACTCACTTCTGAATTCTCCTTCTAAGATAAATACATAGATAAAACATGGAACTTTGCTACACAACTTTTGTCTGATGACATAAGACTCTTCTGGTGCCAATGTTTTGTACTAGTTTCTTTGTTTTGGTTTTGCGGGTGTCTCCCTCAGGAGCCATGCTTTATTTGGCATTGGTTGGGAAATAGAAGAGGCAGCGTCTTTAAAAATTCTTACTACTGTTTGCCTCTTCATTAGATAGTATGTCTTCTTACTGAACACAGCAATCTGAGCCAAAATGCTGACTTCTGTCTCTGTATTTCCTTGCTTTACCCTTAACAAAAACAGTTATAAAACTGGAAACACAGGAAACCTTATCAAAGCTCCTTGATTGAAGAAAACTTCACGAAGGAAATGTTCGCATCAGTGCTTTTTCAGGAGGTTATATAGCTTGCGTCAGTGTAAAATTCATGGTGGAAAAGAGATATATCTTTGTGTTTTGTTTTGTTTTGTTTTGTAATGGAACACGGGAGGAGGGCTATTGTGAGGGGAGGTATATGCAAACCCAGTTTGAAGACTGGACACAAAGTGATAGCCTTACTCTAGGCTGGACTCAAATCCATCATACACTGGCCCTAATGATCTTTTTCATCACAGTCTCCCTTGACTGGTCTACCTGAGTCCCTCTTACACTATAGGCAGAATAACAGAGAAGTTAGTTAGAGGACAATATAAATGTAAGCAATGATCTCAATCACAGGGCTTCAATGTGGGCATTTTTGGAAGCTAAAAATGCACATTTCTGTGTCTTTCTCATAGAGGTGATGTATGAGACCATGGAAGCCCATGAGTCTATAAAGGTGAGATGTAAGGAGAAGAGACTTGAATGTTCTCTTCAAAGTGGGCTGTGTTTATGTTACTGGGTTATGATAATATTTCTAAGCTCTTTGTCTTCTCAAGGGAAAGAATTCAGTTGAGAGACAACGTTTTGTGCAGGGATAGGATAGTAAGAAATTTATTAATAAAGGCAGATACACTCTAAAATGGGGAGTGGACCAATCCCAAGAGGGAGAAAGTCCTCTTCTTATATTGTATGAGGCTTTTATTTCTATGGGTAGAATTGCCTTCTCCCTTCTCTGTATCTCTCTCTCTCCTGCTGAGGTGCTCAGTCCTCCCTTTTGGTTCTCAAGGCAGTTTCTGTCAATTTTCTTTTTAGGATTTGTTTGAGAAGCTCACTAAAATTGTCTTGATAAGCAGGATACATACTCTGATAAGTGAGATGTCTTCCTGCGTTCTCTGGCTTCTAACTACACATCCCTTTGATTTAGGGGCAAGTGTGAGCCTGGATACCTGCTGGGCGAGTAAGGCATCAGTGCCCTAAGTGAGGGCAGCTGTAAGGGGTCTGGACCCAAGTAGGGGCTGCAGAAAGGGGCTTTCTAAGTGGGGCTAGGTCTCTCTTCCTGCTCATGTCCATCTGCCTACCCTATCATTTACACCATGGAGTAAGGACACCTTGAAGTTGAGCTGTATGTGATGGAGGCCTTCCTGTAAGCCTGTAATATTGTTAGGATAATTATTATAAGAAAAAGAGTAACAAACAGGATTAATTCATCTTTACATTTCTTGTGGTAGATTTGTGACTCAAAGTACATAATTGGTTAAAGTTACCATTTTCTTCACAATCATACTTTCCAAGTCTTTTTCTTGCACAAAGTCTCCAAAAAAATTCAGCAATTCTGATATATCCTAGGCTACAGAATCTTAGTCAGAGAATTTTCTGTGATAGCTTATGTCTAGAGAATCATCTCATGTGGAAAGAAATATCTATGCTGAATTCTTGCTACTAAGTGAAAAAATTATATACATGAAGATTTCGTTAACAATAGAATATAATAGCAAAAAGAAAACATCTAAATGTCCAAATATATTTAAGAGACTAAATTATCGTGCATGTGAAGTGAGTGTAACCTATGCCTCTGGGATAGAAGCTTAATTTATGAAAGCTTCACAGAAATTTGTTCTAACAAGGAGCCTTCTATTAAAGAGAGTTTTGATAATAATAAAAATAATACTTAGCCAACTTTGAAATATTCACTGTGCTCCAAATACTGTTTTAAGCATTTACGCATTTAACCTTCACAGTAACTCTAAGGACAAGTAAGTACTGTTAAGATTCCCATTTTACAGATGGGAGATCAAGGCACATGGAGGTTAAATAATTTGCCAAAGAAAACCTAGTTGGTCAGTGCCAGAGCTTGAATTTGATTAGATAATATCCATAACCTGTACTACTGCACACCACCTTAGCAGATTCCCCACATATTTTGGTTAAGATCTGTACCCTATAGGATCTCTCTCTCATCTTTAAAAATTCGTGTGCAGTTTTTTGTGTTTTTGTTTTTGGTTTTGCGGGCACTAAAAACATTAAAATAATAATGACAGTAATTACAGAATCAAAAAGGAAAAGTATCTTTCTTTTTCCACATTCTTTTCCAAGTCCATATACATTCATAACTATTATAAAACTATAGTCATAGGAAAGATCAAACATTGCTCCCTGTTTTTCCTACTTATTTTATTTCAAATGTTTTTATTTTGCTACACTGTCTTCATAATAATCATTCTAATAGTTGTAAAATGCTCTAATAAGTTGATGTTCCATAATTTATTGAGTCTTTTCTTGGGGGGTGTGTGTGTATGTGTGTGAGATATAGCAAATAACATTTCTGTGAACATTTCATACATTATTCCTTTTCCTTTTTCTGATTTTTTTTTAAAGGATAAATCCCCAGGAATGAGCTTACTAGACAAAAGATAAGAACATTTTTATTGCTTGCAAAAATAAAGTCACGTTACTTTGCAAATGGGTAGTTGTATGTGGTCATCAATAATGTGATGTGCTATTTCTCCACAATCTCACAAGTATTGATGTATTTTAATGTTAAAATCCTTTTGCAGATTGTACCCCCACTTAATTAAATTACATGTATTTAATAGCTGACAGCTCTGGCTATTACATAGTATATATTGCATTCATTGTGTTTAGATGTGTTTTGCTGAAAAAAGCGCACAAATTAAATTACAAATGAACTCTCTTTGTCTAACCCAAAGGATTTAAATTGTACAATTGACGTTGTAAAAACAAATGAAATTTTGTTTAACAAAAATGCTGATTGTGGTTATTAGCTTATAGTATGAATAATTCCTGCAATTCTTGGCAGATTATGATTAGAAATCTTTTACCTACCCCTGTACCATGATAAAGATATATTTTTGCTTTCTTCAACATTGGGGTCAAAGTCGCTAATTTTGTTGCTCTGTCATTGTGTAAGTTTATTCTTATCATGAGGAAATCTCTGAAGAAGACCTGGAACTAAAGACCATTTTACATAATTCATGTATAGTTTATTGAATAAACAAAAGAAATCTGAGGCAGTGAGATCACTCCATTTCTTCATTTGCAGTAGATTTTTGTTCAAGAAACCCAAAGTCAAGGGATGGCTGAGGAAGGTGAAGGGATTAGGCAGTATAAATGGGTAATCACAGAATAGTCATGGGGATGTGAAATACAGTATGGGGAATATAATCAATAATATTGTAAAAACTATGTATGGTGTCAGATGGGTACTAGACATCTTCGGGAGAATCACTTCATAAATTATATAAATGCCTAACCACTGTGCTGTACACCTGAAACTACTATAAAATAATATTGAATGTGAATTATAATTAAATATACTATGTGTATAGTCACAGGATGTAAAGTACAGCATAGTGAGTATAGTCATTAGTATTATAATAGGTATGTATGGTATCAGATGGGTAGTAGACTTGTTGGGGTTATCACTTTGTGAGGTGTGTAAATGTCTAATCATTATCTTGTTCTGTACAACTGAAACTAAAAACGAGAAAACAAACAAACAAACAAAAAAACCAAAGTCATTTTCTTTGTCAATTGGTTTGTCCAGCACTGTATTTTTTCAAGCTGGCAATTAAAGAAATCAGGTCGCTATCAGAGTCCAAAATAAATGAAAAAAATCTTATACTCATTTATTCGTTATACAAATATATTATGAGCACTTTTACTCTATTGGTGACCAATTATGCAAGAGAGGCATGGATGACCCTGCCTTCATGGAACTTATGGCTTGGCTGGGGCTGTCAAAGAAAAAGTCTGACACTAGTTAAAGGTGGTAAGAGAGACTATTCAGTACTACTGTGCTAAGGGAGAGAGCTCAATGTAACCTAGGCTTAAACGCCAAAACAAAGGTAGGAGGCCTTTTAAATGCTGGGGTGTGCTAAAGGAAAGCCATTAATGGATGTTAAAAGGTGTTGGTCTATGTGATTTGGTCATCTGGTTTAATTGGTGCTTATCAGGAGAAATAAACTTCTCATATCTTTAGAACAGGAGGTAGTTTTACAAGTTGGAGCAAGTCACCCTCAGAAGTTAGGGTCTTACCCTCCCTCAGGAACTGGGAGACAGAGCAGATATCTCCTTGGATGTCTGCTGAATTTCAAGGAGATGTCTTCTAGGTCCTTGAGGAGACATTTCTGGGTGACAGAAGGTTTACATCTCAAAGGGGTAGGAAAAGAATTTATAATTACAAGCTTTCTAAAGTAAATGTTCAAAGAAAAGGGAAAGCAGAGGCCTATAGTCAGGTTTTGGCTGGAACAAACAATAAATTCTTTTGGTAGCATTAAATTTTCTTGGGGCAGACATTTTAAGGGAGTTGAAAATGACATCCTAGGAGCAAGGCCTTTAGCTGACAGAAACCATTCTAGTGTTTGTTCAAGTCTCTTAGTGTAGGGATGGGGGTGGGTGGATGGAATTGATTGTGCTGAAAATTGCACTTCTTACAGCCTAGTTGAGAAGGGGACTAAGTTTGGCCAAGGAGAGAGTCTTCGTCAGGACACAACCAACTAAAAGAAGGCTTATTGTATCAATACGAGGAATGGTGTGCAGGTTGTACACTGCACAACCGTAGGGATGTCATTTACTTCACAGCCTGTGTGAAGGACGACTAACCCCTGAGCTGTGCAGTGCACAGCCTGCATGGCCATGGGCAGCAGTCTTGTGACCACCGCTGCTCCAGCTGGCAGAAGAATTTCCAATTGATTCTCTTCATCTTGGTCAGTGGGAAAGGCCCTTTCTGCCCTATCCCCACCCTCGATGTGCAAGTCCCTCACTCTCATTTAAGGGGGTGAATTGTTGTACTGTTTGTGGTCCACAGTGCTGGGTAGACGGGTCCACACACTGAGCACCCTTCAGCCCCAGCTTCCTCCTGTTCTGTCCTTTGGTCCTCCAGGGAGAAAATCTTTATTTATCTTCCCCATCTAAGACATTCCCTATCCCCGGCCCCTTCTTCTCCTTGGAGACTAAAATTTCTACAAAAAGACATTGTTGGATTCCAGTGGGCTCTTTCCAGTCTTTGTTTCCCCTTTACAGTGGGGAGAGAATAGTGAAGAACACAGGAAACACCTGGATTCATACATCTGGATAAGCCTCTGCCAGAAGCGCTTATAAGGAGGCTTTATAAGAGTTCCAATGGGAAGGCAAGGGAGCTCTGGAGCACATGGCAGGGACACGTCAGCCTACCTGAATCAAAGACATAGCCGTCTTCCAGGAGGCAAGTAGGTCGGCAGAAAAAAGCAAAATACAGTGTAAAGCGAAAGGTTGGCTGAAAGGGCTACTATGCTTTTTGGGTCTTTTTATCCTGCTTTTTATTGGATCAGTCACATTCCCACCAGGAAGTAATGTGCTCTATTTCAATTCTTTTAATGGTTACCTTTACATTTTTAAGAGACGTAATTCACTTATAAATAGTAAGCTCATTAATCTCGGTTTGTTCCTCTCATAACACAAAGGCCTTAAAATGCCCAGCTCCCTCCCCACCCTCCACCCCCTACCCCCGCCCCATATTTGGTACTGCTTTTATTTCCTTTGTTTCCTGAACTTCCAAGTCTGGTCATTTCTCATTTTTATAGTCAGTTCATATTTAAATGAACCAAAATGTTTGTCAGTTTCTTTGATTCATGTGGCATCTTAAATCCTACTTACTTCTAGTTTTAATATCCTGGGTGCTGAAATAATCTTTAAGTCATTTAGAGTAGGAAAGTCTCTCAGTCTTCGTTATATCTGAAAGACAACCCTTCCTCTGGAATTTCAGACTTGCTAAGTGCATAATTCTAGGCTGACTGTTCTGTTTTCTTGGCGTTTGACCTCACCATCACACTGTCTTATGGAGTCTTCTGCTGCTCAGGGAAAATGTGTTTGTCTAATTGCCATAACTTTTTAGATAATCTTTCCTTTCCTTTTGATAATTTTAAAATATTTCTCTTTTTATGTTTTACAGATTCATTGTGCATATCTGTGTAGATTTGTTTAATTTATTTTCATTGAAACTTGCTGTGCTGTCTTAGTCTTAGAATTCTATCATTCTTCACATCTGGAAACTTCCCCGTCATTCCTTCAAACGTCACCCATTTCCCATGTTCTCTATTCTAAGTTTCTGAAACTCCTGTTAATATATAATGAACATTGTCATTCTCTTTTCATATTACTTAAAAATCTCAAATATTCCAAATCTTTGCTTCCAACTGATACACTCTGGGTGATCTCATATTTTTCTTCCAAAAGACTAATTCCCTGAGGTCTGCTCTCCAACCTGTCTATTGATTTCTCTGTTTTGATGACTAGATATTTCATATGTAGAATTTCTTTGCATCTTTTGCTAATAAGCTTGTTCTTTTTCCATAGGGTCCTGTTATCGTCTTATGATTTCTATTTCTTCCTTTATCTGAACAATTCAAGGTGACATTGTTTTTTAAACAATTTATTTCAATTACAGTTGATATGCAATATTGTATTAGTTTCAGGTATACAATATAGTAATTAGACATTTATGTAACTTACAAAATGACACAGTGACATTCTTAATTTAAACGTTCTCTTAGACTGTTTTATTATTTTTGGTTCTTAGAGTTCAAAGTATCCCTTTTTTTACCTGCTGACCTGTCTTTCATGGCAGTTTTCTCTCACTGAGAGCCCCACAGGTCTGGGCTGTGGTGGCCTCCCAATGGGAGAGTTCACATTCAGCTCTCTGGGTCTCATGTGATTAGTTTAGGACAATTTTTTATGTCAATTTTTATCTGGGGGTGTGTATCGTTAACATGTAGTGTGAACACTAACATCATCTCTGTTGGTTGGTGAGGTCTGGGGCACATTCTCTCAGGTAATTCCTTTCACTTTTGGCCTCTTTAGAGGTACCATTTCCTTGGGATGGTGGCCAGTATTTGTTTCTTACCCACTTAAGTACAAGTCAGCCCTCCAGGACTTCTGGCTTCCAGCATGGAGCCCTGGATCAGGATTCATCAAAAACTATGCTTTCAGAGGTTAAGGCCTGTGTCCAGCTCTGAAAAGCCTGTGCTTGCCTGTTTGCAATTAGCCAAATTGCTTCAGCTTCTAGTTTTCTCTTCATCTCTGGCACCTCTTTTGTATCCAGCTTGACTATACACACAGAATTTTCTTACTTGGTAGTTTTAGGTATTCGAAGCAGGTAGAGCAGCATTAGGAGTGAGAGGAAGGAGGCCTTTCATATCAGCTTAACTTGCCCTGTGGCACGAGGCCCCAGGTTGTTCTGTGAAGCCAGATTGACACGGACATCAAACCTGCTAAACCTTTCTGATAATCTCGTCCATGATGCTACTGCGATGAACAGTTTCAAGATGGCTCTGAGCACACTGGCCCACTGGCCGTCTACGCTCCCTGTCAGTGCCGCCGACTCAGAAGTGGATGACTCCTCACGGCAAGTGTCCTCACTCAGTGACCAGGTGTCTGTCACATTCGACCGACACAAGAGGCATCACTGCTTCCTGAGCAGCTCCTTCTAGATTCTGGTCCTCTGCTGGTGATTTCTTTTCTTTCTCAGAGATGTCAGGGCTCTGGACGACTCTGTAAACCATATTTATGAGAGACCCTTTCCCCATCTCCTGTCTCTTACAGATTGGAATTATTAGGTTGCTGCAAAAGTAATTGTGGGTTTTGCAATTGTCTTTGACCTTTTAAACTGCAATTAATTACTTTTGCACTAACCTAATAGCAATAAGGAGCCCTCCTACCCCCATTTTTTTCTTCCATGAGAGAAGTTTCAGTTGGAAGGTGAGTTTGTAGCCAGGATACAACTGGGTAATATTTGAGGGAGATGTGGAGAAGGGAAGCCAGGAGCGTAAATGTCTTTCCACAAGTTTGCTGAGAAGGGGAGAAGATAAATAGGTTATTTGAGCAAGAGGACTGTGGGAGAGGAGTGAACATATTTAAATGTTGATGAAACAAAATGAGGCTAGAGTTCCAGGAGAGTGAAGGGGTTATTAATAGGGCAAAATCACAGAAAAGGACCAATCACAGGTATTGTGCCATTGGGTGTTCTGATGTACACAGCCATGCAATGTCTCTATTGAAGATGATGTATTCAATATGTCAGAGCAAGAACTTTAAAGGAACAGTGCCACAGCTCTCACTTTGGGTCCTTCTGCAGAGGGGGTGGACAGGAAAGAGAGAGATTTGAAATAACTGTTCTTGACATTTTATTTTATGGGACTGGTAGTTCCTGGCCTGGCTGGAAGGGAAGGGAAGTGCAGGGAAGGGAAATGAAGGGAGTTAGCCACCAGTGGGGTCTAATATGGTACATTCCTTAACCAAAGGACTTCTGCAAACCGTCAGCCTGCCTGAAGTGGGAAACCTGGTAATCAGTGAATCTTTTACTAGAGGAATTTCATAGGAGTTCATGTGTCTCTTATCACTGCCCAAAAAGGACTTGTGGAGATTGGTCCTTGAATAGATACATTGTGATGGGATACGTTCTTATCTTCTCAGGCTGCTGTGAGAAAATACTCTAGACTGGGTGGCTTAAACAACAGACATTTATTTCTCCCGGTTCTAAGGAAAGTCCAAGGTTAAGATTCAGTTCCTGGTGAAAACCCTCTTCTCACCAGGTTTACAGACGTCCACCTTCTTGCTGTGTCCTCACATGGTGGAAACAGAGGGGTGGGGCTTTGATTTCATTCTCTTTTTCTTGTAAGGGTGTTACCAGAGAGTGGGCTTTTCTCGGAGCTGTGTTCAGGCTTGGTTTCCACACTGGGGATTGAACTTGGTGGTGTCCGGGCTAGATTCCTAGACTGGGTGTCGAACCCGGGCCTTTGAGCAGAACTGGGAATCTTAGCTACTCCAGCTGCCAGAGGATGCGCCCTCCTCAGCAAGATGTCCAGGTTCTTGGCGTCTCGAGCAAAGAATTGAACAAGATACGAGATTTGGTAAAGTAGTGAAAGAGCAGTTTATTAGACGAAAAAATACACTTCAAGGAAATAGAAGCAGGCCTGACAAAGCAGTTGCTCAAGGGCCATTATTAGAAGAGAAAGTACACTCCAAAGGCTTAGGAGCAGGCTGCGGTTCAAAGGTTTCATGGGGAAAAGTCGTCATTATTAGGAGAAAACATACACTCCAAAGAGTTTAGAGCGGGCCGAGCAAAAGAAGGGGCTCAAAAGGCCCTGACTGGGGAGGACTCGGAGTTTTTATCCCTTTTTTTTTCTAGAGTAGGCTGTTCCTCTCTGGGCTTGGGACTAATTGATTGACAACAGGCTATTACCTCATCTTTTTAGACTGTGCATGTTCCTTCCCAGAATTCAGTCTGTTATAATGATAGTAATGAACTTCTGGGCATATGTATTATATTATAATGATGGTATAATGAGGTCCAGGTAAAATGAAGGTCATTGTGGTCTTTCCTGCGCAGGAGTGAGTGACTGATTTAATATAGTCGTACCCATTTGTTTCCTCATAGGGGTAGATAATTACAATGAAAAGGGAAAGTTTTGGGTGGAGAGGGAAGGTCCTTTGGGTGGTCACATTCTGTGGGTTGTGTTGGACTTGTAGGAATGCAGAGACCCGATGCCTATCTCTAACTGCCTGATTTGTTTTCCCCTTGAGAGACATGATCCCTGTAAAATCACTATGGGTAACTGAGGGACAGGACGTCTTCTTCTGTATCTGCTTCTTGCTGTGCAGGGGTGTAGTGTTGTCCTTACCTATTGGGGATTCACGGAACTGTCGCCCTATCTGACTTTAGATATGAGGAAGGGGGCTCGAGATACACCTGGAAGACCATGTTGGCTTCTTTGGTTGGGACTGGTAATCTTGCTGGGGTATAATCTGTATCTCCAAAGCCCCTTGTGGGGACAGAGCCAGGAGTGCAGTTTCCAGGCTCTCGGCCTCACGTGGAAAGGTGCTGGCTCGAGTAGTAAATGGCCGTCAACTGTGATCAGATGGCCATCAGCTGTGGCTAGTTGGCTGTCAGCTGTAACCTGACAGCCATTGGCCACTAATACAACTGCCGAGGCTACGCTAACAGCAGATGGTGGCTGAGCTAGCAAGCGCGGATTGCAGTTAGCATAGCGGATTGTATAGTTAGCAGGGTGGATTGCAGCTAGCAAGTTGGGTTGGTTGGTTGACAGAGAAGCGGACAGCAGATTACAGATCGTGTGGATCCTATTTCCTTTGTCTCCAACCCAGCTGCCAGGGAGAATATAGTGGTATGACTCCCCTATCTATGGCTCCGTGGGTGTTCCTTTTTGGCCTCATTACGTCCTGCGTTCTTATGTGGGGAGTGGGACGAGAGACCCCACATGACACCCTGCATGACACCCCTGAATGAGGAAAAATAGATTTTAATTAACAAATTTAAAAGTGTTGGCTTAATGAGCAGAGCTCAAAGCTATTGATGTGGGGTGACTACGCGATGGAAAATCTGTCAGCTTTTATGGAGCCTGTGGAGTGACCATTCAGCTGGTCACTTAGGTGGAATCACTTGTCCAGGCGCTGGGCCCAGAATGGGTTGGAAAGAACATTAGGCTTCAATGATCACAATCAACAAGTATAAATCACAATTTTTAGGGTAATTATCTAAAGCAGGGGGTAGGAGATTTCTATGATTCAGGTTAACAACAATCTATTGTTTATGATTTATAAAATAATTAAGAAGCAGGGGGATAGGAGCTAAGAAACTGGGGGAAAGGAAACTTAAAATCCGTATAGGAAAGAAAACTTAAAGTTTTTCAGTGTGTGTGGGGGGGAGCTACTTGCTTGGCCTGTATCAAGGGCAGTAATATCATGGAAATCCCACTCTCATGACCTTATGTAAGCCAATTCTCCCCGACCCCCAAAGGCCTAACTTTCAAATACCATCATGTTAGAGATTAGGGCTTCAACATATGAATTTGGGGGAATACAAACATTCAGTCCATGGCAGAGGGAGTGTAGGAAAACTTTCAAAGATTGAAGCCCTGGGACAGCTCTGGTAGAATATTACTGAGAGGGATGTAGGCCATCCTACGCAAGACAGAATTTGTGCATGCTTGGTGGAGACTAATAAAGGACTCAAGAAGAGATAAGTAGGTGTGTGTGTGTTTGTGTGTGTGTGTGCTGTGTGTGTGTATGGTGCCAAAAAAAGTATACACATTTTAAGAAAGGAAAGAACTGTATTAAAATTGTAATACTCAATATATACCAATAACAAAAGATGAATACAAATAATGTGTATACAATTTTTGGCACCCCTGGTATATACATATAAATGTAAAATTAAAAAGGATAAAGCTGATAAATAATATTACCAAAATGAAAAGCGATTACAGTAGGAAAAACAGCTTTTTATGGAATAAGAAAGAGAGCTATCTAAGGGAAAACAACTTTAAGGAATAAAAAAGAGAGCTATCGAAAGGTCTAGGGTAATTATTATCAGAAAGAAATAACTTATTCAGGAAATCATATATTCTAATAAACTTCGTGAATAATGTGTATATGAAAAACTAGAAAAACTAGAATTGAGCTGTTTAATTCATAGGTCAGTTCTACTCCCCACTGCACAACTTTTCCTTTTCATTATTCTGTTGTTATTATTACTGTGTGGGATTAGTCAGGCTTCCATCAGGAAATGATGACAAACTCAAAGTAGAAAATTTGAGGACAATTTAATAAAGTGACTATTTACAAAAGTGTGGGCCATGTATAGGAAACCATCTGGCAGCCAGGTGGACGCAGAAACTCATTTGGGCTGAGTGGAGAGGGCCTCTTGAGAGGGGGGTGAGACGTAGAGCCTGTACACAGCCCACAGTGACAGAGGACAGTGGGACAGTGGGAGGAAACAATCTGACTTCACACTTCCTCTCTAATCACTTGATTTGGCTGAACCCACCTGAAGACTGAGGTAAGGGAGCCCCTTAATGCCTCCTCTAGGTCAGACCCCCACAACCTATGTAATAAGAGGAAGGTGTGACAGGAGAACAGATGGAAGATATCCTGCACATTTGGGTTCTTCATTAATTCATTCTCCTGCTCTCTTTCGGTTCACATTGCTTTTTTGTTTTCCCTAATTTTAAGAAATGTAAGGATTTAATTCTCAGTTCTTTTACTTACGTGTTTTTCTTGTTTCATAACAAAAGCAGTTAAACTATATTATATTTTGTCATGCCGGGTGTCATGCGGGGTCACTGGTCCCACTCCCCACATAAGAATGCAGGACATGGTGAGGTCAAAAAGGAACACCCACGGAGCCATAGATAGGGGAGTCATAACCCTATGGTCTTGCTGGCAGCTGGGTTGGAGACACAGGAAGCAGGAGCCACATGATCTGCGACCTGCCGTCCACTTGTCTCTGCCAACCAACCAACCCCACTTGCTAACTGCAACCCACTCTTGCTAGCTCAGCCACCATCTTCTTGCTAGCCCCCATTTTCTGCTAGCGTAGCCACAGCAGTTATATTAGTGGCCAATGGCTCACTGGTTACAGCTGACGGCCAACTAGCCACAGCTGATGGCCATCCAAGCACAGTTGATGGCCATTTACTACCCGAGTGAGCACCTTTCCACGTGAGGCCGAGAGCCTGGAAACTGCACTCCTGGCTCTGTCCCCACAGCTGGCTAGATGACAATTTAATTTAATGGTACAGATTTTCCTTTTAAGTATAGTCCTGTTTGTATTTCTTTTGTAGCATTTTCATTGCTATTAACTTTTTAAGTTTGTAATTGTAATTTAAAATTCTTTTTAACTAAAAAGTTTTTTGGGCTTAATTTTCATTGGTATTTTTAAACTTCAAATATCTTATTAATATCTAGCTCAACTGCTTTATGGTCAGAAAAAAAGTCATATGTACTCTTTCTTTAAATTTTTGCAATTTATCCAGTTTTGTTTTGTTTTGTTTGTGGCCCTTAGATAATCAATTTTTTTTAATACTCCACAAATATTAGAAAACAAAGTCTATTATTTCATTGTTAAAATCTTGGAAGCTTTTCTCAGTACCTTTATTTTGATCATTGCTGTCTCAGAGGACACGTAAGGATGGTGTGTGGGGATCCAGGCAAGGAAGTGGAATGGACAGAAACCACTGCAATTTTTTCAAAATATCTGACCCCCATGAAGGAGAAATGCTTGTCCAGTGTTTTCTGAGAGTAGACTCAGGCCCGCTGAGTCAGAGAGAAGACAGAATGGAAATTCATATGGGTCTGACTATTATTTGTGTGATCTCAGTTTAATGAGATGATCTTCTGAGTCTGGTGAGAGGAGGCAGGTTCTAAGGCTTTGAAGGTCTCAAATATAGCAGGCAGTGAGCAGTCTGCCCAGCTTGTCAGTACTGCTGGCTTTTTCTATTTTCCCCATGCCATGGTAACTTGAAGACATTGCCTGCTGCTGCTTTCCAGATGCTGTGTCAACCCAGAGGCAAAGCTCTTTTAGCCTTTAGTAAAGACACAAACACTGTGCAATCTTAAAGTATCTTCAAACCACCCTTCCAGGGAACCTTGCTCATAAGTAGAATCAAAGTCTTTGTGGCACAATTTTAACAGCTCCTTCTCTGATTACATGTTCCCGTTTGTGTCCCACTCCTAGACTAGGTACATGTTTTAATGACAGCACTTTACCAATGATATTATCAAATTGACCCCTTATCTAATAAAAAATGTGTACTAGAAACATTTGGAACTCACTTTGTTCTCTCTATATTTTGCTTAGACAAATTTGCTGAGACAATTTATGCTTGAATTCCTTTCCTGAACCCAGTACTATAAATGATAATTGAGTCTCAGACATGTAAAATATATTCTTGGCTCCAGCTAATGAAGTCCCTCCCTGGGATTTCAGATAAGACAAAAGAAACATTTTTCTTCCCACTTAGCATGCATGAATTCTGTTAAATGGGGCTGGTGTCAGATATACTTGAATGTCTATATCAAATTAATGAGATACAGCTACTTTCTGTTTGTAGTAGGTGAATTGCAGTGTCTTGGAGAGGAAGGTATGTCTTATTCCCTCCAGAATCATTGCTTGCAAGAAAGAGAAACCTGTTTGAGATCATTCAAATGGCAAAAAAAAAAAGGGGAGTTGTAGAGAAGGAGCAGTGTTGTAAAGTTATGCAATAGACAGATGCATTTGTAAAATCATAACGGGCTTAGGTTTCTCTCCACTTATTTCTGGACTGTATTCCTTTGCTTGACCATGTCTTCACATGGCCTGAGGTTTGGATGAACTCACAGAACTAGCACCCACCCTCATGGATCTTAGAATAATCAGCACAGGAGCTCTTTTTGGTTGCTGACCAGCCAGTTAATTGGCTCTACTGGTGCCATGTCCATCTCTGGTAGTCAGGTTTGGCCCAGGAGTGGTGTCATCTAGGGCAAACCTGGCTGCCAGCACCCATTCCTTATGGTGCTGGAGAGTGAAGAATTTCCCAGAAGAGGAAATTCGGAGTCAGAAAGACAGGCAGCCAGGCTTGGGTGGTACACTGGATGGAAAGGGTCAGAGTACTCCCAAGGTACTGGGAAGAGTTTTAGCTCCCCTTTGGAGGGAACTGTATACATGGCCCAACAGAGTCTGTGTCAGAAAGGAATTTGAAGGTTTAGGAACAGAATTTTGTAGGTGAAAACTGATAGTTCATCTTGTATTTTTAACTTAAATCAATATTGCAATGCTGGACCATTCAACCTTACATATATTTAGATCACGGATTAAATTTTTGTCCCTGAGAAGCAACATATCTGAGAGAACAGGGAGAGGAGTCAGGAGGTCCCAGTTCTTCTTGCTCATGCAGTGACACTGGGTCACCTTGAGAACCCTGTTCTTAACTTCTCCAGAGCTCAGTTATTTTTTTCCAAACAAGAGGATAAGACATATCATGGATTTGAAAATGGCAGTGACTTAGGATATCATGTCTTGAGTGGATGGCCTTATCCTAGAACCAATTTTGACTGACAAATGTTTTGGTGGAGAAGGAAATGAAGCAAGGAATGGGGTTTGGCTGGGAATAAACCTGACTGCAATGTGCCTGTGACACTGCAAATCAGTGTGCTGAGAGGCGTGGCCAGTATTTATCCAATAGTGTTTTACTGGTGAGCTGTTAAAGTCACAGTAATTTGGATTGATGTTATTTAATGAACAAAGTCCAAGGCAAAGAAAATGTCATGTTTTAAGAGTCCATTAGCTTGGAACAAATCCCCAGCCAGGGTTGGGAGTTGTATAGGGAAAGGTTCTTATGGGGGAGGAAATTGACACAGCATCAGTCATTTGCACAGCCCTCCAGGGTAGTCCTGGAACAAGTTCTGACTACCCGGATTTGGGCCAAATTTTATAGGTTAAGGGCTCAGTCCCCCCACAACCCTGCCATAAGCTCGGGCCCAAGGCCACCTGTTCTCCTGACCAACTAGCTACAAATTTGGGCTTCTCACTCTTCCCTCAGTTTCGATAATTCAATAGAATGACTAAGAACTCAGACAGAAAACTGCTATACTTAAAATTACAGTTTTATTAAAGTAAAAGGGTACAAATCAGAACCAGCCAAAAGAGACACATAGGACAAGGTCTGAGATGGTGCCAAATGCAAAGCTTGTGGTTTCCCCTCTCTGTGGAGTCAGAATGCATTACCCTCCCGGCACATCAGCATGTGATTATATGCAGAGTATTGCCAACTAGAGAAGCTCACTTGGTTTCGGACTGGGGTTTCATTAGTTAGCAAGACTGATTGAATCATCAGTCCTGTGGGTGGACTCAACCTTCAGTCCCCCTTCCATCCCCAGATGTCAGGTTGCTACCTATAAAGTGACTCAAAGTCTCAACACTCTAATCACATGGTTGGTTTTTCAGGTGTGGCCAGCCCCTACCCCAAGTCATCTTGTTAGAGTAAACTATCCAAGGGGCCACCACCAGTCACCTCATTAGCATAAACTGTCAGGGACTACCAGGAATAACAAAGTCACTGCTATCACTTGAGAAATTCCTAGGATTTAGAGCCTTCCTTCCAGGAGCTGGAGACAAAGGCCAGCCAAATTCTTTATTACACAGAAACTCCTAGTCATTTTTGGCTGTGAAGGCATATGAGGAAATATGTTGAACTGCAGGTGCTCAGACCTGTTCCCAGGCAACCAGATACTAGCTTTAGGGCAGCAACCAAACCCTTCTCCACCCATGCCCTGCCTCAGGGCAAAGGGGAGGGGAAGAACAGCCTCTTACGCACTTTCATTATGGTGCTCCTCGGCTCTAAAAATGGGCAGGACTGGGCCAGAAATTCTCACCAGCTTCATTATACATAATCAGATGTGGCTGGTGTCTCAGAAGGCAACCATGAGAAATGCATATCCATGGTCAGATCCTAGGACTCTAGAGGGACCTTTTAGGTGTGGTATTTTGTTCCTACCTATGCAAAACACTGTGGGATCACTAATGCTTTAAAGAATCTTTCTTCTAAGTCCTGGAAGGTCACCTTATCGAATAGTGCAGTTAGCTGTTAATTACCTGGGGTTTATAGTTAGGGAGTTTAGATAGACAGTTGCCAGGGTACCATTTCATGTGCACGAGAAGAATGTAAAGGTACCTGGTACCACATAGGAAGATGAAGGAGGTTGTGAGGTTCCTGGTGCTGAGTTTCAGGGTCATTTCATGTTTTGGTCTCTTATAGCCAAGGATGACGGATGTACCAGTCAGTAAGAGAAGACACTTGAATTGAAGCCTATTTGACCTTGTAACCCTGGTGAGAACCATAATTTTTTCCCCTCTTAACCTCTGTATCTCTTGAAGCCTCTGATGCTAAGCATCATGCATAATAAATAGTAAATGCTCAGTAAATACTTGCTAAATGAAATGTCTGGAGAACTCACTTTTTAAAATTTTTAAAAAGATTTTTATTAAAATATGTATTAGTTTTGGTGTACAAGTAATTATTCAACATTATATACAACATTTATGATCACCATAAGTCCAGCAGCCATCTGACACCGTACCACGCTATCACAATATTTTTGGCTATATTCCCCATGCTGTGCATTACATCCCCATGACTTCTTTGTTTTATACCTGGAGATTTGAACCTCTTATTCCCCTTACCTTTCCCCTCCTTTATTAATTTTCAATTACAGTTGACATTAAATATTATTTTACATTAATTTCAAGTGTAAAGCATAGTAGTTAGACATTTATATAACCTAAGAAGTGATCCCCCTGACTAGTCTAATGCCCACCTGGCGCTATACATAGTTATTACCATATTATTGACTATATTCCCTGTGCTGTACTTTATATCCCCATGACTATTTTGAAACTACCAATGTGTACTTCTTAATTCCTTCATCTTTTCCATCTCACCCCCAACCCCCTGCAATCTATCACCCCAATAAACCTGTACACATCTGACACCATACATAGTTATTACAGCTATGTAATAACTGTATTACATACAGTTCCTTATGACTATATTCCTTATGCTGTACCCTACATCTCCTTATGCTGTATTCCTTATGCTGTACCCTACATCATAACCAGCCAGTTTACTGACCATATAATAAGCATATTCCTTATGCTGTACCCTACATCTCCATGACTATGACTACTGTGTAAAACCAATTTGTACTTCTTAATCCCTTCCCCGTTTTTACCCATTCCCAACTCCCCTCCCATCTGGCAACCATCAAAATGTTAACTATATCTGTGAGTTTGTTTTTGTTTTGTTTGTTTATTTTGTTCTTTAGAGTCCACATATAAGTGAACTCACATTGCAACTGCCCTTCTCTGTTGGACATACTTCACTCAGCACAGTATTCTTCCAGGTCAATCCATGCTGCAGCAGATGGCACGAACCCATTCCCATCCATGGCTGAGCAATGTTCCATTGTATATATGTACCTCCTCCTCTTTATCCACCTATCCAAAGACACCCAGGCTTCCTCCACATCTTGGCCACTGTAAACAGTGCTGTAATGGACATATGGATGCACATGTCCCTTGGAAACGACGTTTTGGGTTTCTTCAGATAATTAACCAGAAGTGGGATTACTGGGTCCTTCTTTGTTTCTTGTTATAGCCTTTGTTTTTAAAGTCTATTATGTCTGGTATAAGTATTGCTACCACAACTTTTGTTGTTGTTGTTGTTGTTGTTTCCATTTTCAAGAAATATCTTTTTCCCAACTCTTTACTTTCAATCTTGTGCGTCTTTCAATCTGAAGTGAGTTTCCTGTAGGCTTCATGTGTAGAACTGTAGGCGTTATCCATTTAGCCACACTATTTACTTTTAAATTGTTGACAGATATGTAGTTATTGCCATTCTATTATTTATATTTATTATTTTTTTGAACTTTTTTGTCTTGAAGAAGTCCCTCTAACATTCTTTGTTATATTAGTTTGGAGGTAAGGAACTTCTCTATGCTTTTTCTTGTCTGTGAAACTCTTTATCTGTCCTTCCATCCTAAATGATAGCTTTGCTGGGTATAGTAATCTTGGTTGTAGGTCCTTGCTTTTCGTCACTTTGAAAATTTCCTGCCAATCCCTTCTGGCCTGTTGAGAAATTAGCTGATAGTCTTATAGGAGCTCCCTTGTAGGTAACTAATTGCTTTTCTCTTGCTGCCTTTAAGATTCTCTTGAGAATCTCTCTTTCTAACCTTTGGCATTTTAATTATGACATGTCTTTGTGTGGCCCTGTTTGGGTTCATCGTTTTGGGATTCTCTGCACTTCCTGGGCTTGTAGATCTATTTTCTTCACTGGGTTAGGGAAGTTTTTCATCATTATTTCTTCAAATATGTTTTCAATCCCTTGCTGTCTTTCTTCTCCTTCTGGTACTCCTATGACACGAATGTTGGTACACTTGATGTTGTCCCACAGGCCCCTTAAACTGTCCTCATTTTTGTGAATTCTTTTTTCTTTTTGCTGTTCTGTTTGGGTGTTTTCTGCTATCTTTTCCAAATTGCTCTTTTGATCGTCTCCTTCATCTAATCTACTATTGATTCCCTGTAATGTATTCTTCATTTCCATTATGTGTTAGACATGTACATAATGTATTCTTTATTTCTGAATGGTCTTTTTTATGTTTTTTATCTCCATTTTTATTTTTCCTATCTCTTTGTTGAAGTTCTCCCTGAGATCATTAAGCATTCTTATAACCAGTGTTTGGAACTCTGCATCTGGTAAATTGCTCTCTCCATTTTGTTTAGTTCTTTTTCTGGAGCTTTGTTCTATTCTTTTATTTGGGAAATGTTTCCTTGGCTCTCCATTTTTGCTGCCTCCCTGTGTTTGTTTCTAAGTATTATGTAGGGCTTAGTCTCTCAGTCTTGGTAGAGTGACCTTATGTAGTAGGTGTCCTATGGGACACAGTGGTGCAGTGCAGTCTCCCTGGTCACCAAAGCTGGGTGCTCCAGGTGTGTCCTTCGTGTGGCTTGTGTGTGCCGTTCTGTTTTACTTGAGCATTGTTTTCTGTTTGCATATCAATTGTAGAGATTGACCCTCAAGCTGATTGGTTTGAGGACTGGCTGTTACTACACTGGAGGAGCTGTTCTACAGGGGCTGACCCTATAGATCAGAGTTTGCTTTAACGGGGCTCTGCTGCCTGCCCACTTTGCCCTTTGGATGTGTTATTCTTGGAGGTGACCAGGTGATGCTCTGGCCCAGTCTGAAGCTGGCCACTGGGCCTGCCAGCCCTGGGGCTTCCCAGGGGATGACCCAATGCGGCCAAGTTCAGCTGCAATCTGTGCCCTGCCCAGGGCCTCTTGCATGAGCCACAAAGCAATCCATAGATGGCCACCACCCATGCTGTACTGGGAGGTGCCTTGAGAGGCCAAGCTGCAAACCAAGGTCAGCTGTCACTGGTGCTAAGCTTAGGGATGCTCAGCCAGAGATACGGGCATGATGAAGCCAAATGCTGCTTGTTTGGAATGTGTGAACCTTTGAGAGATTTTAGGAAAGTCCTCATCATGAGCCAAGACAGGCCATTTATACGGAAAAGCCACTGGAAGCACCTTGGGTGTGTCAGAAAGTGATTGGGGCATGGTCTCAGGTAATCACTAGGATGAGGCAAATGAAAAGTGATAGCCAGTTTGATGGAGACTCAGATATGGCATCTGCCTGCATTTACGTGAAGGGAGTGGGAAAGCTCAACAAAGAAACAATGGGCTCCACAAACTCCTCCCTCCAAAGAATACTGCCCCTCCAGTCCTCAGCCTGAAGCTAGACAATTCAGTTCCTCCCTGTATGTACCTGGTGACTTTAGAGTTGTTTGACCCCCAGCGCTAGAGTTCAGAGCTAGTGAGTCCATTCTTGAGTAAGTCCATGTGCAGTCCCTTTAAGAGGAGCACCTGGAACTCCAGCAGCCCTCATTCTCACTCAGCCACAATCTATGCTGGTTTTCACAGCCAGAAATTATGGGAACTTCTCTCCCCAGCACTGAAACCCTGGGCTGCGGAGGGGCTAGGACTCCTTGTTCCTTGGGTACCTCTGCAGCTGAGATATTCTTCTGCATTTTCAATCATCACCCATGGGTGTGGGATCAGTTTGTTCTGCCTCTGTGGCCCTCCTGCAGTCTCAAGGTGGTTTCTGTATGTCTATAGTTGGAAGGCTTCAGTTTATATGGACTTCAGGGAATTCTCAGTAGTGGTCATTCTGTGGTTTAGTTGTAATTGATGTGGTCCTGAGAGGAGGTGAACACAGCATTTACCTACTCTGCCATCTTGACCAGAAATCAATAACTCACTTTTCATAGTCAAGTTGACTGCATATAGATAGCAAGGCCAGATGACTTTCATAGAGATGATTAAGTAATGTAGATCCTTGTTACTTGAAGTGTGGTCCTTAGAAAAGATGATGTTCTCAACTGGGAAGTTGAAAGCAATGCTGGGTGTCAGACCCCCATCCAGACCTACTGAATCAGAAACCTAAATGCATATGATTTTTCCACAGATCAGTGGGAAATTCATATGCATTTAGGTTTAAGAAACCCACCTGTGACTGTGTTTCCCAACCCTACTGGCAATTAGAATTCAGAATAATTAGATCAGAATTTCTGTGGGTGGAACCCAGGCTTCAGTATTTTTCAAAACTCTAGGAAAAGCATTGGGATACAACACTGTAAGTCAGGGGGAAGCATCTTGTCCTTTTGGATAATGTCCTTTTGGTTTTGTTTTGTTTTTCTCTGAAAATCAGATGCCACCATCATTCATTGAATCACCTTTCTTTTCAGTAAAGTCTGCTTCCATCTCAGTATCTTGTACATCTTACAAAATTATAGAATATTCAAGTCCAGAAGGTACTTTGTGTAAGAAAGATTGCATTTGAGCCATGTTTAATCTAGGATAAGCTATTTTCAAAATGTGAACTTTAAAGAGGATTGTTGAAGTGCTTTGAGAAACAGCACAAGAAGTTTGCAGTACGTCTTTCTAGGGTCAGACCTTTCAATAATGTTTTTTTTCCATGCCACTGCTGAATTTGAATCAGAGAAATTATTTTTCTTCCATAGAGAGCCAAGTTCAATAGGGGCAGCTTGCACAGGTGCTTTAGTTTATAAAATTAATCTGGAAACCTGATATATGTGATGTTTGTGATCGTCAGTTTATCTTCTCATAGTCATGGAATGATCTTCACAGCCATCTTGACTCCTGTTTCCTTTGCAGATTTTTCCTCCTTTCTCTGCATTCATGCCTTGGGGCTCAGGCTGTTGGCCTCTTCTCTCCACTCACTACCCTGGTGATCCCATCAGGTCTTACAACTTTCAGTTTCACCTATTTACTGATTACTCACAAATTTGCCCATCCCACATCTCTCCCCTGAATATGATACTTGTTTTTCTTTGTTCACCTGGATGTCTAACAAACATTTTCAAATACAAAGTGTCTAAAACTGAACTCCTGTTTTTCTCCCCAAACGCTGTTCCACCCTCTTTCCCATCTCAGTTCATGGCAAATCTATCCTCACATTCCATATCCAATCCAGTAGATACTTTGCTTCTATCTTCAACACATATTTATAATCCAGCAACAACTTATTGCCACCATCCTAGTCCAAACCACCAACATGTCTCACTGGAATTATTGCAAAGGCTCCTAATTAGTGTCCCTGCTTTTTCTTTTGGTCACTTCAGTAGTGACTTGAGCTCCACACCCTGAGAAAACTCGTTAAAATTTCTCTGCTGAAATTTCTTCAATGGCTTTCTATCTCAGGAACAAAATACACATTCTTACTATGAGGTACTATCTAAGTGCTCTCCCTCTTTCCTTCTCAGTCCAAGTCTCTGCTCCAATTTTCCTCCAGCATACCACGCATGTTCCCTCCCTCAGGACATTTACTCTTGCCATTCTTTCTGCCTGGAAAGCTCCCCCCAACCCACATCTGCACATTGACCTCCCTCCCTTCTTTGCATCTGTCTTCTCCTTTTGCCTTCTAAGACTCAGCCCTCTCACAGCCCCCGCTCCACAGTCCTTATCCCATGTCCTTGCTTTCTTTTCCCTACAGCTCACATCACTTTCTACTACACTACATAAATCAATAATTTTTGTTCATTATCTTTCTTCATACTCTAGAATGTAAGGGAATTTCATCTGTTTTATTCGCTGTTGTATTACTAGAATCTAGAAAAGGTACATTCAATACATGAGTGGATGCATTATTGTTCCAAAGAGGACTGAACCCCATTCAATGTAAAATACCATGTGTTTGCCACCCAGTGCTTACCAGGCCCCATGTCAATGGCATGGATCAATAAGAAATTATCCATGTATCTACAGCGTCTGACAATTAAATTTGCAAACTCATTCTAGAAAAAGTGCTACATATCTCATTGCTGAATATTGCTATGGTCACCTTCGAAGTACACCCCTTAGGAAGCTATGCACTAATGCCAGTGTCTAGTCCACCCTTCAAAGAAATTTTGGAACTCTTTTTCTGGAATGGCCATCAGAGCTGTCATTGCATTATCCTTGATGTCCTGAATGTCATCAAAATGTCTTCCTTTCAATATTTCCTTTATCTTCAGGTAAAGAAAGAAGTCATTGGGGGCCAGAGCAGGTGAGTAGGGAGGGTGGTCCAATATAGTTATTTGTTTACTGGCTAAAAACTCCCTCACAGTGCTTTGTGAGCTGGTGCATTGTCATGATGCAGGAGCCATGAATTGTTGGCAAAATGTTCAGGTCATCTAACTTTTTCACATACCTTTTTTGCACTTCCAAATAGTAAACTTGTCCAGGTGGTACAAATTCATAATGAATAAACCCTCTGATATCAAAAAAAACTTAGCAATATCATTTTGACTCTTCATTTGGACTAATGGAATTTTTTTGGTCATGGAGAATTGGTTGACTTCCATTGTGCATTTTGACGCTTTGTTTTATGGTTATACGGGTACACCCATGTTTCATCACCAGTGATAACATGGCCCAAAACATCGTCTTGCCTCTCCAAAAGGTCTCGGCAAACTTTGACTCTCCTTTGCTATTGTTCATCGGTGATTTTCAGTTAAGATTTTCCTAACCGTTTTTCTATCAATGTTTACTTGGTCGGCTATGCTTCTCACAGTCAGCTGATGATTTTGATGCACAATTGAATGAATTTTTGCAATGTTTCATCAGTTCTGCTCATTACTGGCCACCCTGACCTCTTTTCATTAGCGACTCATTCTCTCTTCTCAGAAAAACATTTAATCCATTTGTACACTGCTGTTTTTTCATGGCATTGTCCCCACAAACTTGAACTAACATGTCCCTGATTTCATTTCCCCTCTTGCCAAGTTTAACAAGAAATTTAATGTTTGTTTGTTGCTTTAATTCAAGCTCAGACATTCTCCCAGTGGCACAAAAAAAACATGCAACAGCAATAATGAATGCCACTCATCAAGACAACATCACATGTCGACACGGACACAAATGTGAGACACTGATATACTAAAGTTATGAAACCTTACCAAGGTGTTTGTACAGTTCTGCCAATGTAAGTGCATGGTGGCAAGTTCGCGAACTTAATTGTCAGACCTCTTATGATCTCCGTGGAGAGGAGAATGGCATGATTGATGGTGCATCCTAATGCACTACCATAGTGCATGTTGTCACTGTCACAGCCAACTATCCTTTTATTGTTAAGTTTTATATCTACTTGCATTTATTGTAACAGAAAACAAGTTTCTGGATCAAAGAATAGACCAATTACAATAGCAATCTTATTATCGTTTCCCCATGCCCAATTCCCCATGGGGTGAAGTTATGGGAGACAGATGTTCCCTGTGCACACAGGTGTTTGTGCCATCAGAGAGAAACATTAAAATTATGAATCTTAGAGCTAACATAGGAGCTGCTGGCACACCTGGTCCTCTTCCCTTCTGGAGAAAGAAAGAGAGATCTTTGCTCTGGAATATGAAGAAATCCTCTCTGGGGAGAGGAAGGAAAAACTCTGGACTCACACACTCCCTGTAATGTGAATAGATGACTCCAACAGAGATAAGACTATATCTTCCTGAGTTCTCTATCTTTAAGGTAGCCTCGAATTATCCTTTAACCCAGGTGCAAGTGCTCTTTGCTCAGAAATCCCTAACAACCAGAAACATGAAAATATTCATAAGCATTTTTCCTGACACACATGCTTTTTAATGTTCTATTTTTGTTGTTTAGTTTTAGCAGATCTGTGTTTTCAGAGATGTCAAAGTGTGTAATCTTCTGGTTCACTGCTTTCAGTAGGTAGATACTCTCCTTTGGTTGAAGTACTGAGACCAGGTCCAAAATCTAAAACTGGTTGACATTATTGTGTTCAGTAAAGCCAACATCTGGAAACTCTTTATGTTTTCATATATCATCAAAGTGGAAACAATAAAATTACCAAAGAAACCACAACTTGGATATTAGAATTTTTTAAACAAGATGAAGGAGAAAATTATATGATCATATCAATAGATGCAGAAAAAGCATTTGACAAAATTCGCATCCATTTATAATAAAAACTCTAAGAAAAGTGGGAATAGAGAGAACATACCTGAACATAATAAAGACCATATGTGACAAACTCACAGCGAACATCGTACTCAACAGAGAAAAGCTAAGTGCTGTCCTTAATATTAAGAGCAAGACTCCGCATAAATATGGACAGATGATTTTTGACAAAGAAGCCTAAAATGTACAATGGAGAAAAGAGAGCCTCTTCGATAAATGGTGCTGGGAGAATTGGAAAGCCACATGCAAGAGAATGAAACTAGACTGCTTTCTGTCACCATATACCAAAATTGATTCAAATGGATCAAAGACCTAAACATGACACCTGAAACAATAAACTGCATAGAAGAAAACGGAGGTACTAAACTTATGGACCTTGGGTTCAAAGAGCTTTTTATGAATTTGACTCCAAAGGCAAGGGAAGTAAAAGCGAAAATAAATGAATGGAACTATATATCAAACTAAAAAGCTTCTGCACAGCAAAAGAAACCATCAACAAAATCAAGAGGCAACCAACTGAATGGGAGATTTTTGCAAACAACGCCTCCAATAAGGGGCTAATATCCAAAATATATAAAGAACTCATACAACTCAACAACAAAGAAACAAACAATCCAATTAAAAAATGGACAGAGGACCTGATGATACATTTCTCTAAAGAGGACATATAAGTGACAAATAGACATATGAAAAAATGCTCAACATCACTAATCATCAGAGAAATGCAAATCAAAATCACAATGAGATATCACTTCACCCAAGTTAGAATGGCTATCATAAATAAGACAAATAGTAACAAGTGTTGGAGAGGCAGTGGAGAAAATGGAACCCTCATACACTATTGGTGGGAATGCAGACTGGTGCAGCTGCTATGGAAGGCAGTGTGGAAGTTCCTTAAAAAATTAAGAATAGAATTACCGTATGACCCAGAAATCCCTGTCCTGGTTATCAACCCCAAAAATCTGAAAACATTTATCCATAAAGACATTTATTCTCCAATGTTCATTGCAGATTTATTTACGGTGGCCAAGACATGGATGCAACCAAAGTGTCCTTAGATAGATGAATGGATAAAGAAGTTGTGGTATACATACACAATGGAATACTATTTGGCCATAAGAGAAGATGAAATAGTACCATTTGTGACAACATGGATGGATCTTGAGATTGTAATGCTAAGCAAAATGAGTCAGACAGAACAAGTAGAGAACCATATGATTTCACAGATATATAAAACTGAAAACAACAAAAGAACAAGATAAACAAATGAAGAAACAAAAACTCATAGACACAGACGATAGTTTAGTGGTTACCAGAGGGCAAGGGGAGTAGGGGGTGGGAGATGAGGGTAAGGGGGATCAAATATATGGTGATGGAAGGAGAACTGACTCTGGGTGATGAACACATAATGTGAGATATAGATGATGCATTACAGAATTATACACCTGAAATCTATTTAACTTTCCAACAATTGTTACCCCAATAAACTTTAATTAGAAGAAGAAAGGAGAAGGAGAAGGAGAAGGAGAAGGAGAAGGAGAAGGAGAAGGAGAAGGAGAAGGAGAAGGAGAAGGAGAAGGAGAAGGAGAAGGAGAAGAAGAAGAAGAAGAAGAAGAAGAAGAAGAAGAAGAAGAAGAAGAAGAAGAAGAAGAAGAAGAAGAAGAAGAAGAAGAGGAAGAAGGAGGAGGAGGAGGAGGAGGAGGAGGAGGAGGAGGAGGAGGAGGAGAAGAAGAAGAAGAAGACGACGACAAGGTTGCCCACTTTCTCCACTTCTATTCAACATAGTACTGGAAGTCCTAGCCACAGCAATCAGACAATAAAAAGAAATAAAAGCCATCCAAATTGGAAAGGAAGAAGTAAAACTGTAATTATTTGCAGAAGACATGATATTATATAGAGAGAATCCTAAAGAGTACACCTAAAAACTATTAGAACTGATAAATGTGTTCAGTAAAGTGGCAGGATACAAAATTAATGTTCAGAAAGCAGTTGCATTTTTCTACACCAATAACAAACTATCAGGAAGAGAAACTAAGAAAACAATCCCAGTTACAATTACATCAAATAAAACCCCTAGGAATAAAATTAACCAAGGATGTAAAAGGCCTGCACTCAGAAAATTATAAGACATTGGAGAAGATACAAATAAATTGAAACATATACATGCTCATGGATAGGAAGAATTAACATCATTAAAATGTCCATGCTACCCAAAGCAATCTCTAGATTCAGTGGAATCCTTTTCAAAATAGCAATGACATTTTCCACAGAACTAGAACTAATAATCCTAAAATTTATATGAAACCAGAAGAGACAATGTTGAGAAAGAAGAGCATCAAAGTTGGAGATATCATGGTATCTGATATCAAACTGTACTACAAAGCTATAGTTATCAAAACAACATGATACTAATATAAAAACAGACATAGGTCAATGGAACAGAATAGAAAACCCAGAAATAAACCCACACTTATATGGTAAATTAGTCTGTGACAAAGGAGGCAAGAATATGCAATTAAGTAAAGATAGTTTCTTCAATAAATGGTAATGGGAAAACTAAACAGATACATGAAAAAATGAAACTAGACCACTTTCTTACATCATATAGAAGAATAAATTTAAAATGGATTAAAGACTTAAATAAACGAAAGACCCAAAATCATAAAATTCCTAGAAGAAAACATAGGCAGTGAACTCTTTGACATTGCTCTTAGTAATATTTTTTTTGGGTATGTCTCCTCAGGCCAGAGAAACAAAAGAAAAAAATAATCAAATGGGACTATATCCAATTAAAGAGTTTTTACACAACAAGGGAATACATCAATATATGAAAAGAAAACCTACTGAATGGGAGAAGATATTCTCCAATGATACATCTGATAAGGGCCTAATGTCCAAAACATATAAGGAACTCATACTAGTAACCACCACCAAAAAAAAAAAAACAAACCAAAAAAACAATCCAATTGAAAATGGGCAGAGGACCTGCATAGACATTTCTCCAAAGAGGACATACAGATGACCAATAGATATATAAAAAAAATGCCTAATGTCACTAATAATCAAAGAAATGCAAATAAAAACCACAATGAGATGTCACCTCACACTTGTCAGAATGGCTATCATCCATAAATCAACAAACAGTAAGTGCTGGCGAGGATGTGGAGAAAAGGGAACGCTTGTGCACTGTTGGCAGGATTACAAATTTGTGCAACTATTATGGAAAACAGTATGGAGGGTCCTCAAAAAATTAAAAATATAACTACCATATGACCCAGTAATTTTACTTCTGGTTATTTATCTGAAGAAATCTAAAACCCTTTTGAAAAGATATATGCATTCTTATGTTCATTGAAGCATTATTTACAATAGCCAAAATATGGTAGCAACCTAAGTGTCCATTGACATATGATTGGATAAAGAAGTGGTACATATGTGCAATGAAATATTACTCAGTCATAAAAAACATTGAAATCTACCATTTGTGACAGGATGGATGGACCTAGAGGATAGTATACTAAGTGAAATAAGTCAGATAGAAAAATGAAAATACCATATGATTTCACTTACATCACATGTCTTAAAAAATAAAATAAAATAAATGAAAAAGCAAAACAGAAACACACTCATAGATACAGAGAACAAATTGATGGTTGTCAGATGGTAGGGGAATTTGGGGAGCTGGGTGAAAAGGGGGAAGGGAGTAAGAAGTACAAATTGTCAGTTACAAAATAGCCAAAGGGATGTAAAGTACAGCATAGGGAATATAGTCAGTAATATTTTAATAACTATGTATGGTGTCAAGGGTTTACTCGAATTATCAGTGGCATTATGTCTTAAGTTATATAAATGTTTATAACCACTGTGCTCTGCACTTGAGACCAATACAATCTTGAATGTCAACTGTAATTGGAAAATAAGAAAGAAAAATAAAGCTATTAAACAATTAAAACAGGAATTAATAAGTAGAGAAAGAGATGATGCTTCTGGATGGGATATCAATGTTTAAAACCTTCCTGTATTAATTTGTTAGTTTAGTTTAATTTCACTAACAATATCTATGAGAATTTTATGTTCAAAATGTGGCCAATCAAGTTTAAGTATTGGCATCTTTGCTGGGGAGTCCTCTGTGTGGGTGTTGCTGGCACTCCCCTGCCCCCCAACTCTTATAAATGCCTTGTGATAACTACAATGCTCTCATAGGCAATTTTTACTTGTCCCCCTGGTTTCACAGCAACCTGGTCCTCCAGGTTATAGACAGAATAAAATGTAAGCATAGCTAGAAGATTTTTGAGAAGAATTTATTTCAAAGATTAGTGAAGGAGGTACTTGTGCTACCCAATGCATTATATATAACAAACGCATAGTAAATACATTTATATGTCTTAGCACATGTAGAGGAGCACACACAAACATGAAAATTTTGTATGTCTAAATATGAATAGTGTAATGATGAGTGGGAAAAAGAAAGGGGAGGGACACACACTAAAATGGGGCTAATTAATTAATTAATTTAATATCTAATCAATTTATTTAGCAATATACAATAGTAAAAGTCAATTAATAGACAATTAATAGACTATATTAACGTTAGACAGTAAAGGTGGTTAAGAATAAACTATATACATTGATAACAATGTCATGTCACAGGCATACACATACATATAAGTTTAAGAGATCCCAACATATGTTTACTATTGATCAAAAATCACTTGGCTAAATACACAAATAACATCAGTAAGGAGTATCCAAAAGCAGTAATAAGCTCTATAGGATAGTAACTATTACAGTAGATGTCAAAAGCTCACCAAACTGGGGGAGAAGAACACTGGAAAAGTCATAAATCAAAACCTTGCCAAGTCTGTAGCTGAGAGAAACTCAGGCATCTCCCACACTGCTGCTTGTTAGTTCCCCAGAATGCTGCTGCTGTTGCCATTGTTGTTGTTATTGTTAGAAGTCAAGGCTTCTTCTGATGCTATAAGTTGCAAACTACATATAAGTTTTTAAGGTGTTAACAATCTGAAGAATGTTGTCGTCATTGTTGTTGCTATAAGTCAAGATGTCTTCTGATGCTGTAAGCTGCAAGCTGCATACAAGTTTTCTAGACGCTAACAAGTTCTCAAGAAGACTAACCGTGGGGAACAACACTGGAGAGGTCGGGAACCAGCCAGCCCTCACCAGGTTCGCGGCTGGAAGTCAGGTCATCCCCTGGTGTAAGCTGCATGTTGCTGGAAGTCTTCAAAATGTTAGAATGATGAAAAATCACCAGTGACAAATGACCAAATGACGAAAAGAATAATTGATTACACTGCCAACTGAGGTCTGTCTTACATATTTTCTCAGATGTACCTTAGAGCCAAGCTTCTTGTTCCTGCCTCCCCCTCCGGGAATGGTCAGTTCTGAGGGGGTCCAACAGTTACTGATACAAATACTGCTCATCCGGCCGTAGGGCCAATTCATCCGGATAAGCAACAAGGCCTGTCAACGTGCCTGTCACGTCATCCTGATATAACTTAGCTACTTCTTCACTTCATCTGCTGATGAGAGCGAAACAGACAGAAAGCAACATCATCTTTTATCTCCTCTACTCAGGAGAATGAGACCAAAGGGGGAATTCTCTCAACCCCTGATCATAGGATTTTTTTCTAACCCTAAGCTAACTATCACCTCACAGCACAGACAGAACAGTAGCCTCATCTCACATCTCCCATATTTGGGAGAATGAGACCAAACAGAAAAGCAACCTCATCTCATGTCTCCCCTGCTCGGGAGAATGAGACCGAAGGGGGAATTTACTCAATCCCTGATCACAGCACAAAAATCACTTCACATGCAGGAACAGATAAAAGCTAATAGACAAAAGTTCACATCAACTAATGAAGGCAAATTTTCCTCAACATCTACCCTACCATTAGGAAAAACAATAAAGAGATTAATAATCCTGAACACATATGAATTAATATAAAACTTTAGTATATTATAGTATATTGAATGATTGCTTAAGAAATAGCACTTGGAAAACTACTTGTGGGGGCAAAAACCTAAAATGAAAGAGGTAATGAATATAATTAATCATACACAAGGATAAATTTCAGAAATATTAGATTGTAAAGTGGAAACAAATAAATGAACAAACAAACAAACAAAAACAGAAAAAGTGAGTCTGTCTACCTAAGAGGAAGCTGGGGCCTCACAGTTTCTGAGAGAAGATACATTTCTTCCCATCAATGTCTTGAAGGCATTTCTGACCAAAATAAACTTGAAATCACTGAACAGGAAATGCCTGCAACCCTCCTCAGCTCTTAAACTTAGTGATCTAAGGCACGCTTTGTATTCAGTTTATCTGTTCAATGTGTGTTAACAGATAACTTTAGAATATTGGTTCCTTTAGGGCAGGGGCCAGGTCTATCTGCACTCTGGAGCTTGGTGCCTGGGTTTGAATCGGGCTCTGCTCTTTTCTCTTTGTGTGATGTTGAGTAAGTTATGGTGATGAAAAAAAAACATTCTGTCTAAGAGAAAGCTTATAAGAGTTTATTTGAGCCAAACTGATGACAATTGCCATGTCAAAATCTCAATGGGTTGAGAAATGCTCTGCAAAATGGTGGTTTGCAGTTTATTTTATACATAGAAGCAAAGGAGGAGGGTTACATGAAAACCATTGGTGGTAGATAAAGGGGAAGGAGAAAGCAAAGGGGGTAGGGGAATCTCTGGGATTGGATAAAAGCAAATTGGAGAGACAGGTACATCTTTTACATAGGTGGGTATAGGATAGTTAATAGTTCACTTCTTACAGCACATGGACATGGTAATCAGTGGACAAGAATAATAATGAGGGATTCTGTAGTTTCCTGCTCTGGACCAGAAAAAGGAACTACTCTGACATTCCAAGGGCGTGTTATCCTAGATGCAGAAGGACAGACAGGCTCACTGGAGGTAGAGCTTGACCTTTGTCAAGGAAGCTTCAGGCTAAAAGTGTGACTTCCCGCCATGGCCCACCTTAGTTAGGAATTTTTATGTTCACACCATCCTATGTGGTTAATTTTCAGTCTCCTGAGTTCATCAGGTTTAACATGTGGCCCCCTTTTTTTGTCTATAGTTACATAACAATTCTATGCATCAGTTTCCTCATCTGTAAAATGTAGGCAAACATAGCAATTACTTCACGAGGCTGTTGTGAGAATTAAGCCCTTCGAACGGTACCTGGCACATAGGAAGCTATATAAATGATAAATATTAGCTTTTCTACTGCATTCTCCAATGCTAAAATGATGCCAGACATGTGGTAAGTGGTCAGTAACTACTGAATGACTTTGAGCCTGTTTTGCTATATAGTACCTCTCTGATTCCCTAAAGATAAGCAAAACTCACCCTTCAAAGACAAGTGGTGACAGATTTTGAAAATAGAGACAGAAATGCAGTTTATCAGCCATTTTTTTCTTCTTCTTTTGACACTTGAAGCATGAAAACACGCTGAACAGGATGAAGTCTGTTCTCACATCTGCGGTGGGTAAATTAAATGAGCTATTGAAACCAGTGAGCATGAGCCCCTAGTTGCTGAGGGCAGTGGTAAGCCCATATGCTTTGCATAATTCTGCCCTAACATATTGCTGACTGTACAAGGAAAATGTTCTGATAGTCTGCTACTAAAGTCTGTTTTTGATGAAAACATCCTGGTATCAGCTAGTCTCAGAAGACAGCTTTGTTGTGTAGTCAGTCAAGTATGGAGTTCTATTATGAGTGTTTCCTCATCGCAGATGTCCTGTGGATGGAACCTGAAGATTGGGGGGCGGGGCGGGGGAGGAAGCAAACAACCCTTTTCCGAGCAGAGGTACATCACAGCACTGGGAGGGATGGAAGTGGTGGGGTGGGGACCCAGCTCATGTCCATGAAGACTGGTCTGATAGGAGGGCTGGCTGGGGGTGATCCCCCTTCCCCGCATCCTCACCACCTTACCTGCAAGTCTTAGCTTCACTCCGCCTCCTGGCACTACCCCTCTGCTGCTCAGAGTTGGGGTTTGAGAAATATGGTACTGAAAGCAGGAGGCTGCACTCACGTAGGTATTTATGTTGCCTGGTCATGGAGTTGAAACTGTCCCTCTGAGGAGAAACTGGCCATCTTTGGAACTAGTCTTCCTTAGAATCAGCAATGAGCCCATCAGGTTGGAAAGAAAATGTCAAATGGGAAGTTTGGGTAACTTGGAAGTTTCAAGTCAAGCCAACTTCATTTTCCCTCTGTGTATCATTAGTAGTAGAGATTTAGCCATGAATATGATGAATAACTGGAGAAATATACAAATAAATGACAATGAAATATATATTAATAAAATGAGTATGAATAAAACAATAAGCTGGGCCGGCCCGGTGGCTCAGGCGGTTGGAGCTCCGTGCTCCTAACTCCGAAGGCTGCTGGTTCAATTCCCAAATGGGCCAGTGGGCTCTCTGCCACAAGGTTGCCGGTTGGTCTCCTCGACTCCCGCAAGGGACGGTGGGCTCCTGCAACTAAGATTGAACACGGCACCTTGAATTGAGCTGCCTCCTGGATGGCTCAGTTGGTTGGAGTGCTTCCTCTCAACAACAAGGTTGCCAGTTCGACTCCCGCAAGGGATAGTGGGCTGCGCCCCCTGCAACTAACAATGGCTACTGGACCTGGAGCTGAGCTGCGCCCTCCACAGCTAAGACTGAAAGGACAACAATTTGACTTGGGGAAAAAAACAAAAAAGCAAAAAAACCAATAAGCTATCCAACCAAGTCCATGTTCTTCAAGTAAGGCCTGGCTTGTTTATTAAAGCCACCCCAACCCCATACCCCACCCCCACATACACACCTTTTTTTTTAATTTAAGAGAAAGGATCTAGAAGAATGGAAGTGCCTGACAACTTGAAAGGCATTTTAAGTCATTAATGACAGGAAATGATGCTATTAAGTGTTGACTCATGAAGAAACCTCTTCCCAGGAAAATGAATTCAATAATAATACCCTGAAGGTTATGGGATAGTAAATTTTATATCTCCTGAAAATTTAAATGGAATCAAGAAAAGGGACTGAAAGAAATGAGCTTGGAATGAAACAAAACCAGTCAGACCAGATTAGCACTGATTGGTTCATGGTCACAAAGCTGGAAACAGGACCAAACTGTCATCAGTTTCAACATACTATCCACGCTGGCTGTCAACTGGTGCATCCTTGCTGATAAGTCCCAACAAGCGGGGGAAATTTAGTAAAACAACTTGTCCCTGGGATCTCACAACAAGAATCATTTTATTAGTAAATGTAAATTCTGATGTCTAAGAAGAAATAATTTTAAAAATCTCATTCAAACATTTACATTTGAGCTTAATTTGTCCTTCCAAGGGGGTCTGGTGTGATTTGAACCCTCCCAGATGTGCGGGAATATGTATATGCAGGTTAGTCTTTCCTCCGTTTATCTAGTCAGTCAGTCAGTCAGTCAGCAAATATTTATCAGATGGCAGACAGTGGGCTAGGATCTTGGAATGTGAGAAAAAGGAGGGAATCACATTTTCTTGAGGGCTTGGGGCCACTGATATGAAAATTATATGTCTTTACATGTCTCTGCACCTTGGCATCTCCCATTGGAACACAACAGATCCGAAATGTCAAGCATCCATTCTAAGGACAACTTAAAATAAACAGTAATCATGATTGCAATCTTTTGTGAAGGGTGATTTTGCTGGCTGACTGGTTTTCTGAGGATATCAGGAACATGCACTTAAAATAAGTATAACTCTTTTTAAATATCACAAACCTCCTTTGAGTGCCAGCAACTCTGGGGCTTCTTTCCCATGATGCCCGCCCACCGGCCAGTGGGACCTCCTAGGACCTGGCTGCCCAGAAAATGGCACCTTGGCTAAACTTCCCTCAAACCATTCCTTACAAATAAGGGAGCCACCCTAAACCAGAATCTCTGGCTTAGGTATGGGATTATGAGTGACTTTTCATCATATTTTCTGTATAACCTGGCTTCTTAAACAGCAAATATACATTGTTTCTGTAATTACAAAAAAAAGTTTTTAAAATCTGTAATTTTTCATATTGCTTATCTTTATCCATTGCACTCATGAGTGACTGTGATCTCTTCCTCAAAAAGGCTCCACTTCTCAGATGCAGACTGAATGAATAGAAAAAAAGCAAAACAAAACAAAGCAAAATTTTAGGACATGATAAATCACCATGTGGTCTGAGGGCCAATGTTATGCTTTCTGTGTTAGGTTTTTGACCTTAGCTCATCTGGGTAGAAGAAAGACCAATGCTGGCCCTGGAGTAACATCTTATCTGGTTGATTTGATTTTTAATGATGGAAACTAATACCCAGGTGACCTATTAGCAGTAAAAGAGCGTTGGGCCAAGGAAGTGGTTAGTTTTGACACGGGATGGCGCTGTCAAAGGGTTAGTTCACAGAGCCTTGGAGCAGATGCCAAGGGCCAGATAGCTGACTCAGAACCAGAAAGGAGCAGCCTCGCCAAAGGCTGTGTCTTGCCATGCTGCCCCTGCTCTACTGTCACTACTGTCGCAGGCCTTACTGTAAGGGTCTTCAGAGGCATCATCACACTTGACTTACTTGCTGTCCTGGGTGTGGGCTCCAAGAGCATCCCCAAAGGTCACAGCCCTTTGAGTGCAACAGAAGTGCATACTTGTACAGCTGCATATAAATCACTTGTGATTTAAAGGAAGAATTGCCTAATCTCGGGTCATGTACAAGATACAAGATGTTGATCCCTAATGCTGTCAATTGTTATTTCTTGTTGGAATTTCCTCCACTTGAAAGCTTTGTCCTCATTCACTGGGATCTGGCAGGATCCTGTAGAGCAGAAATGAGGAGCTGGTTTACCCAAACCAGCGTAAATCTTAGTTGCGCTGAAAGCAGAGGTAGAGCCCTTATCTGGTTGCTTTCATGTAGATAGGTCACTTGGTCCCCATTTCATTTCTTAAATTCTTTGGGCTCCAGCTTATTACTGATGGAAGAGTGTTCTGTCCTGGCCTTCTTGGTAGGGTGTTGTAAGATTCTGAGATCTAAAGCTGGATCCTTTTTCATCCCCATTCACTTTATTAATTAAGTCTCCAATTCTGCTCCATTCTTCTTTGCCAGCATTAAGTTTTGCAGTGAAATGTTTATAAAACTGCAAGAAAACAATTTACAGTAAATTGCAAAGTGAAATACACCAGTATTCTCAGCACTAAATTCTAAATAAATAGCATCTAATTTGAATGGTCTTTTATTTATTTATTTTTCTGTTCTGCTTACCGTTTTAGAGTGTGTGTGTATACATTTGATTGATTGGATAAACATTTTGTTTAGGACAGGTACAACAAAAAGTTTCTTTCGTATCTTCAAAAGTCTACACTGAGTTCCTCAAGGACTGAGACAGTCCCAATCACTCACTCGTTCATTCATCCAATTCTCACTGTATATAGAGAGCATGCCCTTATACCAGGCTCTGTCTAAGTACTGAGGACAACAGCCCAGCCACCACAGAGCCATGAGTGACTTTGCAAGACCGATATTAAACAAATTACATAACTAGTTCTTTAGAATTATTTTCAAAACTGCCAAAATAAGTGCAGGGTACTGTTCCAGGGACATCTGTCCTGGCTGGGGGACACAGAGGGGCCGAGGACTGAACATTGTGGAGAAGGAAGGGCTGAGGGAAGCACATTTCAGACAGCAGGAAGTCTCCAAGACAAGGGAAAGCAAGTGCCTCTGAAGACTGTAAACCTCCCCGAGTGTCTGGGTGTCACTGGTGGGATGGAGGGAGGCAGGCAGTGGGGCTAGCTAGGAGGAGGAGGCATGGCCAGGTCCACTTTGCACGTTTGCATAGAATAAACAAATCTCAAACTTGTGTTTAGAACATTAGCCCAAAAGAAGTGTGAAGCCACTAAAGCAAAGGAGTGCCACAATCAGATGTTCCCTTTATAAAAAGCATTCTGTCTGTGTAGAGAATGTTTTTGGGGCAAAAGTAGGATGGGAGAACACTTAGGATCAACTGCGATTGGGTAGAAGAGAGAGGCTTGTGCCATGATGGAGTAGGTAGAAATGGTGAGAAGCAGATGGATTCTATTAGGTTGGTGCAAAAGTAATTGCGGTTTTTACAATTATTATTTTTTTAAATTTATTGGGGTTACAGTTGTTAGTAAAATTACATAGATTTCAGGTGTACAATTCTGTATTACATCATCTATAAATCCCATTGTGTGTTCACCACCCAGAGTCAGTTCTCCTTCCATCACCATATATTTGATCCCCCTTACCCTCATCTCCCACCCCCCAACCCCGTTACCCTCTGGTAACCACTAAACTATTGTCTGTGTCGCAAGTTTTTGTTTCTCATTTGTTTGCCTTGTTCTTTTGTTGTTTTTGGTTTATATACGACATATCAGTGAAATCATACGGTTCTCTGCTTTTTCTGTCTGACTTATTTCGCTTAGCATTATACTCTCAAGATCCATCCATGTTGTCACAAATGTTCCTATATCATCTTTTATTACCGCCCAGTAGTATTCCATTGTGTATATATACCACAACTTCTTTATCCATTCATCTATTGAAGGACATTTTGGTTGTTTCCATGTCTTGGCCACCGTAAACAAAGCTGCAATGAACATTGGAGCACACGTGTCTTTATGGATAAATGTTTTCAGATTTTGTGGGTAGATACCCAGGAGAGGGATTGCTGGGTCATATGGTAATTCTACTCGTAATTTTTTGAGGAACCTCCACACTGCCTTCCATAATGGCTGCACCAGTCTGCATTCCCACCAACAGTGTATGAGGGTTCCTTTTTCTCCACAGCCTCTTCAACACTTGTTACTCTTTGTTTTGTTGATGATAGCCATTCTGACTGGGGTGAAGTGATATCTCATTGTGGTTTTTATTTGCAATTCTCTGATGATTAGTGATGTTGAACATTTTTTCATATGTCTATTTACCATTCGTATATCCTCTTTGGAGAAATGTCTCTTCAGGTCCTCTGCCCATTTTTCAACTGGGTTGTTTGTTTCTTTTGCTGTTGAGTTTCATGAGTTCCTTGTAGTCCCATTCATTTATTTTAGCTTTGACTTCCCTTGCCTTTGGAGTCAAATTCATAAATTGCTCTTTGAATTTGAGGTCCATAAGTTTAGTACCTATGTTTTCTTCCATGCAGTTTATTGTGTCAGGTCTTATGCTTAAGACTTTGATCCATTTTGAATTAATTTTGGTACATGGTGACAGACAGCAGTCCAGTTTCATTCTTTTGCACGTGGCTATCCAATTCTCCCAGCACCATTTATTGAAGAGGCTGTCTTTCCTCCATTGTATGTTTTTTGCTTCTTTGTCAAAAATTATCTGTCCATATTTAAGTGGATTTATTTCTGGGTTCTCAATTCTATTCCATTGGTCTATGTGTCTGTTTTTCTTCCAATATCATGCTGTTTTGATTATTGTTGCCCTGTAGTACAAGCTAAAGTCAGGGAGTATGATACCTCCAGTATTGTTCCTTTTTCTTAAGATTGCTTTGGCTATTTGGGGTCTTTTGTGGTTCTAAACAAATCTGATGATTTTTTGTTCTATTTCTTTAAAAAATGCCATTGGGATTTTTTAGGGATTGCATTAAATCTGTATATTGCTCTGGGTAATATGGCCATTTTAACTATGTTGATTCTTCCAATCCATGAGCATGGAATGTCTTTCCATTTCTTTGTGTCTTCTTCAATTTCTTTTAAAAATGTCTTGTAGTTTTCAGCATATAGGTCTTCCACAACCTTAGTTAAGTTTATTCCTAGGTATTTTATTATTTTTGCTGCAATTGCAAAAGGAATTGTTTTTTGTATTTCTTTTTCTGAGATTTCATTGTTAGTATATAGGAATACAATGGACTATAGTACGCGATTTTGTAGCCAGCAACTTTACTGTATTTGTTGATTGTTTCTAATAGCTTTTTGGTGGACTCTTTAGGGTTTTCTATATATAGCATCATGTCATCTGCAAAGAGTGACAATTTAACTTCTTCCTTCTCAATTTGAATGCCTTTTATTTCTTTCTCTTGACTGATTGCTTTGGCAAGGAATTGCAACACTATGTTGAAAAGCAGAAGTGATAGGGGACAGCCCTGTCGTGTTCCTGAAACGTAGAGCAAAGGGTTTCAGTTTTCCACCATTAATTATGAGATTAGCTGAGGATTTGTCATATATGGCCTTTATGATGTTAAGGTATTTTCCTTCTATACCTATTTTATTAAGTGTTTTAAACATAAATGGATGTTGTGTCTTGTCAAATGCTTTTTCTGCATCAATTGATATAATCATATGATTTTTGTCCTTTATTTTGTTTATGTGATGTATCACATTGATGGATTTGCAGATGTTGAACCATCCTTGTACCCCGGGGATGAACCCCACTTGGTCGTGATGAATAATCCTTTTAATGCATTATTGTATTCGATTTGCTATAATTTTGTTTAGGATTTTTGCATCTGTATTCATCAGAGATATTGGTCTGTAGTTTCATTTTTTGTGTAGTCCTTACCAGGTAAGGAGTACAAAAAGGGTAGTGTTGGCCTTATAAAATGAGTTAGGGAGTATTGTCTCTTCTTCAATTTTTTTGGAAGAGTTTGAGCAGGATTGGTATTAAATCCTCTTTGAAGATTTGGTAGAATTGAGTAGTGCAGCCATCTTGTCCAGGACTTTTGCTTTTGGGAAGGTTTTGGATGACTGATTCAATTTCGTTACTGGTGATCGGTCTGTTTAGATTTTCCAGTTCTTCATGGTTCAGCCTAGGAAGGATATGTTTCTAAAAACTTGTCCATTTCTTCTAGGTTATTGAATTTGGTGGCATATAGTCCTTCATAGTATTCTTGAATGATCCTTTGTATTTCTGTGGTGTCCGTGATAACTTCCCCTTTTTCATTTCTGATTTTGTTAATTAGTGTCCTCTCTCTTTTTATCTTAGTGAGTCTAGTCAAGGGTTTGTCAATTTTGTTAATCTTTTCAAAGAACCAGCTCTTTGCACACTAATTTTTTCTATTTTTTTTTTGTTCTCTATTTCATTTAGTTCTGCTCTGATTTTTGTTATTTCCTTTCTTCTGCTGACCTTAGGTTTCATTTGTTCTTCTTTTTCTAGTTCTTTAAGGTGCAACATGAGGTTATTTATTTGGGATTTTTCTTGTTTCTTGAGTTAGACCTGTAATGATATAAATTTCCCTCATAAAACTGCTTTCTTGAGATAGGCCTGTAATGATATAAATTTTTCTCTTAAAACTACCAAAAATTTTGGTAGAATGTATTTTCGTTGTCTTTTGTTTATATGTATATTTTGCTCTCTCCTCTAATTTCTTCTTTGACCCAGCCATTCTTTAAATGAATGTTCTTTAATCTCCATGTATTTGTGTTTTTTCCTGGTTTCTTTTTGCAGTTGATATCCAATTTCAAAGCCTTGTGATCAGAGAATGTGCTTGGTATGTTTTCAATCTTCTTAAATTTGCTGAGACTGATTTTATGTCCTAATATATGGTCTATTCTTGAGAATGTTCCATGTACACTGGAAAAAAATGTATAGTCTGATGTTTTAGGATGAAGTGCTCTATATATGTCAATTATGTCCATTTCATCTAATGTGTCATTTAGGACTGCTATTTCGTTATTTATTTTCTGTTTGGATGATCTATCCATAGCTGTCAATGATGTATTTAGGTCTCCTAGTATAATTGTGTTTTGGTCATTTTCTCTCCTTAGTTCTGTTAGTAATTGTTTGGTAATTTTCGGTACTCCCTGATTAGGGGCATAAATATTGATGACTGTTACGTCTTCTTGTTGTATAGTCCCCTTTAACATTATGATATGTCCATCTTTGTCTCTTGTTATCTTTTTTACCCTGAAGTCTGTTTCATCTGATATCAGTGTGGCTACACCTGATTTTCTCTGGGTACCATTTGCTTGGAGTGTCAATTTCCACCCTTTGACTTTGAGTCTATGCTTGTCCTTGTAGCTGAGATGTGTCTCTTGGAGACAGCATATGGTTGGGTTTAGTTTTTTGATCCAGTCTGCTACTCTGTGTCTTTTTACTGGTGGGTTCAGTCCATTTACATTTACGGTGACTATTTGACATATGAGGATTTCCTGTCATTCTATCTTTAGTTTTCTGGTAAGGCTGTGACTCCATTGTTTCTTTGTCTTTTTGTTGTTGTCTATTATTTCTGTGTGGTGTTATTCTATGATGTTTCCCTCTGTTTCTTCTTTTATTACAGTATATATTTCAGTTCTGGGTTTTTTTGAGTGTTTACCTTTAAGTTTATGTAAAAGAAAGTTTGATATTTAGAGTATTCCATTTTCTTCAGGACACTTATTTTGTCCATTCCCATATTCCTGTTCAGGTCTTTACTCTCCCCCGTTTTATGTTGGTTGCCTCAAATTTTCCCTGTTGATGGTGGTCAAATAGCCTCCTTTAGTATTTCTTGTAGTGCAGTTAGTGTATTCAAAAATTACCTCAGCTTCTGTATGTCTGGAAAGGTCTTAATTCCTTCTTCATATCTAAAGGATATCTTTGCTGGATATATTCTTCTTGCCTCAGAATTTCTCTCTTTCAATAGTTTGAATGTTTGGTTCTACTCCTTCCTAGCTTGTAGAGTTTCTGCTGAAAAATCTGATGATAATTTAATGGGCTTTCCTTTGTAGGTTACCGTCTTCTTTTCTCTGACTGCCTTGAGGATTCTTTCTTTGTGGTTGATTTTAGACAGCTTCAATACAGTGTGCCTTGGAGAAGGCCTGTTGGGATTGAGGTAATTAGGTTTTCTATTTGCTTCTTGGATTCGAGGATCCATTTCTGTCCACAAGTTTGGGAAGTTCTCATCGACAATTTGTTTGAATGTATCCTCTGTTCCCTTCTCTCTTTCTTCTCCTTCTGGTATTCCCATTATTCTTATATTGTTCTTTCTGATGGAGTCAGAAAGTTCTTGTAGAGTTCTTTCATTTCTTTTAAGTCTTAAGTCTCTTTCTTCTTCCATTTGTGTAATTTCCAGGTTTCTATCTTTGATGTCACTGATTCTTTCATCCATCTGATCAACTCTACTACCTAAACTGGCTATTTCATTCTTAATTTCTTCTACTGAGTTCTTAATCTCGAGAAATTCTATTTGGTTCCTTTTTAAAATTTCAATCTCTTTCGTAAAATGCTCATGTTGTTCTTTGATTGTGTTTCCGAGTTCATTAAACTGCCTTTCTGTGGTTTCTTGCATCTCGTTGAGTTTTTTCAGAACTGCAATCTTGAACTCTCTCTCATTTAAGTCACATCTTTCCATAACTTTAAGTTCCTTTTCTGGAGACTTTTCACTTTCTTTCTGAGCTGTCTTGTTGCCTTCATTATTCATGGGAATTACTGATTTATTATTTCTCTTCCTAGACATCTACAGGAGTGGCTTCTGCAACAGGTTGATAGGAAGAGGTCTTTCTTTTGTTTTCCAGTACTTGTTGGTAGAATGTTTTATTTTCTCTCCAACTGCAGCCTTTTTTTCTGTCTCACACGGTAGTGCTATGATTTCTCTGCACTATTCCAGCTTCTCACACAATGGGGGTATTCCCTGGGAGACGGGCTTCTCCTCTGTTAATAGTTTGCCTGGGTCACAGGGCACAGTGGCCATGTGGGTATGTGGAGAAGTTTTGAAGTTCCAAAGCTCTTCCTGTACCAGATTCAGAGCCCATTTGTTTCAGCAGGTCTGTTTATTCCTGCAGGGATCCGCCGAGATAAGTGGGGCCAGAGGTGGGCTGAGTTGTGAGAGGTGGCCCAGAGCAATGGTGGCGACCACCACCACATCCGGTCCCACTTCCACAGCTCCCTCCCCTCCGCCGGAACCAGTTGTGCCAAGAGTCCGCATCCACGGTCCAAAGCTCCCCGAACAGCAAACATTCTCTTCCCCTGATCCGATACTGCCACTGCTCCGCCTCCAGCACCGGGCAGGTGAGGGCGGGGCGATCTCCGGGAGGGTAGGGAGGGGGTGGCCAGTCCCAGTGCCCAAGGCCTACACTCTCTGCTCCGCAGCGAGGGCTCAAAGCACCGTTTTCAGCCCTCTTCCCTCAGTGTCCCCTCCAAGGTCTCTGCCGTGAGTGCTGGGCTCAGCCGTGCCACATGCGATCCCCTCAGCCCCGTGGGCCACAAACAGAGCCCCAGCAGTCCGAGTTCCTCCCTCTCCCGCAGCTTCAGCAGCTCCAGGTCGCCCGGAGCCAGGTCTGCGTCCTGCGCCCATGCGGCTCCACCTCTGTATCTCTCCCCTCCCCGCTAGCCGCTTGCGCGACTCGCCTACCCCTAGGTGAACCCAGCAGTGGGCCTCCTCATCCCACCGTCCGCCGCGCAGGGAGTCCCCTGTGGAGCCACAGTTGTTCCACTAGTTGCAAATGACAGGGGAGATTTACAGAGGCTCACCTCACGCTGCCATTTTGATGACATCACAATTATTTTTAACCTTTTAAACCGCAATTACTTTTGCACCAACGTAAATGAACTTTTAAGTGGTAGAGTAACTGAACTGGGTGCTTGGTTGGATGAAGAGGACGGGCTGGGGGAAAGGAAGGAATTGAGGTGGTTTCCTAAGTTCCTGACAGGGATACCACATGCGTGGAGGAACTATTGCTGAGTCTGGACTTCTGGGGAGAGGATCAAGTTTGAGGTTTTTTTGCATTGCGTTTGAGAAGTCCCAGTAGGTGTTGGGTTTCGACTTCAAATGAGATATCTAAGCTGTCACAGAAATTTGGGAGTTGTTAATGTTCAGATAGTAATTTGAGGCCATGGGTGGGAATACAGGCCCTGAGTGTGAACATAGGAAGATCTGAGGACCTCCAACATGGAAGAGCCTGCAAACGGAGCAGAGCTGGGTAGCTTGCAGAACCGCTGGAGGCCAGTGGTTATGACAGGGAGAGGGGCCTCAGGAGGGCAACACCAGACAGTTTCCTAACCTATGAGAAGCCAAGTAGAGGCCAACATGGGGTTGGACAAAGAGAAGCCTCTTAGTACCTGGAGGTCATATATTCTCTCGCTTTCTCCTTCTCTCTCTCACCACTCTCTCCCTCTCTCTCTCTCTACCCCTCCTCTCTCCCTCTCTTTCTCCCTCTCTCTCTCTTTTCCTCTCTCCCCTCTCTCTCCCTCTCTCTCCCTCTCTCCCCTTTCTCCCTCTGTCTCCTTCTCTCTCTCTCCCTCTCTTATCTCTCTCTCTCTCTCCCTGTCTTCTGCTCCCTCTTTCTCCCTCTCTCTCTTCACCTCTCTCTCTCCCTCCTCTCCTTCTCTTTTCCCTCTCTTTCCCACCCTCTCTCCCCCCTTCTCTCCCCTCCCATTCAAATCTGCCTGGACCAGGGATGAGAACATAATCTATGCATCCAGAATGCAAGCTTGTGACTTAACACAAACTAATTTGTCAGCAAAGCTTCATGTTTTACTGGGGTTTTGGAAAACTGACATCATATATCACTTTCTTCTGGAATAAGACCATATTGATTACTTCTGTAGCTACTTTAACTTCAGAGGAAGATGAGGTTATAAAAATCATAATAAAGACTCATGAACTAGTGATACCTGGATTAAGAGGACCCTGGTAGAATAACTTCAGCAATTTTCCTGTGCCTGACATCTTTCTGCTTAATTCCTAATTTTTGATATGGTTTCTCTGTACTAAAGTGCTGATGATATGAGCAGATACTGCCATTGTGGTGATACTCTGCTGGACTGTATATGTAAGGGGGTGGTACTGCCACTTGAGTCTTTCACATCTGAGTACATGCCTGAGTGAGAAAGGCACCAAGATGTGTCAGTGATATTTTCAGCAGTTTAACTATAGATTGGTTCCTTTGTAGTTGAGGGGGTCTAATAAGTGGAGCATACCTGAAGATGCTTTTAGATAGTTTTCTCAGAGCAAGGGGGTGGGAGGGACAGAATTCCCCCTCCCCACAGACCCCACACCAAATCCTGGTTTCCTGAAAATGAAAAAAAAATTTTTCTATGCCCATGATTCTTATTTCTTAAAGTTAAATTTTAAGATAAAATTGAATAATTTATAACAAAATAATTTTGCTGGCTACATTTTGTCCATTTAAAAAAAATGAGTATGATCCTCATGTAATTTTTTGTTTGTTTGTTTCTTTGCATGTTGGTTGCCCAAGCCAGGCATCTTGGTGGGGGTAGGGGCACCAAGCTCTTCATGTGAGTAATGTCACTGATTTTCTTTGCTCGGGATACACACTGAGTTAACCTCATTGGACTTTCCTCAGGAATTGATGCGTGTACACGTGGTGGGTCATTATGCTGCTGCACCTGTGTAGTGTGAAGGTCAGTGTGTTTTTCTGATTCTAAGAACCCATCCATGTCATTCCATTACAAACCACTCCACTCATAATGGAATGCGCCTTAGTCCTGTGCTTACTGTGGCTGCCCAACCCAGACATCCTCCCAAGAGCAGCTCTGACATTAGACGTCCATCACCTACCTCCCCACACCCCATCACCTGCATCCACCCCAAATTCGACTGTGCTCCATTTTGAGATGATGTTCTTTGCATGCCAAGTTCCTCTTGTGTTGTGAACATACCATTGTTGCAAGTGAATTTGTACCTGGGGAAAAAAATACACTATGCTGGTTCATTTCCTTCCAGTTGATATGGACACACAGAAATACTCCTGGAGACCAGAGCAGTGGTTTCTCCTGTGACTCAGAGTCAGGCCAGCCACTCAGGAGATTGTCAGTTCCTTAGAGGAGCTTCTTACAGCTGCTGGCTCTCAGAAAGGGCTTTTCCCAGCTTCCCCCACTCCCCTCCTTCATGTACTTTACAATTTTAGTTTCTGGTGATAGCCCCACATCTGTTGGGCACTGTGAATCATGATTGTGTTGGATGGTTTTCCTGCATGAGTTTCTCTCTACTCACCACCATCCATCCAAAGCAGTAGGTATGACCATTGTCCCTATTGTTCATCTGAGGGAACTGGGCCATAGAGGGCTGAGTCACTGCCTTAAAGTCTGGTGTGTAAGTGAGGACAGAGATTCAAATGAGGCTGCCTGTCTGAGCTGGAATACCCGCCCAAAGGGCCCTACAGCTGCCCTGGGAATAGGCACTCAGCCAGTCCTTAAATGAGCCTTCTGTTATAAAAAATCAGTAAAAGCTTATATCTGCAAAGCACTTTGTTATTTACTAAGCTCATCCACCTGTGTGTTCAGCTGATCCCTGAACTAACCCTGCAGTAAGGAGAAGGAAGCCATGAGGTGTCCACTGAGGGTCTTGGCGCTCGTCAGCTCACAGGAGGGTGAGTGACCCTCAAGCTCAGGTTTCATCCATCATAGGACACTACTTCCAACTCACCCAGATGGGAGCGTTCTTAATTGGTGTGTTTAGAGTAATTTGGAGAACGAGCGTTTTATGTGTTGTAGTATTCAGGAAGCATTCATTAGTACTTAATTATGTGCTGCCCAATGTCCAGGGAAAGTCACAGTGCAGTCCTTGTAAATGCACCTCTTCTTGTTGGGCATCGCAGTCTGTGTGCTGTCAGCAGAGGCTTGAGTTCTCTACGTTCACTGGGTTGCTCACCGCCAGTCTCCTCCATGCGGGGAAGGCTTGGCTTTTGCTCAGAGGACATTTTCCCCAATACACAGCACCTGCATCTGTTTGCATTCTCCTGGGACTTCTGACTTTTCTCTTTAACTGTGAAGATACAGTGAAAAGTCTTTACAATACCTAGTAGTTCCTTTTGGGTGCATTTAACATTCCGGGACAATACCCCTCCTATTCTCTTTCCAGGATTGGTATCGTTGGAAAGTTAGTGCCTCCCTGTCCTAGAGAATTTCAGCCCATGTGTATCCTCAGGTACAAGACTTGCCTTCAAATCAGACTTTTTTAATCTAATAGCAAAGCTAAATGTGCAGACAGATCATCTCAAGGGAATTTGTTCAGTGATCCAGGAAACTCAATGGCCGAATATTCTCCCTGGACATTTATGTGAGTGAGCGCTCCCTGATTAATGGGAGAGAGAAGATTGAGATCACAAGCGATGCTCCCGAAGGAGTTTGGGAATCAGGGGCATAATCATAACTTTCTGCACAACTATGACACCGGAAACCTGAAGGGACAGCTACCTTATTCCCAGTTTCCATCCATGGCAAGTTAATGCAAAACTCCTTGCCCCAAACTTTGCACGATAAAGGAAATGTTAGAGCCCTATCACTTTTGTGTATTTTGTTTAAAACTTCAAAATTGATATTGATCCCTACTGTCCTAAAGCTTTCTATAATACTTTCTAAGAAGATTCACCATGCTCTGAAATGAGTCTGCAGCATTCCCAGCTAGACTTATAAAAATATCTGGAGATGTACTAGGGTTCGTTTAACTGACCATTTAGTGTAAAATACCTTTCAACTTCTGGAATGATCCTTAGCAGGATAAATGATGCTCATCTCTGGAAGAGGCCCAAATGAGGGGGAATTTCATGCTCAAACCAGTGGTACATCTCAAACCACATGTAAATACAGCTTTACATGTGGAACGTGGGCCTTTGCATATTGAAAGTCTGGGGTGATTCTTAGATGCACCCATGGTTGTGAACCATTGGCTAAAACTGACGGGAACTAAGCCTCTGTATGTCTGTAAATAAGAGAATGGAAAAGAAATCTGCACTGTACATCTTTCTGCTACAAAGATGAGGGTCTTGTTGCTCACCGGTAGGTTTCCTGAAGCCCATCAATGATCCTTTTTTGAAAAACAAACATTAGGGATTATGTGTTACAAAGACTAACATTTCTGTGTCTGTCAGGTCCCACTACCTAGGTGCTGGTTGTATGAGAGAGAAATGTGCCTGCGATAGAAAGAGGGAGCAAGGAGAATTGTGCCAGGTGCTCCCGCCTGACAGCCTCTTCCAGCACAGTTGGTTTTCAGGAGCAAAGGCTGTGTGTTCAGAGACAGCTGTGTTGGGTAGGACGGCAGGCGTTTGTACCCCCACCTAGGTCAAAGCACCCTCACAAGACCAGGAGCGCATCTTAACAGGCCTCTGAGCAGCTTAACTCCACGTCGGCCACACTTTTCAAAGAATTGAGAGAATCAGTTCTTCTGGGTTTTTCAGGATTTCGTCTGAGCATCTGGAGCAGGGAGGCAGAACTAAGATGTGCTCCTTTGCCAGAATTGACTGCCTTTATTGGAGGGAGGGAGAGGAATAGAAAAAATAGGGAGAAAAACATAGCTTACTAGATTCTTTCTGTATCAGCGCATGTGCTAGGCGGCAGGACTTGGAAGAATAGTGTATTAAGATGGGAGGGATCTTTAAAACTTCTCACGTAGAAAGTGTAGCCCAGAGAGGCTGTGTGTTATCCAAGATCAGCCAGAATCTTCAGGTCTCTGGGGGACCCAGGCTCAGCCCTGTCTCCACTCAACAAAGTCCCCTCCTGACTGTACATCCCTGCCCTGATACAGAAAGTTCCTGGTCACTTCCTTCTCCTTGACCCCAAACTCTATATAATAGAGTAAATCTATGGCTCCATAACATTTGTGTTCTTGCTTAAGTCTTCCAAACTAAAACTGATGCCACAATAATTGTTCTGAGCATAAATCCGGATGCACCAACCTGGAGGACTAGGCCCTGAGGCTCAACCCTTTCTGTTAACAATGCCCAGCAGGACCAGAGCTGCAAGTTCAGAACAAGGCCATGGCCTTGAACACTTCTGGGCCTGCTCTTTAGAAAGTGTCTCTTGAGTACTTAATTTGTCCTGGTCTTTCATAGTAAGTGTTTTTATAAACGGTCTCATCTGTCCTTTAAACATATTTTTTTCCTCACTTAAAGGGAAATGTATTTCTAGTCCCTTTGTGGACTCAACCCTAGAAAGAGAGAGAGGCACAGGAAGGATGCTTTTCTGTGGAATTCAAAGATTAGTTTAAACTAGGGCATGCACATTGCATAGATGTTTTCTTCAGACAGCAGGTGGCAAAAAGCATGCATGTGTAACTGTTTTTAACTTTGCTTATTTGAGTAATGTATAGTAAGTGTTTTTTTTTCATGCAAAGGAGTGTTTGCTTTGTAAGCAGCCCCAGATGATGCCTCTTTTCCAGCAAGAACTAGAAGTCCCCTAGCATTGTCCATTTGAGTTACATAGAATTCTTGGAGAGCAGACATCACTAGTGTCCCATTGCAGTCTCAGCGCAGCACTGTGTGTCAGCAGATATGGGCCCTGGGTCTGCTTGCTTAGCTGTATTTTCTTTTTTTAAAAAAGATTTTATTGGGGAAGTAAACAGGACTTTATTGGGGAACAGTGTGTACTTCCAGGGCTTTTTCCAAGTCAAGTTGTTGTCCTTTCAATCTTAGTTGTGGAGGGCGCAGCTCAGCTCCAGGTCCAGTTGCTGTTGCTAGTTGCAGGGGGTGCAGCCCACCATCCTTTGTGGGAGTCAAACCTTGTGGTTGAAAGGACCAGGAACCTTGTGATTGAGAGCTCACTGGCCCATGTGGGAATCGGACCAACAGCCTACGGTGTTAGGAGCATGGAGCTCCAACTGCCTGAGCCACCGAGCCGGCCTAGCTGTATTTTCTTAATGAAGGTTCTTGCTTTACACGATTTCAAACAGTAAGTCAGTATTTTCATGATCACAGCTAAATGCATACCACAAGTGGATCTGCCTTTCTATCATGCAGGTTTTTTGTTTTGTTTTGTTTTGTTTTTTTGTTTTTTGTTTTTACAAAATACAAGTAGGATTTGGAAGTATTCTATTCGTGTTCAACTATTTAGACAGAGATTACCTTGGGTCGTTCTGGAACAAAGCAGCATCATGAACTGCTAGGAAGTAGATGTCAGACTCTGGAATAAGAGCCCAAGAACATAAGCTCAGCCTGGCTTTTGGATAGAGGCATGGACTAGGTATTCATTGTTCACTGGGCACTTGTTTATTGATCACCTACTTACGTACCAGATACAGTTGAAGTGCTGGGTATATAGCCATGAACAAACAGACAGGCACCTGCCCTCATGGAGATTTCATTCTAGTTGCGGGGAGAGGGTTGTCAGAAAACTAAAATCACAAAAAGTATATAACGTGATGTCAGGAACTGGAAGTGTTAAAGGAAAGAGACAGCAGGGTAAGGAGAGGTGAAGAAAGGGCCTGGGGTTCCTGTGTTCTCTTGCTCTGCTATTGCACCCCACGTCTGGATACGACCTCTAAAAGCCATGCCGTCACTGAACTTGCATAAAAATATAACCCAGAGGTCACCACCTCTATACTTCCTAATGAGGTTATTTTATTTGGCTGATAGTGTTTTGTTGTTGTTGTTGTTGTTTGGAGGGTGGATTTGATTTTGTTGATGACTTTGTTAAAAAACAGACAATTTTATATAAAACTCTTAGCTTTATATAATCTTAGCTTCTCTTGAAAAAAAATCAAAACCTCTCGCAGACTTGAACCCACGTTCTGCTTGGCAGCTCTTGGCAGGAGCTGAGTGAGGAGGTCCTTAAGTCAGAGGGGTAGATCTTCAGACTTTCATTGTTCTCACTTAGCTCACCTCCTGCTGGTCTCCGAAGGCAGCTCTTGTCTCAGCCTGTTTTATGTCAGCCTTGCAATGCCCAAGGCAGTGATGTCTCCAGTATCAGGGACCCTTCCTTATTGGATGGGCACTATGGAGCTTTCTCCTCCTTCATTCTCTCCCAGTCACTTTATATAGCTTTGATTCTCTTTGTAGACTACAAGAGACTATCAATGTGCCAAGCTATCATAGTACCCGATTCATTTGTAGTCCCAGATTGCTTGAACATACCCTAGTGGAAAAGGGAACTCGATGCAATTTACAATACCTAGTATATTTTCACTTAACAGTCACAAGTCTAAAAAACTAAGATGCCTTTGGATTTATGGGTTTATTACACTCCCACCTAGTTTAAACTCAAGCCCATTCTCTGGTTATTTCATATTTTGTCCCTTAAAACAATTCCACCCACCAAATCCTCCCCAGACTTTCTATTCCCCAAATGCAATTAGCCAAAGCACATATTAGTTTGTTTCTATTACGATTTATGCGCTTGTATTTCATTTTTACGTAGCTTTTCAGATTACCATACCATTTATTACCTGACAGGAGTGTGACCACAGCAATTGCAAGAGGCACTGTCCTGTGAGCTAGACCCAATGCTCCATGAGACACATGCCATGGGATCCTTGGCTCACTTCCCAAGAATATCAGCATTCAGGAGTGTCCTCCTTCTGTCTCAGCTGGTTCAGCCAGTGTTGGCCTAGAATTCAGGCATTTGACTTATACAGAACATTTCCAAGTATATATAACTGTTATAACCATGTTTGCAAGCCCTCTATCAATGTTTAAGTGTATTTTTTACTTTTCACTTAAGCAAATAGCCTTTTTCTACTCCACAATGCTGAGCATTGTCTCCTTCTATGTTGCATGTGTCTTTCCTCATGTCAGAAGCACACCTCTGAGTGTCTTTCATAAATTTTTGCCACAATCAGTATCCCTGTACTCACCAGGCCTGTGCGCATTCTTCTCAGAGCAGATCATAGCTGCCCTAGGGCTTCAGTTGCCAGGAACCAGCAGCTTTAGCATCAGCTGGGAGCTTAGAAATGTCAGGCACACTCGGGAAATGGTAAATCAATATCTGGATTTTAATAAGAGGAAATTCGTATGGACCTTTAAGTAGGAAGAGTTTATATGATTGTCCAATTTGTGCATAGGCTTCCATCCCTGCCCCTGGGCCCACACCCTTCCATATCATCTCACAGCCTCTCCTCAAGACTCCTTCAACACTGACTAGACATTCTCTGACCATTGGTTATGAGTTCCCACAGTCAAACATAGACCCATGCATTTTGTGATCTTAATCCTTGGTAGTTATTATCTTCAGTTACAGGTAAATGCCACTATATTATTAGCAGTTGGTCACAGTATAAAATATCCTTGTGAACTACATAAAATCATTCACCATAAACATCTAAATGGTCATTAGGGGAAAAGTAATCTTGTAATATAGTTTAACAGTAAACATAGAATGTAGGGATACCAATTAAAGTCACTAAAAATAGTCATTAAATTAAATAGATTGTTTTTGACAGTCAGGCAAGAGAATTGTGGTTAAGAACAACTATGGGAATTCAATGGCCACCTTAGGTCAGGGTCCAGCTTTGCTCCTAGCTATGTGACCTTGGGGAAGTTACTTAGTCCTGTTGTTCACAAACCCACCTGCTCAATAGTATCATTTGTAAAGCTCGGAGATAAATTTTCAGGTGCCTGGCATCCACCATTGGAGACCCTGGTTCGGTAGACTTCTGGTGAGATCCAGGCATGTGCATTAAAAAAAGAAAACACTTCAGGTTCATTTTGATGCACAGTTTGGAAACCAAGTGGAGCTGCTAACTCCCCTTTTCTAAAATGATGTACACAAATCTACATTCTTTACTGAAATATGAGCTTTATTTTATATATGAGTCTGTCTAGAAGCCCACTAATGTAAATGTCAGAATAAATATTATTTTATTATGGCTATTGGTAGCTCCGCACCAAGCTTGAATGGACCCTTTTAATAATGCTGTTTTATGTTTTGTTCAGTACTTTCAGTTTTCCAAGTGCTTTTAATGTACATTCCCTCCCTGGACATTCCCTCCAAACTTAAGAGGTACACAGAGCTAGCACATAAAACTTAATCTCATTCTATAATTGAGGAAACAGAGAAGCAAGGAGCTTGCTTAAAACTGTCCATTGAAAAACCTGTGGGTTTTTGGACTCTGACTCTGTCTTTCTACCAAAACTTCTATTAAAAGTAATTTTCCAGGCAAATCCTCTTGATTGACTGCTAATGAATCTCCACAAGTTATATTAACAATTGTCTGGGAAATATCTCTGTGACCTGGGTGAGGCTTCAATTTAGTCTTATCTTCAGGTCTTTTTTAATCTGAGGACACCGAAACAGAAGATCGCTTTCTTCAATGGAGAGTCAATGACCACTGAGGGAAAAATAAGAAAGGATCATTTAAGTGAAAAATAACATAATTTCGATATTTTTTAGAAGAAAATATGATATGGTCCACCAACCCTATGTTGTAGCACTTGTATGTGCAATTTCTCATGAATTCCCTCAGGTTTTATGAAATATTGCCAGGTGACAATTTTCTGCTTTCCCAGCCCTCTTGGAAATATCTGACATACTAGACAAGCACTCTTACTGGAAAGTTATGTCAAGGAGTTTAGCGGAATGTACTAGAAAGCATACATATCAAACATTAAGTCAATATACAATATACTGGCACCATATGTTCAGAAATATTGACAAAAAACTCCTTGCCTCCTCCACCATTTATTTGGTTCAGCCCTCCAGCTCCCTGGGAATATTATATATGAAAATGTGTGAGGAGCCAGGACCATCTCAAGTCCACCTCCATTGAATTATCATCTCCCCTCTCCTCTCTTTCAGCACTGGTCCTACCTTCCAGAGAAATGGCCCCTCTGTAGAACTAACTGTAACTATTTTCTAAACTTGTCTCCACATGGTCATTTATACCCCTAAGACCCTTTGGTGTCATTAGAAGGAGGGGTATTTAATTACTTTCTCTCAGATCACTTTGCCATTCCTCACTGGGTTTTCCAGTAGCATCTCTGTACACTTAGTCCAGTAATCCACTCCTTTTTTCTTTACTGCATTCAGGTATGAAAAGTACAATTACAAGTCAAGAAGGGGAAGCACAATGTTATAGTTAATCAATACAATAAATTAAAAATTAGAACTCTAACTCCATATTAAGAATTAGGGCATCTGAAAGCTTAATAGATGTGTGCAATGTGATCCAAGTTGCTAACCCATTTTCTTTTAAGCAAAAGAGCTTGAAATAAAAACAATTGAGAAATCAAGCACTATTTCAGATGCTACATTACCTTATTTTGAGAACTTTAGTCACCATTGCATACAGTAAGATTTATTCAACAAATATATACTATTTAACATGTATTATTCATTCATAAATATTTGTGGAGTGGCTACAATGGGCTAGCTGCTGTGCTAGGTACAGGTAATACAGTGGTGAGCATAGCCAGACGTGACACTCCAGGCTTATCATCACTTATAGTGAAAGAGAAAAGTTGCTCAAGTCAGAGCCAATACGGGTATTCTGAAGGAAAAGAATGCAGACTGTGAGCAAACTTAAGGAAGGAACTTTACCTGGACTGGGATTTAGAAAATGTTCCTGAGGAATGGATGCTTACTTGGGAACTGAAATATGAATTATAATTAAGTAAGAGAGAAAGATTTCTCTTCCTTGTTATAAAAATTTATGTCATCTGCTCCCAAGAAAATCTGACCTCATTATTTAATATGAAGAGGTACAAAAAATAAAATAAGCTAATACTTGATCATTTTAGAACCATCTTTTTAATTTTTAAAGTGTACTTCTCATTACCTTGCCTAGCATCTCCTATTATTCAATAGGCAAATTTTGATTCTTTTCTCTGGGCAATTGGTCTTCAAGTTATTGCACTCAATAGGTTCATAGTAGGCCATCATAAATATTTTGAGACACTTCAAGGAAAAGAATAATGACTGGCTATTTGATTTATCATACTATCCAAAATAGTAAATGTGAAAGGTTAGTATATTGGTCATAAAGACACATGTGGCATAAAAGGTCTACTGAGTACTGTAAAAAGGAAGAATTATAGTTTGAGCCAAGTAAGAATATAGTAGAGTAAAAGATGAGCACCAACATAATTTCTCCTGATTAATAATACCACAGTGAAATACTGGAATAACTATTAAGTAGTACATTAGCCTAATGTATACCAAGGGAGTAATTAGTTAAGTAAAAGCTACTGCACTAAAAAGCAACAGTTCCTGGAACAGAACATTCTCTTCTATATCCCTCTTCTCTGCATATGGCTTCCCTCTCTCGCCCTAGAAAAAGGAAAGAAATATATATATATATATATATATATATATATATATATATATATATATAGATAGATAGATAGATAGATAATGTATTGCAAATCATTTGTTTGGTTCCACTTATGCTAATAAAGGCTTAATTTCAACCTGAAGATAAAACATTTTAATATAATGGATATTAAGATCAGTAAAGAAAATGGAAAAATGTCTACTCTCTGCCTCTTCCAGAATTAACAATATGTATTACAATGATTATTATTACTAGGAAGATATTTGTTCTTTCTTTTCATTATTCATTCATTTTTTCATTCATTCATTCTGATTTTTGTATTAAAGGCTGTGGGTCTCCACAAATGAAAAAGATACAAACAGATGTTTACATTAATACAATATATGAGTTAATATTCCAAGGTAAGATATTAGTTCATAAAAGGGTTCTGAGGTTAAGCTTGGGAAATGGTACATTAAACAAACTTAATCTGATGTCTTTGCTGCAGAATCTCGCTAATACATATTGTTCAAACTAAAGCACAGAAAGAAAAATACTATAAAACACTTTACAGATGAAATGGTCTAACATACATGTACTTGGAATCCCAGAACTAAATGAGAAACGAAATGAGCCAGAACGTATATTTGAAGAAACAACATCTGAAAGTTTTCAAATATGATGAGAAAACATCAGTCTACAAACCCAAGATGTCAGTGAATTCCAAAGGAAACCACACCTAAGCACATCAAAGTCAAACATCTGAAATCAATGATAAAGAAAATATAAGAGCAACCACAAGAAAATACGACACATTACATACCGGGAAACAATGACAAAATAAATGATGGGTGACTCCTTATCAGGAACAATTAAAGTCAGAAGGCAATAAAAAGGTAACTTAAATTGAGAAAGGTTGTGGGGAGGAAGAATACACCATGCTCTGGGGACAAATATCAGAGGATATGATACCCTAGTAAAGGATAAAGAAAGTCTTCCTTTAAAAAGTATTATCTGAGCTAAGATCTGAAGGTTGAAAAGCTAACTCGGCAAAGAGTAAGGAAGATATTCCAGCTATGTGCAAAGCCCCTATGGCAAGAAAAATACATGTCACATGGAAAAACTGAAAGGTCAAACGTAGGTGGAACACAGATATTAAGAAAAAGATAGGAGCCAGACTAACCATTATAGGGCACAATATAAATTTTTGTTTCATTTTAAGAAAAATGGAAACATTTTAAAGAAGTTTAAACATCAGGGATCATTTCAACAGATTTGTGTTTTGAAAAACTCTTAAAACTCTGAATAAAGTAGAGGGACGCCAGAGTAGCTGAGGAGAGGACAGGAGGTCATAGGAATGGCTCAGGTGAGAAGTGATGTTGGCTTGAACATGGATGGTATCAGTGAAAATGGAGAGGTGACATTTGACTCCAGGAAACATGTTCCTGACCATTACACTCTAAGTTGCCTATGGGAAAGTATAAAGATAATGAGTTTAGACGACTGAGACATTCATGTGTTTATAGGGAACTGGAATTCAGAAGAGAGGTTTGTATTAGAGATGGATATTTGAAAGTTATTGGCATAGAGAAGGTAGATTAAATTTTGGATGTAGATGAAATTGCCTTTTTGTCCTTAAAAATTTCATGTCTAGAGCACCAGGTTTATTGCTGTGCTCTGCTGGCATCCTAAGTGTGTTCTCTGAATGGGGCAGAACCCCTTTTCCTGAAAAGCATTGAGTCTTTTTGTCATCACATTTTTGATTTCTCACCTCTGTGCTGTGCTCTAGTGACCCTTGGAAGTTCTGCCCCATGTGCAAGGCGGGTTAACCCCTTGCGTCCTGGTTGCCTCTGGTGGGCCTTGGAACCCGGCAGCTCAATTACTCCTGGAATATGTGGCACAGGTTACAGGTTCCATCACAGTTACATGGAGCCTTCAGTTAAACAGGAGAGATATCCACACCAGCAGGTAGACAAGCCAGAAAGTGTTTTATTCCATGCCAGTTATGTTGTATGGGGTTTCTGTTTGTTTTTGTTTTAACAAATGGCTGTTGACAAAATTAACACTCAAATTTTAGGGGTTGCCTAAATTTAGCCATGCCAATTACACCTTTATTGTGATAGGGAGAGGCCCATCACTAGCGCTTTTATTTTGTAACACATCAATAACTAGAAGATTTTTATTTTTCAGTGTTATTTGCTTAATCCTTGCCTAACCAAATTAGCCAGTAAAATCTACAAGTCTAAAGAAATTGATAGGTATTTGAAGCTACAAGAAAGGCAGAAAGAAAACAATTAAATAATGTCAATCAGCTATTTTATTTTATCTGATTTAACAATCACAGCAACCTACAAAAGTATCAATGATATAACTTTTTCACATATGAGGAAACTGAGACTCAGGTAAGTCATGGCATTTTTTCCATCATCTATATTATAATAGTTACCAGAAAACATGAAATTATAAGATGTAGTTTTGTCCTTAAAAGAGGAGAAATGGGGTTAACATGCATTCTTAGCAGGAAACAAACTATTAAAAATAACTTAGTTAAAAATGCCATCTCCTCCTTTGTTTCCTCTGAACAGCTACTATAGAGTAAAGATATCGTATAAATAAATGCCACCACCCTGGGAGATAGGCATGGCCATTATCCTTGTTCATCTTTATACCTACTTTCTCCCACTTCCTTGTCTCCAGCTCCTCCTGCCATATATTCACATTCAAACACTCTTATACAACCCCTTATATATGGTTGGACCTTGGTAAGAGGGAGTCACCTACACAGTCACCTTATATGTTTGTTGAGTCACATTATATGTTCTATTTAAAAGACTAGATACCAAAATGACAGAATGGTTATTGATGGTCGATTTTGAATAGTTTTTTCTTACCTTCATTTCATGATACTACTTATCCATGTAATAAAAAGAAAAGAATACAATGTAATTTCTACATTCCAAAGAGGGAAAAATTGATTATTTTCTCAGAGAGGAAGTAATAATTTTACCAAAGCATCAAAAACATCAAAGAGAACTCTGCTTCTTCAAAAAGACATATAGGTGAGGATTTTCTTTACTAGCAAACATAAAGAATTATAGAAAATTCAAAATATTCTTGTCTAGAATAGTACTGTAGAGCAAACCATCTAATTGCTAAAATACTCTGATCTCTGTTACCAGTAATGAAAACATTGGGAGAAATACATTGGGAAGAGAGAAGGAAGGAAGGGCCAAAGAAGCAGAGAAAGAGGCTCTAGGATTTATTTTATACTTTCTAGCATTATATTTTTAAAATTTAAGCTTGTATTTCTCCACACCTTACATTTCTTTTTCATTATTTATCATTCACAAAACACAAAGGGATGATAAAAATGCATGAATCTCAAAATTTTGCTCTTGGCTTTTCTTAAATAGGGCATCTATCTTCAGTAAGAAATAATTACTGTTGTTAAGAAATGAATGTATGTAGGGGTGGACTGATGCCTCAGTTGGTTAGAGTGTGAGCTCTGAACAACAGGGCTGCTGAATCGATTCCCACTTGGGCCAGTGAGCTGCGCCTTCCACAACTAGATTGAAGACAACGAGCTGCCGCTGAGCTTCCAGAGGGGCAGCCAGATGGCTCAGTTGGTTACAGCGTGAACTCTCAACAACAAGATTGCTGGTTCAATTCCCACTGATTCAATTTCTGCATGGGATGGTGCACTGCGCCCCCTGCAACTAAAGGTTGAAAATGGCAACTGGACTTGGAGCTGAGCTGCGCCCTCCACCACTAGATTGAAGGATAATGACTTGGAGCTGATGAGCCCTGGAGACACACACTGTTCCCCAATATTCCCCAAAAAAATTTATTGAAAAAAAAGAAAGAAAAAAGAAATGAATGTATCTACAGTCTGCTTTCCTGTCAAAATATATGAAGACAATTAGTATAAGTGACTTGGTCTATTAAATTTATCCCTACATTTCTTCATATTTAGCATGAAAACTTGAGCACATGGAAACAAAAATATATTGTTTATATAGTAAAAAAAAAAAAAGATAAAACAAAGTAGATAGAAAGTAGGTCAGGATACAATAGGTTATATTGTAGTAACAAACAACCCCCCAAATCTCAGTTACTTAAACAATTGATTATGATTTGCTCACTGTACTACTAGTCCACAGTGCTATCATGCTCACAGTAGTCACTCTGGGTCCTGGGTAACAAACAGCTACGACCTCTAGTGTTGCCAGTTGCTATCTCAGAGGGAGAGAGAGTTCTGAAAGGTTTTGCGGAGCCATTTAGACACCTCAACACGGACATGACACACATGGCCATTATTGGTCCCATGGTCCACCTAACCAAAAGGGGACCAAGACATGTCATCCTACCATGTGACTAGACAGCTGAGAGCAGACATGTTTGGAAAAAAGGACAAATTTTATCACAGAAAGCAAACATAAAAAATAGAAACCCTAGTATCAGATAACATATATGTTGAAATGTGTATAATTGTTAATGTTCTATTTTGACCTACAAAAGAGTAATATTCTATTTTGACATACAAAATAAGACTCATAAGATGAAAACATCTTGTCTTTTTCTGACACCAGTTCTGATACTATATGTATGTTTTTCCCATAACAGTTCTCTGATTCTTTAATATAAACTGGGTGTCCAAAAATATAAATCAAGTTTGACTCTAAAACCAGGAGTTAGTGTAGACCCTACAACATAAGGACTCAATCCCACCACATTACTCCCACTTTAGATCTAACTTGCAAATGAGGTATCCAGACTATTCTTCTGGAGACCAGCTATACATTCTGCCAAACCAAATACTATACATTTGGAGGTTCCCATGATTTCTTCCCCTGGAGTTTGAGAATTTGGTGGAAAGAGTTATAGAACTCAGGAAAACATTATATGAGGTCTGACAATTAAGTTCACAAACTTGCCACTATGCGCTTACATTGGCAGAATTGTACAAACAGCTCAGCAAGGTTTCATAACCTTGGTATATCAGTGTCTCACAGCTCTGTTTATATCAACGTGTGGCAGTGTCTTGCTGAGTGGCATTCATTATTGTTGTTGCGTGATTTTGTGTGTTGTCGTGAGAATGTCTGAGCTTGAATTAGAGCAACAAACAAACATTAAATTTCTTGTTAAACTTGGCAAGAGTAGAATTTAAATCAGGGGCATATTAGTCCAAGTTTATGGGTATAAAGCCATGAAGAAAATGGCAGTGTGCAAATGGATTAAACATTTTTCTGAGGGGAGAGAACAGGTCACTGATGAAGAGAGGTCAGGGTGGTCAGTGATGAGCAGAACTAACAAAAACATTGCAAAAGTTAATCGAATGGTGAATCAAAATCATCAGCTGACTGTGAGAAGCATAGCAAACCAAATATTTACAGAGAAACAGTTAGGAAAATCTCAACTGAAAATCTTGGCATGAGAAAAGTGTATACAAAAATGGTCCTGAAGGAGCTCACCGATAAACAGAAGCAAAGGAGAGTTGAAGTTTGCCAAGACCTTTTGGAGAGGCAAGACGATGTTTTGGGCCAAGATATCACTGGTGATAAAACATGGGTGTAGCAATACGACCCTGAAACAAAGCGTCAAAGTGCACAGTGGAAGTCAGCCAATTCTCCACGATCAAAAATGTTCCATCAGTCCAAATCCAGAGTGAAAACGATGTTGCTAACCTTTTGTGATATCAGAGGGACTATTCATTATGAATTTGTACCAACTGGACAAACAGTTAACCAAGTTTACTATGTGGAAGTGCTGAAAAGTCTGCATGAAAAAAGTCAGGTGAAAATGACCTGAACTTTTTGTCAACAATTCATGGCTTTTGCATCATGACAATGTACCAGCTCACAAGGCACTGTCTGTGAGGGAGTTTTTAGCCAGTAAATAAATAACTGTATTGAAACAAATAACTGTATTGGTACATACCTGATCTGACCCCCAATGACCTCTTTCTTTACCTGAAGATAAAGGAAATATTGAAAGGAAGACATTTTGATGCCATTTAAGACATCAAGGGTGATACGACAACAGCTCTGATGGCCATTTCAGAAAAAGAGTTCCAAAATTGATGTGAAGGGTAGACTAGGCACTAGTTTCAGTGCATAGCTTCCCAAGGGGAGTATTTCGAAGGTGACCATAGTGATATTCAGCAATGAATATCGCAGCACTGAGTTATGCAGAACTTTTTCTAGAAAGAGTTCATGAACATAATTGTCAGACCTCATACTAACTATTATAGTTTATCATAAAGGATACAGGTGAATAGCCAGAAGTACATAAGGTGAGGTCCTGAAAGGTCTCAAGAATAGGGGCCTCTGTCTCTGTGGAGGTGGGGTACACCACCCTCCTGGCATGTAGATTGAATTCACCAACTTGGAAGCTCCTCTGAATCCTGTCTTTAGGGGTTTTTATGGACACTCCTATCACTCAGGAAATTCCAAGGGTTTTAGTTGCTTTGGGCCAGAAACCAAAGAAAAAGGCCAAATTTATAACTTTTTAAATTAAATGACACTCTTCCTAAAGAATAAATATAAATAAATCTCTCCTAAGAACAGAAAATTCTGAAACTGAACCAAGCTATGCAATTCATCTATATTGAATTTAAGAGATGTGTAAATTAAACGACTAAGAGAGAAAAATGAAAAATTACAAAACTAAAATAAAGTCAGCATAATATCAAATTAAGTAATATTTGATGGGAAAAATTTCTTTTTTTATAATTAAAGTTTATTGGTGTGACAATTGTTAGTAAAGTTACATAGATTTCAGGTGTACAATTCTGTAATACATCATCTATATCTCACATTGTGTGTTTACTATTCAGAGTCAGTTCTCCTTCCATCACCATATACTTGACCCCTTTTACCCTCATTTACCACCCTGTTTCCCCCTTATTCTCTGGTAACCACTAAACTATTGTCTGTGTCTATGAGTTTTTGTTTCTTCATTTGTTTATCTTGTTTCTTTGTTGTTTTCAGTTTTATATATCACATATCAGTGAAATTATATAGTTCTCAACTTTTTCTGTCTGACCTACTTCACTTAGCACAATAATCTCACGATCCATCTATGTTGTAACAAATGGCACTATTTCATCTTTTCTTATGGCAGAATAGTATTCCATTGTCATCTATTTAAGGACACTTTGGTTGTTTCCATGTCTTGGCCACTGTAAATAAAGGTACAGTGAACATTGGAGCACATATAGCTTTACAGGTAATTGTTTTAGAATTTTTGGATAGATGCCCAGGAGAGGGGTTGTTGGGTCATATGGTAATTCTATTCGTAATTTTTTGAGGAACCTCCACACTGCCTTCCATAGTGGCTGCACCAATCTGCATTCCCACCAATAGTGTATGAGGGTTCCTTTTTCTCCACAGCCTCTCCAACACTTGTTACTATTTGTCTTGTTGATGATAGCTATTCTAACCAGTGTGAGGTCATATCTCAATGTGGTTTTTATTTGCATTTCTCTGATGATTAGTGATGTTGAGCATTTCTTCATATGTCTATTGGCCATTTGTATGTCCTCTTTGGAGAAATGTCTCTTCAGGTCCTCTGCCCATTTTTAAATTGGATTGTTTGTTTCTTTGTTGTTGAGTTGTATGAGTTCCTTACATATTTTGGATATTAGCCCCTATCAGAGGCATTATTTGCAAAAATCTTCTCCCATTCTGTTGGTTGCCTCTTTATTTTGTCAATGACTTCTTTTGCTATGCAGAAGTTTTGAGTTTGATATAGTCCCATTCATTTATTTTAGCTTTTACTTCCCTTGCCTTTGGAGTCAAATTCATAAAATGCTCTTTGAACCCAAGGTCCATAAGTTTGGTACCTCTGTTTTCTTCTATGCAGTTTATTGTTTCAGGTGTTATGTTTAGGTCTTTGATCCAGTTTGAATGGGACTCTATGCCACCAAATTCAATAACCTAGAAGAAATGGAGAAGTTCTTAGAAACATTTAGCCTTCCTAGGCTGAATCACGAAGAACTGGAAAATCTAAAAAGACCAATCAAAAGTGAGAAAATTATATCAATCATCCAAAACCTTTCCAAAAGCAAAAAGTCTGGGACCAGATGGCTTCACTAGTGAATTCTACCAAACTTTCAAAGAGGACCTAATACCTGTCCTACTCAAACTCTTCCAAAAAAACTGAAAAAGGGGCAATACTCCCTAACTCATTTTATGAGGCCAACATTACCCTGAAACCAAAATGTGGTAAGGATAACTCAGAAAAGCAAAATTACAGACCAATATCTCTGATAAATGCAGATGCAAAAATCCCAAACAGAATCATAGCAAATGAAATGGAACAATGCATTAAAAAGGTGATACTTCATGACCAACCCATGTTCATCCCAGGGACACAAGTATTGTTCAACATACGTAATTCAATCAATGTGATACACCACATAAAGAAAATAAAGGACAAAAATCATATAATTATGTAATAGATGCAGAAAAAGGGTTTGAGAAGATACAACATTCATTTATGATTAAAACAATTAATAAAATGGGCATACAAGGAAAAAAACCTTAACATGATAAAGGCCACATATGACAAACCCTCAGCTAATATCATTAACATTGAGAAACTGAAGGCTTTCCTCTGTGTTTAGGAAAACGACATGGCTGTCCCCTATCATCTCTGCTTTTTAACATAGTATTGGAAGTCCTAGCCAGAGAAATCAGGGAAAAGGAAGAAATAAAAGGCATCTGAATTAGGAATGAAGAACTTAAATTGTCACTTTTTGCAGATGACATGATGCTATATATTGAAAACCCTAAAGATTCTACCAAAAAGCTTTTAGAAACAATAAATGAATACAGTAAAGTTGCTGGCTACAAAATCAGTGCGCAAAAGCCCATTGCATTCCTATATTCTAACAATGAATTCTCAGAAAAAGAAATTTAAAAAAAAAATATTTTGCAACTGCAACAAAAAGAACAAAATACCTAGGAATAAACTGAACCAAGGTTGTAAAAGACCTGTATACTGAAAACTATAAGACATTTTAAAATGAAATTGAAGAAGGCACAAAGAAATGGAGACATTCCATGTTCATGGATTGGAAGAATCAACATAGTTAAAATGGCCATATTACCCAAAGCAATATACAGATTTAATGCAATCCCCATCAAAATCCCAATGGCATTTTTAAAGAAATAAAGAAAAAAATCATCAGATTTGTATGGAACCACTAAAGATCCCAAATAGTGAAAGCAATGCTAAGTAAAAAGAACAATGCTGGAGGTATCACACTCCCTGACTTCAGCTTGTACTACAGGGCAACAATAATCAAAACAGTATGGTATTGGCAGAGAAACAGACACTCAGACTAATGAAATATAATTGAGAACCCAGAAATATACTCACGTAAATATGGTAGATAATTTTTGACAAACGAGCCAAAAACATACAATGGAGAAGAGACAGTCTCTTGAATAAATAGTGCTGGGAGAATTGGAAAGCCATGTGCAAAGGAATGAAACTAGACTTGTATCTCTCACCAATGGAAAAAAGTTCATAGTGTGACAAAGATGATAATATTATGTTGATAAAAGTTACAGTCTACAGTGAAAAAGCTATGAACCCTTATGCTCCTAATAAAGTAACATTGAAATAGGTAAAGCAAAACCTGGAAGAAATTATAATAGTAGAAATGTACTTCTATTGCAAATCTTAACTCATTACTTCACATACAAATGTAAGATAAATAATATTACAAATATTACAAATGTAAGATTAATAGAAATTAAATAATACATAAAATTAAAAAGTATACCAGTTTCTGATTCTACATTGCAATTTTTGATTCTACATATAAGGAGCTTGGAGTTGCCACGCCATTCTAACAAATAAAAAGCTGAACAGACTGAGAAATCAACAACTCTTCCTGGATCTTTTAGAGAGGGGAAATTTGCTGTCTCTAGGATTATAGAGACAGACAGGCAAATACAGGGAGTCATCGCTTACCAGAGCAAAGACTTTTGAGTGAAAATGGGCACAGAAACCAGTGCTTGGGTACGAAAACCTGAACTGTAATTGATTAATTGGTTCAGTTTGGATAATTCTGAGGATTAGAAATCTCAGGGAACTAGTCTTTCATGGGCCTCACAATTTTTTGAGATTTACCCCCAGGACCCTACAGGTTCTGACAGTAAATATCAGGGAAATTCCCCTAATACTTCTGCAATGGGAGGGAGAAAGGAACCATTTTGAAATATGCCAGATCACTCTGTTCTTCTTAAGAAGGCCTGCCTTCAGTGGAAACTAGTTAACCAGAATCTAACCTGTTAGGGTATTATCAGAGCCTAACTGACCCCAGGGAAGGGGAATACCCAACTCCAGCCCACTGTAGCCATATTGTCCCACCTCATGGGGGAGAAAAATTAGACAAATACTGGTGATGTTCACAATCCAGAGGCACAGCCTCATAAATGTCTGAGACCTATAAATAGGACAATAATATGCTTGTCCTACCCTCACACCTCACCACCACATTACTAAAGGCCTATTTACTGCAGTTTCTTTTATCCAATACAACATGTTCATCTATCAAGAAAAAATGACAAGGCATATCAAAAGGCAAAAAACACAATTTGAAGGACAGAGCAAGCATCAGAACCAGACATGGCAGGGATGTTGGAATTATCAGATCAGGAATTTAAAACAACTATGATTAATACTTGTGGGGGACAGAGCCCCAAAAAGCAGTTTCCAGGCTCTCGGCCTCACATAGAAAGGTGCTGGCTCAGGTAGTAAATGACCATCGACTGTGATCAAATGGCCAGCAGTTGTGGCTAGTTGGCCGTCAGCTGTAACCAATGAGCCATTGGCTACTAATATAACTGCTGTGGCTAGGCTAGCAAAAGAAAACGGGGGAGCTAGCAAGAAGATGGTGGCTGAGTCTGCAAGCGGCACAGTGAGGGTTGAGAATTGTGTTGCTCCTGGTTCCTGTGTCTCCAACCCAGCCGCCAGTGAGAGTATAGTGGTGTGACTCCCCTACCTATGACTCCGTGGGTGTTCCTTTTTGGCCTCACCATGTCCTGCGTTTTTGTGTGGGGAGCGGGAGCAGAGACCCCACAGACCCCGCAGGCCGCCCCGCACGACACTTGGCGTAGTCGGCAGGATCCCCTGCATGACACATGGCGCAGCAAGCAGGGTATGGTGCTGGCCAAAGCTCTCCGAAGGGCGGTGGAGCAGTTTGTGTGTATGAACACTCAATCTCAGGAAGACCAGGAGGAGCAGCTGCCGGAGAGCTGCACCCAGTGGAGGGGTGGAAAGACGTGGACGGTTCCCCAACCAGCAAAGGCCGGAGAAAGCGAAGGTCCTTGCGGCCCTGTGGGCTGGGAAGTGCTTGCTGAGGCAGCCCGGATGCAGGACTTGTAGTCCCAGGAGGAAAGGCTTGCTGAGTCCTCCGTGGGAGCTGAGGGTGAGGTCAAGGTCATCCCTCACCCCCAGGACAGCCCTCGCGAATGACTATGGACTATGGGGAATTGCCTTCCATCCCTAATTTAATGGACCACTTTACTGTTTGGGAACATACCACAATGTAGTGGAACTGGTGGATGTTTGCTTTTGTGTCTTGACCAGCCGCCATCGAGAATATGTAAGCACCTTGACTGTGAGCCTCTGTTGTTCCAGCACAGTGGCATGAGAGGCCCAGAGAGAGTGGCAGTGCCCTGAGAGCCCTGGCTGTGTCCAGGAAGTCTGGCTGTGCCCAGAGAGAGTGGCAGTGCCCTGAGAGCCCTGGCTGTGTCCAAGAAGTCTGGCTGTGCCCAGAGAGAGTGGCAGTGCCCTGAGAGCCCTGGCTGTGTCCAGGAAGTCTGGCTGTGCCCAGAGAGAGTGGCAGTGCCCTGAGAGCCCTGGCTGTGTCCAGGAAGTCTGGCTGTGCCCAGAGAGAGTGGCAGTGCCCTGAGAGCCCTGGCTGAGTCCAGGAAGTCTGGCTGTGTCCAGAGAGAGTGGCAGTGCCCTGAGAGGCCCTCGTGTGCCCGGGGAGACTAGTGGTACCCTAAGAAGTCCAGGAAGTCTGGCTGTGCCCAGAAGTACTGGTGGTGCCCTGAGAAACCCTGGCTGTGACCAGAGAGCTTGGCTGTGTCCAGGAAATAGCATTCACCTCCAGGCTCCTCGCACAGGGCCTCTCACGGAAGACGCTTGTCACGTAGATTGTGAGGCGAGACCCTGTAGGGGTGGAGTGTGGGGAGAGAGCCCCAAAAAGCAGTTTCCAGGCTCTCGGCCTCACATAGAAAGGTGCTGGCTCAGGTAGTAAATGGCCATCGACTGTGATCAAATGGCCAGCAGCTGTGGCTAGTTGGCCGTCAGCTGTAACCAATGAGCCATTGGCTACTAATATAACTGCTGTGGCTAGGCTAGCAAAAGAAAAAGGGGGGAGCTAGCAAGAAGATGGTGGCTGAATTTGCAAGCGGCACAGTGAGGGTTGAGAATTGTGTTGCTCCTGGTTCCTGTGTCTCCAACCCAGCTGCCAGTGAGAGTATAGTGGTGTGACTCCCCTACCTATGACTCCGTGGGTGTTCCTTTTTGGCCTCACCATGTCCTGCGTTCTTGTGTGGGGAGCGGGAGCAGAGACCCCACAGACCCCGCAGGCCGCCCCACACGACAATACTCTAAGGGCTCTAATGAATAAAGTAGACATCATTCAGGAACAGATGGGGGACTTCTCGTCAAGATGGTGGAGTAGGTAAACTCTGTGCTCACCTCCTCCCACCACCACACCAAAATTACAAATAAATTATAGAACAACCATAATTGAGAACCACCTGAATACTAGCTGAACAGAATAGCTATAAGATTGGTAGGAGGACCAGAGATGTGGAACAGCCACACCCAATCTCACCGTGTGGCAGTTAAGAATCAGGAAGGCTATCTCAGCTGAAGAAGTCCTCCCCTCCAAAAAAAAACTAAGGGTCCCGGCCCCACACCAGTTTCCCAAGCCAAGTCCAAAGTACTAGGAAGAGAAGTCACCGTAATATCTGTGTGTGAAAACCAATGAGGTTTATGTCCAAGAAAGACAGGGTCTACTAGAGACTGAGACAAAACTCTTAAGAGGCCCACATAGAGACTTACTCTCTCACAAACTCACTCACTCTAAACTCCAGTGCAGGCACAGCAGCTTGAAAAACACCAGGGACATACAAGGGAGGAATTAAATTGACTAACCTCAGGGCAAGAGCTGGAGAGGCA